>NC_072489.1:38342430-38975764 GCF_027574615.1 Eptesicus fuscus | reverse complement strand
CTAGTACTGCCCGGAGGAGGGGCTGGGCCGCTCCCAGCGGTCACCTTTGCTCTCCTAACTAGAGCTGCCCAGAGGTCTCCGCCTAGCAAGCACGAGAGTGTTTGATGGCCGCAAGCTGGTTGAGACAGTGGCAGACTCCCTTCCCACCTTCAAAGGCCAGGAATGCCCCAGGAGATGAGGTTGGTGAGTCTTTCTCCAGCTTGCACTCCTTTCCTGTCCCACCTCCTTCTCTCCCCCTCCTTCAGATTCTATTTTTCCCCGAATTTGTCTTCTATAGCTACTCTACACTCTATATTGATCTTTGTTCATCCCTTACAATTTGATTGCCTTTAACCGGGACCTAGACAGCTTGAGGAATCTTCCCCCAAGCTCCCTGGGCTACTGACCAACTTGCCCTATTTCCTCTCTTGTAAATTCTTCCTCTTCCCTCCATCCAGACTTGGTCTCTACCTCTGCATAGGGCTCTCTTCTTCTTTGAATCTTTTTGTTGGTGGTGTGTGTTTTTTTTCTTCCTAAGTGTGTGGGTTAAAGTAGGAGAAAGAATTAATTTGAGCAGTGGAAAAAGACTGTGTTAAAACAAGCTGTTGATACTGAGAAATAATTTGAACTTTCAAGGTCTAAGAAATGCATAAAATTGAAACTTAATTGATATAGGCAAGTGATTATGCAAATACTGCTTTTTGCCCATCCCATTTTGGTCAATTACATAGTTTTTATAGAACAATTATTCTCAACCAGCACTTTTTCCAGTGTCTAAGATTGTCATTAATTCTCCAAGAAAGTCTTTTTTTAGAAGTTCATTTTTAAAGTCACTGTGGTTGAAAAGGCAATTATGCGCCTCCTGGCAGTTTTGAGGGAGTAGCTGTTCCCAGATGCGCCTCCAGGACAGACTGCCAAAGCCCAGAGCGGAGTCGCTGGTGTGTGAACATCAGAGCCCAGCAGGGCCCTTGGACCCTGGAGTGAGCTGTTCACCCCGTGAATCCCCTCAGTGTTAAGCTTCCTGGAAGTGGCTGGCACAGGAAGTTCTGAGCGTTGCTGCCAAGGTTTGATGTTTGCCTCTTTGAGGGGCACAGTCAGCATGTGGCTCCACCACGAGCAAGAATCACAGGATCCCGGCTCAGCTCAGCCCACTATGGCATCGTTTTAAAAACCCTGGAGAGCCCAAGCCCGTGTTGCTCAGTGGTTCAAGTGTCGGCCTGCACACCCAAGGGTCCTGGGTTCAATTCCCAGTCAAGGGCACGTACTGAGGTAACCAGTTGATGTGTCTCTCTCACATTCCCCCTACCCCCCCCCCCCCCCCGCTTTTTCCTTTCTACTCTCTGAAAAGCAATGGGGAAAAAATAGCCTCAGATGAGGGTTAACAAAAAAAGAGAGAGAGAGAGAAAGACCCTAAAGAAAGAGTAAAGGCAGGATTTCAGACACTGACAATGTCCATGTTCTTGGACAATTTGAGAAATAATTTATTTAATGTATCTGGACTGTGGTTTAACTCTCTCTTTCTCTCCATATCTCTCTCTCTCTGTGTCTCTCTCTGTCTGCCTCTCTCTCTTTCTACCTCTTTGTCTCTCTCTGTCTCCTTTTGGCTAACCCTAGTGTATAGACATACAGACAGGTAACCTTACACCCAGTTTTTCCATTCACTGCCATTCTGAACTTCATACCCCTCTACCCCAGTGTGGACTTAGCCTGCCAGGCGTGGAGGGCAAGAAGCAGCAAGTGGGAGATGTAGCAACAGTGACTCGGTGTTACCCATGTCCCTGGAGACCAGCAGGAGGAGAACTGCAGAGTGGTGGGGTAGCGCAGCAAACTTGCCTAAGTGTCACCAGGGAGGGGACGATGCAGAAAAACAGAGCAAAGGCCTCAGGGCTGGGAGGCAGGCCAGCACTGCAGGCAGGACTTGAGTTGCAGAACAGCACTCTCCCTTGTCTCTTGCATGCTGTAAATTATAAAGGAATAGCCAGTTTCCCCCAGGCCTGGGCAGCCAGGGTGGGTGAGCCTAGAACAAGGCACCACCCCTATCTCAGGGCTAGAGGCGGCCCAGGGAAGTGGAATCAGGAAGACGCTCTCTGTCTCTTACTGAGCGGCTACGGGCACATTTCCTGACCTCCCTGGGCCTTAATGTCCTTGTCTGTAAGTGAGATGTTTATGTATTTCCTATTGCAGAGATTAAGTGAGATGATATTAGTAAATTATTGGCTATGATTAGGCACTTAATAATGGGAACTGCTATTATTTTTACTCATAAGTACAGGTAAAATTTTCTTCCATTAGTTTTGCAAGACACACGTAAAATTTTAAAGAATAAATTATATGTTCCCTGGATATTCAGAGGAATCAGTACAACTTCAATTTGCCCTCCTAAAGGTTTGATGAACTGAAATCCACATGCCAGACTCGGATCCCACGGCCACCGGGTAGGGAATGAAAAGCTGCTTCACTCTGCGCAGCCCCTGCCCTGCGTTCGCCTCGGATGGGCGAGGTTTCTTTTCCCACCTGCACCAAATAAGAAATAGCATCAAGAACATCATTCATTCATCTTCTCTGTGGCCTTCACCCCCATCTTTCTGACTTCTGCATTTCAAAATACATAAATTGTTTAATACTCCAAGCTATTCCTTTCATCTTATAAGAACTATTTCTCCTTTCCTGTTAACAAATCTTCTAGCCCTGGCTGGATAGCTCTATTGCATTGTCCTATACACCAAAAGGTTGCAGGTTCGAGTCCTGGTCAGGACACATACCTAGGTTGTGGGTTCAATCCCCGGTCAAGGTGCATATGGGAGGAAACCCCCCCCCTCTCTCTGCCCCTCTCCCTCCCCCCCTCTCTTTTACTCTCCCTTCCTCTCTCTCTTTCCCTTTTCCTCCCTTTCTCCCTCCCTCTAAACATATCCTCAGGTGAGGACTAAAATTAGAAAAAGAATCTTCTAGAAATCCACATTAGAAAGCTCTAGAGAGAAAATATTTTTAAAGATCTCAGGGTTTTTAATTTTTTTCTTTGAATCTTTAAGTGCCTTTTTCTTCCCCATTTGCTTCTTACCTCAAGAGCAGGTCATAGGAATTAACCCTCATGCTACCGTTTACAGAAAGGCTGTAATTCTCCATGGCTCAGAGAGATGCAGAGTTCTGAGCCAAAAAGCTAGACTGGATTTTAAGCTCTATGTACGGTGGTTCCCAACTGAGCTAATTTTTCATTTGACAGGCATGATTTTTCCAGTCAAATGCCTGCAATCAACGTTGATTTTTAGTTTTCTTTGACATCATAGCATTTTATCAGTACAGTAATCAGAAGTTCTGTTTAAAACAAAATTCTTCAGAGCAGTACTTCAGAATATATATTTTCGGATGCCATTTTATCTCTCTGGCCTGCTCTCAAAAGTTAAAGACACTCACTCGCTCAGGTTATAGCAGGGAAAGGCTTGGCTGTGTTGATAGAAGAACATTAAGCCCTGTTCAACTTTGATGCTGACTAATCCTAGCCTTAACACAGAGAGAGGGATGGGGAAGGAGGTGGGGGAAATAACTTGGTACCTGATGACTTTTCTTTATTTGCGAGGCGGGGGCGGCGGGGGGAGACCTGGGACAGATAAAAATGGGGAGAGGGGAGGGGAGTTAGAAGGGGGGAAGAGAGGCTGCCTTTGCAGAATACTTGACTCACCATAACAGCTGTTTTAGCTTTATTTACATTGCACAAAATATTATGACCTGTACTACTCAGAGACTAAAAATGATTTTTATAGCGACAAAGACTTGATTAACACGTAGTCATTAACATGTCCTGGCTTCTTTGACGTGTCTTTTCAGGTTAGTTCATGTGTTTTGTTAAACTTGCTTCAGATTTGAAGGGAAGGTACTGGGTCTTCAGTCCACATTCATGAATCCTGAGTTGGGGTTAGCGAGATCTTAGAAAATGGGAAAGGCCGACTGTTTCAGCACTTTGGAGGGGTCGTCGTGGGGATAGCGACCAAATACCTGACATTCTCAGGACACTCCCCGTTGTGAAATCTGTCCCTGTAAGTGCACCTGTAGCCTCAGTATTAGTTCAGTGCAGCCACTGGCACGAGGGTTCAGATCTTATCTCATTCCCAGGTCTGAGAGCCCAGTGCCCAGCTTCTTTAGGGGCGTGTCGTGCCCTCGGAGGGCATCTCGCACTGCAGAAACCCCCGGGAGTCTGACTTATTCCAGGGCCACAGTGTAGACATGCCCCGAGCAGCGCCTTTGCAGAGCAAACCGCACAACCGCACAACTGCACCTGCCATGGGTGTTACATCCCAACCAGGTCGGGGTGGAATCAAAACACGATTATGAGGGTTTTCTCCAACTGTTCTTTTAGCTGCAGAGCCTGTTTGTTAAATGATATTGTATGGGGAACCTTAGCATGTAAAACAGGTCACAGCTGAGGTGGGGAGCTAGAAAACACGCCTCTTCCCCGACAACACCACCCAGTAGCAGGCCTGGGGGACTCCGAGGACCTTGCAGGCTAGACCAGAGACTCGGGGTGAGCATCCAGGGAGGTATCTCAGCCAGGCTGGGCCCCCTGTTCCGGCTCTGCTTGTGGAAACTCTCCCTGAGGCCCTTCGGCTTCTTGTCCCCATGCTTTTCTTGGTGTCGGGCAGTGGTCATCTCCCAGGCCACGTGACTGTACCTTCCGGCCTGCAGGTTCTGTTTGGGTGGGTGGGCTCTGCAAACCTGGCTCCTCTCGCTTAGCTCCTTCCCGCCCCCCCCCCCCATGGACCCCTGGTGTGACTGGATGGCGGTGCAGGTTGGCGGGAATGGGCGGGAGTGGGCACAGGTCGCTCGTTCTCCTGCCTCAGCCAGATTTCTCCTGATTGCATTTTGTTTTGTTCACTAGATGATGATTCAGATCTGTACTCTCCTCGATACTCCTACTCTGAAGACAGTAAGTGACTTAGAATTTCCTGATCATGGGAGGAAGAGGGAGCATTGGATAAGGGAAAACATCTTCCTGTTTCCTGCTTTCACCAGTTTTAAGTCTTTTGTACCCACTTTTCTTCTCCAGCAAAATCTCCCCTTTCTGTGCCTCGATCGAAAAGTGAGATGAGCTACATTGACGGTGAGAAGGTAGTTAAGCGGTCAGCCACACTTCCCCTCCCGGCCCGCTCTTCCTCACTGAAATCAAGCCCGGAGAGGTAAGTGCTCCTTCTCCCCGATCCGCTGTGACCTCAGGCTGCCACGCGCAGTGTGGCAGCCACGTCCCGCCTCTCGCTCTGGGCAGCAGCCGTGGGGCCAGGAGCTGGGCAGCCCTGACCTGGAGTCCCTGCTCCATCCTGTGTTAGTAGCGACGTTTTCTTTCGGAGTTCCCGTGTTCTTATCTATAGAATGGGGACACATTTTACATTTGTTAGGGGTGTTGCAAGGACAAGACAAGATAGTGCATATAACATTTCTCAGTGCCTGGCCACGTGTGGGCTTACTTCACGTTGGCTATAACTCATCACTTTTTACCTTCTCCCAGAAACCTTGGTTGTAAGCTTTGTCATGTGTTTTTATACTCTGTGTTTACTGACGGATCCTGTAGCAGAGAATATAATTTTAGCATGAGTTACACTTTTTAATACCAGTTTATTTGCACAGCACGTATTTTTGAGACATGGGCGTGGATTGGCTGTAACGATGACGTTAGTCATGTCTTGACACCCGCACAGAGTGACCCAGTATTCTTTCACTGGGTCCCGATGCCCATGGAGCAACCCCCTTATGCCATCTGGACTGGTGTCCCACGCATCTCCCACTGCTTCTCAACACAAAAGAGGCTTTTGCCAAAATGAATTACTTTTCCTGAAAGACACACTTAGTTTCACGCCTTCATACCTTTTCCATCTTCGTACACCGATGAATAGCTGTTCTGAAAGTCCCACACACGCGTAAGTGGCATCTGCCTCAGGAGTTCGATAATGAATTTGAAAGGAAGGTTGGGTCTGCCTATAAATTCTTTGCAACTGCATTCATCAAACCGGGTGCATTCTGTGTGCAGATGGGGCCACATGCTGTGGGGGAATCTAAGCATATATAAATCACCATCCCTGCCTTGCAGCAAAAACTAAATATAATCCCAGTGCAAAGGCAGTCATGTGCATGCATAAGAACTCTGCAAACAATTTTCAGGGATTCCTATCTCCTCTGAAACCCACCACTGGATCCGGTTGAATTTGTGTGCCAAAGGCTGCAATTTGGGTGATTACTGGGGTGAAGTGTGGAATAGGGAACAACACAGTTATAAAAGCAAATAACATTTACTGAGTGGTTACTGTGGACCTGGTGATTTACATGCACTTAATCCTTGCAACAACCCCATTTTTCAGATGAGGAAACTAAGGTAGCAAGAGGTAAAGTGTGTAGCCTGGATCCCCAGCTAGCAAGTACTATCGCAGGGATCGGAACCACAGCTGACTGGCTCCAGGACCTGTGTTCTCTCTCCCTGCACGAGCATGAGTGGGAAGTGCAGGCATGTTTGGGGGATGATAAGCTCAGGAGAGCAGAGCAAGCTTTGCTGCTGCTGCTTCCCTCCCTGCCTCCCTCTCTTCTCTGCTTCCTGGTACCCGGTTCCTGGTACCTTAGGCCTTTTGTGGAGCAAAACCAGAGCTTTAACTGGTTGTTTTGAGAAGGGAACCAGCACAACTAAACGCTTTGCACCGAGTCCGATTTTATGCTTTGGATTTAAAAATTCCTTGATTAGACTACAGTCAGCCAAAGTCAGAACGTGTTGGATGCCAATTTTCATGAAGACAGCTCTAATAGGATTTTCTTCCTACAGAAACGACTGGGAGCCCCCAGATAAGAAAGTGGATACAAGGAAATACCGTGCAGAGCCCAAAAGCATATACGAGTATCAGCCGGGCAAGTCCTCCGTTCTGAACAACGAAAAGATGGTAACGTGAATATTACAGTCCCTTTGTCTCACCCCGTCGTGTTCTTTAATCCGGATGCATTGTGCACTTGCATCACATTCTTTCTCCCTGGAGATAGACGTGCTTTGTTTAGGAGACAATGAGAAAATGAAGTATTTTTACCCTTTTTATTTTTGCAGGTGTTTATAAAATGAGTCCTGAGTCTGCTTTGAATGAAGCTCATCTTGTGGCTTTCTGGCGCTTTTCTGCATGGTTTTAACGAATTTAGAATTTTCTACTGACATAAAGATTGATTTTGCTGCTGTCTTTTCTTAAACATCTAACCATTAATTTGGCAGGCTTATTACTAACTGGACTAAATTCGTGGTGGTTTTTTTTTTTAAGTGCCTCTTATTTGAACACATATAAATTTTGTAGAAGGTACTACTAGTACATCACTAAAAGCTAAGTAATTAATAGGATGTTGTGATTTGAGGGGGGGGGGAAGCCCCAGGCTGTTAAAACAGGCGTTTTAGGTCTTCCTTTTCTGACACGTGCAGTATCGAGGACGAATGTCATAGTCCGTCTGATTTGTGGTTCACGTCTCTTCTAAGTGGAGAAGTGGCCTGTGGGGCAGAGCAGACCACCCTGGAAAAGCGGCCTCTTCTGTGAAACGGGGAAGGATTTGTGCAAACCCATTAGTTTCCTGTCTGCCAGTCACACTTCCTTTTATCCATCCTTCCTTTGAAAAAGCTGGTTCAGAATTCTGATCACGGTTAAAGGGATTCTCCAAAGCTCCGTGACATCGCAGCCTCCGCCGGGCCCGCAGGATGGAGCTGTCATGCTGGGAACTGGATTCTATTAAAATGCTGTTACCACACTGAGCACGCAGCAAGTAACCCCGGAGGTGTGGGGGCGCATTCTTCTCCCTCTGCCTCTCCCGTGCCACGTGTTTTTCAGGAGTGATTGACTTCGCTTTGACTAAGATGAAAGTTTGACATCTTTGAAAGCACAAAGGGATAGGTAATTTTAATTAGGATAAAGCAGCCTGCAGAAATGCTCCAGATTGTCATTCCTCAGCATTTTCTGTGCACTGCAGTTATTTTAAGCAAAAAGTTCAGAGAGGAGCGGAGAATGTTGCCTCTGGCTCCACCCTTCACTGGAGGCTCTCTCCGTGTTAGAAGATGATAACCTCAGAAGGTAACCTTCCGCACAGGTGTTCCAGGAGAGAAAGTCATGCTCTGGGTGTATTCCTGACCCTGGAATAACAAGTCAGGACACGCCGTCACATATCAACGCACGTGAACGACCCAGAGACTGTGTAGGCCTGTGGGCGCTTGGTTTTGGCAGTGTTGTTATTTACAGATGGTCACTTCTCTCGAGGCCTTGCCCCTAAAATTTCTTCTTTGTTTTCCCCTCCTCTCCTTAGTTCCTAATAATGTGACCACTCATTCAGAACTAGGTGTTCCTTGCTACCACAATGGTTACAGCTATCTTCCACGTGTTTACCAACCCGGGAAGTAACACATAGTAGCCCATAGGAGCTGTCTTTGAGGACCTGCCCTGATCACACGTGTGGATCACAGAGCACCATCTGTGTTCCTACCCAGAAGCCCCTGTGCTGTGCCAAGACCCAGGCCCATCCTGTCGTGGGATGTAAGCGCCAGAGGGCCCATCACATCGCATCCGCGAGCTTCCACTCTGTTAGACTCTTCCTCCAGAGACTTTTCCTTTCAGAGAGAAATTTCAGTTAAACCTCATCTTTGAGCCACTCTTCACGGTAGTTAAGTCAGTCCTTTATCTTTTATTTCTTTCTCAGCTATCTTTGAACAGGAAAGTTAAAACGTTGGTTTTAGTGTATGAGTCTTGCCTTTTGACATCCTGTATCAGGTTTGCCAGAATTTGAAGACAAACCCCCACCCCTAGCTACCACACACACACACACACACACACACACACACACACACACGTTAACTGTGGATGAGTGCACTAACTAGCGACAGGTGTAGAATCTACATTTGCTTTCAGGAATACACAATTCCTTTTTTGGGGAGGAGGGGAACCATGCTTTTGCTTCCAATTTGAGGTACTCATGTCTGCTTAAGCCTGGCCATTTAAGCTGTGACCTCATTGGCACACCTCTCTGCTATTTGCAGGAAGTGTTGAATGGCATTCTGTAAAGGCTGCCTTAGAGCTCATCTTTGTCCCTGGAGCGAACGCCAACCACCCAGAGAAGTAAAACACTGTACCACCTTCAGAAACCCCACCAGGAGACGCACAGATTTGATGAGCTACCCAGCTACTTGGCAAGATCACATGAAGTTCTTCATAGCTGCTCGGCCCGTCTTACCGTAGTGTGAATCCACGTTCTTCTCTTCTGGCCGTGGAATTGGAGATCATCGGTCAGGCCCTGCTTGGTCAGGAGTAGCCTTTTCAGGCTTTGTCCTTGTACTTTCCTCCCAAGCCCCTCACAGGACTTGGACTCAATTCAACAAGTCCAGAGAGAATGGCTTTTCCATGCCACGCCCTGGGTTAGATGTTGGGGGAACAGTGGGAAGGAGAGACACCAGCGTAGGAATTACACAACTTATATTTGCAAGTGTAAAATGAGGGGATTTTCCCAATTTGGTTTCTTCCCAGTGCAGGGTCACTTTGAGTTCCTCCCTGGCTTTTCAGGTCTGTCACTCAGCCCCGTTTTAGCTTCGTATCATCTGCAAACCGAGCGGGCCTGCCCCTTCTCGCGGGGAGTGTGAGGGGTGCAATGTGGCTAAAGAGCACCAGGACTTGGAAGACCGAGTTCTGAGTTCAAGTTTCGGAGCAGGTCCTTTGACCTTTCTGAACCTCGGTGTTTTCATCTGCAACCAGAAGTATTATCTGGCCCGACCTGAGGTCATGAGTGAGAGGATCCAGGGCAAGAATGTGGGCAGAAGAACCCCGGACATTATGAAGTGCTGTGCCAATCAACGTACCGCATTCAGATGACTATTTAATTAAAAGTTGAAGCTGGTCTCTGGCTCCTGTTCAAGCAACAAAACTGTCCTTGAGGAGAATCAGGCATTTTCCTGGCAAGGCACCGGCCCTGTCCAAGGGTTTTGCCAGCTGGGAAAAGAGGAGCCCCGGCCGCAGAGCACGGAGCCTGGCATTGTGGAGCCTGCCCTGCCTGCCGTCCCGAGATCCTGCTGTGCGTCCGGAAGGACCCGTGCTGTTTGTCCGTCCCACCACCGACCGACAGCGGAGTTAGACATGGCCCAGTCAGACGCAGACGGCACCGCTGTGTGGTGTTACCACTCACTTCCTGGGCCAAGCTGCTCGACGTACCTCCTGGCTCAGACTTGGCACCGTGTGAACCTCAGCCGTGGGACACTTTGCAAACAACCTTCTCGATAAAATGGGTTAATTCTTTCAGGACCAAGTACCAAAGCATTCAGGCAGTTTCCTGGAAGAGTTGGTACATTTTATTTAAAAAAAAAAAAAAAAAAAAGCCTAACCTATTCCCAGAGAGCAGCTTATAAATAGTCTCTAAAAATAATAAACACGAAACAGTTTTCATGAAACCCCATCATATAAGGACCTAGGATGTCCCAATGTTTTTCCTGAATAGTATCGGTACCGGGCCTCATCTCCCTGATGAACACAGAACCCATTATTGTACATGGTTACAGAGCCCACTGAGGAGCGCCGTGTCCCCTTCAAGATCTAAGCCGAAGTCCCTCAGACGGTGGGGGGAAGTTTTAAGCTGGACACTTCCCTCTGGTTTCAGCTAGCGCGACAGTTCTGGTGGAAATAAACATTTTTATTATACTTGCAAAAAAATAAAATAAAACAAACGTAGAAATAATAGTAAAGGTTCTTCTAAGGATCTGAGAAGAGGGGATTGGTGAAGGTCGCTGAGACGTTTGCAGCATCCGTGCGAGCTGCAAAGGCCTGAACGTTAAGAGAAGGAGTCCGGAGGAGCTGCTTGGGAGCAGGCGCACTGAGGAGTCCGCGGCCCGCGGCCCCCTCCTCCTGTGCGGGGCCCGAGGGAGTGACGTTGCTCACTTACCATTTTCCACCTCCGCGAGAAATGTACATTTTCTATTTCATATCATTACCGGAAACCGCCCCCCTCTCTTATGACTACCAAGGTTTTTTGAAACATAGACATGTATGAATTTAATTAAGCCATGAGCCTCTAACACTTTGTCTGCTGTGAACATATCTCCAGTTTATTAGGGGAAACGTGATTTGCTTTCCAGGCATTCATTTTTAACTAATTATTTCCAGAAACACGTTATTCCACAGCAAGGTACCAGGACTTTATAAATACTTGATTAAAGATGGAATCCCATGGGTCCATTATCACTCTATGTGAACTTCCTCTTAGAATTCTGAAAAGTGGGAAATCTAACTTATTTTTGTAACATAAGCCAGAAGTTTTTCCCTCCCCTGTTCTGCTATCTGTCTTGTTCAGCTTTTCCCTCGCTTTAATTTTCCCGGCTCTTTAACATTTACTTGTTAGAACATAAAGTATATTCTATCTGTATCCATCCCCTCGAGGGCTTGTTTAAGATGTTTCTTCACTCGTGTCCTCTGTTGTTACTTATATCATCTTTCACTTTACTGTGTAAGGGACATGGTTTCTCACCTATTCATGTGCCATTAAAGATGCAGTATTAACAAATTGGCTTGTATAAAAGTGTCAAAATTTGCGTTTATTTTGAAAACCTTAAGGCAGCCTTGCAAATAAGTACTAAAACTGTACTAGCCCGTAACTCACCTGGCGTCAATGGCTAAATGTTGGGTGTGCTCACCAGGTTATCTGCTCATAACTAATAGTTCTTTGTGAAGAGGAAATGAGGTCTTCCTTTTCTCCCACGATACGGAAATACTGCTATCCCCGCATTCGTATTTGTGTGGGGGGCAGCAGTGTGGTGCAGAGTTCCCCATCCACGCTCCATCCTCCAGCCTTGGGGCTGAGCGTGATGCGACCACTGCTCCCTCGCTCAGGGGCCCTGTTTCTATAAACACATCCTTCCCCGCCTGTTTTAGCTTCGTGATGTTGCCCGTGTCCGTGGAAACGGGTGATTGCTGCTATTGAATGCAGTTCTGTATATATCTGGAAACCACTGCATCTCTACTGGCCTGTTCCTATGTAATCTTTGCATAATGTTATCCTTCTCTCTCTTCCATTTCCCTGTCACCAACCCCTATAGAGTCGGGATATAAGCCCAGAAGAGATAGATTTAAAGAATGAACCTTGGTATAAATTCTTTTCGGAATTGGAGTTTGGGAAACCGGTAAGTTTAATAGCTTCAGTGGTTATAGACATTTTTAAAAATCATGCTGTTGCTGCATTGTCGCTGCTAAGGAATCAGATCTATTTGTAAGGACTTCGGGGAGTGGGGCGCCCCGTGTCGGTTGTCCAGGTAGGATTGCCTAGTCTCACTCCCATCTGTAAGCTTTCCGTTGCTTTACTTCACCAAGAAAGGACAGTGAGCTCTGGATTTATTGCCAGAAAATCCCGAGAGACGCACCTAGATCCTTGCTGGTCTTAGTCCCTCCCACCACTCGCAACGAATGCCACGTGCCTGTGGATGACATTAAATTGGCCATCCGTTCAGTTCCTTGGCCAGAGTCCTCATGGCATACTGAAGATAAGCGGGAAGGGGCACCACACAGCGATAGAGCTTTTAAAAGCACCTGTGCAGGGGAGTGCCGAAGCCGGCCCGAAAGGCTCTCTCTATGCAGATGTGACCCACGATTACAGCCCCATGTCCGGTGACTTTTAGGGAATGAGCTCTATGAGTTAGGATAACATTTCCCAAAATTTGAAATGAGAGTTAGGAATTCCAGCACGTTTAGTGTTGAGCCTAATAACATTCTGCAGCTTCCCCCTAATGTGTCTGAGTTGGCTTTGGTACCAAAGGATTTTGGGGCACTTAAAGGAACGTTTCTTAGCCCTGTACTCCGAGGAGTATCCACCAGAAGGGAGAAGGGAGCTCATTTTCCCACTGGAGATGACTGGAAACTGACTTTAAAACTCCAGTTACTTTAAATGTTCACCACTGCACTGCAAAAAGAATTTGCAAGTAGGGGGTTAAGTGTATAAACGTAAAACATTCCATTAGATGTTTGTGTGAGACTTTAAGCATTGCCTTCAGTATTTGAATCACCGTGGTTTGGAATGATGGTTTTATCTGCAGACAGGAATTAACTTTATAGTTCAGTAAAATGTTAAATTCCCTGATGTATATTTATATCAAGATGAAGACAAAGTAAGCTGGTGCTCCGGGATTTCTCTGTTGATGTAGCGATGCTGAGCTTTGTTTCAAAGTTCCTGCGTCTTCTGAGAGGAGCACCTGACTTGCAAACATCCTGCTTGAGGGAACAGACATTCCTCCCGCCTGGTCCCTCCTTGGACACTGGCTCCCAATAGCAGCTAAGCTGTCCTGGGTGAACAGCGCCACCTAGTGACCAGTGGAGAGGGAAGCGTCTAACCCAAAGTGTGTCCATCTCCCCTCCCCAAAGCTGTGGTGCACACCTCACTTCTCCTTTCTCTCCCTTTTTTTCTCTGCTGTCCACCATTCAGACATCAATGGAGTCTACCCAGACAGTCTTTTCCACATTCAAATATTTAACAGTATTCTAACCCTTTTTCTTGTCTTACAACCTGCTCAGTTATCTCACAGAAAAACCCTTTGGTATATGTAGTTCCTCCCCTCTCCCCAATGATTGGTATATATAATACCATATTTCCATCAGGGAAAACAAAAGCTATTTGCTTTAAATTATGCATAAGCAAAAGTCCATGCCATTGACTTTTGAAGTCCGTTCAGGTCCACAAATTTCTAGCCGTCTCATTGGCCAAATAACTAAGTTAGTTTTCTCTTTAACGCTGGCTTTTAGGAAACGTTATGAAATGTCTCTAATTAATCATTTGTTTTACCAAATCTGTCACTGCAAATAATTCTGGTTTTGTCAGCAAGAGACAGTACTTCGGCCCCAGCACGCACTAAGCGGCTCTCTGAGGAGCTCAGGGAATTGACCCTGCTCCTACGGGAAGCTGGTCTGCGTGCCCCCAGCCACGCCAAGCAGGTCCTGGGAGCACAGCCCATTCGTACACTGGGACCTCCCGTCATTCGTACCCCTCCCCTGTTGTCCTAACTGCCTCTTACTTATTTAAAGAGATGCTTTTCCAAAATGTCATTTCTCTCAAGCCACGAGTGTTCCTTACATAGACCTTAGAGTCCTTAAAGGGCACTGCTCCTTTTTTGTGTGGGTCTTTTAAAGTAATGAAAGGTAAAACTTTTAAAGATTTACCAAAATAACGTAATCGCTGTCTATCCTGAGGGAACAGTGTTGAGACCACGGTTCCCATGGTCTGAGGCATTCGAAGGGTGGGCTCCTATGTAGTTGAACCAAGTTGAATGACTGGATGACACACTCAGCGTTTCGGAAGAAGGGGAGGTGGGGAGAAATTTTTTCCTTCTTTTCACGTCTCTCCTGCACCAGTCGCTCTGGGCCATACAAGGGTAAGAGACATAAATGAAAGTGGCATAAACCAGGAAAGTTGTTTTCGAAGGTTTTGCCATCATTCAGAAGCAGAATGAAATTAAAACGCCTACCAAAGCGTGTGGGTCATCATTTCTGCTTTTTATTCCACACCCACTCGACCCCACCCCCCACCCCCGAGGGAGGAAAGCCTGCCAGGACTTGGATGCTAGGCCTTCATTTACCCTGGGCTCCTTTCTCCTTCAGCCCCTTCCCTGAAATCCACCAAAACACGCTGACACTTCAGCAAGATGCTGACTTTAACACCGTTCAGCTCTCACAGGTGCTGTGGAATAATATCAAGTCAACCCAGACTCCAGGGGCCATTTGGGGAAGGTTATTTACAACCAATTTAATTTGTAAGCACTGTCTTATTTTTTACAGTCAGTACACGTAGGGAGACTGTATGTGACTTTGAAAGGTCTCCTTCCCATCTGAACCATCTATGAAGTGTGTAAAGTGCTTAAAGAAAAATGATGATTGTTAATAGCACCTACTTTATAAAGTGCAGAATATACATCTACAGAGATCGCATTGCTGTCCTGTTGCTGTGGGTGGTGAATGCATCTTGAAATCAGATTACTTTTCATTTGCAAATTTATTACTAAGAGCCTGGGTGTCAGCTTTTTTTCTCCCTCCTTCCCCCTCTAACTTCTACAGAAATTAATGTGATTTCTATAAGTAAGCTCAAGGCAAAATGTCACAATGTAAACCAATTTGAAAAAGCTTCCCTAATTGGTTATAATGAATATAATTACAATATTCCAGGAGCTAGTAAGTGACAGCAGAGGGGAGGGGGAGCTGTTTAAGAAATTTCAAGCCTAAGTGGGCAGAACAGAGGATTCACCTGGGGGCAGTTAGAGTGGCTTGTAACTTCCAGGTGTCCTACGTTCGAACCCCTCCCTCACTAAACTTACAACGGTTCTCCGGGCAGATTTCTGTTTTTGGCATGTACCCTATTTCTATCTTAAAGAGTTAAAGGAAAAAAACAAAAATAGCCTTACAGCCTGCTGTTTAAATGCAAAGTAGAAACTCTGTTCTCTAAGGGAGATGGAAGGTCTGGCTCTACCACTAGCAGTGTTAACGTCTAAGCAAGCAGGGAACGATTTTTAAAATTGCCTAGTCACACCGTGGGAAACGTAACCCCCATTTGGTGCACTGGCCACAAACCACAGAAAACACATTTAGTGCAGTTTGCCCTCCACTGGCCAAATCTCCGAATTGCCACATTGGTGAACAATGAGCTTCGCAGGGCAGAAGCCTGCCGCAGAGATGTGGGCCCTCAGTGTCCATCTTAGTTTGAAAAGAACAATGGGGAATTTTAAAGTTTCGATTTTTGTTCAAATTGGTGTTAATGCTTTTTTTTTTTTCTTTGTGTCTTTTAAGTTTGCAATATTTGGACTCCAACAGTGATCTGCTCTTGAGACAGAACCGTAGCAAGGAAGCTCCCCGTTAGCGCCCACGCCCGGGCTAGCTCCCTGTCGCTGAGTCCCGGTGTGCCCCTCTTTGTGTGAGCTGGTCTCCGTGTCTGTCTTTATGCTCATTTCTCCATTTCCTCCTCTGCTTCCCATCAGCCTCCCAAAAAGATATGGGATTATACTCCTGGAGACTGCTCTATCCTTCCTAGAGAGGATAGAAAGGTAATGCCTGCCTCTCCGGGGGCTGTGTGTGTGCTCCTAGCTGGTTAGTGTGAGTGTGCTGTGGGGTTTTGCTCTTATTTTCTTCAATCACTTTTTTTTTTAACTTGATAACTTTTTTTTTTTTTTTTTGCTTGGTGATAAATCTATTTAACAAAGTCTCTAAGATATATACTGATGTTTAGAGGTGTGGATGTGTTTTTAAGCAATGACGTACTCTCCTGACATGTAGTATTTGTCACAGTCGCCAGACTCTGAAAAGACAGAAACTAGGTATTTCCTCCCCGGCAGGTGCTGTGGTATTTGTAGTTCTCTGCCGCCAGGAAAACAGAGTTCTGAAGCTCTGCCTACTGCGGGGCTTATATTTTCCAGGCCTAACGCCGCCTTCTCTGTTCTCGTGGCTTTTAGTAATTTCCAGGGAGCTCGTTGTTTAATCATGCCATCTCTGCCTTGTTAAAATACAACCCTAAACAGGTTCGTTTTTCAAACTTAACCTTCCATTCTCTCTGCCTGTCCTCTAAACTAAAACCCTCTTTCTTTCCCATCTTTTCTTTCTTGTACCAGACTAACCTAGACACAGAGCTCAACCTCTGCCCAGCAGAGTTAGAGGCAGATGTAGGAAAGACGGAGACGCTTAGTAAAGCACGCCGTGCAGACCTGGCGCAGGTACTTCTGAGTTTTCCTCCTGCCGCCCATGCCTGGCGCGCGGGCCAGGCGCGGCCCTTCGGTTTGGGCTGTCGCTCAGGAGGGTTGGGCTGTCGCTCAGGAGGGGAGTGTCTCGATGATTACTGTGGAGCTGCATGGCTTTCTGGCTGCTGTTTTCCAGTCCCTTCCCCCAACTTGGTTTTTGCTTTGGTTTCTTTGGAGCTTGGCATCTTCCTTAAAGGGGGCTTTCCAGATATCCGTGGGGTGGCTGGTGATTGCCACCGCTCCCCCTCTCCTCTGCTGTCAGGGGGGACCCTCTTCCTTTCCTGCCTTCGCCTTGGGATGCCTTCTCGGGGTTTTCAGGGAGCCATGTTTTGGCGGCTGTCGTTTTTGCAGCCTTGGGAGGCACCGGTCTCCGAGATGGTTCCCCAAAGTGTGGCAGTGATTGGGGCGCCACTTACACGCAGGCACTGTCAGAGCTTGTGGTTTGAAAGGTCAGAAAGTTCTCAATGAAGAAATGCGCTCCAGGGGCCAGACGGCCAGCCACAGGCAGGCGTTTGAAACTCCACCTGCACCGGCATTTCTAAGTGGAGCGGTGCCAAAGCGTGGCTTACTAAGGCGGGTCAGAGAGAGTGTCCAAGGGAAACGGCTCCCCGCGGAAGGAAAACACCCAGTGTTTGGAGAGCCGCTCCTAGGGCCCCTTGAAGAAACAAGAGGGACCCTTAGAGGGAAGCGGATCTTTACAGGAAACAGGGAAGGAATGTGGGCTCTGCTCGAGGCTGGGAGGGCCGCAGACCACGGCAGGGAACGTGGGATGTGAATGGGTCGTGTTCTGCTTCAGCAGAGCTGGGAGAGCAAGGAGGGTCAGACCACCAGCATGAGTGACGAGGGCACCAAAAGCCATGTGAGTGCCAGGGACGTAGCCCAGGGGAGGAAAGGAAGCGGGGTCACCGCTGCGGCCACGGTGGGGGGCAGGATGGGAACAGACAGCGCGGGCGCTTTGTCCAGACAGCGGGAGCCGTGGGGACATCGGTATGTCACGGAAGAACGATGGGAGGAAGTCATGCAGAGGGTAGGTGAAGGACGCAGTGTGAAGGCATTTGTTTTGAATGTTGGTTGGGTATCACATAGGGAATATGCAGTTTGGAGTGTGAGACCAGGTTCTGTGAGACGGGCAGAGGCTGACAGAGGCAGTGCAGTCCCCTGAGGAGAGGTGGTGGTGGACATCCTGGGGCAGATGAAGACAGCCCACCTGGGGGCAGGTGGAAGCCGGAAGGGAGAGTCCCATTGAAAGGATGAAAGACCCATAAGTACCTGTTGGGATGCTGGTGGCAGCAGCAGAGCAGGGGAGGGTCAGACAGAGAGCATTCCCGGGGTGTAGGAGGAAAGACGAGAGGTGGAGCGAGAGGAGCGGCCTGAGCACGACCCAGTGCCCCAGAGAGGCCCCCACGCTAGACTCGGAGGAAAGGCCAATGGGGTCGATAATCCAGGGGTTTCTAAAAGCTTTGGAGGCTGCTGAGCGGTGAACGGGAGAGGAACTGGAATCCCCAGGGGTACACACCGATTAAAAATGTGATCATGGAGGAAGGCGAGGGGGGTGTTCCCAGAGGGCTCAGCAGGGTCGCGCAAACCTTTTCCACGTTGGAGACCAGGGCATCTCCACAGAGGTGGGAAGACCCAGAACGGGGCAGAGGCCAAAGGGCAGGTTCACGGAGGAAGGGTGGGCAGGGGAGACCAGTGCAGGCAGAGGGCTGGACGGGTGAATGTGCGGGTAAGAGGGGTGCCTTCTCTGAGGAGTATGGGGAGAGAGGGTGGGGGCCTCCTGGGGTGGAGGTGCCCTCAGAAGTGACAGGCCAGCAGGCAGAGGGCAGGGGGCTGAGCCCCTGAGGAACGTTAGCTCCTTCCTTCGCAGTCTCTTCCTTTTTTCCTGGTGTTCCCTTTCCTCGAATAGCTCCCCTCCAGGTAGTTTGTTTCCCTTGTAATGGTCAGTATTAGAGATAGGAACATCTTTAAAAGTTAACTTTTTCATTGACTTATTCAACCACCGCATTATTTTTAAGAGCCTTTGCCTGTTTCTCTCCAAGATAACAGAAACTCTAAATAAACTACACAGTGTGTTGCTTTTTCTCTGCATGTAGCTCTCGATTGTTTTCCTCCTTTTGCACAGTGGTCTGTAACCTTATAAAGTGTTCCCCACTGAGGCTGAGGTGGTCATTAATAGCTTTTGTAAATCTGCATTTCTCCCCCTTTTTGCACTTGGAAGTCTGCGGGGGCAGACAAACATCTAAACCCAGTGTGGTCTTTTAAAATGCATTTTTGTGCATTCTGTACCTAAAGTTTTGGGTGACCCTCTCTCTGGATGTGGCATCTGGGGCGCATGAAGGAGTCTGCAGTGGGTTGGCAGGGGCTCTGAGGGTTGGGGTACGCTGAGGGAGGGTGTGCTATGCCATTAATGCATGTTGACCACATGGTGGGCCTGTCCCCCAGTGGGCCCAGGAGGCCATCTCCTGACCCACCCGGGGAGCCGCGATGCAGCCACTGGGAGGTCAAGGCCAGAGACAAAGAGGACCCCTCCCTCCGGGCCCTGAGACCTTTCCAGCCAGGTCCCCTCCGCCCAGAGGCCCTGGCTAAATTAGGAAGCGAAAGGGACGCCCCTTGGCTTGGCACATCTGAGTCAAAATAAATCATATACACTTTTCTTTCTTTCTCTTTTTGACATTTACAGAGCTCAGCAGTCAGCCCCACTCCGGACATGTCTTCAGAGCCTCCTGGATAGTAAGTCGCCACTTTGTGTCTACGGCTCACTGTATGGAATGTCTAAACGGGAGAAGCTTATGATTCGGACCTACGTGTGTGTGCAGGCAGCAGTCTAGTGGCTTTGAATGATGTACAGTTGGGTGATAAATAGCAATTCAGTTCTGGTCTTCAATTTTTTTCCTTCCGTTTTCTCCTCCTCTTCCAAATGAATTTTGTGATGATTCATATTAACCTTGATAAGCTTTTTCCTGTGTTGTCACCTTTACCTTTAGAACGTGAGCAGATTAGTATGCGTTCAGGATCAAAGTTAACCTCATTTGCTGATTCTTGTGGGGGGAGGTGTGACTTTGTGCGGGGCTGAGGGTGGCGTTCGGGTCCTTGGCCTGGACCTGTCACCGGGAAAGATGGGGCCGAAACGGGGCTCACTTGTCTGTTTCTCAGAGATGTGGCTTCATTGGGGTTCTCCCTGGGTGATGGGTGCACACCTCACTCACTTCTTCATGGCAGCCTTTCCCAAACCTCCTGCCTCCTCTCCTCCAAATCAGCCCCAGCCCATCCCCCAAGCCTCCTGCACCCTCTCCCAGACTGTGTCTCAGAGCTTGGCCATGCAGCTGTTTTCCCAGCTGCAAATGGGTCAGCGCTGCCTGCCCCTGCACACACGGTAAAGTACCAGCATTTGAGCCTGTATGAGAAGGCCTAGCTGAGCCTGTCTGTGCCCAGTCTCAGGTTAGGACCCGTTAGGACCCTGACTTCCGCTGCTGTGCCTGAATTGTGTTACTGTGTTTGTATAACTCTCATAAATGATAAACTCCTCGAGAGCGAGGACTGCACCTCCGTCGTGCCGGGTGCACCCATAGGTCTGGGAGTTTGTTCTGGTGGGAGCAGCTCCTCACCTCATCACCGCTGTGTCTGTATCTTCTTCTTCAAAGTACGACAAGAAGGGGCGGCAGCGCTTTTACCTGTTCCATTTGGGGTGGGCAGATCCACAGTAGCCAAGCTCACCTGTGCAGACCGAAGCCTGACTTGCTCTGGATGCTGAGTGTATGGATCTGTGTGACAAACCGTATGGTCACTTGGGCATTTTGCAAGAGTAGTTTCATTTGAAAGTCGATTAACTGTGATTGGAGTATTTCATTGGAAAATACCCTTCATCCTCTCAGGGTAGTGACCAGATCTCTAGCCAGATCTATTAATATTTCTTCTATAAATGTGTATATTAATGGTGATGATTAACAGACCCCAGAGTCTGAGAAGAAATTGGGACGATGTATTAGGACAGCAGTTAGGGGGAAAGTCTCCTATCTTAAAGGACAGCTCCATCTTTGAGAAGGTCGGTATCGTCTCTTGGGCTCCCTGTTGGGTTGGTCATCCGGCCGCCGGTGTGACAGAGAAGAATCAGAGTTCTCCTATATCATCAGGCTGCCCCTCCACCCATCCTGGGCTCTGAGGCTCACTCTGTTTTAAGGAGATGGTTGAACTATGCCTTCAGCTCCAAGGATGACCGGTCCCAGGTCCTCCAGGTCCCAGAAATGAACCCACAGATGACCTCAGGCCATCTGCAGATGAAGGGCTCTTCAAGGCCCCAGCTCCCAGCAGGCTCTCCCTGGTCCCTCAGCTCACCTGTTGGTCAGCGATAAAGCTTGTCACTTTGCATGGCCAAGCTCTGAGACAAAGTCTGGGAGAGGATGCAGGAGGTTTGGGGGATGGGTTGGGGCTGATTTGGAGGAGAGGAGGCAGGAGGTTTGGCCGGTCCTGACTGCCCAAAGCCTGGTTGGACCAGATCTCTCCCTGCCCTGCTGGTCCCAGGACTGCATAATGTAAGCCTGCTGCCCGGTCTTCCCCTCTACCTCCTCGCCCCATCCCGCTCCCTGAAATGCACAGACAATAAGGCTGTTTCAGGTGGCCAACTGAGTGAATTCCTTAGCTTCCCTGGACCAAGGCACTATGCTAGGTAATAAATAGGAGCATAACTGTCCCTTAGTAGTGTGGGGGTAAAACAAAAAAAGGAATGTTAGTAAATAATAAGGTAAAGTGGGCCCTAGCTACTTTGGCTCAGTGGATAGAGCGTCGGCCTGAGGACTGAAGGGCCCTGGGTTCAATTCCGGTCAAGGGCACATGCCCGGGTTGCGGGCTCTGTCCCCAGTAGGGGGCGTGAAGGAGGCAGCCAATCAATGATTCTCTCTCATTATTGATGTTTCTATCTCCCTCTCCCTTCCTCTCTGAAATCAATAAAAGTATATTAGGAAGGAAGGAAGGAAGGAAGGAAGGAAGGAAGGAAGGAGGGAAGGAAGGAAGGAAGGAAGGGAGGGAGGGAGGGAGGAAGGGAGGGAGGGAGGGAGGGAGGGAGGGAGGAAGGAAGGAAGGAAGGAAGGGGGAAGATTAAGGACTAAGAGTATTCAGAAAAAGAAAGCAGTGCCCAGTCTGTCAGTTAGGCACACAGGTCTTAAACAAAGTGGTGAAATGAACGACTTATTCAGCATTTACTGTGTGCCAGGCACTATGCTTAGCAGCTTCTGTAATTCACCTCAGTTGGTCCTCAGCATTCCAGGACCAGGCATTCTTTTTAACCCGCAGTTTGCCAGTGAGGAAGCAGGCAGTGTGACACCCATGTCACTGCAGCCTCCTCCGACCAGACTAGCAGTCAAGTTCTAGGCCGGGACACTGGTGTCGGCAGTGCGCTCTCCCTGCACCATACTGACAATAAACTAATAGCCTCCCATAATTTACTGTCTTTCAAATGACTGAGAAAACCATTTAAGCAACTATTTGTAATATCGTGTTAGCAGGATTGAGGGGCCTAATGCCGAAAAGAGCAAATGGCTGTCAGACTCTGGGGATTCGTGTGCATAAAGCTATTTGATGTGTTAATTTACCCAGCGCTCTTATTTCTGTCATCGGAACAGGTCTCCAAGACCTGTTTTTTCCAGCCTTACCCTAGCTCACGTGCAATACGTGGCAGGGATAGATGAGGTTTTTTTCCTTCTGCTATTCGACCATTTGGGAATTTACCAGAAATTCGGGCTTGGTTTTCTCCCGGTTTGCTCAAATGAATAAGGTTTCCCTATATTTGGAATTGGTGAGGAGCCAGCTTAAGTGCAGTGCCTGACGCATAGGAAAGTGCACACTAAATGTTTGCTGAGTAAATGAAGCATCTGGACGTCTTAATTAACTAGAATCCAACTCAGCACCAAGGCCGGCAACTTGTGGATTGAATCTGGTTCCCTTCACCCGAGGGGCAGGAATGACCTGCTGAAAGAAACATTGGCAAAGACTTGACTTAACCCAAGGACTGAAGAAAGAGGAATCACAGTGGCCCAGGTGCAAAACTGGGGTCAGTGGAGAAGTGATGGTGTTGCTTTGAGTCCACTTTCATATCCTGGAGAGGCTTTAGTTTAGAAATTTATTAATTAAGTTGATTACATATCACAATATTAAAAGGACCTGGGAACAGAGAGGAAGAAATTCACCCCTTGTTCCAATATCCTAATACAATCTACCAGTCCTTCCTCTCAGAAAATATATTTTTATAGTTGTGATCACAATGTATGCCAAATTTTGTATTTTATTTCTGTGGAATTACCAGATCTATAAATCAACAGTGTAGCCTGCTCTTCTTCCTCATTGCTTAGCATTTCAGCATTGGTTAGCTCGAATACAGTCTTTGCCTAACCAAAGAGCTTTACTCTATTTGGCCAGCAGGTGGCACTCAAGCTGCTGCTTTCCTAAGTGGTGATGGTGCACTAGAAAAAAACACCCTTTCCCCTTAATCTAACTTAAGATCAAAACACAAATCATTGCCTGGAGAACTTGATGAGATATTAGAAACTTCCCAGGACTTAAAAATGTCTCATAAATCTCTGTGTGTGTAGGCATTTAATTTTATGGAATCATTTATTCCACTAATATTCATTGAACAAAGGTGCTAGACACCAGCCGTGCAAAGGTTAATCAGTTAAACTGCCTCCCTCGAGGGAAAAACCAAGTGTAATGGGAGGCAGACTTGTAAACAGCCATCAGAATCCAGTGCGGACCAGCAGTGATGGGACCAGGAGGGAGGGAACACCTCTGTTTCGTGGAGGAAGAAAGGTTCGCTTTACAGAGGAGCAGCAAATAAAAAGTGATTAATAATAACATTATATTACAAATAGAAAAGGTAAATTGTTTTTACCTTCATGCTACGAAAGGCTAGAAGATGAACTGCCCTCCCCGAATTGTCTAGACGCCCTCTCCCATAGCCAGTTGAAAACTGTTACTTTTTGTTTCTTCCTGAAAACACTAAATGGTTTTGAACAGTGGATTCCATGAGGCTGGAATTTTTTTGTCTGTTTTGTTCCTTATTGAGTCTCCACCTAAGAGAGTGATGGAGATGTAGTAGGTGCCCAGTAAATACTTGTTGAATGAATAAAATGAGCCATGGAATGACATGGTGAGATCTTTTCTAGAAATATCACTGGCAGTAGTTTGCAAAAATGATTGGAGGGAAATGGGGTGGAGCCTGGGGGGGGGCGGGGGTGGTGTGCTTACTGCACAGGTGTCAGCGAGTGGTGGGAGGTGGGGACCAGGGAGGTCGAGACGGAAGGGATTAATGTGAGCTGTGTCAGGACGGAGTAAGCAAAATGTGCTGAAGTTGGCAGGGCCAGGAGGGGGATAAGGAGTTGATTTTCTGGGCTCTTTGGCTTGGGTGATGGGAGGTGGAGGAACGGAGCTGGGTTTGGTTTGGGATGTGTTGGGTTTAAGATGCCTGAGGAACATCTAAGTGGAGCTGTCTAGAAGGCAGTTGAGTGTATGTATCTCAAAAGGAATGTCTATGTAGATAAGGGATTTGAAGGTGAACTTTTTGGACAGTCTCACCGCACCTAATCGTTTGGTGGATGAAGGAAATTGAGGCTGAGAGAATCAGGTTGTCTCCAGGTTTTTAAAGTGAGCGGGTTTGCCTCCACTGCTCACATTGCCTGCTGGAGTCAGGCTGGAGTCCCGACCCGGCCGGTGAGCACATTGGAAACATTCGGCCCGAAAATGATTGCTCTGTTCTCTCCCTTTGTTCTTCGAGTGAGTTTCTGTTGAATCCCCTTGAAACTCAGCAGCCAGCACTGCCTCTTAGCCAGAGGGTCAGAGGGTCCGTTCTCGGCACTGCCTCCTGCTGGCCTGCTCTTCCTCAGCCCAAAACCGCTCCGCCCGGGCTACAGAGCCGAGCTTCTGGGCCTGGCTCGTTTTGGTGACTCGGTCTTTCTCGGCCAGACTGAGGGTACTTTTCTCACCCTCTCTGATCTGTTCCGACACAGCAGACCCAGCAACTCTGTGACCTGTGACAGATGCCTTCCCCACTCCGGTCCTCAGTTTCCCCTTTGGTACAATGGACAAATGGTGTCTGTCTTTCCAATGAGGAGGTCTGGGTTAGAAACACTGTACCGGAGCTTTTAGACGTTGTTTTTAAACAAGTTGCAAAAGTGTCACACATCTGGAAAAAGTATGTCGGCTTCGGTATCAGAAAGAAAACAATTGGCCATAGCAAGTCCATCCTGAGAGGTTTCCTGAGGGCTGAGGGCTTGTCATTCTGGTGGGAAGCAGGAAAAAATGGTGATAATGGTGGAATAAAGCCAGAAAATGGGGTGGCGTTGTGGGGGGGGGGGGGTGAGTTCTGACAGCGGGTGAGGTAGGGAGGTGTGAGGTCAGCAGCCGGTGTCATGGCCGAGAAGTTAGGAGGAACGAGGGGAGGTGGGTCGGATGTTCTGGCTGAGGCTGCGGCAGTTTAAGGACAGCAGGGTAGAAGCCACTGTCGGGGTCGCTCTGTGCTGAGGTCTGGTCACCCCAAACCAGAGCTTTCGAGGTGCTCCTCTCACAAAAGCGACCTCGGTCCCACAGCTGTTGGTTGGCAAGCCTGAAGGACGCCTGTCCATGGGTCTTTCTGCGGATGGAATGGACGGAGGAGACACGGCTGAAGCTGAAGGACAAAATCGGGAACTGCAGCCAGAACGAGAGGGTGGATGGCGAAAGGGAAGTTTCGAAAAGGCAGATTTCTTTGCAATTAGGAAGTTCAAAGGGAACGCCAGGTTAGATGACTTGCACTGGTCTCAATCGGCATGGACAGCTTGCCAGTCTCCTGAAGGGTCCTCCCCTCGCTAACTAGAGTGGGTGGCTTTGGTCAGTCAGAACGGGGGACACCTGTGAATGCCCTGCAGGCAGAAGCCGGAGGGCCCAGAGCTGCGTGGGCGGCAGCCCTGTCCCTGGCCTGGCCCCGTCGCCTGGGAAAGCCAAGCCTTTTTGTCTCCAGGTGGGAGGGGCCTCCAGGCAGAGCCCCGGCACCAGGCAGGACAGCCCGCCTGAGCCCAGGCCACGGCCGCCTCGTTCCTGCAGCCCTGCTCTCCCCACTGCTCCGATGGCCTGAGGTCATTGACGTCAGGAGCTCAGAGCCCCAAGTAAATGCGACGTAGTTCTTGCACTTGTGGAAGAATTCCTAAGTCCGGCATTTCACCAATCAAACCGTATTCTTTGTTGTTGTTGTTGTTAATCCGCACCCGAGGGTATTTTCCATGGATTTTTAGAGAGAGTGGAAGGGAGGGGAGAGACAGAAAGAGACTAAACATCGACCAGTTGCCTCCCGCATGCGCCCTAACCAGGGCCAAGGATGGACCCTACAACCAAGGTGCGTGCCCTTGATCAGAATTGAACCCGGGACCCTTCCATCGCTATGGCTCAAAACATACTCTTAATCAGATCGCATGTGCCAAATTTGCTTTCAGAAAATGTGACCTTTTATTCATTCAGCAAATATATGCTGAGTGTCCTCATGGGCCCTATAGTCCAGTGGGCTCTTGGAGACCAGGGCACGGCCTGGGGAGAGCACCCCGGCTGCTCTGTGGACTCACTCCACCCGCCTGCTTGTATTTCTCAGCTGTGAGGGTTGATTCTCTTTTCCCTTAGATTCCATTTCCGTGGTGTGTGAGCCTGGGCTAGAGGGGGCGGGGGGGGGGGGGGGCACTGCCTCCGCAGTCGTGGGGAGATGTTCTAGAACGGCGGCTGAGAGCTCCATTGGTGCTGCGCGTCCTGGCTCAGGGTCCAGCCCTCCCGTTCCACTAAACCTCGCCTGCTCCCTCCACAGGCCCAGTCGCTCCATGTGGGGCTCCCCCTCTGGAAAAGGGAGGACCGGGTTGTTTGTGGGGATCAGAGGAATTCTGCCGTGATCGCTGGGGAAAGGGAAGGCAGGGGACAGATGTGGATAAAGCAGATGCAGCCCAGTGGACCTTGGGCGGGGGGGGAGGGGCCACATCGGTGTTCACTATTACAACTCCTTAAGCATTTCTATTCTATGCACATGATAATATTCATGATAAAATATTGGGAGGAAGAACCCACCAAGCTGTTGACATCTTTAGAGCTGAGAATTCCAGCAAACGGAACTCAGTAGGACCGAGCAGCAGCCTGGCCGAGGCCTGGGCACGTCTGCGGGGAAGGAGTCCTTCCCCGTCTGTGAGTGTGCGTGCACCTGGCCGTGTGTCCGCGGGCGAGGGCACAGGACACTGGGACTCCGGGAAGGGGCGGTTCGGTGTGCGAGTGTTCTTCATTCTTCCTGGCCCCACCTCATTCCAAAGAGGATTTGTGGTAACTTGCAAAACACCCAGGACTTCAACAAGATAAAGTAAGTGAAGGCTGTGTCAGGGAGTGAAGGATGCATCGATAGGTGCGTCTCATAACATGTCGTCATGTTCTGAGTGTGAATCTTGAAAGCAGGGGGTGCAGAGGTGGCTGGCACCGTGAGAGCATAGAGAGCCCAGGTTCCCTTTCACTTGGCTCCACCCCAGCTGGGCCTCCTCTTTTCATGGTTGATTTTAATGCTTCATCAGCCAAAGAGAAATAACCCCGAAAACTAATCCAAGTGGTGGACTTAAAGTTGTCAACACTGGTCGGAGGCTCCACTTACGTTATTTTTATACATATATATATTTTATTGATTTCAGAGAGGAAGAGAAAGGAAGAGAGAGAGAGAGAGAGAGAGAGAGAGAGAGAGATCAGTGATGAGAGAGAATCATTGAATGGCTGCCTCCTACACACCCCGTACTGGGGATCCAGCCCACAACCCATGTATGTGCCCTGACTGGGAATGGAACCATGACGTTCTGGTCCATAGATCGACAGTCAAACACTGAGCCACAACAGCCAGCCCCCACCTATATTCTTTTTAAAAATATTATTTTATTGATTTTTTACAGAGAGGAAGGGAGAGGGATAGAGAGTTAGAAACATCGATGAGAGAGAAACATCGATCAGCTGCCTCCTGCACACTCCCTACGGGGGATGTGCCCGCAACCAAGGTACATGCCCTTGACCAGAATCGAACCTGGGACCCTTGAGTCTGTAGGCCGACACTATCCACTGAGCCAAACCAGTTAGGGCCCCACCTATATTCTTGACTGCCCCATCCTGTGTGCAGCACCTGGGCCCCAGCATCTCTTGCCCCACCCTCCCCACTTCCTAATCTGATCTCCTGCCCCCTGCCCCAGCAGTGTTTCTCAGTTATTCTGTGAAAGCACAAATGCAGTCATTCAATTAGGGCAGTTCACTATCTGGACAAGGGGCACCCAGGGGCCTGCCTTGCCTGTGGAACTCGACCTCTACGTAAGGAATGCTCCTTAGAAAGGGCGGTGCTTGATTAGGAAGCCGGAAAGTGTGTTTCTTATCCTCAGCTGGAAATGTACTTTCTAGAAAAATGTTGAAAATACTAACTCCTATTCTTCTTTTTTTTTCCCCCTCTTCTCTCTTCCTTTTAAAATTACGTTGTTCTTAGTATATATTCTTCCAACTTCCACGCAGTGAAGAGGGAATCCGATGGGGCTCCCGGCGACCTCGGGAGCCTGGAGAATGAGAGGCAGATCTATAAAAGCGTCCTGGAAGGTGGAGACATCCCTCTCCAGGGCCTCAGTGGGCTCAAGCGCCCGTCCAGCTCGGCCTCCACGAAAGGTAACCCCGCGAAGCCTGCAGGCCTCGCGCCTGTCTGCCGTCGTCGGGTGTCTCTCCCGTCCACAGTTACCGGGGTGTTGGCAGGGTGAACCTCCCGCTGCTGGAATCACTTTTGTCTTGTGCAGGTCCACTTCCAGGCCTTTGAGCCTTCCGAGTCCCCTCCCCTCGTCTCTCACCGGCCATTTTTCTTTCTGGTATTAATAGTTCTCCTCCTTTAATCCCCAGCCTGCTCTCCCTGAAGCATCTCTCTCTTTTTGTTCTGATTCCCTTTCCTTAGAAATTAGCTGAGCTTTAGCCTTTCCTGACTCTAGCAAGGTGGCCATTTTTTCGTTGCATTTTGCACCTGCTTTGCAGCACAGATTATTTTGCTTCTGGACATCGACTGGAAATTTAAAATAAAAACACCTTATGACAAATGAGCATGTTACCTCTCCCTTTTTTTTTTTTTTAAGCAGCTTTCAGCTTTAACCTAATGGGTCTGTTTATTTTATTCTGCATGCTTTCCAGTGGATCGTAAAGGTGGGAATGCTCACATGATTTCTTCATCTTCAGTTCATAGCCGAACGGTTAACACTAGCAATGCCTTAGGCCCTGTGTGTAAGCACAAGAAACCCCTGTCTGCTGCAAAAGCCTGCATTTCCGAAATCCTCCCCTCCAAGTTCAAGCCCAGGCTCTCCGCTCCCAGCGCTCTTTTGCAGGAACAGAAGAGTGTCCTGTTGCCGTCGGAAAAGGCTCAGAGCTGTGAGAACCTTTGTGTTTCGGTTTCTTTGAACGGTTCCAAGAGAGGGCTCCCCCTCCAGGTGGGTGGGAGCATCGAGAACCTGCTCATGCGCTCCCGGCGGGATTACGACAGCAAGTCCAGCAGCACCCTGAGCTTGCAGGAGTACGGCTCCAGCGCCAGGAGGCCCTGCCCGCTCTCCAGGAAGGCGGGGATGCAGTTCACCATGCTCTACCGGGACATGCACCAGATCAACCGAGCCGGCCTCTTCCTGGGCTCTGCCTCCTCCTCCAGCGTGCGGGACCTCGCCTCCCACTTCGAAAGGAGCAGCCTGGCCCTGGGCAGGGGCGAGCTGGGCCCCAGCCAGGAGGGCTCGGAGCACATCCCCAAGCACACCGTCTCCTCCCGCATCACGGCCTTTGAGCAGCTGATCCAGCGGTCACGGTCCATGCCGTCCCTGGACCTGTCCGGCAGGCTGAGCAAGTCCCCCACGCCCGTGCTGTCCCGGAGCGGCCTGACCGCAGCCCGCTCCGCCGAGTCCCTCCTGGAGTCCACCAAGCTCCGGCCCAGGGAGGTGGACGGGATGAACCCCGGGGGGGTCTATGCCTCGCCGACGTGCAGCAGCGGGGTGGACTCCCCCTTGGGGTTCAGGGGCCTGGCGCCCTCTGAGCCCCTCTCCACCTGCTCCGACGAGCTCGACCACTGCTCCAACGTCTCCAGTGACAGCAGGGAGGGCAGCGGCGGCAGCGTTCACGGAGACTTCCCCAAACACCGCCTCAACAAGTGCAAGGGCACCTGCCCGGCCTCCTACACCCGCTTCACCACCATCCGCAAGCACGAGCAGCAGGCCTCCCGGCAGCCCGACTGGCGCCCGGACTGCAGAGGGGACCGCAGCGCGCTCCTCAGGAACATCTACCTGATGAGCCCCCTCCCCTTCCGGCTGAAAAAGCCCCTCCAGCAGCACCCCAGGCAGCCAGCCCCTGGGGACTTCTCGGGCCCCCCGGCGGGCCGGAAGCCAGACCCCCCCGGTCAGCCCCAGCAGGACGAGCCCCGCGCCGGGGGGAAGCCCTCGGTGCCCAAGCGCCTGTCTTCCCGACACGCCGTGGCCAGGCTGGGCCGGACCGCAGAGCCCCCTCAGGAGAGACCCGCGGTCCCCGAGGACTGCCCGGGGGCCTTTGATAACGGGAACCCGGTGCCGTACTCAGACCACGGCCTGGACAGAAACAACAACCCCCCCAGTGAACTGGGACCATCCCGCGGAGGTGGCCTTTGTGTATTTGCCCAGTCTCAGCCCCCCGTCTCCACTCTGCTTGCTCTGTCCCCTCCTCCTGTGTGCCCTTGGTGCTCATTTTCTGGTCCGTCCTTTGTTTTCTGTTTGTTTTGCTTGGCAATTACTCATGGCTCGTAGTGGCTGCACTTCTTCAAAAACAAAGCCCCCATGTCATCTAGACTAACCACCAAACTGTTTCGAAAGAAAAATTGGCCGCTTAGCTCATCTGAGAAATTGGTTCGTTTGAACCCTCGTGCCCCTTGCAGTTTGCGCCAGCCCCGACTCACCGTGGTTTTTTGAGAGGCAGCCTCTCCCGGTGGCCCTGTGTGTGTGTGTGTGTGTGTGTACAGTGTCCCTGTGAGATCCTGCACGCCTCTTCGCAGGGACACTTGTCCGAGAAGGTCCTCTCTTTTTGCTCACCTTTTGCCTTCTAAGGAGTTTTGTATTACACGAGTGAATCCAAAACGTGGGGGGAATTCGAGGGTTCTTTCGTTCGGAATTTGATTATTGATCACTGGTCTCTACAACTGTAAAAAAAACCTTGCTATTTAGAATGGATGAAAGGTGAAATCTTTTCCCAGTTTGGTTTCCCACTAAATCTTTGCCTGTTTTAATTCCACTTTGTTCTTTTGAAGATTCAGAATCACCGAGACATTTTATACCAGCTGACTACTTGGAATCCACAGAAGAATTCATCCGAAGGCGTCACGATGATAAAGAAGTAAGTGCCATCTCTAAAATCTCTTGGCTTTGGGGCAGATGAAAATATGAAGGAAGTGAACATCCCAGATATTTGCCAGAGAGATGACGTGGCCTCGCAATTGGAAGCAAAGATTCGCTTTGTCAGAAGTGGCTTTTTATATGACATTGGCTCAATCAGGCCTCTTTTCATCCAGTTCCCTTAAAGTAGATTTTCCCAAGGCACTGGGTTCTGAATGCCACGTTGCCTCCCCCCTCTCCCCTCCCCCCCCGGGAGTTCCAAGAAGAGGTTGCCCACCCTGTATTGCTCTTTGCTCTTTCACCCTCCTCCATACCCCGGCCTTATTATTCTCTAGGGAAATCCTCTCACATGTTCCTCCAGTACTGCCATCCCTCTGTTGGCACCAAGCACAGTTCATGTTGGGAAGGGAGCAGTAGGAGAAAGCGGAAACTGGAGAGGAATAATGACCATGATCCATACTGTGGTCACTAAAAGGCAACCATTTGAAGTTGCCTTTGAACTCAGAAGAAGAGATGCCCCAGTAAACGTTGGGAAACCCCCACCGAGAGCTTCAGGCTGAGCCCTTTCCTTGCAGCTGTGGAGGCATGACTGACAGGGCAGGGAAAGTTGTGGCACAGGGTCGGTACGAGGCGTGCTTTCTAGGCTTTGCGTCCCCAGGAGAACGGGTCCTGTCGCTGAAACAGGCTGCAGTGCCTGTTGCTGTCTTGAGGGAAGAGGTGGAGGAACGGCTGGAGCCTGGCGGCAGGAGGTGGAGGGTGTTCATGTCTGCGCAGCTCTTCTTTTCTCTGCAAAGTCTGAAGTCCCTGGTTGTTCTGTTTCATGGTGGTTTCAGGGTTTGGGTGGATTTTCCTTAAGGATTTCGGGTGAGGCCAACTTTGAGGAGAGCCGGATGGTGCATCAAAAGACAGAAAAGACATGGTCTCCCCCCTCCTGGCATAACACAGGCAGTATTCAGTAAGACACTGGCACGTGTCCATGGGGAGAAAGAAGAGGAAGGATCTGATGCATAGAGTAGTTTGTAATAACAAGGTGAAAAGCTCAGGCACCGTGAGTGTTCATGAGGCCACAGAGTGGATTCGGTTCTCGTCACCATCCCTGAGCCTCAAGAGCCGCCCTGCAGGCCGGAAGCTGTGGTGGAGGAGGGCATTCCCACTCGCTGTGCAGACCGAACCCCCAGCACGGAAGGTTTTGTGATAGAACGCTGCCTGCCACCCTGGAGGCATGTTTTACGCAGTTGGTTTAGCCATTTGGTATATTAAGAGGTACATTCAGAAGGTGAGCAGCTCGGTTCCTGGATCACACTGCTCAAAGGCCCTTAGAAACTTTGTCCTTCCCCAGGTACTGGCTTGTGTGGTTAAACTAGGGGGAAGGTGGGTTTATTGAGGTCAGATTCAAGTGCTCCATTCCCTGGCCACCTTCACTGGGTTCATGTGACCTGGGCCAGAGCACCAGAGGTCTGGCCTCAGCGTCAGTCCATTCCCACTTCCCAGCTAACGGAGCGCCAGTGTTGGCGTGTTTCTAGCAAATGCTTTCTTGTTCACATTGACATTGATGATGGTGGCATTTCAGGAAATGGTCACGTCAGCCCTGGCAGGGACATTCGTGGTCATCTAGTCGCCCCCTTGTTCATCCAGGAAGGGACTGCGAGAGGGTGGTGGTTGCCAGGGCCACATACACGCTGCCTTATACCCAAGGCAGAGCTGGAGACTAGGGCTCCATGTGCTTGCAAAGCGCCTCCTTGTCTTGTCTTATTTAATCTCTACAACAAGAGATTAAATAAGACAAGCACTGGAAATCCCACGGCCTTTGGTGAGTCGTTACTTCATTATTTGTGACCCTGGGAAAATAGGAAAATTTGGCCCACCATCATTTGGGGCTAGGTGTTACATGAGGTATTTCATTTCCTTCTGAAAAAAGACAAGTGTTTTATTAAGAATGTAGGAATCATCCGTTATAATTAATGCTTTTCCTACAAAAATTGTAATCCCAAGAATGTATGTTTGGTTTGAAATAGGAAAGCACATTAAAGTTCTATTCCATAGGGTCATTTCAATAGGCAATGAGGAAATACAACATTGTTTAATTATTTTAAAAGATCATTAAAAATAGAAATAGATGACTCTTTCCTTACTTTAGGGGAGAATATTTCTTCTAAACCCAAGTACCATCATTCTTAGTTTATCTTCTGTATTTATAATCTACAAATTAAACTCAGTTTCATTTCACCTAATGAAGGAATAGTTATGTTTAAAAGTATAGCAAGTAACTGATGCTCTGTCAGTCAAACATAGCCTTGGCTGAGGCCTCCTAAAAACTGTGCCCAGAGAAAAGATCGCTGGCCTCGAAGAGGAGCTGTTTGCTGAAATGGGCAGCTCCACTCCGTCAAGCATCTTCGAGTAACAGGCATAGGAAGCACAACAATGACCTCGTTGGCCTTGACCCCACAGAGTAAAAGCCCATAGCAGGTGTAGTAGGTCAGATGTGGGTAGAGGAGTCAGCCAGCCCTGGTCCCACCATGGGAACAACTGTGGGAACTCATCGCTGCCCCACGAGGTAAGGGCAGCACTCCCAGCCTCCTGCCGCCGGCCCAGCATGCGTCTGAATGCATGGATGTACCTGGGTCACCTGGCCTTGCTGCCCGCGTGAGGAGGTAGGAGGCTTTGGGCTGCACCAGGAGCAGGTTGCAGACAGTGTAACTGTGTGGACTTTTCCTTCACCGTGTCCCAGTGTCCCCCGATTTCTCCTGTGCAGGGTTGTCTCCTTCCCACAGTGGCGCCGGGGGGTGGTCATAGCAGAACATAGTAGTTTTGGCCATAAAGCCCTTCCAGCATCTAACCCTTAAACTTCCCTCCTATTGACCCAGCACCTTTTCCTCAGTTGTTTCTGTTGGCAGTTTTCCAATGCCCTGGACCAGATGATTCACTGCCCATTTTATGCAATTTCATGGCAGAAACTTTTAGCGGACCAGCGACGACTTAAGCGCGAGCAAGAAGAGGCCGATATTGCAGCTCGACGCCACACGGGCGTCATTCCAACGCACCATCAGTTTATCACTAATGAGCGCTTTGGGGACCTCCTCAATATAGACGATACGGCAAAAAGGAAATCTGGGTCAGAGGTCTGTTTTGGTCGCCTCGATCTGCTGCTTGACCCAAAGCCATATTTGCCTCCCCTCAGCATTGCCCGCTGTAGGCCGAATTAGTTCTGTCATCCTGGCTTCCCTAGGCTCGCTTTGGCTCGCTGTGGCTGGTCCGTGGACATGAATCCCATCATGTCCTGTGCTCTGTATGTTCAAGCATGCCTGGCTGCGGGACCGGGGTCTGCTGGCACACACCCTCTGCATGCCTAGAGCGTCGGCTGCCTCCATGCGTCCAGTCCTCCACATCCTGCCTTTCATCGTGATACCGTGTTGCCTGTGCATTCTGCTTAGAAACCTTCGACCTTAGTCCCTGTGCATTAGCTTTGATGTGGACAAGGACAAGGTTCTTCTAAGAGACGGTGGAGTGAAACTTAGGTCACAGAAGTTAGCTAGCAATGCATCCTTTACACCGACCTTGAAACCTAGTCCCTTAACATTGAACTATCAGAGAACCAGGCTGCCTCTCGGTGGTACTTGGGTAAAGTGCCCAGCAGCCTCACTGGCGCATTTGGAAACTGAGGAGTTTTGCAGCTGGATGAGCTCAATGGAGGGTGAGAGGCATTTCATTTGTTCCCTTAATTTTGACATTTCTCAGCTGAGGTTATGAAACTTAATATTATAAAACAGACAAGCACAAACCTTTGAAGTGATGTTGTTCAGGCCCGGCCTCCTCCCCTGAGGTCGGCATGTTGAAATCCTGGTGCTGCCAAGGCTGCCTCTTGCGCCAGAGTTTGTTTTGCCACGTGACCCTCCAGTGGCCCTGCTGAAGTTGGCTCCTTTTGGGGACCTGCGTGTCTGGGGCTTGGGGTATGGAAATGAGTTACACCCAAAGTATATACAATTTTATCATCTTTCAATATCATAGTAGGTTAATACTCATTTATTTTTCTATCTTTTGAGTGACACTGGCTAGTGGTCAAATTGTCTGGGAAGAAGAGGTAGAGAAAAGGAGGAGCCAGATTAGAAGACTGTTAGCTAGAGAGGGGACGGAGACTCTAACATGATGGGGAAAAGGTCATAGGAAGAGGCAGGAGTTCGCAAGGTTGATCAGTTTGGAGAGAAGGACGCCCCTCGGCCTCTTGTGCCAGCTCCTCAAAGCCACCCTGTTCTGAGGCTGCAGTGGTGGCTAATCCTCCTCCGTGGGCGGGCTCGCTCGAGAGTGGTGAGGAAGATGGGAACACGCCAACGCACCGAGGCCTGCACACTCACACGGATAGACAGCACACGGGCGTGAGAACGCACTGGGGTAGAATAACCATGACAGGCAGGCACACTGCCCAGCCCGCCTGCCTCCCTCCACAGCAGTGGTTCTCACACCTGACTTCTCGAATCCTCCAGGGGCTTGTTAACATACAGGAGGCTGGGCTCCGTCCACAAAGTGTCTGATTCTGGCGAGGGGCCTGAGAGTGTGCATTTCTAACCAGTTCCCAGTGACGTCGTTGATACCGGTTTAGGGACCACACTTTGAAAATCACTGCCCTCGATGTTGGCCGACAGACATGAGAAAACAGACACCAACAAGTCCCAGGGCACCGGGTCGTGTAGACACACTTCAGACCCATCACGTAGACTTTGGGTGACCACTGGTTCTGCGCAAGATCCTGTGGGGAGGCGGGACCAAGACTCAGGTTGTGCCCGTGGGAAGCTGGCATTCCAGCTGAAGAGGCCCCTCCAAACAGGTGTCTGTGGTAGGAGGGGTGTCTCTGCTGTGGTAAGTAGCACAGCGCTGTGAGAGCCAGAGCATTCGGCCCCAGGGAGATTAGCAAGACAGAGGGAGATGCTGTACAAGCAATGGTGACTCAGGTAATGCGTCCCAGCAGATCAATGGAATCAGTGTTGCTCAACGTTGAGTAATATATGGGTTTCCTTTAATGAAAAAAGAAATTTCACCAACCCCCAGTTTTGACCTAAAGCCAATTCACAAATTAAACAGTAAACTACACACCTGAACAACTTTATTCATTTAACTGATAGGTCATATCACTTTGCCTGAACCCAGTTGCCACCCCAAGTGTGCAGATGGCGCTGTTTGGTGCAAATATTTACATCACACAGTTCTGGCGCTAGCTGTCAGGGGTGGCCACCACTTTCATTGCAGTCACTCCGCAATGTTTGTCCTTGCAGTTTTGGTCATTTTCTCTTGTCATTTATCATCAACCCACATCCGTTCTTTTCTTATTTGCCCACAGCTGTTCAGTTATGCCCCTTGGTCACAGACACAGTGCAGGCATTGAAACTGTGTAGCATTGGTTGTAAGGTCATCCTTCAATTGACCTCTAATATGCATGTGTGTAGATAGAAGGATGGAAGCATCAGCATGAAGATGAAAAATAAAAAATTCCTGTGGAGAATTCATGCCCTTAAGAAGATCCCTCCAAGACCCCAGCTTGAGGAGCCTGGTCACATGGGGCGTCTCACTGAGGGGTCAGGATCTAAAGCTTGAAGAGGTTTCTCAGTACCACCTTTCTCACCTAGAGTCGCCCATTTCCCCTGTACTTTGGCCATGGCCTCTAATATTGAAGAGGAAGTGTGCAATTTAATTTTCATCACATTGTTCCCCTAGACCAGGTGGTCATGGGGTCAGAATTATATTGGCAGCTATATTGCTCACATGATTTCTCTTCCCTACTTTTTTTTTTTTTAATTAGTTAAAATAACTACTTTTAATGGTGGGTAAGACAGATGTGCAAATACATATGGGGGTAAGTAAAGGGGAACTTTTTGCCGGAATTGGAAATGAAAAAATTCCAGACCAAGAAGGTGGTTTAGCCAAGGTGTAGCAAACAGACTTGCCTGGCGGGAAGAGTGTAATAAGAGATAAAGGCCATTAGGTGTGAGGGGGGAGACATTACCCACAGGCCTTAGCAACACTTAGGAACTGAGATTTGATCTGAGGGCAGTTGAGAGCCTCAGCCAACTTCAAAGCAAGGAAGTGATGTGATGGAAGCATTTGAGGAATGTTCTTTGTGCTCCTGAGTGACAGCAGATTAGAGCGGAGAGAAGTGAAGTCAAAGGAAGCTTTGTGCCTGTGAACCAGAGTCAGACCTGAGCGGGGCTGTGGAGGGAGAGGGAAGCTGGCTGACTTCATGGCAGACGGATGAAGGCGGGGAGACGGATGGAGGGGAGACGGGCTGAGGGTGCGCCCAGGCCTGGAGTCTGGAAGGAGAGGGCCACCCGACAGGCAGGGGAGCCTTGGAGAAAGAATGAGCGCAGGGCCCACTGCATCTGGCTGTGGGCGATCACAGGCCATGAGAAATGGACGGAGTTGAAGATGACGTGAGAGGTGAACTGGGGTTTCATCCACTTGCAGGTCGTAATCGAAGTCAGGCAAACAGAGGATGTAAGCGTAGGACAGTCACAATTCCCACACAGTAAGACTTTCTGGCTAACTCCCTTTTCGTTTTTTATTAGTTTGTTTTGTTTTGTTTTGCTTTTCATAGCCATGGTCAGCTGTGGGGAACTAGCACGTCAGCTTTGGGACTTTTGTCACCACCTCCTCCCCAAATCTGGCCTCCTTAGGGAGAGTCTCATGCATGACGTAGCTGACCAAACATCCACCTAGTGTTCGGCTGAGGTCAGACGAGAGGAATCCTGCCCAGATGTGTACCCCAGAATGAACTGGTTAGATTGCGTCTTTCTGCTTTGCTTTCCGGAAACGCGTGAAAATGTGTCCTGTCCATTGTTCGTGAATTGTGATTTTTAACTTGACATTGTTTCTTGTGTTTAGATGAGACCTGCCAGAGCCAAATTTGACTTTAAAGCTCAGACACTGAAGTAAGTGCCACCGGTCCTATTTGTCTGTCAGTTTAACTGCCTCTCTAAACGCAGACGTCCACTTAGAGAGAAGAGCTGGGGAAGTAACCATGATGAAAACCAGTCGTTCATGGCGTTTGCCGTGTGCCGAGCACTGTTCCGAGTACTTTGCGCTATATTATGCTGTGGCACAGAGTTTCTGTGGGCAGCAGTGGCCAGCAGCCATCCCGTTGTCCGGCTGGTGGGAGGCCCCACGTCTGATGATGAGGGAGACCTCCCATCCTCAGACACGGGAACTGCTGTGTGGAGGCTGCCGGGCCGCGATCTCCAGCACAAACCAGGCCACGACTTCCAGGACCTGGGCCCCAGTCTGGTGCTGGGGTGTGTTTGTCATGACGCCTCCAGCCCTTTGGCTCAGCAGCTAACAAGAGGCGGTGGCATTATGTCCCAGAAAGAATATGGGCTTTGGAGTCCTGACTGCCACTCTTGTCTCTGTGGCCATGGCCTCTCCCACCTCAAATTTTCTCATCTGTAAAATGGGCATAAAGCTGCCTCTCTTGATGTAACCAGAGAGGGTAACAAAGATTTATAAAACAGACTTCAGTTTAATCAAGTAGACACCTTCATCCCCCTTCTTTTTAATTAAGAAAGGTCCATGTAGTATTCAGTGAATGGTATCGTATTGACAATATTACATTTACCTAGATTTCCTTTTTTAAAGTCTTAAAACAATTGTTTTTTTAAGAGCAACCCTGTCAGATAGAACAGATGAGAAATCGGAGGTAGACAGGACTGTCACCACTTCCCACAGTGCGGGCCCGGAGAGGGCGCCTCCCTCCCGACGGCCTTCGTCCTGCCCGCTGCCGCAAAGCCAGTTAGAGCAGCGTCCCTGCAGGAGGCTCGGCTTAACTGTCTGCGGTCCCTGGGTTCTCTCTCCCCCGTAGTATGTTACTCAGAAGAGTTCTTAACAGCGGGGCCCTTGCGGCTCCCACCTGCCTGTGCAGCTGCAAGTCACGTAGGTGGCCTCGTTGGGCCTGCAGACCCCCAGCACCCGTGGCTATGCCAAGGGTCCTGCTCCCCCGGGTGTCCATGGTTGGGTGTAAAGGGAGGGTGATTTCAGAACATCCCAAGGAGGACTATGGCCAAAACCTGGCCAAACACATTCCTTCTCCCAGAGACAGATGCCCGGATCCCTTCACGGGCCTCTTTCGGGTTAGAGTCCCGTCTACCAATGAGAGACCACAAAGGCTGCCTTGTTCCTTCGTTCGGCACAGCCCTGGCTTTGTGTAAGGTTTTCCAGATGTGGCCCCATTGTTCAGCCAGCATCTCTCACGTCCATGGGACTTCCTGGCACAGGGCAAAGCAGGCACACCCCTCCAGACTGCAGGCAGAGACTTTTCTTCCCCGGCGGTTGGTGTGGCACAAATGGAAAAGATCTACGTGTGTGTGTTTTCAATTCAAGAAAATTTCAAGTTACAATTTTTGTTCTCATTTTATGTTATCGTATTGTCTCTATTTTTTTTAAAGGGAGTCCTGATTAGAGGTTAACATCATCATTATTGAGGCAAACTAAGGGATGGATATGGAGAGGTTGGAAAAGGGGCATGAAGAACATTTGAAAATCTACTTTTCTTTCCAAGATCCCTTTATGCTGAAAGGAAGTGAATTAACTTTTTTTTTTTAAATATATTTTATTGATTTTTTACAGAGAGGAAGGGAGAGGGATAGAGAGCTAGAAACATCAATGAGAGAGAAACATCGACCAGCTGCCTCCTGCACACCCCCTACCGGGGATGTGCCCGCAACCAATGTACATGCCCTTGACCGGAATCGAACCTGGGACCCTTCAGTCCGCAGGCCAAGGCTCTACCCACTGAGCCAAACCGGTTTCGGCGGAAGTGAATTAACATTTACTGAGTGTTAACTACATGTCAGGCACTGTGCTGGGTGTTTTATTTGTAGTTTGTTGCTGAATTCAACAACTCTGAGTTAGCTCCTATTTTAATAAAGTATCTCAGAGATAGTATTTCGCCCAAGGTTCCAGAGCTAGTAGATGGTATAACTGGCTTTTGAACCCAGATCTGCCTAATTTTAGAGCCTTTCTAATGCACGTTGATGGATGGATGGTGAGATGGATGGAACAATCGGGGATATTGATATCGGAGAAATAACTTGATGATAATTTAAAGCAATGAAGGCATGCCTCAGCAGGGCAGAGAAGAGGGTAGGGAAGGCAGTGAAAGTGTTGAGAAGGAAACGTTTGTCATCATTGACTGAACATCAGTTACGACTAGTGAGTGTGTTGCTAGGTGTTATGTAAACCGTGAGCATAGCGCAGCATTGGCAAAAAGTACTTCGAGAAACCACCACAAGCTAATAGGCTCCTGAGCACTTTCAAGAACTGGTCAGTTTGAAAGTTAGCATCCAGCCTCCGAAAGCCCAGAAAAATGCCAAAGATGATGTAATTTCCCGCCTCGTAGGGTTCTCACTTCCAAACATGGAGCCCCACTTGTGTCATGTGGTCCTTTTGGCCTCACTTAGCGTCTTTTGCTAAAAAACTACACGCCTTAACCTTACAGGCATTGAAACGTCTGCTAAAATGCATAACCCTCTGTTGACAGGGAGCTGCCTCTGCAAAAGGGAGACATTGTTTACATTTATAAGCAGATCGACCAGAACTGGTACGAAGGCGAGCACCACGGCCGGGTGGGCATCTTCCCGCGCACCTACATCGAGGTACCGCAGCCCCTTTTGCTAGGGAAAAGCCGGTCGTGCCCAAAGGGCCATTTATTTATCAAGAACTTGTGTTTTGTTTCCTCCTTTCCTCTCACATCCCCACTTTCTTCCCTTTTACCTCTTTTCCTTTCTCAGCTTCTTCCTCCTGCGGAGAAGGCTCAGCCCAAAAAGTTGGCACCAGTGCAGATTTTGGAATACGGAGAAGCTATTGCAAAGTTCAACTTCAATGGGGATACGCAAGTAGAAATGTCCTTCAGGAAGGTAAGCCCGCTCACCCGTGCTTCGGGCTCTGTTGGGTGGCCCTGTTCTCATGGCAGGTGGCATTGCAGGGCAGCGACCCCTTAAAGATGTACCAGTCAAAGGTGCATGAAGGGCACAACTGGGTAATTTTGAGATAATTTTAAAAATAAACCCTAGGCTGGTGTTCGGTTTTAACTACATCGAGTTCACTGGCTACAGACAGTGTTTCTGGAATCTTACCCACCTTTTATAAACTGTATTCAGTTGGTATTTGTCGAGCACCTAATGATGTGATAGGCGCTGTGTAGGTGACTAGGTTTTACATCACAGGTTCTGGCCTAGTCGAGAAAAGCAAGTCTTGACACCAGGAGAACTTTGAAAAACTGTGAAGCCAAAAGTCACAGGTTCTCAGCTGTGCAGCTTTTGGGGAGTTAAATCATTTTTCCGAGCCATCATTTCTTGATAGGTAAAATGAAGATAAGTGGCTCTCCTAGAGCTGTTGCAAGAGGATTACATGAAACAACGTTTAGCACCTAGTTGGTACTCAGTAAGCAGGAGATGATGCCAGTATTATTATCATCCATTATTGCCTTTGAGGAGCTTAGCATGCTTATTTTATATTATTATTGATTTTTAGAGGAAGGGAGAGGGAGAGAGAGAGAGAGAGAGAAAGAAACACCGATGTGAGAGCAAAATATTGACTGGCTGCCTCCTGCGTGCTCCCTACCGTGGATTGAGCCCTAACCAGGAATCAAACCAACAACCTTTCGGTTCACAGACGATGCCCAACCAGCTGAGCCACAGTAGCCAGGGTTTAGCTTGCGTATTTTGAACATAATTAAGCTGGCAGAGACATGTTCTTCCCAGGAATTCCAACACTTTACCTGTCAAAGTTCTCTGGCTTACTAAAGTTATTACTTTCATTGAGGACTGAGGAAAGTGAGCACATGCCTTAGATAAAGATGAGCCCCTCATAGAAAAAAAGAAACACTGGAAGCAACCCAGGTGCCGAGCGTCAGGTGAATGGCAACTGAATCGGTGCGTGCATGTGCAATGGGATATCCCACAGCGGTCCAGTACGCTGCCAACACTGTTAGAAATGTAGCATTATTTTTCTTGAAAAAGAACCAGGCTCACTACATGTTGTTAAGTATAAAAAAAGCAAGTTGGAAAAGGGAAATACAGTGCATACTCAGCTTTTATAAGAAAAAAAATATGTGCAAGTCCAATTCACAGATACAGAATTCAATCTGGGAAGTACATATATATCAAATTATTAACAGTAGTTACCTCAAGTGATAATATTATAGGTAACAATTACTTCTGCTTTACATTTGCTTGTGTTTTAATTTTTCTATAATGATACAGGAAAAAATAGAGTTATAAAAAGGAAGAAAAAGGAGAACCCCTCCCAAAAAACCTTTGCCTTAGAGAAGAAGTTTGCATATCTGTCCGTTTTGCAATCAGTGAGTGAAAACACTCCATTTGCCTGCTAGCTTGGGGGAGTGAGTCTGACCTTCTTTACGGAAATATTTACAGGCCAAGCTCAACCTCCAGCATCCAGGTAGCTCCACTGCTGGGAGCATCTCCATCCCAGTGATAGTAATTCTCTGCAGGTCTAGCAAGGAAGGTTTATGTGAGCAAAGAGTGTGCTAAATTAGCAGGACAGCGAGGGGTGCAGGCAGGGCCTCAGGGTGCTGGGGCATGGTGAGACACTGACCGTGCCTTGCTGTGTCTTACAGGGTGAGAGGATCACGCTGCTCCGACAGGTGGACGAGAACTGGTACGAAGGGAGGATCCCGGGGACGACCCGGCAAGGCATCTTCCCCATCACCTACGTGGACGTGATCAAAAGGCCACTGGTGAAAAACCCGGTGGATTACATCGACCTGCCTTACTCCTCCCCAAGTCGTAGTGCCACCGTGAGCCCACAGGTACCTACGCGTCTCGTCACGGGTTTTCACAGTCGGCGTGACAGCCCCTCGGTGCTGAGGGCACAGCCCCCTGAGGGTGGCTCCTCAGCCTATGATTGAGAACCGTGCCCAGCAGGGGGGCGTATACACACCGGGGCCTGTCTTCATGCATACAAATAGCACTTGTCACACGCTTGGTTGGAGGAATATTATCACACACCTGGTTGGAGAAAAGGGAGAGCTTAAGGAGATTGCTCTGGGATAAGGTGATGAGAGGGAGAGAAATCGGAGCCTTTATAGCTGGTCCAGGACTCGGTGCCGGGCGTACCCAGTGAAGCGGGCGGGGTGCCTCCACTGTTCTTACGTGCCCAGTCGGTCCTCGGTCACCACATTGGTCAAGGTTGGCTGCAGAAGATACAGACCCAGAGTATCCTTTGCAAGCAGAGACCAGGTTAAAAAGTAACGTATAACACGTCTGTGTGCACTGGGCTGAAGGAAAGAGGTTTATCAAAAAACGTTTGCTTTCCTGAACATTCATTATGAGCAAACTGGTTTTAAAACATGAATTATTTCAAATCCCCACTTCCCCAAAGCCGAGAAAAGTGAGGACCTGGAGCTCGGGAGAGGCATGTGGGCGACTTCCTGCCAGAGCCCCGCCTGCTGCCACTGTGGGTTGTCGGGAGGAAGGAGAGCAGGCCCGGGGCCGGGTGACAGTGGATGGTCCTCTCTCTTCTCCCTGTCACTTTCTCCTCTCTGACCGCCCAGGGCTCACCCAGGAGATGGGTGCTGGAAGGTCCTCTGCCCGGCAAGGCCCACCTCCTGTGATCTTGTGGGCACAGGGTGTGAGATTGTGCAGCACATTCTACTTTATATGACAGGGACTTCAACTGGATGTTTTGCCTGACGATAGCCAAGCGAGACTATAAACAGGCCACCCTGCTCATTCTCCTCTCTGGAAGGCTCTTTGCTGAGCCCCCTGGAGAGAATAAAGCCCAAGGCAAGGCCGGGGCAGTGGCAAGTCACCGTTTTTCCTCGGTTCTGGGTCAGGGCCTCGGTTCTGGGTCAGGGCCTCGGTTCTGGGTCAGGGCCTCGGTTCTGGGTCAGGGCCTCGCTTGCCCAGGTGGTTGGTGGGGCAGATGGGCTGCTTCCAGTGTGTTCCTTTGGAAGTGACTCTGCAGACCAGGTGGCATGCGTGTAAGTGCCCAACGAGACCCCTTTCCTTTATCTCTTCCCCCACTCCACTCACTTCTTCACCCTCCCCACCTGCACATGATCACGCATACACACACGCACATGTGTGCGCGCATACGCACACGCACATCCCAGCTTCTCTCCGAACCTAAGCAGACAGCTTCCTCTGGACACCAGTGTCCCGCTCTCTCCATCTCAGCCTCTCCGTGTGTCCCTGTGGTTATTCCCTCCTTTCTTCTTTAAGCTGACTCTACCTTGTGCTTCTTCCTTTTGTTTTCCTCTCTCTCCTTTTCTTTTTAAGTTTCCCAGTCACAGCAAGCTCATCCTGCGAGCCCCCTCATCTCTGCCTCACCCCCACCGAGCCCTGTCCCCTGAGATGCAGGCTGTCACCTCGGAGTGGATCTCGCTGACCGTGGGGGTCCCAGGCCGGCGTCCTCTGGCCCTGACCCCACCTCTGCCTCCTCTGCCGGAGGCGTCTGTCTATTACACCGACCACCTTGCCTTTCTGACAAGGCCTAGTCCCTCCCTGTCCCTCAGCCTCCCCCATTCGAGTTGGTCGGGTCGTTCCACCCCCCACTCAATTGTCTCCCCACTGGCCCTCCCTGCCCCCCAGCGAGCCTACTCCCCCGTGCCCGGTGCCCAGGCCTCCCTTCACGTCAACGGAGACAGTGGCAGCCACAGGCCCCCTCCAGGCTTCCCGCAGGGCAGCTTCTCCCAGCCTCTGCTTGGGAGCCCTGATAGAGTCATCTCGGAGCTTAGCAACGCCTTTAGCAGCCAGGGCCCGTGGCGAGAAGAAAGCAGACAGTACGAAAGGAAAGCAGAGAGGGAGGCAGGTGAGAGACGCCTGGGCGGACCCACGATCTCTAAGAAGAGCTGCTTGAAACCTTCAGACGTGGTCAGGTGCCTGAGCACCGAACAGAGACTCTCAGACCTCTGCACCCCCGAGGAGAGCCAGCCCAGCCAGGCCCTGGGCAGCCCTTTCCCGGGAAGGGAGGCTGAGCAGACAGAGCCGCGTAGAGGTGGCGAGCAGGCTGAGTGGAAGGCTGCTCGGAGTGGTGTGCGCCAGGTAGGCCTGCAGCATGACGTGTGTGCCCTGGCGTCTCCGTCGGCAGGTGGGCCAGACGTCTCACCCACGGTCCGCCTGCCGAGGCCACGTGATGCCAGGGAGACCCACTTGCTTGTCTTGGGAGCAGAAACACCCAGGAGGGAACAGGGGGGTCCTTGATGAAGGTGTCAGGGCTGGGAAGTCAATGGCAGAAGACAGGCTCTATTCTGGCCATTTGAGGGGATTCCAAAGTCCCCCCCTTGGGGCAGCTCCTGCCTGCCGCACAAGCCCCTGGGAAGGAAGAAAGGCCTCCCCCTCCCCCATCCCTGCTGCGGAGATCACCTCGGTTTGCTCGGACTAACAGCTAGAACACAGGCTTCGGTGTGCTCAGTGTGGTTTGCTTTTGTGCGAGAACTGCTCCGTGGCGCTGCCGTGCCGCTCCGTGGTCTGCGTCCTGTCTGTCTGTGGGTGCACAGGCCTTTGTTCACTGTGAACAATGCGCTTTGCTTCGGGAGGAGCGTCCGGGCCCAGCACCGGGGCCTCACGGATTTGGGTCCCTGGATGGGCATGCCAGCTCTTCACATGCCTGTCCCCTCCTCTGTCTGTGTCAGCTGCAAAGATCTCCGAGTGTGGACCAGGGCGGCTGCGGGGTGTTTGAGCGCTGAGAATTTGGTGTCTGCGGGGGAGATGAACTTGGCAATTCGATCACGATTCTAATGTGGCCCTGCTGTTCAGTACCCCAGCTGTCAAAGAAGCAGGTGTGAATGCCTGCTTACCTCCTAATGTCTAGTGACTTGGGACTTACTTCCCTTTCGGAGCCTCAGTTTCCCCATTTTTAAAGTGGACCTGATAACACCTACCTCAGAGAGCGATCGGGAGGGTTCCAGGAAGTCACGGGTGAGAAGTGCTAGCACGGGGGCTGGGGCGGAGCATGGTCGACATTTTATAAATGGAAGCCACCCATCCCGGGTGACCTAGAGCTGCTTCTGGAGCTGAGAACATTCTAGAATGTCTTTAGCCCCCCAATGGAATTCTTGACGATGTCGCTCCAAACCATTTGTCGTCTGCTGTGTATGATGCCCACAGGAGACTGCTTGATCTCAGACCTGGTGTCCCCATTTCCCTTTGAAGTTTCAGTTTTCACTCAACAAATATTTACTCAAGACCTGTAGACACCCGCCTTGGAGCAGGGGGCAGGGGCCATCCATCCCTGCCCTCGAGAGCCTGGGTCAGCAGCGCCAGGACTGCAGTAACGGAGGGGCGCTTGGAGCCCACAGAGACCCAGGCACGAGTGAGGCCAGACCTCCCGCTCCAGCCAGCAGTGGGGAGGGGCCGTGTGCTGCGGGAGGGAAGTGAGGGACAGTGTCCACTCCGGCCAGCCTCATGCTGGCAGCCACTGCCCCTCCCAGCGCGGGCTTCTCCTGTGCAGGGCGGTTCCTCCCCACTGGGGTGGCCTTGAGGGTAAATTAGGAGGTGTGGTGCCTGGCACAGGGGAAGGCTCCACAGGGTGGATGTGGCTCCGGCTCGGGGTGTGCGCCGAGGGGAACAGCAGGCGCTCCTGGAATGTGTGTTCACTGGGGAAGAAAAGGGTGCGGCCAGTGAGGGAAAGAATAGCTCATTGGGGAGACGTGGTGAGGGGCTGGTGGAACAGAATTAAATGTCTGACACAGGAACAGTTCTGTAAACATTCCCGGTCAGTCGTGGTGCCCGGAGACCTCGTTATTGTCAGCAGTGAGTCCCGGCGACCTGCCTCCAGGCCCAGCAGCACAGGAAGAGCGTGGTGCCGAGCCCTGGGCCGGGCTAGGGGTATACCCTCTCCCTTCCTGACGGAGGGGACGGGAGGAGCTGGCCACGCGGAGGCCAGGCTTGATGAGCTCGATGTTCCGTCCTTGGTGGCCTCCAGGCCGCCAGTGGACCACTTCCCGTCCCCTCCCTCTCTCCTCTCTTCCATGTGGCGCCCAGGCTCTGGGCCTTGCTCCCTACGAGAGCTAGAGGGCTGTGGGGAAGGGGCTCCTGCCCACACACCTCCCTCCCAGCCCCTTCACTGCCCTCCTGTGCCTGGGAACAGGACCCCGACACTCGGGAAATGGGGTCCTTCAAAAGAAGCCTCCTGCCTCGCGAGGCCCTCTGGGTGACAGCTCAAGATGGAGAGGACTTGAGTGACACTGTTCTTTGGTGGCCCGTCAGGATGGTGCGAGCTCAGGCTGAGTCACTTGAGATAAATGTGCTCCAGACCAGTCTGTGTCACCAGGAGCACTGCCGGCCACTCTGCTTGCTGTGGGAGCTGAACCAAAAGTTCAAGTGTATCTGACCAGTGAGTAGAGGGAATTTTGCCCGAGAGCCTTAAAATTGCAGATATTCTGAAATGTTGTGATCATTTCTCTTCCATCCAAGCATCAAGGATGGCCAGGCCCCGAGCTAAGTCTGTGAGAGACAGAGGGGAGATCATCAGGGTTCTTCCTGTTGCTCTTGGGAAAGTGTCTCTCAGGCTCAGCGGACCATGTGCCGGGCTGTTTACACAGCAAGCCAGCCTCACCTCCCCAGCCCCCCATGCTGTGTGCCTGGGCGACGGCCACCTGCCTGCACTTCTCCACTCAGACGTCCCTCCAGAACCGTTTCCTGACGTCCTCCCGCCCCTGCGAGGCGGATTAAAGGCTCTGACCTTGTGCTTCCACAGCCCTTGCACCTCACCTGCGGGCACGTCTTCAGCTCTACGGCATTTGCCCCTTTGCTTGTCTGGGTCACAGAGAGAGTGAGAGACCTCCAGTGGGAGACCGGGACGCGTGATAAATGGAAGGCGCCCAGTGAATACTTGTTGGATGAAAGAAAAGATAAAAGACGACTGACCCCAACTAAAGGAGTATGTGCTCTCCACCGGGGACGTGACATGTCCACAGCAATTATAATGCAGAGAGGAGGACAGACAGCAGCTCACTCGGAAGGTTCCAGATGCGGAGGGATGACGAGCACCAGCAGGGGAAGGGCCATCTGGAAAGGCTGCATGAGAGAAGTGGGGTCTGACCTGGGAGCTCTATGGGGGGCAAACAGCAGGAGGGTGGCATTCACGGCAAGCACATAGGCCTGCCACAGCCCAGGGGTGGGGATGGGAAGGCGGGTACAGGGAGTGGCAAGTTCCCGGTTGGAGTGACCTGCAGGCGGGGAGGGGAGGTGGTGTGGAGAAGAGGCTGGAGCAGAGCGTGGAGGGGCTCGTTGGTGCCACGGCGGGCATTCGTCAGCACAGTGTGGCTAGTCAGCTTCCTCACGATCATGTGACCTTTGTGACTGGGTTGTCAAACTTCCATTTTTGGTGCTAAGTCCCTGCTTTGCTGCTTTCCTTCCCCTTAGTCACCTGTCCAGTCCTTCCTGCCACCCCCAACTCTGAGATGTGCGAACACTTCCCTGTGACTTCCCACTCCTTTGTAGCCTCCCAAACTGATGTCACACAGGTCCGTCCCTCGTGTGTGTAGGTGTGTATTCTCTGAACAGCAGAAGGAGGTGAGCCAAGTGGGAGAGGGGCCTCGGGGAGATCAGGGTCCTGGGGGAGGCGCGCTGTGCAGACAGGATGCTGGGCTGCAGCTCCAGCTCCCATCAGCCTGTGTGTCTTTGGATGAGTCACTTCCCTCCTCTGGCTCCCCAGTCCGTTAACAAAACATTCAGACAAGAACTAGGGTTCTTTCTGTCTTTGCTAGTCTTGACTAGCTAAAAGTCCTATGTGAATTTCAGTTGAAAGGAAAAGCAAGACAAATGCCAAGTATGGCATTTATTATGGACATTCGGACCTTCTCAATTAAAAGTGAAAGTTTTCCCTTTTATTATTTGAGGGACAGCTTAATTAGACAAAAACATACACAGAAAACGCCCAAGAGTTAAGAATCATCAACCAAGTTCTTGGATTTGAGGGGCATGATTTTGGCCAAGCAAGTTTAGAACAACCAGGCCAGAGGGTACAGGGGAAGGGCCTCTCGGAAACCTTCATGAGCATCAGCAGACATTCACTGAGCGTCCCCAACACAGGGCACTGTCAGCTGACTGACGCCCAGCCTTGGTTTCTGAGCTTCTACAATTGGTGAGAACCTCGTGGAATTTCTGAATTAAAAAGCATCTTTGAAGATCACCTATTTCAGTGACTCCTAACTTCTTCTGGGTCATGGGACCTGTGGGAATCTGAGGTCAGCCAGGGATCCAGGCCAGCATCCACAGTCCGTGTGAAGTTTCAAGAGAACCACACTTGAGGCCACCTGGGAGCTCAAGGACCCCAGATTAAGAGCCCCAATCGATCTGACTTCCATGAGGAGATGAGAAAGCTGAGGTCTGAGGAAAGTGACACACTTTTGTGATGTCAGTTTGGTTCCTAAAGGGAAGGAAGCCAGTCAAACAATAAAATCTGAAGGCGTGACATTTAAAAATAAAAATATTCAGGAAAGCTACGTGTCCTCAAAGCATCTGTCAGAGAAATGCAAGAACTGATTGCTCTGCGGCCTAGAGGAAGGAAAGCTACTCAGCTGACGACAGAATGATGTGCTTTGGTGGCTTGGGAACATCCCTTACCACGTGGGAACTAGGTTAGTCCCAGAACAAAGACACAGGCCTGCTTTGGGCACAGACATCAGAACTGGAAGGAAAAGCTTGTGATGCACCTTGTGAGAACCAAAAGGAAATTTAAAATGTTAAGATATCCAACTAAGAATGGGAATCATTTCCCTTCGACTCCCTCAGGAGGGAGATCTCTCAGTACCGAGGCCATTTAACAATTTACAGGATGCGGAGAGACATTGGCTGGAGTTCTTACTAAAACAACCAGCATCTCAGCATCTAAGATAGGGAACTAAGACCCAGCATTGAGGTGTCTCCCCCTGAAAGGTGTTAGGAGAAGTGGTAGACAGCAGACCCCTAACTCCAGAGATCAGGGTGTAGTGGAACTCGCAGGACTTGGAGTCCCAGAGACCGGGCTTCAAATCCTGGCTCTTCAGATTCCCAGCTCAGACATGTTGGGTCTTAGTTTTGTAATATGAGGTCCATGGCGACCACGCTGTTGAATTATTATGAGGATTAAATGAGATGCCATGAGACTAAAGCACCTAGCCCCGAGCATGTAATTAAACCCAATAAGTACCCGCTGTGTGATACTGGTGTAACAGGGAGAAGAAGTGTTCAGGTCATTTACTGTGTCCTCCTTACCCCGTTCCACCAGAGAGAGGAAGGTGGGGGAGGAAGAGAAGAACGTAGGTGATAGGAGAAGCCTTTACTTTGCGTTGCATAGATCCAGAAATTAGAAATTCATTTGACTCTGCCAATCCCTGCTTCTCCTTATTCTCTTCCCACCTGGAGTACAAAGCATTCATCTTGGAAAGCGTGAAGTGTTTGGTTTCTTCATAGTTGAGTGCCATTTGCCATTACTTCCTTGTTTTAGGAAGGAAACAGTCCACATTCCAGACTCGGAGAGGTGGCTGAGCATGGGAGTGTTGTAATCAGGTTTACATTACAACAGACCTAATGTGTAATTTGGGGGGGGAATCTGATGGAGATTAAGTCTAGATGGTAAGCAGTGGAACTAATCGGTTGTCACTGGTATTATATTTAAACTGGGATTGTTTGCTCAATAAAATCAGAGAATCCGTGGAGTCAGAGACGGGAGGGCCACAGAGCAGAGGCGCTGCAGGATGGCTCTAGGTTTCCTAGAGCCAAAACCCAGGAGCTGAGTCACTCTTGGCTTCCTACTCCTCTGGCAGAGTTTGCCCGGAGTGTGCCAGGACCTGCAAACCTTCTGTCTCCATCGGGGCACCCCTCACCTCCCACACGGCCAGATCCCCCTCTACATCGGGGGGCTACTGTCAAAGCCCTCCGTCTAGTCTTCAGTGGGCGATGAGTGGGGTGCTGTCCCCTTCAGCCAGTTCAACCCTGCCCAGTGCCAGTTCTCAATCATAGGGTGCTTACACTCCAGTCATGGAATATTACAGCCAAAGGACATTGATGTAAATCTTGTCCAGCCCTCTGATTTCACTAAGAACTGGAACTCCAAAGAAATTAAGCATTTTGTTCAAATGACAAATTGGTATCAGAGCCTGGCCTGGAAGCCAGATTTCTCATCCCTAGTCCACTGTCCCCCGGGGAGGCCAGGGTAGGTCACCAAAATGTGGGTGGGGTCTGAAGAGATGGGAAGGTATGGGGCCTGAGATGAGGAGAAGAATACCATCTCCAAGGGCTCAGGCAGGTTAGGAGAGCAGGTACCGTATTTTCCGGCGTATAAGACGACTGAGCGTATAGAAGCTTTTCCTGGGTTAAAAAGTCGTCTTATACGCCAGAAAATACGGTATTTCTAGGGGGGTCCTGCACTTTGAAGTTGAGTTCCTCTGTCCTGTCCACACCTCCAGGACTTCCTGCTGTTCTTTAGCCTGCAGACCATTATTTTGGGCTTCGGGCTTTGGCACACACCGAACACTGGAAGAAGGTGCTTAGTAGCTCCACAGTAGCACCAGGTGTTTTGTGGATCCAGAGGGATTAACAGTCCCAGGGGAGCTAGGGTCGGATTTCTGAAGGACTTCCGTGAACTGGAGCTAGAAGGGCAGCAGGGCCACAGAGCAAGGACGCTGCAGGGCTGCTCACCCGGGAAGAACGAAGCCAGCGCTCCAGCCAAGAGAGGTTTGCGAATAGGAAAGCAAAGCTGTTTCTGAATCCGAGAGTACCTGTCTATTGTTCATGGGGGAGGGAGGGGAACGCAGTGTGTGTGTATGTGTATGTGCACACCTGCACCCGTGTGTGTGCATGTGTTGGGCCAATTGCTGTTTTCTAAATATGTGAAAAACTTCACTGCATATCCAAGAGTCCAAAACGCACTTAGCATGAGATAATACCCTCTTTATTCTTAACCCTGGATGAGGTCCTGGTGAGAACATGTATCTACTTTTAGGCCTGAATAAGGGCAGACTAGGAGGACCAGGGATCAGGGCGGCACTGTCCAGTGTGAACATAATGTAACCTTAAATTTTCTACTAGTAGAATGGAGCAGGTGAAATTAATTTTAACATTTTATTTAACCCAATATATCAAAGTAGATTCATTTTAACATATAAACCATGTAAGGATTACTGAGATATTTTACATTCTTTACTTTGTACTTTATTTTTGAAGTCCATTGTATATTTTATCCTGGCCAAGTCACATGTGCTTACTGGTGACCATAGTGGATAGCTTAGGTTTGGAGGAAGAGTCTAAGGAAAGCATTTCCAAGAGGGAGAAATTGAGCCCGGCCGGTGGGCTCAGTGGTTGAGTGTCGACCCAGGCACCAGGCAGCCACTTGTTCAATTCCTGGTCAGGGCACATGCCTGGGTTGCGGGCTCGATCCCCAATGTGGCGCGTACAGGAGGCAGGTGATCAATGATTCTCTCTCATCGATGCTTCTCTCTCTCTCCCTTCCTCTCTCTCCAAAAATCAATAGAAATATATTTTTTATAAAAGGGGGAAGAAATTGAATCTTATTTAATAGGGTAAGTGTTTATCTTGCCTTCTCCCTCACTAATAAGATAAATGTTTATCTTGCCTTCTTCCTGCATTTTTCCACACACGATAAATAAGGAAACCAAATCGTCCCTACCTCTGGGAGATGCGTTAAGTGTGTCCAGATGTTAAGTGTGTTTGGATGTGAAGGTTATGATGAGGATTGCCTTCTGGTTTGGATAGGACCTGAGACCAAGGAAGGCGGGGCATCCCTATCCCTTTCAGTACTGGGGACCCTTGAGTCAGTGATAGGATGATGCCTGTTGGTGCACATCGCACCTTTCACGTGATGAAAGGGTAATGAAGAGAAGGTACACGCTGGTCTTCTGAAGAGGCTGAGCTGGGTGTGCGCTGGTGGTACCAGCTGCCCGTCATGACTCGAGGGGCTGGCGTACGGCCATCAGACGCGGAGGCTCAGCTCTCAGGGGCTTTGCCACCTTGTCAAGTTCTCAGACTTCCCTGAACCTTAACATTTCATTTTCTGCCCTCCCCATGTCACCAGGTTAGTACGTGAGTCAGATGAGGACTTGGACTTATATGTGCTTTGAAAGCTGCTTTTTAAAAATGCTTTATAAAAGAAAGGGTTTAGCAGAATATCAGTCTTTCTGATTCACCAAATCTCTTATGTGCCAACTATTTGTGGATGATCGATTCCGGTCACCGCTTTGGGATGAAGTCGATTGAAAGATGCTAGGGACTTCCGTAAACCGTGCAGACTCCTCTGAGAGATGGTCCGCATTCTCTCTGGTCTGCATTTGACCTGAGGTCGTCAGGCCCCCAGCTGGAGTTGGGAAATATTTTTATTTGTATGAGAACTTTCTTTTTATGAGGTGCGACCCATGTCGGTCTGGCGCAGAGAATCTCAGTGTCAGATAGTTGAGCGCCTCCGCAGCCAGTGGACCAGCAGTCTCAGCGCGCGCGCACACACACACACACACACACACACACACACACCATGTGCCCCTTGGGAGCCTGCCTTTCAACAGGATTCCAGGAGAGACCAGTGAGAAGCACTACCCTACAGTGTCCCAGCTAGTGATGTCAGCACAGCCTCAGCTCGGACAGCTGCTGGGACAGGCCGAGCACTCTCATGAGGCAGCCCCTGCTATTGCTGGACAGACGGCTCTTACTCTTAGAAAGTGTCCCCTTCACTCCCCTCGCCTGGAGGTACGCCCCGCTCGGGGTGCCCAGAGTGAGTTTCATTCTGCTGCTGCGTGAAAGCCCGCAGAGTCGGCTGCTGCTGCCCTTCGTTACACAGAAGCCTGGACCCCGAGGCTGGTGGTGGTGAGGGGCTATGCAGGGTCAGCGCCTGTCACCTGCCAGAGCCTGCAGGTCCTGAGACATTGTAGAAGGAGCTGGAAATGGCCGCTTCCAGTCCTGCGTCTGCCTTCACTCCTGCCGAGTCCAGGGGGCTGGTTAGGTGATTGCAGTTTGGAGGGGTTTGGAGAACCTGAAGGGGTTTCCCAAAAGGACAGGAGGGTAGAAGTGGTGCCTGGAATGGATGTGGGGCCTGCAGGGCCTGCCTGTAAGGGCAAGGTCATGTTAGTGGCTCCAAGCAGGGGGGCGTGGGGGTGGCCTGGGAAGAGCAACCCAGCAGCTTTCCCTGCCCCTCGCTGAGCATCAGCTCTCCGGGTTCTGAAAGAAAACGGGATTGATAACCCCTGCCCTGCCTGTCTCCAGGGTTTCTGCAGGACTCCGTGAAGATAAGGTCAGTGAGCACACTTGGGAATGTGGGACATGGTCCAGGGATGAAAAGGAAGGTCCACGGGGAGAGTCGATGACCCCAGGAACCAAGTGTACCACTAGCTCGCTGTGTGACCCCAGGGGAGGCCCTCACCCTCTCTGGGCCTCTCTGAAACAAGTGAGCTTTGCACAGGTCTCCCTGGAGGTGCTGAGGCTCAGTGCTATGATGGTGGGTCGCCGGGGGGATGTCTCCAAGGATGGCTCTTCAAATATTTATTTGGGGAGACTCCCTAGAGCTTGAGATTGACTCCTTTGTGAGGGAAATGATTTCAGACACCCCTCCGGTGCAGGCCTGGCCTCCGCTGTGGGAGACCCACTTTAAAGATGGGTGCTCGGCCAAAACCGATTTGGCTCAGTGGATAGAATGTCAGCCTGCGGACTGAAGGGTCCCAGGTTCGATTCCAGTCAGGGGCATGTACCTTGGTTGCGGGCACATCCCCAGTAGGGGGTGTGCAGGAGGCAGCTGATCGATGTTTCTCTCTCGTCGATGTTTCTAACTCTCTATCCCTCTCCCTTCCTCTCTGTAAAAAATCAATAAAATATATTTTAAAAAATAAAAATAAAAAATAAATAAAGGTGGGTGCTCGGCCGTGATCGCCCCTGGGGTACCTGAGCTGATGAGTGATGGTTTCAGCTCCGCTCTGTGAGACGTCTGAACTCCTCTCACACTAGCTGCAGTGTGTCGTGTGCAGCTCTTTCCAGAACAGTCTTGTTCGATACTAAACATTACCCAGGAGCTTTTCGGAAGCGTTACTCAGGTTTGTGAGTACTGAAATGTGGCGTGCCTGGTAGTTTTGTGAGCCTGCTTTGCCAGCAGTCGACGGGGTAACTGAAACTGGCTTTGGTCCAGCAGCCCGTCCATAGATGCTGGGCAGCCGAGAGCAAGGGGACCAAGCGTGTGGTAACGGAGGGACGCAGCTGTTCTTTAGACAGCCCTTCCGTGTCTGTCTGCCGCTTCGGGGGCCCTGTGTTGTCCTTCTCACCTCCCTGCAGCCATCTCTCAGCCTCCCATCTCATTGCCTGGATGCTTGCTTCTAACTCTGTACATTGCATTTTCTCCTGTGCACCCACCGTGTTGTCATGGAGACTCGGTGGCCCTAGGCTACGAGTGTCCGGTGTCATCGAGTGTGATGGTGTGGTACGTGTATTTGCTCACGCTTTTATTTTGAATTCTTTCCAATGTGACATCTGCTAAAATGTCTCCCTTATAATTTGCTTGGTGATCACAGCCTTCTCATCATTCATTGAGCGCAGGACCTGATCTCACAGAATCTGAAAAGAGCTATGTGGTAAGACGCCTGTTGACTAAGACTGTAGCTTTTCTAAAGAGAGTCCTTACTGGCTTCCAGAGTACAGCCGGAAGTACTGCCTGGTTAATGCTCAGCCACTAGTTACAGGATTATGTGGCTACTGTCGTAGAGAGATGTTAGGCCGCCCCCTTCCCTCTCAACAAAGCAGAGGAATTTAGAGATGCCATTTCTCCTCTGCCTCCATATGGGATTAAATCAATGTCTTAGTGCATGATCGGGGATACATACTTGCATTTCTATCCTGAAGTTATTCTGTTTGTAACAGTTACTCACTAATTGCAGGCTTTTGTGCTGCTACCTTTTTTTTTAATATTCATACTAAATTCCGAATTCTGTATCTTACCTGTTTTCCATGCTTACGCCTGGATCCCTCCTGCACTCCACTACTGGAATATCTATTTTTTTAACCTGGATCTTCAACTCTGTTGTTTCCCTGGACTTATGTGCTTCGTCTGGAATGTTCCATCTCTTCCTCTCTTTCTTTTTTTTGTCCCCATGTTGACTGTTTTATGGGGGTTTCTGGATATCGGGGCCACCTCACAGGAAGCAGTGTGCAATGAGATCATAAACATTGCCGAAAAGTCTGTTCATTACTGCAGCACTGTCTCTCATCCCCTTGACTTTCATCACAAGGTACCCCCTTCTGACAATAAATCATCTTTAATCATTTCTCAGCAACCTCAAGCCCAGCAGCGAAGAGTCACCCCAGACAGGAGTCAAGCCTCACAAGATTTGTAAGTACACGTGGCAAACTGTAATTCTCTCATTTTAGCAGACTGTTGGGCTGAGAAAGTGGGTCATGGACTGGCTGTGAGGCAGCCAGGTGGGGGAATGAGTGACTCACTCCCAGCTTCTCTGAGAATTCCGTGTTTCCCATCAGCCAGTGTGAGAACAGGTGGCAGGTAAATAAAGGTCATGACCTACTGGGTGAGAGACAGGTAAAGAATGAACTGCCCTCCAAGGACAAATGAGGGCTGTGCTGACTGGCTTCCCTCCTAGTGCTGTGGGAATAGAGGAAGGAAATTAATTCTGACTAGAGCTGAGTGAATAGGGTTGATCCATTCATTAAAAACAATATATTGGCTCTGTCTCCTCTTTTAAGCACAGAGGAGTAAACTCCATTCCCAGAGGGAGGGGATTTGGAATAAGCACTGAAAGACAAACTAGAGCAGGGTCTTCCCGGCTAAGGAAACCACATGGGCCAAGGAGGGTTTGGACAACCTCAGAGGTGCCCACGTGGCCGCAGGGTACAGTTCACGGAGGAAACAAAGCTCAAGAAGTAGGTTGGGACCAGGCTGTAGAATCCATGATGCGACTGAAAAAAGTTTGGATTTTGTTCTGCAGTCTCTCAGGAGCCACCAGAGGGTTTGAAGTGAGGAGCATATTGATTCTGTTTTGTTTTCGGGAGATATCTCTGGTAGCGGCGTAGAAGTGGATTTCAGAGGCGGGGGACAAAGATGGTGGTCAGGAGATGTTAATCCAGGCAAGAAGTGATGGGGGCCTGAGGCAGGACAGAGTGGGTGCTCTGTGACCAGGGGCTCATGCAAGGTGACCCAAGGAGATTCCGGGCAGAGCGAGAAGGGAAACGAGGGTAGGTCCTTGGAGAACAACTTTTAAGGCAACAGAGGAGCCACAGGAGACTCGGGAGAGGGTCTAGGAGCGATCCATGTGCAGATTGGAGCAAGCGTGTTCGGTCAGCAGTGCCTCCTGCTCCAGAGCGGCCAAGGCGGGAGGAAATGAGACAGTCCTCCAGGTGTTCTGTTCGGCAACTGGAGAAAATCCCAGGTGACGGCGGAGACAGCAGTTAGAGAGGGGGAGGCAGACGCCTCCTTAGAAAGGGTTGGTAGTCAGGGCCATGGTGGGTGAAGGGGCTCTAGACAGAGGGAATAGCAGGCAGAGAGGAGGTATTTTTAGGGTGCAGAGTCTTAAGTACATTATACCAGAGGAGAGGGGGTTGACAGAGTCAAAAGCTGTGAGAGAGAGCACGGAAGCTAAGGAAACAGCCTAGGGAAGGGAGTTCAACATGACCAGAAGGGACCCTTCCTCCCAGGTGGGAACAGAGCAGGAGGGAGGGGGTCCGGAGACTTCAACCTGAACGGGGCAGCGTGACGAGCCCTGTGCACAGAGAGGCAGAGGCGGTGGGGGACTCCCACCCCAACACCAGCGCTGCCTGGGCGACCCAAGCAGCGAGGCTACAGGACTCTCCCCAGCCGCGCTCCGTAGTCTGGCAGTGGAGCAGGAAGCAGCATCAGGAGTTACTTCCCAGAGCTGAGCAAGGAGGTGAAGGGGAGCAGGCGTTCCTAGGAGGCCAGGTTGGGTGGGAGACAGCAGGCACATACAGAAACAGCGAAGTGTGTTCCTTTGCCAACTGAAATCTGGGGCCTCTCTTGATTCCTCGTTAGAGACCCTCCGGCAGGCAGATCCCCTGCCACAAGACGGACCCATCCAGATAAATATACACAATGGAACTGCCCCGTGGGTTCCAGCAGAGGAGAAGGAGCCTCTTGTTCAGGGCGCTGGCTTCGCTTTCCTGGGTCTAGTCTGTCTTGCCCACACACTGGCGATCACAGCATCTACTGGAAATGGTAGATGTTTGGCTCATGGCAGAGTTCTTCCTGCTACTGTTGTGTTTCAAAATAGTGAGCGAACAGAACTGTGAACTGGTGTGCAGTGGATGCGTCTTAATTATTTGTCAAAGGAATAAGTGAAAACGGAGCTTTTCCTTGTTGCCAAAGCAGATGCCAGACTTCATGCCAGCTTTCTCCAAGGTTGCTGTTAGAACAAGCAGGGCAGCACACCCCAAATCGCCTTAGGCCAACCGCCACCTAAACAAAAACCTTAACCCCCAGGTCACTGGGCTAGGGAAAAAGGCTTTCAAGAGTTTCAGAAAAGTGATATACATATTTTAGAACAATGAATGAAATGTTTGTTGGTGGGTTAAGAAACTCTAGTGTTGCTAAATGGTGAGGCAACTGGAATGTATTTTATATAAAGATGATAATTTTGTAACATATGACAATTGTCTTGGGCCATCCAATGTAAATTACCAGAATATAATGTCTATCTCTGAACTTCAGTAACCTCTGACTATTCTCAATAACCTATATGAATTATCCCATGTTAAGAAAAAGTCTTGGTTAAATTTAAAAGGGGAGGAGGACATCTAGACAAAATCCTCCATTATGGTAACCAAATGAAACTAAGGAAAAGGATTGGTCATGACTTGCTCAGAAGTTCTCCATCCCTGCCAGTTTTAATTTATTATCAGACTAGAGGCCCGGTGCTCAGATTCATACACTGGTGGGGTCCCTTGGCCTGGCCTGTGCCCTCTCACAATCCAGGACCCCTCAGGGGATGTCGGACTGCTGGTTTCTGCCCGATCCCTGCAGGCCAGGCTTGAGGGACCCTACCGGTGCATGTATCCATGCACCAGGCTTCTAGTATGCATATAAGATCTTTGGTTAATCTCTCCCCATCCTCCTCCCTCCCCCTTCCCTCTGAAATTCATCAGTCTGTTCCATGTTTCCATGCCTGTGCATTGAGCATCTGCCCCCTGGTGGTCAGTGCATGTCATAGCTACCGGTTGAACAAACAGACAGTCGCTTAGGCTTTTATATATATAGATAGATGTCGAATGGATCTCCCCCAATGCTAAGTCATTAGAGAAATCGTCAATAAAATACTTTTTCTCTCCACTGATGAGCAGGAAACACTACCTAAATGTTGATTTAACTGAAATGGCTTTTAAAAGGTCCTTATTTAATCCTATCAGTCACTTAATATTCTTTTTTCTCATTGATAGATTTAGCTACCAAGCATTATATAGCTATATACCACAGAACGATGATGAGTTGGAACTCCGAGATGGAGATATTGTTGATGTCATGGAAAAGTGTGACGATGGATGGTTTGTTGGTAAGTGATCTGGTCCCGCTTCTCTTACTAGCCATGTTCTGAGGGAACAACTAGGAGTGATGAACCGTGCAAAAGCCATATTCCCCACAGGGAAGAAGAGCCTTCTCGGTCCCTGGACCACCGTGAGGGCTGGGCACAGTTCATGTTTGCTCTTGAGACTGTGTGGCTGGCAGTAATTAGTGTTGGACCTAAAGCTCAAACATGCCAGCATCAAATGCATGGGAGGGCACTTGTCAAATTCATTAAGTTCTATTTGTATTTCTCTTGTACATGTATCTGTTCTACATTTGGAAATTTCATTTTTTAAAACTCTTATGAAACAACACAAGAAAACCTAGCCGAGCCTAGGTCTCTACCATGAAACTCAAGCCTATGTGTAAACATTTTAAGATCTTATCTACTCCAGCCTTATAATAATTTTAATCAAAGCAATCTGCTTAATTAAAACAAAGGATCCACCTTTATAAAATAGGGGAATAAGTGAAATTCTGTTACAAAGCAGATACTTGCTTGATATACTTTCGTATTGATAGTCTTTCAACAAACAACCCAAAAGCCAAGAATAATCCTCATTTCACCGATTCAAACACTGAGGCCCAAAGAGATTAAGTGCCTAGCCCGAGGCCACCCAGGCAGCGAATCGTTGGGCCGGTGTCTGAACCCCGGCCCACCTGTCCCCAAGCCTCTGTGCTTCTTGTCAGGTATGAGTATGATACTGGGAGTCACCGACTCACTTTCCCTCGGTTTTCCCCTTGTACAATGGCTTTGCCTTTATCTTCTCTCCAAAGACTCTTTCCTCATCTCTCTGCACACACTTACTAAAGCACAGTGATGCCAGGGCTGGGGTAGTGAGAACAGCAAGGTCTCCGCATACTAGCAAACAGGAAGCCAGAAAGACTTGCCGTGGCCTCACCAGCCTCTTGGAAGCCGCCCATCCTCCCAGGGCCCCCAGAAGCCTGCGGGCGCGCTACCTCGAGTGCTGTGTTCAGAGGGAAATCAGATCTGAGAAGTCAGCAGTACACGAGGGCCGCGATTTCCAGCCCGTGTGCCACAGGAACTTTTAAAACATGCAATTCCTGACTACTTAGTCAGGGGCACTGACCTCTTTCCCCTTAGGTTGTCAAATTTAAAAAATGACAACAGCAACACAACAACAGCCGCCTGGTGTAAATGATTCAAAATTATACCTTTTTTTTTTTTTTTTTAGCAAATTAGCAAAAAATATATATTTTAGGTGTGCCACAGAATTTTCGTAATTAGTTTATGTGTGCCATGAGATGAAAAAGGTTGAAAATCGCTGTTCTAAGAAGTTCAGTAGAAACATAATACAAGCCATGTACAAAATAAGTAAAATGAAGCCAGTGAAATGGATTTTAATATATTTTCTTAAACCCAGTGCATTCAAAATGTTATCATTTGAACATGTAACCGGTATAAAAAACTGTGAGCTACTTTACATTCTTCATTCTGTACTGAGCCTTCGAAGTCCGGCCATGTGTCCGGGGCAGCCCGCTCAGTGCGGAGCGGCCGTGCCTCAGTGCTCAGCCGACGCCCGTGGCTGCCGCGCTAGAGCCCAGCTCCCGTGCATACGCGCTGCTAACCTCTGCTCTCCCAGAAGCCCTTATGGTTTTCACCAGAACCTGGGGTGGGGTGAGGGGCACCAGTTCTCTAACGGAGCATCCCGGCAGCTTGGGAAAGGAAATATTTCAGATTCCTCAATTCCTCAAACACTTCCAAAAGTAACCCAATATTCAGACTTCCAATAAAGTAAGCCAGCCAAGCTCCTTCTCCTGGTCCATAGGCAAGGCGCTCACCAGCTCTGGGCCTTCCCACCTTCTTGACCCTCCTCCCCCCACACCCCCAGGGGGTCTTTATCTGAGAAGTTTCTCTTCAGGCAACAGCTCCAAACCACTGGTAGTAGCTGCTTGAAAGGTTGTATTCGACAGGATTCTGAGCCGCATCCAGGCCAACTGGGAAAAGGAAACAGTGCTCAGATTGTGTTGTCTGCTAATGAGAGGGTAATGGTGGCACAGTGTCACACACGCACACACACACGCACATGCACACACACACACACACGCACACACACGCACACGCACATGCACAGCGCCGCTCTAGAGAGAATCCCGAGGGCAGGAACTGGATGGGGATCTGGAGCAGCCCAGGAAGGGCTTTGCTCCCACACCGTGTTCTGCTCCTGGCTCAACAGGAACCCTCATACTGTTGGTCGCAAAGGCTGGGAGTCAGTGTGGGGCTTGGGCAGGCTTAGGAGAGGAATGGGGGGGGTCCTATCCATTGGGCTTTCAGAAACCCTGCGGTTTAGAAATTGTAAATCCCCAGGGTCTTGTGTTGGAGAGAGGTGTCCATTCTTCCAAAACGGAGAAGCATTGGGAAGAGCAGTGGCTGGAGGTCGGAGGCCTGGGTTCAAGTCTGCCCTGATGCTTGCTAAGCTGTGGGGCCTCGGCAATGTCACCTAAGCTCTCTGAAAAGAAAGCTCATCTGAACAGAAAGCAGGAGTGTTAAAACGCCTGCCCTGCTCGCCACCCAGCCTGCGCTGAGCCTGAGTGGGACAAGATAAGGGAAAGCGCTGTGGAAGCCGCACACCACACACCGCACTGCCGGCTGCGGGTGGCTGTCCCGGCCCTCTGCACTCACGCGGCGCGTCTGCTCATTGTCCCGTGTTTTTTACAGGTACTTCAAGAAGGACGAGGCAGTTTGGTACTTTTCCAGGCAACTATGTAAAGCCTTTGTATCTGTAAGAAGATTGAAAACCGCAGAGGTGATTTTCATTGGAGGATGAAGCCTCACCCATAAACTGGTCTCTTGATTTAAAAGTTGAGTCAGTAGGAAAAGTAATACAGTGGATAAAGAACGAAGCAAAAGAGCAGGACAGAGAAGTGTGCTATGTTTGAAACCCGGGCCTGTCTCAGCTTACCGTGTATCAGACAGGCCCGGACCATGCGCTGAGCAGAAAGGAATGAGGCAGATCTGTATTTATTTAGCTGCTCTGGGAGCCTCTCCAGCCCTCCCCTGCGCTCCCCGCCTGAGGTAACCTGACCTGTGGCCACAGAAACGCCTCCTGCTGCTGCCGCCCTCACCTGCCTGAAGCAGCCCTCGGAGCCCCTGGCAGACCCCCAGCCATTCTCCAAAGGCTCCACACAGACCCCGCCCCACCCCAGCCGCCCCGGCCCGCTGATCCCCCAGCACCATCAGCGCCGCTGGCGATCAGTCTGGGCTGCGAGGTCATCCCTAGACGGTGGTGGAGGCCCCGCGCTGGACCTGCCGAGGTTAGTGGGGAAATGGAGGCGAACCTTCGGCGCCCCGAGCATGCACACCCAGCCTGCAGCATTGCCACTGACCCCCTCGTGTCAGACGGAAAGGCACGGGAGGTTTGCCCGTGGGAGCAGGTGCCAGGCAGACAGTTAAATGTGTGTGTCCGAGTGACTTAGGCCAGGAAGCCCTGTGGCTCCTGAGGTCACATGCCCTGTGCTCCTTTCCCGGATCACTGGCTTCCACAGATGTTCCCTTTCAGGGCACAGTTTCATTGATCAGACGCCGTTGCTAATCTTTCTCTTCTGGATTGTTCTTGGCCAGGACAGTTTGGGGTTGATAGGCCTGTTCTCAGGGAGAACCAAGGATGGCGATGCTCAGTGATTCATTTAACACACTCTGATAGACACTGGATGCCGGGCACCAGCAAGCAGAGACTTAGCACATCCCCATAGGAGTTCAAGGGCCACTCAGAAGGGAGTCCCCCAGGGCTGTGAGTCCTGGTGCACCCTGGCCAGGCTTCGCTTCAGAGCAGAGGTGCGGGTGCAGGGCCCTCGGTGTGGGGAAGTGGTTCTGCTGCTCCCAGGAGGACGGAGCTAAGGGGGGAGGCCCCTGCGACACCTGGGTGTTCGGTCACAACTCTGTCCAATTCCAGGATGTTTGTCGGCTCTCTCTGTTAGACCCCTTGGAGAATGAAAGATAGAAATGGCCCATTCCCTGCCTGCTGGGGACTCAGGTGATTGGAGATACATACACACACACACACACACACACACACACACACACACACACACACACAAATACGCACTCAAGAGAGACTGTGAAATGTGCTAAGAAGGGTGTGAGAGAGGAAGAGATGAATTTCCCTGGAGGGATCCTAGAAAGTATTGTATTTCTGTCCCCATGAGCTCACTGTTGAACAACTAGGATGCTGGAAGAAAGGGCACTTTATGACTGAAAATACTTGGAGCTGTTTCCAAGTCTTCAAACTCTCACCCTCTCCACAAATCCACATCCGGCCACAAGTAGGAGTAGCAATTCCGAGTGCCAGAGTGTACAGGAGCCCTGGCCCTCTGCCTGTAGCTCAGAAGTGCCCAGCACCATTGTCCCAACATCTGAGTCTTTATAAGTAAGCAAAGTTTGTCTTCAGTGTCTCTGCCTCCACTTCTGTCTCCACTACTGCTCTTAGGATCCCACCGGCTGCCCACCCCCCATCAGACAGCTACAGCGCCCTCACTTCTCTCCCTGTCCTCTTTTCGAATCTTGCTGGCTGACTTCTTCACACTAAAGTGTAAATGACTGCTACAGGAATGTGTTACCTCTTCCCAGAGACATTTGTTTTTAACTAGAGCAGAGCCTTAATCCCCAGGGAAAAGACTGTAGAACTAATGGTGGGGGTGGGGTGGGGTGGGTGGGGGTGCAGGTGGGTGGAGGAGCCTCCTGGGTAGAAATTCCTTAAGTAAGACTCCTTGCTTTGGAAGGCCCACCCCACCGCCCAGGGCACTGTGATTTGACTCTGAGGGAATAGAGGACAAGTGTGTGTGCACGTGCATTTGGCCAGCAGCATTTCACCCGTTTGGAACTGTAATTCTTGTATTGGCTAATGTGTTTCCCGGTCTTTCTTAGATGCAAACCATTAATATCATGATCTTACCTAATAGTTTTTTGAGGGGTGCTTCTTGATTACGTAGGTAATTGTGAACACCTCTTTAAATACAGCTAGAAAATAAAACCAATTTGTAAAGCCACACTTGCATATGACGCCAGCCTCGCGCATTTGTGTATCAACAGAAACCCAGATATGCCTCACCAGTTTGCCCGTCTCTAATAAAATCATGTGTTCAAATTTGCATCAAACTTCAGCTTCCTATGTATGACCAGACAAGGAACAGGGGTTCCCAATGCTCTTTTGTCTTCAGACATTTAGTATTATAAAATGCCTATTTTTATGCTGAGATGTTTATACAGGTTTATTAATAGCAAGTGCAGCTCACAGGCGGCATGCCTTGCAGACAGTTTTGATATATTAGCCACGCTTCTGGGGAAAGGCAAGCCCCGAACCACTTCTCTTGTGCAGTCTCTCTGGGAAAAGCCAGAGGAGAAAACCATATGCTTAAGTGGGGCTGTAAATATGTACATTTAACTTTGTATAGCCCATGTACCTACTTTGTATAGAAAAATAATTTTAAAAATCTCAACTGAAGGGAGGTAAAATAAGGAAGTCATGAAGTTTTTTGCATTTTTATTTAAGTGAAGGAATTCCAGATAACTCACCGGCAGATTTTTAGCACAAATATAGCCATTGTAAAGTTAAAATTTTTAATAAATAATCATTATTTCTGGGAGAGAACGTAGTAACTATAATCTCAGTTACAGTTTTTTTGGTTTTGAGTTTGTTGGGTTTTTTTTGTTTTCTGTTTGGTTTCTTTCTTTCTTTCTTTGGCAGTTCTAGTTATCTGAAGTAGCATTAAGTCCTATTGCTGGAATAGGTTACTACAAAAAAGAATAAAAGGTTATATTCTGAAAGAATAGTAACTGCCATTATGCATACGCAGTTAATTTAAAGTGCTGCCATTTACATTACACACCGAGAGCACATGCTGTGCAGACACAGTTCTGTGCGTTTATTTTTCCTTATTGCAGTGGGTTGATTTGATAAATAAAGGTGTTGAATTACCACATTTGCTGTACATATTATTTAATAAACTGTATTCAGAACCACGTGGTATCCAGTTGTTCTTACCTTTCATTACTTCCTCCTTTTGCCAACCTTCCCAAAGGAGACTTATATTCACTGCTTCCATTTTTCTTATTCTTCTTTTTCATTCTTGTTATTTCTATTTTTTTATTTGTAGAGACGGGGGGAGAGGGAGAGAGAAACATTGAGATGAGAGCCAAACATCAGTTGGCTGCCTCCTACACACTCCCCACCCAGGGATTGAACCCATAACCCGGACATGTGCCCTGACTGGGAACCGAACTGGTGACCTTTTGGTGCCAGGATGGCACACCGGCTGGGGCTCCTTTTTCATTCTTAATCACTTGCCATCTGGCTCCCACCCCACTCCGTGAAGATACCTCTTCTTCCCTTACTCTCTTCTCAGTAAGTTTCATGACCTTCTTTGAATTATCATTGACCATTTCACCCTTCTTTCTGTATGTTTTTATTTGTTCTGATTACAAAAATAATGCATATGTCTTTTAAAGGAAAAGGAAAACATTATGAAATATGTAAAATGGGTCTTGATTTGCTCCACAAGATAGAGGCACAAGAAATGACACCACACTTGGTTTTTCTAAATCAGATTAAACCTAGAAAGTGAAAGTTCTCCATAATTACAGTTGCCCCCACAGAGGTCACCGGTGCCAACTATCGATGTGTGGTCCTCCAAGCTTTCTCCTCTGCACATAGGACATACCCAAATCTATAAACAAACGCTTTGCATAGTCTTTATCCCCTTAACGGTGGAACTGGGGTAGGTTTCCATAATTCACCAAACCCCTATTGATGATGCAAATGTTTGAAAGTCTCGCCAGCTTTCTACCACAACCAACAATGGTGCATTGAGTACAATTATTGGCTCAAAGAGCAGGAACATTTCGAATCTTGAGATCCTGCCAAATTGCCTTCCCCCAAAAATGCCGATTTTATTCTAGGCCAAGTCCACGGGAGTGTCTGTCTCCCCACCACCCAATTAAAACTAGCTCATTATCCGCTTCTACGAAATGTCCCTTGGTTCGCCTGCCTTTTCTCTGATTGGCCCCTTCTCAGTCCTCTTCCTATCTTCGCTGGGTTCTCAGCTTCTGTTATTTTCTCTCCACACGTGCTCCTTCAGGTCTCAGGTCTCTCACAATGTAATTTGAGGCCAAGGAGTCCATTGTATGAGGGCTCTTTTCAATGAAGAGTGGTAGAAACCTAACACCACGGATCATTCTTGAGTGACATCACTAGGAAGAAGGGAGTTGGAGCTAGCCTCAGGCAGGAACGAATGCAGAGACAAAGTTTCTGTTGGTATGCCCTGACCTGTTTGGCTCAGTGGATAGTGTGTCGGCCTGAGGACTGAATGGTCCCAGGTTCGATTCCAGTCCAGGGCATGTACCTTGGTTGCAGGCACATCACCAATAGGGAGTGTGCAGGAGGCAGTTGAATCGATGTTTCTAACTATCCCTCTCCCTTCCTCTCTGTAAAAAAATCAATAAAATATATATTTTTTAAAAGTTTCTGTTGGCCAAAACCGGTTTGGCTCAGTGGATGGAGCATCGGCCTGCAGACTGAAGGGTCCCAGGTTCTATTCTGGTCGAGGGCATGTACCTTGGTTGCAGGCACATCCCCAGTAGGGGGTGTGCGGGAGGCAGCTGGTCGATGTTTCTCTCTCATCGATGTTTCTAGCTTTCTATCCCTCTCCCTTCCTCTCTGTAAAAAATCAATAAAATACTTTTTAAAAAAAAGTTTCTGTTGGTATTTGTCTTATCCTTGGGGTTGCTGGTCTTGTTTGGCTGCACGTTCACCTGCTGAATGCAGCAGCAGGCAGCCTCGCAGCAGCTCCCACCATTTCTCTGACTCCAGACGAGGCTAAGGCCTTCCTGTTAAGTTCCTACTTGGTGCAGGTAATTGATTGCATGGATTAGCCAAGAAGGTGGTTCAGATTGAGAATATCCAAAAACATTTAAGATGAACCCATAGATGCAAAAGGCCTTGATGAGATTATGAGTGACTGTGTGACAATTCAGTTTGTGATGTCTGTCCTGGAAGATAACCACTCTTCCCTTCACTCAGCCATCAGCAGGAGCAAAATGCTGCCTAGATTGAATCTCTCTGGAAAACTTGTTTTCAAGTGAGATCTGACAAACGGATAAGCATCTGCAAAAGAGCGGTGGATCTGAGAATCCTCTTCAGAGCAGTAGCATAAGTCATGTCGCAACAATTTGAGCGAGAGCTGAACGTACCGAGGTCCATGGATCTCAAAGGACGGTCAGTGGACCCCTTGCAGCCCTCGGACCCTCTCAGGAGACTTGTAAAGTCAAAACTATTTTCACAAAAGTGTTAAGGTGCGTGTGGTGCCAGTTCCCAAGAAAGTCTTCGGCGATCCTCACCTCCAGGACTCACAGCCTGGAGCGGTCCCTTCTGCACTCTGTCAGGGTTGGCCTGCATGACGAACAGATTATGACAGAAGAGAGGGTATGTCGCTTCTGAGTCCAGGTCATAGAAGCCATGTGACTTCTGTCTCTTGCTCTTGGGGAGAAACAGGCTCTAATTTAGAACTTCTGGTGCCAGGTACCTTGTTGTGTTAGAGAAATGTGCTAATGCCTCCCAAAACAAGAGGCATTTGAAAGAACAGTGGGCTGGGAGTCTGAAGACCTGGTTCGAAAGACCCGCTGCCTCAGATTCTTGTTAGGTTGTGAGACCCCGGAAGTGCCGGTTGAGCTCTCTGAGCCTGGGTTTCCTCGTCTGGGAGGAGGAGGTGCCTGGACCACAGTGGAGTTCTGTTAGAAGGAGGAAGAAGTGATGTTTGGAAGGCAACCTGCAAGGCCCACCACAGAGCTCTCCAATTATTCCAGTGCCTCCTGTATACCAGCACCTTCCATGCATCTTCTCGTTGCTCTTGCCAATCCTGTGAGGTAGGTATTCTTGTCTCCATTTACAGGTAGGAGCCTGAGACTCAGGAATTCAGCCTGAGGTATACAGCCAGTAAGTGGGTTCAGTCGGACTCCAAGGCCAGTTCTTTCCATTCATCACACTCTACTGCCTCCAGGGGACCACAGCGGGGACAAGTCTGCAAGCATGACTTCATGGAATACGAATAGCGATAACCGTTTGATAAACACCTACTATGTGCTTGAACATCGAAAGTTCAATAAAAGATGTATGTCCCTCCCCAGTCTAATGTCAGAGCCGAGACAGCAGCAGTGGCATAGAAGGAATCTTCATGTACCCCTGCCGATTCCATGTCATCCTATTCTTTACCACTCACAAGCCTCTCTGGTCCAGCCCCTGCCTGTACTTCCCACCCCCACACTAGCCCTTCAGTGCCTGCACTGCGGCTCCCATATGTGGTGTCATGGATCCGCAGAGCTCCTAGGCCACCAAGAACCTTGTGCTCCATGTTTTCTGTGTCAGTTAAGAATAACTTCAACCGCAAGAGCACGTGGCCCAACAAGTGACAGCTTATGTGACACAGATGTCCCGTTTCACAAAAGAGAAGGCAGGCGTCTGGGTTAGCATTTCTGACTCCCCTGTCCTTTCCCAATTATGAGCTGACTACTACCATGGCAACTCCAAGCATACGTCCTCATACAACTGCTTCTGAAGGCAGGAAGCGGGGAGCAACCCAGGACTTGGCAATACCTACTCATCTCTACATCATTACTGTAGTGAGTCCACGGTGTTCACGGTATGGATGCACCGAGGCATACCCAGCAGCTCCCTCTTGTTGACAGAGTGTTTTCAATATTGTGCAATTAGGCACAGTTCTCTGATGGACAACCTTTTACATACTCTTAGTACGTTAAGTGCCTACTTTTTTTCTAGAATAAATTCCTAGAATGTAGTGGGGTGGAGAGTCTGACCTTGCCACGTGATTTGCAAATGAGGGGAGAGGCTACTGTGAGTGTGTGTTTAATTTTCTAATTTACACTATAGAGTGATTCCCCTCCTTCCCCTCCCTCCCCCGTCAAGTTTTTACCCTGTGGGTACTGGAGTGTTTATTTCATCTATTAAAATGTTATGTTTCTAAAAAAAAAAAAAAAAATCCTAAAAGTGGAATTGTTAGATCAAAGGTTATGATGTATACTTTTTAAAATATATATATTTTTATTGATTCCAGAGAGGAAGGGAGAGGGACAGAGAGAGAGAGAAACATCAATGATGAGAGAGAATCATTGATCGGCTGCCTCCTGCATGCCCGGAAAATTGAACCGTGATCTTCTGGTTCATAGGTTGACGCTAAACCACTGAGCCACTCCAGCCGGGCGTGATGTATACCTTTGACAGCTACATAGTGTCACACAGCTGTTGACAAGATGGGTCAGGTCTTTCTTGGAGGTCACCTTGGATGTGTGCTTTCCTGTCTGTGGCCAAGACTTCATCATCGTAGGCTCTCCCGCAACCGACACCTCTTCCTGAAATTCCTTCCTCTGTGACAAAACGCTTCCCACTCACCAAGTGAGTGTGGAGTTAGAGGTGCCCTCATCATCTTCCGCTTGGGAGTCCAGTTGTAGATGAACGGGCTTAAGTTTCTTGTGTGTGTGTGTGTGTGTGTGTGTGTTTTTAGCCTGACCAGTGTGACTCAGTGGTTGAGCATCGATCCATGAACCAGGAGGTCACTGGTTCCATTCCTGGTCAGGGCACATGGCCAGGTGGTGGGCTCGATCCCCAGTAAGGGGGCGTGCAGAAGGCAGCCGATGGACGATGCTCCTCTCTCATCCATGTTTCTATCCTATCCCTCTCCCTCTCTCTCTTTCTAAAAATCAATAAAAACATTTTTTAAAGTGGTTTTTTTTTTAAGTTTCCAAAGAATTCAGTGTGGCTCCTTCACCTAGGAGCCCAGGGGAGGCAGCCTGTGGAGGGGTGTGCCGAGCAGTTGGTGTGGAATCAGAGGCGCTTCTAGAGAACGGTGGGAGAAGCAGGCAGAGATGGGAGCAGCGGGACTCTAGGGGCGAGAGGAGAGTTTTCAGGAGGAGCTGTGTGCAGAAACACGCAGAGAGGACGCTAAGCTTCAATCCAGGGGCTTAGAGAGTTCACCCAGAGCAGGCGGGGTCAGGCCTGAAAGAGAATAAGTAACAACTGTGTCCCATTTACCTAGAAACAATGAAGTCCCTTATGCACAGCAACCTTTCCATGACCCTGCAAAGAAGGCCTGGTCCTGCTTTCCAGTTAAGAGGAAACCTCTCAATCCTGTTCCTCCTCCAGCGACAGCCTCCTTTCTCTCGTTCCCTCCCAGCGAAAGGCCCCAAAAGAGCTGTCTGGGGGCTGGGTGGAGGCGGGCACAGGGGTGGGTGGGGAATGGGAACATCTGTAACAGTGTCAACGATAAATTTTTTGAGAGAAAATTAAAAATAAAAAAGAGCTGTCTGTACTTGTGGTCTCCCAATTCCTCTCCTCTGATTCCCTCTTGAGCCCACTCCTTTCAGGATTTCCTCCCACGCCCCAACAAAACCCATCTCTTCAGGCCCTTCTAAGATCTTCCCGCCTCTTAATCTTGTGCTGGGTCTCAATGCTCAGCTCCCTGGACTTCAGCAGCATTTGACACACCGGCTCCCCCCTCCCTCCGAGAATCACTTTCCTCCCAGGCCAGCATCTTACAGTTGGTGACCCAAGGCCCCATCCTCGACCCTCCCCTGTTTTCCTGGTCCCGGGGCCGCCACCCACTCTCATGTCTTAAAAATCCACTGTATGTTCCTCTCCTGCCTGGCCTCTCCTGTGGGCTCCAGACTCCTAGATGCAACTGCTGTGCCACATCCCCGCTCAAGCTTAAATATGTCCAGAGCTAAATTCCTTAGCGTACCCCCAAAGCTGCTTCTCCCACAGGCCACCCCGTCTTCTTCGTTCACGGCAGTTCCATCGTTATAGCTGCTGTTCAGGCCAGAACACTTGAGTCATCCTGGACACCCCTCCGGTACCTCCCTTCCTCTCCATCAGCAAACGCTCGACAACACAGCGGAATCCCAGCACTGCGCCCCGGCTCCTCCGCTCTCCACCCTGGGTCCCCGCCAGTAATCATCTCTCGCCTGGATTAGGACAACAGCCCACTCACGGCTCCCTGCCCTGTTCTTGCCTCCTCCTCCATCTGTTTCAACACACAGAGCAGAGTGTTGGAAACACAAGGCAGATCACGTTCATCCTCTGCCTGGAGCCCTCGGGACCCTCCCTCTGACTCCCAGTGATTCTCCGATGCCCCTCCAGGCACTGCCGGGTCAGGCCCTCTGTCGTCTCTCTGACCTCATTGCCTGCTCCTCCCTCCCGCGCTAACCCCAGCCCCCCTGGCCGCCTTGCCAATGGACATGCCAGGAGTCCCCGTCTTTGAACTTGCTATTCCTCTGCCTGGAATGCTCACTCACCTGGCTCAGCTCTCCATTCAAATCACTTTCCTGGAGAAGTCTTCCCTCACCACTTCTATTTTTGATGCTTGCAACCCTGCTTCATTTTTCTCCATAGAACATAACACCGTCTATTGTGCTATGTGTTATCCCCTTTTAAAAAAACATTTTATAAGGTCACAGAAAAGTTCCAAGAATAAGGACGGTACAAAGAACTTTAGCAGGGCTATCCTTTAGCAGATCCACCTATTGTTAACATCTTATCTCATTTACTTCATTTCTCTCTCTCTCTCTCTCTCTCTCTCTCTCGCGCACACACACACACACTCATATACACATAACTTTGTTCTGAATGTTTGAGACGTAGTTACATACATGCAGCCCTTTATTTCTTTAAAAAAATGTTTTCATTGATTTGAGAGAGAAAGGAAGGGAAAGGGAGAGACATCGATGTGAGAAACATCCATCGGCTGCTTCCTGCACACCCCCTACTGGGTATCGAGCCCCAGCCCAGGCACATGGCCTTACTGGGAATCGAACCAGCAAACTCTCGGTGCTTTAGGCCAACTGAGCCACACTGGCCAGAGTGCCGCCCTTTATTTCTGAATACCCCAGTGTGCATTTCCTAAAGACAGGGCTCTTCCCTTACGCAGCCACCATCTAATTATCAACCAGACATTTAACATTGATACAAGCCCTGACCGGTTTGGCTCAGTGGATAGAGCGTCGGCCTGTGGACTCAAGGGTCCCAGGTTCAATTCTGGTCAGGGGCATGATGTACCTTGGTTGCGGGCACATCCCCAGTAGGGGGTGTGCAGGAGGCAGCTGATTGATGTTACTAATTCTCTCTCCCTCCCTCTCTGTAAAAAATCAATAAAATATATTAAAACAAAACATTGACACAAGACTTCAACCTCCCACCTGTATCTATTTATTGCCACCAGATATATTGCGTTTGGGTTGTCAGACTCTTTACTCTCCTTTAATCTGGAACATTGCCACCAACTTTCTCTGTCTTTAATGACATTGCCATTTTAAAGAACATAGTTCCTCGCCCACGCCCTTTAATTTATGAGGGGCTTGCCTGATGTTTCCCTGTGACTGTGTTCAGGTTATGCGTTCCCGGCTGGAGTGTGTCCTTCTCAGGATGCCATATTTGAGTCACACATTGCTCTTTGCCCCTCGCTGGTGACGTTAACTTTGATCTCCTAGCAAAGTGGTGTTGGATTTTGCCGTGTATTGTTATTTTTTCCCTTTTGCACCTAATAAGCAATCTGCAGGAAGGTACTCTAAGGCTGTACAGACGTCCTGCTCATCAAACTGTCACCCAAGATTTGTACCCAATGATGATTCTTGTTTGAATTAATCTTTACTATGATAGTTGCAAAATGATGGTTTTCAAACTCTTTTTAAAATATTTTTATCTGTTGATTTGAGAGAGAAACACCAATTTGTTGTTCCACTTATTTATACATTCCTTGGTTGATTCTTTTTTTAAAATTTTTTTTCATATATTTTTTATTGATTTTTTTTACAGAGAGGAAGGGTGAGGGATAGAGAGTTAGAAACATCGATGAGAGAGAAACATCGATCAGCTGCCTCCTGCACACCCCCTACTGGGGATGTGCCTGAAACCAAGGTACATGCCCCTTGACCGGAATCGAACCTGGGACCCTGCAGTCCGCAGGCCGACGCTGTATCCACTGGGTCAAACCGGTCAGGGCCCTTGGTTGATTCTTTATGTGCCCTGGCCATAGATAGAACCTGCAGCCTTGGTGTATCGAGACGATGCTCTAACCAACTGAGCTCCCCGCCAGGGCAGTTTGCAAACTCTTGCAGTCCCTCCACATTTCCTACTTGGCCTTCAGAATTCCACGGTAAACAGGAGCCCTCTTCCTTCTGCCCTCCTCCCCTCCCCGTTCTTCCTTGCTTCCTTCACCTATCCATACATCCATCTACTGTGGGAACTTGTTGATCCTTGTGTCTTTTTTTTTCTGATAAGCTGGACAATTTTAATGCTTAAATTGTTCCAGTAGCAGTGGGAGCTCCGTTAAGCAGGCCTCTGTGCCCTTGTAACATGCATTCACCACCTTTTCAAGCACTTTCTTACCTTCTACATAACCAGCTATTCTGGGCTCATCGTGTACCTATCTCGCCGCAGCCCTCTAATTTCCTTGAGACGCACTGCACCTCTCATGGTGCTTAGGAACCAAGATCAGGATACCAGGTGTACTCATTGCTCTGCAGTATCATTCTTCCAGGCCCCTTTGGCAGGAAAACATATACAAGCAAATACACATATACATACTAGTTACACGTCCTTATTTAAATACTAGCGGCCCAATGCACGAAATTCATGCAAGAGTAGGCTTTCCTTCCCCCGGCTGCCGGCACCAGCTTCCCTTGCAGCCCCGGCTTCGTCCGGAAGGGCGTCCAATCTAATTAGCATATTACGCTTTTATTATTACAGATACACACGCATACGTGACCATACATACACAAAATATGCCATATCGTTTACTTATTTATTTTATTGTTTGTCCATTACACTAAAATGTTAGCTCCATGAGGGAGGACCTTTCTGTCTGTCTTGTTAGGTGTTGACTAAAAGAGAGAAAAAGAAACAGCCCCAGTCAGCTAAATGCCTCACCAAATCCTCACAGCTACAAAGGGCAGACCTCTCCTTTCACCTGGCTTCAAAGACCCCTCAGAGGAGCTGGCGTCTGGCTAGGATAACAGACGTCTTCATGGTCATTTTCCCACTTCATTTTTTTCTGAACTCTTTTACCTCCAGACTTCGTAGTTCGGAACCACTCTTCCTATGCTCTGGGATTCACAATTTCAGGTGGGCGGTGGGCGGGGGCGGAAGTCAGAGGTTCGGTGGCTAGGCCCAGGGGTAGGAGAAGACCCCTGACCTCTCTTCAGCCTAGAATGGAACCTAATGTGAGGGGTTGAGGGGGACAGGTGGTGATACCTGCCAGCATTGTCATTTCTAGCTGGCCTCCTGCTCTGTTCTCACCCAGCAGCAGCCCTGATGCGACCCCAGGAATGACCGCAGGGAAGCAGAATGCTCGAGGTAATAGGAGAGAAGATGAACCCAGAGGGGGTGGGTGCAGACCCAGCAGAGAGGAAGCCACCCTCTGGGAGGCCTGGCGTCATGGAAACTGGCCCTGCCACTCATCTGTCCCCAAGTGCTATAAATAGTTTCAGTATCAGCCATGACCAGACCAGGCCCGAAACTCAGGCGAAGCCCCAGAGGAAATGATTGGGAGGGGATGTCACAGAGAGAGTGCGGGGTGGAATGGGTGGAATGAGGCTGGAGGAAGCCCGTGCCTGTCCCCACTGCACGCCCTATCTGGTCGCTGGCGCCCAGAGCCCTCCCCACAGAATTCCCCAGCCTGCCTATTGTCCACTGATGTTATCCCACAGACCACGTCGCGCCCCTCCTACGACCTCGTTTTGTTTCTGCTGCCTGTCAAGGCCTTTCTGCCTTCATATTTGCTGAGACTTTTGAATCTTATCTCAAATTCCACCTCCTCCAAGAAGGAGGTCCGGAAAGCCACCCACCAAGGGATTTAGTCTAGCCGAGTGGCTGGCACTTGGGCTGCGGGTGTCCCTGCCAGTGGGACAGGGAGATCTGGCCCTGGGACCTCCATGGAGTGTGGACTTGAGGAGTTTTCTGGGATCCCAAGAACCTCTGAAAAACCTCTCGCCTGCCTCTCCCTCTTCTTCACAGAGCCCTCCAGGCCCCACAGGGGTCTGCCTCCCCAGCCCAGACTTTGCCTTGGGACTGGGTGACTGAATGACTTCGGGGAAATCCGTTAACCTCTCCGGGCCTATTGCAGGCTGGGTTCCCTGGTCCCAGGGAGAGTATAGCCTGCAGGATGTTCATTAAGGAGGCCTTGGCCCTCACCTGCAGGCCCTCACCGCCCGTGCAGGGGCATGGAGAGGAAGCTGAATGGGTCAGAGAGAGAAGGTGAGCTGCCAGGTAGGCCTGACAGCCTCCACCTATTCCACAGGGAGCTCTAGAGCCAGAACGACCCACCAAAGTTGTCCCCTGTCGGCCAAAGTGGCCATTCCTTTAGCCCCACCTAGAGCAGCCTGGGGAAGGGCCTGCCCTCAGGCAAGGCTGCTCTCTACAGCAACAACAGTCCCTGCAGGGGCTAAAAGCTGATCGCTGTCCTCCTCTCAGCAGCTGGGACAAGTCCCTCCATGAAGAGGGATCTGGGCTGTGCACTGGTGTCCCGGATTCCTCCTGTAACAAGGGTTTAAGACACCTCATTGGAATCTTGTTCCAACGACATGCAACAAACTAAGACAAGTTCCTGGTACACACTCTGACTCACATCACTGCTTAGTAATGAGAACAATGTTTATTGTCTGAGTATTGGGTTAAGGCCTGTTGGGTAATCCTGACCCCAAGCCAACTTTCCTCTCTTGGGGAGGGGCCAAGGGGTGATTCCATGTGAGCTAGACTCAAATTTAAACTTTTAAAGTTTCTTTAAAAAAAAAATGTTTTTTATTGATTTTGAGAGAGTGAGGAAGGGAGAGGGGAGAGAGATAAAAACATCGATGAGCCTGGCTGGTTTGGCTCCGTGGATAGAGCGTCAGCCTGCGGACTGAGGGGTCCCGGGTTCGATTCTGGTCAAGGACACATGCCTGGGTTGTGGGCTTGGTTCCCAGGGGGGGACGTGCAGGAGGCAGCCGATCGATGGTTCTCTCTCATCATTGATGTTTCTCTCTCTCCTTCCCTCTCCCTTCCTCTCTGAAATCAATAAAAATATATTTAAGCCGAAACCGGTTTGGCTCAGTGGATAGAGCGTTGGCCTGCGGACTCAAGGGTCCCAGGTTCGATTCCGGTCAAGGGCATGTACCTTGGTTGTGGGCACATCCCCAGTGAGGGGGGGGGGGGTGCAAGAGGCAGCTGATCGATGTTTCTCTCTCATCGATGTTTCTAACTCTCTATCCCGCTCTCTTCCTCTCTGTAAAAAATCAATAAAATATATTTTTTTAAAAAGATATATTTAAAAAACAAAAAAAAAAACATCGATGAGCCTGGCTGGTGTAGCTCAGCAGTTGAGCCTTGCGCTAGGAACCAAGCGGCCCCAGGTTCAATTCCCGGTCAGGGACCATGCCCAGTTCTGGCTTAATTCCCTGTGGGGGGCGTGCAGGAGGCAGCTGATCAGTGATGTTTCTCTCTCATAGATGTTTCTATCTCTCTATCCCTTTCCCTTCCTCTTCCTCTAAAAAATCAATAAAATATATATTTTAAAAAATGGATGAGAGAGAAACAGCATCATCAATGGGCTGCATCCTGCACGCCCCCTACTGGGGGATCGAGCTCACAATGGGGGCATATGCCCTGACCAGGTATTGAACCCTGACCTCTTGGTTCCTGGGTTGATGCTCAACTACAGAGCCGCACCAGCTGGGCAGTTTCTCTAGATGAAGTTCCATATAAAGTCACAGAAATACAACAACAAAAATGAAATATGTTCATCCCACAAATTTAAAAGAGGTCTCAGATTAGCAGATGCATTACATTTTATTCATTTATTCATTATCTTGTGAACAACACTGTCATACTACATTTTGTGTTTTTGTCTTAACTTCTCCAATATACTAAATGTTTAATATGAATCGCTTTGTCCCGGATCCTATTATGGAGTTTCTTCTCAATATTCAGGCATGCTTGAGAAATGGTGGTGGTCAGGCTTCCTCTGCCTTTGGGAACTCTGTGCCCCCCGGTCCAGGTGGGGGCCAGGAGGCAGGTGGGTAGCAGCTTCAGCTCTGGGGCTGGTCCCTCCATTTCGTGTCCACTAGGAACATGGCTTTGGACCCAACAGCTTATCTGTCCCCGGCTTTTCCAGCCGCGAGGGAGAACCCCAGGCAGGTCAGGTGCACACGTGTCCTTATGGTGCAAGCGCCGAGGAGCATGCTCTGTGCCGCCTGGCGCCCAATCCCGAGTGGCCACTTCAGGATTTCCTCTGGGCTGGAGCAGGAAGCGGGAGAAAAGCAAAAGTCGGGAGCCGATTCCCTGCCCAGCCCCTGGCACAGCCGAGGGCACCTCCCCCAGCAGTCCAGCCGCCCGCGCTGACCAGCCGCCCGCGCCTGGGATCCCAGGGAAGGACGCGCGGCCTCCGGGGGCAGGGTTAGGGGTTGAACGCGGCTGGGCTGGCGGGACTGGGCCGGGCGGGAAAGACGTCTTTGTTCTGCGAACCTCCAAGCTTAGGTTTCATTCTTTTTACAGAAAAAAAAAAAAAAAGCATGTCGCTCGGCTGTCTTTTGAGCAGGGCGCCCCGGGCAGCCGCGCCGTTGGAGGGCGTGGGAGGCACTGTGCGCCCTGCCAGGCGGCTTCCCGCGGTCTCCGGCGCCCGGGCAGAGCCGGCCTCAACCCCCGGCGTAGGCGCTGAGTCTGCGAGTCACCTACGCTCCCACCTGGGTCGGGCCAGAACCGCTCAGCCCTGGAGGAGGGTCCTGGTGGCGATTTCCAGGGATGGGAACACCTGGGCGAGTCCAGGACCTGGAGATTAAAAACGACCCTAGGGCCCTGGCCGGTTTGGCCCAGTGGATAGAGCGTCAGCCTGCGGACTGAAGGGTCCCAGGTTTGATTCTGGTCAAGGGCACATGCCCGGGTTGCGGGCTCAATCCCCAGTACGGGGTGTGCAGGAGGCAGCCAATCAATTGTTCTCTCATCATTGATGTTTCTATCTCTCTCTCCCTCTTCCTTCCTCTCTGAAATCAATAAAAATATTTTTAAAAATTAAAAAGAAAAAACGACCATAGGTAAATTCCTGGTCTCTATCTCCATCCACAGAGTGGCCCCCTGGGGGTCCTGGCAATGGCACCCTGGGTGTGGGGTTGCCAGCTCTGCAGAAGCCAGACTGGGGGAATCCGCAGGCAGAGCCCCCCACCCTGTCCACACTGCAAAACCGGATTGATAACTGGAAAGACCCACTGTCCGCCCCGCTCCCTGGACCACTCCTCTGTCCGGTGCCTGCCCTCCTTGCTTCCATTTCTCCAGCATTCTCCTGCATCCCCTCCAACCCCACCCCACCCACCCCCTTCCAGACATTTGGTGGCGGCTGTTGAGGTCAACAGACTTCTACGGAATTCATTATAATAATAACAAGGCAACTGACGTTCAGAGAGGTTGCTTAAGGCCTCCGCAGGAGTCAAAGGTCTGAGGGAACTGGGAGGAGGGATAAATAAGAAATGGTGTTTAACATAAGACAGGGTTGCTTGCGTTCCCGGCCAGAACTGTCAATGGCCTGGGCATTTGAGTACGTGCTGTGTGGTCAGTTCAGAGCTCCCCAGTAGAAGAGATTTAAAAGATAGAAGATGAGACTTCCTACCCCCAGAAAGACTGACCTTTAGTCACCAATCCAAGAAGCTGAGAACAGTTTATTTGTTTTGAAAACTTTACACCATCATTAGAGGAAATTCTTTTTTAAAAATCCCCCAATTGCATCTCCCAAAACAAAGTTAGCTTTTTGTGCTTTCTCCTAATTTTTAGCAGTAAGAAGACATAATTTTCGTTTTTTGACATAAATTTTACAAACAATAATATTTGGTTTACAAATAGTCTTGTTCCACTTATTTTTACCTATTCTGAAAACACGTTTCCCTGTCTCCTCTTAGTCCTCAGCGTCGTTATTCTCATGCTGCATACTCTTCCCTCATGTGGCCACACCATATTTAGCCACTTTTCTGTTACTGGTTGATTCCAGTTTTGTTTTTTGTGTTGTTGTTTTTTTTGTCATTATAAATAATGTGGCTATAAATATCTTTGTACATATAGCTTTTTTTTTTCTTCTTTTAAATTATATCCTTGGAATCACTGCCCAGAAGGGGGATGTATGGGTCAAAGGGTTGACTGTTTTATAGCTCTTGCTACGTAGATCCCGACTACAACTGAGAACCTTTAACAACTAAATGAAGCAACTGAGGACTCCCGGCCCTCACAATTGCACCAGTGCCCACACCTGCAAAGAACATTGTGTAGCCTGACTGGCGTGGCTCAGTGGTTGAGTGTCGACCTATAAACCAGGAGGTTGCGGGCTCCATCCCCAGGGTTGGGTGTGCAGGAGGCAGCCGATCAATGATTCTCTCTCATCGTTGGTATTTCTATTTCCCTCTCCCTTCCTTTCTGTAATCAATAAAAATATATATTTTTAAAAAGACTATTGTGTAGAATAAGCACTGTTGGCACCTATGAGTATCAGGCCCCTGCTAGCAGGACACACAGGATGAATGAGAGAGAGGCAGGCCCCCTCCTTGGGAGCACAGAAGCTGTGGCTTTTCCACCTTTTCCTCCTCCTCGGACACAAAATACTTCAAACTGCTACACATCTAAGGGCAGACTCGGAATTTAGCAATTCTCCCCACATTCTGCAAGGACTTGAAACACTAGCATGTTTTCTAATCAGCAGAATCTTAATCAACGCCAGTGGATTTGGGGCTTCCATGAAGCCGGTGGCTGGCTGGTTCCTGGCTGCAAGTCCATTCCTTTTTTCTCAGACTCAAAGAATATCAAGGGATGGGAGGGATGTATAGATAACATAAATCCACTTTGCTTTCTAAATGTAAGCAAACCCTTCCTAAAAATAGACATCGTGCTGTGATACAATCAGAGAAGTAAGATGATCCTTTCATGTGTAATCTGGTAGGTAGACCAGAAGACAGAGCCCTGCTTTTGTTTTAAAAATATATTTATTATTGATTCCAGAGAGGAAGGGAGAGGGAAAGAGATAGAAACATCATTGATGAGAGAGAATCACTGATTGGCTGCCTCCTGCAGGCCCCTCACTGGGGATCGAGTCTGCAACCTGGGCATGTGCCCTTGACTGGAATCGAACCTGGGACCCTTCAGTCCGCAGGCCAACACTCTATCCACTGAGCCAAACCAGCTAGGGCAGAGCCCTGTTTTTAACAAACACATTCAATTAAGTTCCTGGACCCAACTGGATCGTGGGATGGGGTGGGGTTCTCCCCACGCCAACAATTCTTAGACACCAGCAAGGTGTTCAAGAAATCAACTCAACTTTGACACTATCTACAAGACTGCGCCCCTCCACACACACACACTTCAGAAGCCAGCCTTAATCAGGCTCACACCCGTGCTTCTGACCAGCTGGCTATAGATTGGAGGTTCCAACACGACCCAGGACACTGAGCAATTTAAAGCTTCAATTGTTTATTTCTGAAACTTTCCATTTCATATTTTCTGCCCAGGGGTGACCACAGGTGATAGATTGGAGGTTCCAACGACCCCCTCCAACTCAGAATGCCAATCACAAGTCCAAGTTGTTACCTGCACTTCTGACCGACTGGCTATAAAATCAGAGGTTCCCAAAACCTCCTCCTTGCTTTCAATTAATTTGCTAGAACAGCTCGAAGAACTCAGAGAAATCTGTTACTTGCTACAGCTCTGGTTTATTGTAAAAGGATATGACTTAGGAACAGCCAGATGTTAAGATGCATAGGGTAAGGATTTTTTTGGGGGGGGGGCGTGCGGAGCTTCCAAGCCATTTCCAAGTGCACCACTCTCCCCGCATATCCCTGTGTTCACCAACCTGGAAGCTCTCAAAAGCAAATTCACGGAACCCAATGAGAAGAAGGTTGTGGGAACCTCTGAGTTGAGGTCAGTCGATTTTTATGGAGGCTTTTTATACGTAGGCTTGGCTGATTAAATCACCCGCCGTCGGTGATTGATTCATCTCCAGTCCCTCCCTCCTCCCGGAGGTGGGGGTGGGGAGTATGGGATTGAAAATTCTAAACCTCTAAATCACGTGGTCCACGCTCCAGGCAACCAGCCCCCATCCATAGGTGCTTTCTACAAGTCACTTCATTCACATAACAAAAGACACCGCTATCTTTCTCAACACGGGAAATTTTGTGGGTTTCTGCAGTTGTGAGCCAGGAATTGTAGGTGAAAACCAAATATTTTTGAGAAATACACTTTACTCATCTGAATGTGTAAATATATACGGTTTATAAATCTCTATATCGCACACATCGGGCATGTGCTCTGTGCCAAGCACAGCACTGGGGCCCTGGGGCAGGATGAATGAGGGCCAAGAAAACCACGAGGTACCTGGTCCGAAAAGGGTAAGTGGTCCTAATGGCCAATGCATTGCATCCATTAAGTACTGTGTGCCGTGCACTATTCTAGACACTGGGACAATCTGATAAAACTGATAAACACCTTACCCCCACGGAACAAAGGCTTAGGGGTCGGGTAGGGCAGGTAATAAGTAAAATGCAGAGTCTGTCAGATGGCGATAAATACAACGGAGAAAAATAAAGCAGAGGAAAGGCGACAGCGTTCGCGAGAGGAGGTTTAAGTAGGGCGCTCCGAGATGGTGACCTCTGAACAAAGAGAGCCAAGGTGAGCATTCCAGACAGAGGCCCCGAGGCAGGAGCCCGAGGTGCGGCGGGGGGCAGCTGGAGGAGATGAGGTCAGAGAGGGTGTGGGCCTCCTTGTGGGTGGCCCCATAAGCGTTTTAAGGATTTCGGCTTTACTCAGCGTGAAGCAAGGAACCAGTGGGCAGCGTGAGAGACGGGCTGGTCTGGCACGGAGAAAGCAGGGCAGCGGAGGCCGGCGGGAGGCTGGTGGCAGGCTGGGAACCAGTCTTCCTACGCAACCCAGTGCCCTTTCCTCTTATTAGCTAGCTCTTGGCCCGCCCCCCAGACAGGAGGCCTGAGCTGTAAAGGTCAGAACCCACAGCGAACTCCAGCCTGGAGGAAGTTCTCTAGGACGGTTCTGGATTCCAAATACTGGACCACACCGTGCGACGGTCTCACTGGCATTGTAAACGCACCCAGACGGGCTTCCCTCGCTAGGGGGGCGCCAGCTGGGTAGCCTCGGGCCAGTCTTTGAACCTCAGGCCGACCCTGTCACCCCGGCGGCAAAATGGGGCCAGGGGCCCTGTCTGCCCCGTAGGTTCCAGAGATCATTCGATTGCACCTTTTGCACGTCATTATCGTCTACAGAAGGCACAGGTGAAGATGGGGCCGCTCTCAGAGGGCGGACTGCGCACAGCACCTCTTATCGTTTTACAAAGCGCCCAGCCCGGGTCTGTCGGAACCTGCGTGCTTCTCCCCTAGCGCCCTCGGCGGTGCTGGGGTGGCCCCGAGACCCGACCCCAGGCTCTTTCTCGGACCGACTCCCTAACCCTCGGCGGGACACTGGGCGGGGAGGACGCGCGGGGCGGGCGGCCTCACCACTGCCTGGGCGGAGCCGCCCCCGCCCCCCCCCGCCCGCCCCGCGCTCCCGGCCCGCGGCGCGCGCACTCGGAGAGCTGCCGGGGGAGCCCAGCGCGCCCGCCGCGTCCTGCCGCGTCTGTCTTCGCGGGTCGCCGCTCGCCTTCGCGGTGCCATGACCACCGAGCAAATAGTTCTCCAGGGCCCGGGGCCATGGGGCTTCCGCCTCGTGGGGGGCAAGGACTTCGAGCAGCCTCTCGCCATTTCCCGGGTAAGAGCAGCCTGGGGCGCGCGGGGAGCCGGGTGCGCCGCGGCTGGGGAGCGGCGTGACCCGGGGGGGGAACCTGGGAGGCCGGGGCCCCGTGGGCGCTGTCGGAGACGGCGGTTTCGGGAGCCGGGGACGGAGCTGGGGCTGCGGGCGCAGCCAGGTGCGCCGGGAGCACCGCGCACGGAGCGCTTCCCGCGCGCCTCGGGCCCGCCGCCCCTTCCCAGACGCTGCGCTCCGGGGAGCGCCGGGCGGCCGCCTGCCTGCGCGCAGTTCCCGGGTCCGTGAGAAAGGACAAGGCACTTTTCGTGCCTGCGCCCCGGGAGCGCGTCCAGGCGTGTGGACGCGCTTTGTCCGGCGGCGAGAGGACCAGGGTCCCCGCAGACCCCGCACACTGGGAGCTAACACCTTGCGGTTCTTCAAAGGCTCAGAGTGGCGGAAGGTCGTTTGGAAACGCCCGGACCATCTGTACAGTGAGGTGGGTGGGGGGGAAGTTCACTGGGGCCAGTGAGATGAACTTTAAACACCTCCCAAACAACTCGTTTCTCACTCTTTGGACCCGATCCATGGCCAGGTCTCACCTCCCTAATGCCTTTTGGGAAAAAAGTGGAATTTTGGAAACAACCCTCCCCCCCCCCCCCCAATAAACCTTTTTGGACATTCTCCTCCCCCTGCGGGAGTGGCCGTGATCATATTTCTTTCTGGCATTCCCGGATTATCAGCCCATCAGCACTTTTCGAAACCCCGGGAATACTTGAATCAGAGGAATAATTAAATTCTTACAAGGGCCTCCTCTCTTTGGAAGGGCCCAGGTTCCGTCAGAGACCTCCGGACCCGTCACCCTCAAATGAGGCAGAAACCGCGGGAGACCCAGCCTCAGTGTTGAGGCCCAGGCTTTGGTCATGAGCCTGGGCTACAGGCAAGGCTGAGGCCCCACTGAGAGTCATCACCTTCACTGCCTGCTCCTACAAGGCGGCCAATCCACATTTGTGGACCAAATGAAGAAAAGGAGCAGAAAGCACTGCCTGGTGTCCTCGCCTTGCCTTCAGGTCTCACGTTCCATTGTTGGGCCCATCTGCTAAAGCTGACCCTAAACTTGCCTCTTCAGCTACCAGATGATCTTTTTTCTTGGAGGGGAGTGAGAGTGGAGAGAGAAGGGGAAGATCCCTATGGGTCCTTTTGACTGAAGTCCCTGCCACCAGCAGCTGACGAATACAGTGGGAGGTGCAGGAGGAAAAGAATTAGGGGCCTCCTCTTGGATTCTCTGCCCACACTTCCTTTCAGGTGGGGCTGTGGGACTGAGGAGGTTTTCTCTGATCCCCCTCCGCCCCCCACCTCCCAGAAAAAGGCAGGTGTCAAGAGTTCTTAGGCCCTATCTTCCCCCTATCCCCCACCTGCTGCCCTGCAGGGACCTCTTTGATTGTTACGGCAGGTACAGGCCGTCTCCCCAAATTCCTCAAGTGCAGAAACTGTGCCTTCTCCTTATCTGGATCCCCCCCCCCCCCCAAGCCTGGCACAGAGCTGAACCTGGCCATGCCCAGTAAATCTTTTCAGGCTTATTAATAAAGTGCCCGCCCAGGGAAGGCACATTTAGACTCGCTTACCTCATAGTCCATTTGTCCCCACTCTTTGTGTCTATAATTAACCTGTCAGCCCTCTCCACTTCTGAATTTGTATATGACATGCAACCTCTTTTTTTTAAGAAGTGGAAGATCTATTGGCAATCTGTTAAAAGGGCAGTTACTTGCCTGGCATTTTAACTGCTTTCAAAAGTTGACGTAGGCGGCACTGTGTAGGTATGACAAAGTATGGGTTGGAAAGCAACACTGTAAATTCATTAGTTTGTACTTTCACGTATTAATTCATTTATTTGTTATCACATGTTTAATCAGCACGTTCCAGAAACCGCAAAGCCCTGGGGGTCTCCGAAATGAGAGGATACAACTCTCTTCTCAAGGTGTCCATGGTCTAGTGAAGGAAGCTAATCTTTACCTTGGCAGGTGCTGTAATTGAAAAGCGAAAAGTGACTCAGAAGAGGTGACATTCTCATGCTTATGAGACAGTGACTTACTTATTTCTTCATCTCATTTATTTCCAAATGGAAAAATGGGGGCCTGCTCCTGGGAATGGGAAAGTGGCCGCCTGAGATCTGGCGTTGGCCTGGTTTCTGCTGCTTCCTCGGCGGAACCTGGGGTGAGCCTTCTGTTGTGGAGGCTGCCCCCCTAACTGCAGTGGAGATAACCCCGGCCACTGGCTGTGAGGTGCGGTATGCGAGAGTGCTCTGTAAACTGAACAATAGTGAGGAGGCGTGAGCACTGAGCTGGAGAGGTACACACCTTCTGGTTGGTAGGTGTGTTACAGTTATCATCCTGGGCAGATCGAGTTTGCTAGTGTGGGTTTGGATATGTAGACTTTGAGTCTCCACACCAAAGCAAACCATAAAATTAGGCCTGGAGAGGAGTGCCTTTTAGTTAGTTAGGTTTGCTTTCTCTTGCATGGATTATTCTGGTATTGGCTCTAGTCTTTTGTTAAATTGCTAAAGCTTCTGGATATAACTCTAATCCGAGTACTTGAAATTGCTTTTTACATATATATATATATATATATATATATATATATATATTTTTTTTTTTTATTGATTTTAGAGAGGAAGGGAGAGGGAGAAAGAGAAACATCCATGATGAGAATCATTGCTTGGCTGCCTCCTGCACGCCCCCTACTGGGGATCAAGCCTGAAACCCAGGCATGTGCCCTTGACCAGAGTTGAACCTGGGACCCTTCAGTCTGCAGGGAATGCTCTATCCCAGTGGTCGGCCAACTCATTAGTCAACAGAGCCAAATATTAACAGTACAACGATTGAAATTTCTTTTGAGAGCCAAATTTTTTAAACTTAAACTTCTTCTAACGCCACTTCTTCAAAATAGACTTGCCCAGGCCGTGGTATTTTGTGGAAGAGCCACACTCAAGGGGCCAAAGAGCCGCATGTGGCTCGCGAGCCGCAGTTTGCCGACCACTGCTCTATCCACTGAGCCAAACGGGCTAGGGCTTGTTGTGTGTGGTGTTTTTTTTAAAAACTTATTTTTTGTGAAATAAAGTCATAAAATATAATTGCATAGCAAATGATTATAAAGTAAATAATGCCTGTATAATCACCACCACCCAGGTCAAGAAATAGAACATAGCCAGCGCCCCGGAAGCTCACTACCCATAACCCTATCATGACTTATGCTTATCACCTTGCTTTTCTTTATGGTTTCACCACCCAAATTTGCCTCCTGAACACCATAGCTTAATTTTCCCTGTTTCTGAGCAGACTTCATGCAGAATACATTGTGTGTGTAGCTAACGTCTGCTCCTCCACGTTTTCATCTATGTTATTGTGGTGACTTAACATTTCAGTCCAGCTTTTCAACTTTAAATGGACATAAATTAGCTTTCTTCCTTTCCCAGTTTCTTAATTAACTTCTACTTTGGACTCCCTGAGGATGCACACATTGGCCACTGTCCCCTGAGGTTTTTTTTTTTCTGCTCCAAATCTACAGTTGTCTGTCCCCTTGAGTTTTTGTTATTCTGTGTCAATTTCCTCTTTAAAAAAAAAAAACCACATACATTTTTATTGATTTCAGAGAGGAAGGGAGAGGGAGAGTCATTGATCGGCTGCCTCCTTCCGGCCCCACCCTGGGGATGGAGCCCCCAACCCCGACCGGAATCCAGCGGTGACCTCCTGGTTCACAGGTCAATGCTCAGCCACTGAGCCAGGCAGCTGGGCTCTATGTCAATTTCTCATTTCCTCCAGTTGCTTTCAAGGGAAGATTTCAGAGAATCCACACCCAGGTCCACATTGCTGCTGGGTGTATGTTGACTGTTTTTCTCTCCCAGCAACTGACAAAAGACAGGAAGGGGCGGGGCCAGAGATTGGGGTGCTGTTGTGGGAGGAGCTGCTCATTTTCCTCTTGAGTCCCGGGGACGCCTTTGCTGAGAGCCTGTGGTTTTGTGGCGAATTGCTCAATGTAACTAAGGGGTGCTTAGTAATAGGTGCTCTGTAGCCAGAGGGCCTTTTCTGATTTTTCAAGAGCGTTATATCCAGACTCACGTAGGTTTACATCATGGCATAAAGGTCAGGGCTCATCTGTCCGATTATGAAAACCAAGAAATGTCCATGAAGGCTCATTAGGCGTTAATGGCCCCTTGCTCGGTACTCCCTCATTCTGTGAAACCCATTACCTGAGAAATATTAGCCACTCCAGCTGGTCACAGCTGATCTAAGGAGATAGGGGGAAGAGGATGGATCAAAGGGGAATAGCATGTGAGTGAATGCTTGAGCCGCCTGGCCTGAAATTTACCAAGCCATGTCATGACCCCGAACCAGAGGCCCCCCTCTCCCCCCCTTTGTGGATATCAAAGGGGCTGCTTTGTCTTTGAGGAGGAGAGAGGGAAGGAGAATGGCTTTAAGGTATTGCAGCCTGGCAGGTGACTGCGAGGAGAGGACCAGCTCACCACTGAGGTCACACGGTCCTGCTGGTCAGGACTGGGAAAAGCACCAAGGAATTGCTTTTGTGCTGGGACCAGGCTTGTCCTGGCTTCCAAGCCGTGCTCATTCCTTAGGCTGTGCCTTGCATTGTGCTCATTCCTTAGGCTGTGCCTTGCATTGTGCTCATTCCTTAGGCTGTGCCTTGCGTTGCTCCGCGGAGCAGAAGAACGCGGGCGTTGGCCTTTCACAGAGAGGAAGGTCAGGTCCCCATAGCCTGGGGGATTGGCTAGGACTTAGGTTAGGGGTGGTGGTTATTGCACACGGGGCTCCTGGGGCTTGTTGGGAGACTTTTGAGAGACTCAGTGGCTTCTTGATACATTAAGGTATTCTGTTTTGCTATCTGCTTTTTAATTCTATTCCTACCTAAGAAATGATGGTTGTTCTTTCAGACGGAGAGCAGGAAGTCTCTCTGAACTGCCATGCTTAGTGTTAAGAGCTTCCGTTTGCACTGAGCATGAAATGAAGCTTGATTAAGGCACAAATCCTCTAATGTACCTGAACCCCACTTGATTGCCACATTGCCTTGAGAAAATGGTCATAGAGTAATCAAGAACATTTTGACACGTTCTTGGGGTTTTCAGGACAACCTACATAAAATCATACAGTTTCACTTTGCCCCAGCCATGGGTGGTTCTTAAAGGCCTATGACACTATGAGATTCAACTTGAATCCCAAATTTCATTATTCTCGTCTCGTTCCATATAATACGATCTTCATTTAGGCTATCTCACCTACTTGTAAAGAGGATTTAAATTGATTTACAACACCAAACACGTATTTAGAGTATTTAAAACATAACACACATAATAGGATTTATGAACATAGAACAAAAGAGAGATGGGTCCGGACCTTTAAATCAGGTGGTTTCTGAAATTTAATTGTGTACTATGTTTAGCTGTGAGTTTTCTGGCCAAGGCAAAACAGGAACCAGGTTGAGTTATTGACACATCTGGAATGAAATTACTTCTACAATACTCCGTTTGCAAAGAGCTTCAAGGATTTTGACCAACATTATAGGGACTGTATTTTATAAAAAAACACTCCTTTGATAAGAGGTTAGAGAAATACTTTTCTAATGGACGTTTCTCTCAAGGGCCTTCTGTGCACTTTAACAGGAGTGTAAGCCCTTACAGTTGTTTTTGGAGGAGCTGAGATGTGGGTCTAAGTATTTTTTTGTTTACCTTGATGAGTTAACATCATTCAGGAAGAGTACTTCGGGGAAAGGATAGTCAACATCCCCCTTGATGTTTCCAAACCTGGTAAACACCAGAATTTCCTGGGAAGCTTTTTTAAAAAAAAAGTAGATTATGGTCTCACTGTGTAGACCTTCAGTAGATCTAAGGTGGGGTGTGGAGATCTGTGTATTTTTTATAACCCCTAGGGGATCTGATGACTAACTTGTTTAGGAACCATTGCCTCATCCTTGCAAATACTAGTTTTCCTGACTTATTGGTGAGTTGGGTCAAATGCAAGGGTCAAGGTTAACAATGTTCTGTGAATATTCAGGAAATGGGCCTATATTCTGTCCACAGGTAAAAGTCGGAGACTCTTCTGAATAGAGACCATTTCTCCCCTGGGGTGCGGGGTTCTGCATCAGAACTGTGCAAACTGTTTGACAAACATCTGGTTAAAATCCCCATTTCTACCAGAAGGACAGCAGTGCAGTTTGTCATCTGGACTGGAACACTTGAAATGGAAGTGCTTTTGATAATCAAGATGGGAAAGTTGGTTACTATCCTGTGCGAACCAGGGCATCTTATAATCTTAGTCATAAAATGTTTCTACATATAATTTTGTTTTACATAACTTTCTTTTTTTGCCAGTCCTCACCTGAGGATATGTTTTTATTGATTTGAGAGAGAGCGGAAGGAAGGAGACAGAGAGAGAGAGAGATGAACATTGATTGGTTGCCTCCCTTAACGCACCCCAACTGGGGATTGAACCTGCAACCTAGGTATGTGCCCTGACCGGGAATTGAACCTGTGACCTTTTGGTGTACGGGATGATGCTCTAACCAACTGAGCCATCCAGCCAGGGCAGCTTTACCTAACTTTTTAACTAGGCCAGGGGTTAGTTACAAACACATTTGCATGAAGGGGTCAGGAGGCAACATAAATGAGTTTTGACTCAGGGATGAGGGAGTAAGAAAATGAAATTAATAGCTCCAAGAATGATGATAATGGCAGCTGGTACGAAGTTTCTGTGTTGAGGGCAATAGAGCTTGGGAGTGTGGGGGGTGGGCTGTGGCTGAATGGAGAGCGTATGTCCCATCTAGAGGGTACAAGCTCTGTAGCTGGTGCTGAGGGTTGCCATCGGGAATATAGATCCAGAATGCCTAGGTTTTCTGATTTTTCACAAGAAACTGAGAATCTAGGGGTTTTGTATGAAATTTATTGACATGTAATTATTACCAAGTAATTTAAGTTAAAAAAAAAATAAAACAAGATTGCAGGCTGGATTCATTTCATGGGCCTCCAGCTTTCAATGTTGAGCCTGGGGAGTTAAAGGAACCCCATCTAGCTGTCAATGCAACACGCCCTTTTAATGGAACAGCCTTCTGCAAGGCTCACTGGGGAAGCCAGCCTCCCAGTGGTTGGCCTGGAGGCTGACTGGGTGGCCCTGAATGGGCCTGTTTCTTTGAACTGCCATCAGGAGAGTGTTGTCATTCAGTCACCTTAATCTCAGCAAAACTAAGGCTTGGTGGCTGTTTCTTGGCAGCGACTGGGCAGTTGAGTCAAATGCTATGTTTAGATTCCTTTGTTGTTCTCCATTGTCTCCCAGATAAGGTACAATCTTGTGAGAAGGAAAATAACAGGGCCCTTGCAGTCTGATCTCCTTACATGTCCAGCCTCATCCCCTTCCTCTCCCTTCAGGTCCTGGGTTTCATCCATGCCAGTCCACATGCTGTTCCTATCACTGGGTGTGCGTTTTCCCGTCTCCTGCAGTGTCTTTGCACAGTTTTAAGCAACATCTCCTCCAGGGAGTCTTCCCTGATTCTACCCTTAGGTTCCCACTGCCTCTTTGCTTGCTTCTAGCACAGCTCTCATCCGCTGTTGTACATGCCTGTCTTTCTTAGGAGGTTGTGATTGATCCTTCTCCATCTGGATTCCAGTGCCTGTGTGGATACCGGAAGCTACAAATAATAGCTCTCGTTTTTAGCGTTTGACAGTATGCTCTGGCTGAATCATCTCATGTGATCCTCACAACAGCCTTCTGTTGTCAGGACTGCTACCATCCCCATTTCAGAGATGAGAAGAGTGAGGCACACAAAGGTGAAATATCCCTCCCAGGGACACTTAGTTTATAAGTGGCAGAGACAGGACTTGCACCCTGACCATCTGACTTCAGAAGCCACATCTTCATCAACAAGCTACACTGTCTTTCAGAATGTACTTCAGGAATGACTGTGTGATGAGTGAATGAATGAATGAGTGAGTGAATGAGTGAGAGAGGAAGGATAAAGTGGAAACATGCCATTATCACAGGGGAAGGTTACCTCTTCATTGGTCATGGCCGGGGTGGGTATGCGTGCAGTTCTACCTAACAGCAGTATGTAAGTATTTAGATGTAAATTGAAGGAAGCAAGAGAGCTATATCAGAGTTCTAGTCTGCACCATTTAGAAGTGAAATTGAACTCTTCACAACCTTCTGTGTGCTCAGGAGTCTGTTAGCATCCCACAGGCTTTAAAGATGCAAGGAGGAGCTTGCAGTGCAGGGCGAGTGTGCACCCTGCCTCTGAGCAGGTCTGCGGGCGGGACAGGAGCAAAGAAGGCATGAGCGGATTCTGCGGAAAAGAGCAGGTTGGTCATTAGTGGAAACCATTGTGCCTAAAACCCATTCTTAGGCAGCAGGAGTTGTGTGATTGAGTTGTGTGGTCTCTGGGGAAGAAAGCTGGAAAAGGGGTTTTGAGGATGTCCATTCAATTAATGGGTCTGTTTCTTTGGAGGAGAGGATAGGATTTCCATTTTAGAAATTGAAGCTGACTCCATCATGAGCTGATTCCGATGGTGCTTGATGGTCAGGAGGAAATTAGAAAGGACATTGTGGCATACTGGGTTAAGTGGATGGACTCTGGAGCCCACAGCCTGCCACTCACCAGCTCATAACCTCAGGAAAGCCACTTAACCCCTGTACCTCCATTTCCTCATCTGTAATGATGCAGTAATAGTCCCACCTGATCTTATCACGAGGATTGGTAAGTTAACCCTTGACCAAAACTGATGATTATGAAGAATGGAGAGTGTGGTAAGGATTGGAGTCCACCAGTCAAGATGGGAACTAACTGGTGTTGGAGATCGGTCTCCCTGAGGCCCTTCAGTCTGTGTTCTGATTTGTATATTTTATAAGGGACGAGGTTGCCCGGCTCCAGCTCAGTACAGAGCAATTGAGCTGACGGGGCACCCAGGCAGCAGCAGGATCTGTGACACTCCCGTACCTTTTGTAGAATGTGATGAGTCTCTTTAATTCTGGATTTCTCTTTCGCTTTGGGCTTGAAGCATCTGCTTGTGGCTTTGTGGTAAAGCAGAAAGGGAGTCTGGTGTCAAGTTCAGGCTCAAGCCGTTAGCTGGGTGAACTTGAGTCAGTCACAGCTTCTGTGAGTCAGTTTCCTCATCTGTCATTGTTGTATGTTGGTGGTGAGGTCATTATTAAAATCTCAAAGAGGAGATTGGGTGTGAAAGGGCTTTGTAGAAGGCAAATATACATATTTTTCATTTTTAAAATATATTTTTATTGATTTCTGAGAGGAAGGGAGAGGGAGATAGAAACATCAATGATGAGAGAGGATCACTAATTGGCTGCCTCCTGCATGCTCCCTACTTGGGATGGAGCCAGCAATCTGGGCATGTGCCCTGATCTGGAATCAAACTGTAACCTCCTGGTTCATAGGTCAATGCTCACCTGGCTGGGTGAAGGCAAATCTGTAATTTGTTTAAGTCATTTAAAAAACCCCAAAAACCCAACAGCTCATAAAAGAATGAATTTAATCGGTTTATGTGTAATTTCATCCAAGTCCCATCTGATGATGTTGTCTTGTAACACTCTGAGATTTCCTTTAGCTTCCCATCGGTTTGGCTTAAAAAAAAAAAAAAAAAAGTAGATGGAAAGATAGATGGCCAGGCCTTGATTACTCAGGCTCAGGGCTCTTGAGACTGGTTCTAGCTTGTCCTGGACCTGTGGGATGTTCTGAGCAGAAATGCCTCTCCCACAGGACAGTTTGAACCAAATGCTGGAAATTCCAGAGCTCTTAGCCGCTGAGTATCTCAAGAGAAATACTTGGAAATACATAAAATCAAGGGAAACTTCCTTTTTCATCTTTTCAAACTTTTTCTCCCACTCCCATCATTTTAGTTTTGTGAGTGGTCACGTTCCAGGGTAGCCATGCCGAGGGAAATGATGATTTGATCCCTTTTTAAAATAGTCACATTTTTAAAGGATAAAATTAAGTAGCATGAATGCATATTTAATAACACTAGATATTCTAGATTCCATCATTCATTGGACAACTGTTTATTGAGTGCCTACTATGTGCTAGGCATGGTGCTGGGCACTGGGGATACCACAGCGCCAAAGGCAGACAAAATCTGCCCTCACACACCTTCCTGTTTAGTAGGTCCTCAGACATTAAGTAAATTAACCCACAAAACAGATGGACAAACCTAGTGTGACAAGTGCCTCGATGAAGAAGGATGATGGGGGATATAACTTAGATTGGAGGCGAGGGAAGGCTTCTGAGAAAGGGCTCTTGAAGCTGAGGCCTGAAGGGTGAGACGTTCATCAGGCAGAGGCCACAGCAGGTGCTAAGGTCCCGCAGTGGGAAAGAAACAAGGAACCCCGGTAGCTAGAGTTTAGTGGGGGAATGGCAGGAAGTAGGTTAGGAGGGAGGCATGGTCGTTAGGCACCTGGCTGATGATTTTGGATTTTATCTTTAGCCCCATTAGATTCGGTCATAGACATGAGTTTGATCAGGCTCCTTCCTCTGGAGGTAGAGCTTGCCAATCTAGAAGCATTGCTAATCCCAAATGAAGTGATGCCCAGGGCCATTTTTTAAACAAGGGGTGTACTGTTCTTGAGAAAAAAAAAACGGAGCTATACATGAAGTGATGTCAGATCAGTCTCCTCCGGAGAGGAATCCGTCTTCACGGCCTGTGCTGCGGACTCAGAGGCCAGTTCCACCATGCTGGCTGAAGGAAAGCAGCCACGCTTGTCTGTGGTGCGCATGTCTCTTCCCAGTGGCCGGGGGAGAAAAGGTCTGACCTTGGCTCGCTGGTAGATGGACGATGGGAAAGCCCGAAAGGAAGTTGAGGTCAAGATCTCTGCCCTGGTTTCCACGTCCTGCTGCATTCCAGGAGAGTGTTGCCTGGTAACGTCAGAGCCTGTCTAAGCCAGAAGGGACCTCCAGGATCCAGTCATCCCCTCTTCAGTTTACAGGGTTGGGTGCTAATGGGGAGATGGACCCCGACAGCACACCAGCCACCTCGGAGGTGCCGGCCTTGTCATTGAGGTGAAGTTGGAAACTGGCTGCTGAAGCCACATCAGATGCGGGGGCTTAGGGCTTGAGCCTTGTGTCTTGCTGTGGTGCCTGGGAGGGCCTCTTACCCCTGGGTCAGCCTTACAGAGGCGCACGCGTCACGAGATCCTCGGCCGTTGGCTCCCAGGGGTCCAGGGCCCTCTCCAAGGGGGGGCCACAACCTGTGGTCGCTGGGAGTCTGGGTGTGTTGCCATCACTCTGCTGCGGGGGGACTTGGAATTCTCATTAAGAAAAGTATTTTTTTTTTTAATACATTTTTTATTTATTTTTAGAAAGAGAGGATGGGAGAGGGAGAACAAAACATCCATCAGCTGCCTCCTGCATGCCCCCTACCGGGGATCAAGCCCCAAACCCAGGCATGTGCCCTTGACTGGGAATCAAACTGGCAACCTTTTGGTGTACAGGACAACATGCAACCGACTGAGCCACACCGGCCAGGGCTTCAGGGAAGCCTTTTATGTCACAGTCATGGAATGACACTGGCATGGTAGTAATGATTTTAGTATGGAGCCTAATAACGAGAAATTACGCCGAGGTTAATACTGCTTCACACTGAGTTTGTATTTCATTTGCCACACTACAGCATGTGTGTTTATTTGAATAACAGTTGGACATCTGTGTGTGAGGCACGATATTTGTTCAGTTCACATGGAATAGTCAGTAGGCAGATGGGTTTTGATGACCCGTTGCAGTAATTGATTCACTCCCCCAAGCATCGGGGGCCCGATAATTTGGAACCATTGGCTCAGAAGCATTGTCCTGCAGTAAACCAGCCCCTATAGAAAATGACCCTAATCATAGCCAGCTTCTTGGGCGGGAGGGAATGAGCCAGTGTAAATACTAAACCCACTCTACAGACTTAAAAATACTCTTACTGCCTTTTTGTTGTTGTTAATCCTCACCCGAGGATATTTTTTCATTGGTTTTTAGAGAGAGTGGAAGGGAGGCGGAGAGACAGAGAAAATCGATGTGAGAGAGACACATCGATTGGTTGCCTCCCGCACATGCCCTGACCCCAGTCGGGGATCGAGCCTGCAACCGAGGTATGTGCCCTAGACTGGAATCCAACCCAGGACCCTTCATTCTGCAGGCCAGCGCTCTATACCCTGAACCAAACCAGCTAGGGCTATTGTCTTTTTTAATTACAAAAGTAATTCAAGCTCATCGTAAAAACCGGAACCATTACAGAAATATATAACTGAACAACTTGGTGTTCAGTGTTCCAATTTGTTTCCGAGCATAAATAACATTAATTCCTAAGGCTTTTATAGACACAGATGTTACTGTACATAATGTTCTCTAAGTGTGTGTGTTTTTAATATAATGGGCAATTTATTTTAAGGAAGCCGCAAGGTTCAGAGGTCTGGTTTCCGGGTTTGAGTCCTAGCTCTGTAATAAACTAGTTGGTTGACTAGTAGTAAATACGGGGTGGGGCAAAAGTAAGTTTATAATTATTCATACGGAAAATAAGACAATAATTAATAAATACTAATATAAGAATAAACTGTATGTTTCACGTACTCACAGCTGTCAACCTACTTTTCCCCACCCTTATAGCAATATGCAAGTTGGGAGACCCCAGGCAGGTCTCTAAAATGGGGACTGGTATTTGTCCTTTCTCACGAGGTTGTTGTAAGGACCCCGTGAGATAGCATGTAGAAAAGGACTTTGTAAACCATAATGTAGTCCATAAATATAAAGGTTTGTTACTGTCGACACGGTTTTCGTCCCTTTCCTTTTTACATGCTTTGATCCACATCCGTGAATACCTGGCCTGGTGATAACTTACTCAGTGGTTGCCTTGGAGACGAGAAGTAACTCGCTCTTTCCCTTTTCCCAGGTTACTCCCGGAAGCAAGGCTGCGATAGCTAATTTATGTATTGGAGACATAATTACAGCCATCGATGGGGAAAATACCAGCAACATGACGCACTTGGAAGCTCAGAACAAAATCAAGGGCTGTGTAGACAACATGACTCTTACAGTATCCAGGTAAGGCTCGGGGAAACACCCATTCCTTTCGGATCCACTGGAAGCTGCTTGTGGCAAGGACTGCCTCTCCCATCTCAGAGTCCCTTACACCCCAGCGCGGTGCCATGTATCCATAGGCAGGTCAAAAGTTCTGTGGAATTGCCCTAGCCGGTTTGGCTCAGTGGATAGAGCATCGGCCTGCGGACTGAAGGGTCCTGGGTTTGATTCCGGTCGAGGACACGGACCTCGGTTGCAGGCTCCTTCCCGGCCCTGGTCGGGGTTCTTGCAGGAGGCAGCCAATCAATGTGTTTCTCTCACATCAATATTTCTCTCTTTCCCTTTCTCTTCCACTCTCTCTAAAAATCAATGGAAAAATATCCTCGGGTGAGGAATAAAAAATAATAATTAAAAAGGTCTGTGGAATTGGAATTTCAGTTGCTTATTTCCCCTCTTAATTGTCATAGTGCTTCTTATATTGTGGGGTCTTTATGCATTTTTTTGTTGTTGTTGTTAATCCTCACCTGAGGATATTATTCCATTGATTTTTAGGGAGAATGGAAGAGAGAGAGTAAGACACATATGACAGGAACATATCGATTGGTTGCCTCCTGCACGAGCCCAGACCAGGGCCTGCGCTGGGGAGGAGCCCGCAGCCAAGGTATGTGCCCTCGACTGGAATCGAACCTGGGACCCTTTGGTCCGCAGGCCGACGCTCTATCCACTGAGCCAAACCAGCTAGGGCTCTGCATTTTCACTTGATCCAGTACCACTTTGAGGAAGTAAGATCGTTAACTATTGCCAAGTATAACGAAATGAAAACTTCCTGGAAACCATTGAGAATCTGCTCAGGACGTGGCTCCTGCCACACCACGCCAGCAGTGGGTCCTGCGCCAGGAGATTACAGTGACAGGGAAAGGTAGCAACCGGCCAGGCGAAGCGCTGAGGGTACGTTCAGGGACACGGCCAGAAAGGAGAGCTGGCTGTTCTCAGAGGCTGCCGAGTGGGGAGAGCGCCCTGGGAGTGGTGATGGGGGTAGAATTCCCGTTCTTTTGTTGAGTCTTGGAAGGAAAGAGCATGATTTCAGAAGCGATTTGATTCAACCTTGATGGCTCCCTAATTTCCTCTTGGATCAAGTTCCCATTCTTCATTCTGATCTGTTACGGTAACCTGCTCTTTAAGGTCTCATTAACCTTAGCTCTTCATCACGAACCCTTGGCTCAGGCTCTCATCGGTGAGTAGGTTTTTGGCTTTCTTCTACCTGCACCACAAGACTGGTGGGAGGACCAAGTGCGGGGCAGGATAGCTAAAACTATGTACACGTCAGTGCCCTATCCTCATGGGAGGTACACATTTTATGACTACCCCCACAAGAGTTCATTTACCCCCCTCATTCATTTTTCCATTTCTATCTCAGTCCAGATCTTCTCCTTCAAGCCTTAGTTTGACATTCACTCACTTTTTCATTAACCAGGGGCCCAGTGCACGAATTTGTGCACCTTGAAAGGAACTGTGGGCTGCAAGACTGTGGTGGGCACAGGGGCGGGTCTCATCCCATTCTCCGTGCCCCCACCCGGCCCATCCTGCTGCTGCCGCTCCTATGCGCTGACGGTGCCAGCCTCGCTTGCACCCGCCGATGGCGCGGAGCAATTGGGGCCGGCGCCAGCAGTGGGTGTGAGCGGGGCTGGCACTGTCACTGGATGTGAGCAGTGGCTGCTGCCCCTATCGCCCCTCAGGAGCAGGGGAGGTGGAGAAGCCCTCAGGGACAATCAGGGCCGGCAGCTGCCGCTTGCACCCACTGACAGCGCCGAGTGATTGGGACAGCACCGGGCGCTGGCAGCAGGTGCGAGCGGTGGCTCTGTCACCGGCAGCAGGTGTGAGTGCCTGGCGGGACCGTGGCGCACGTGGGAGCAGAGAATTTTCAGTAACCACCATACGCACTTGTCCCGATGACAGCGACCGGCGCCCCACCTTGGTCTGGCGCCCCTGCTCACCTGCTCCACCATTCCACCATGGCCGATGCCCGCCATATTCCACACTCTGTCGCCTGCTGCCAACACCCACCATGTTCCGTGCATGCCCCCTGGCAGTCAGCGCATGTCATAGCGACTGGTTGTTCGGTAGTTCCGACATTCGGTCTATTTGCATATTAGGGTTTTATATAGAGAGGTAGTTTAATTGATTTTTGACCCATTTACCAACAAACTGAACAGATTTTACTTCTGTGCTTGAGTAAAATCTTTGTACTGTGCTAGGCACTCTGACAGTACAAAGGTAAGTAAAATATTCTCTCCCTATAAGAGAGAAAAAAAAACCTACACTAATGAAAACTGAGACCAGACTGAGATTGCAATTGATACAGAGAAATCCTTTGCAAGCTCAATAAAGGAGGCATCGCTTTTATTGGGCCCAGACATGCTTCAGGAATAAGTTGGTTATCAGGTTGGATCAAGATCACTGGGAGAGAGAAGGGAGATGCTCATTCTGTTCTGAGCAGAGGTGGGCAGCAGGAGGCATGCTCAGGAGCAGGGAGGCGGCCTGGGGAAGGTTAGCAGTGGCTGAGGGTCCGCGAGACAGTGTAGTGAGGGAGGTCGAGGCTCACGAAATCCCAGCAGCTGGAAAGCCCCTCAGGGCTGAGCGTGGGCAGCTATCAGACACGGCGTAGTCAGACTCGGTGCTTTCGAAAGATCACCCTAGTGGCTAAGTGGAGGGGGAGGCGGGTGGCAGGGTGCTGGCTCAGAGCCTGGGCGTCAGGCCGGAGGGGGCATCTTCTTCCCATTCTGCTTTGGCGTGTATTATTGACTTAGCACGCACGAAAGAGCAGCTTTGTCCCTCTCTTGCAGATCTGAGCATAAAGTCTGGTCTCCTCTCGTGACAGAGGAAGGGAAACGTCACCCGTACAAGATGAACTTGGCCTCTGAACCGCAAGTAAGTACTTGTCCACCCCTGCCACTCCTCGCACGGCCCGGCAAGACGACGCCCGTTTTTTCCTGCCGTGGAGGCCCGGCCATCAGACGGCAGGGAGAGCCCTCCACTGTCCGTGCTGGGTCCTGGCTCCGGTTCAGCTCTTCCCGTAAGGGAACTGCAGGAGGAAAAGGCTGGAAAACCCCAAGGCTGTGACACTGGCCCGGGCTGGAAGCTGGGGGTAGGAAGGCGTTACGGGAAGCGGGGGGAAGCCTTCCTGTGCAGAATGGGGCGGCGGGACCACGTAAAAGCAAGGAGCTGACTCAACTCATTATGGACGTCAGAGACGAATGAATTATGCCGGGGAGGAAGGTACGGTTGAGTCTCGAGGCCTGGACGCTAGAGGAGCTGAGGGGAAGGTTAGCAGTGAGCTCTGCTTCTCTCCTGGTTTCCCACTGTCTGATTTCCATGATCCTGAGGGTGCAAGTCTCCCTTCTTGTTGCAGTGGGACTTCTAGTGAGACCTTAAAATTACGAAAATGAAGTGGCCATTCACAGTGAAAAATGGTAGGGAGTCCATGCACAGTGTGAATTTCCTGGGAAAGTAGATTGTCCCACCCGGCCGGCGTGGCTCAGTGGTTGAGCATCGACCTATGAACCAGGAGGTCACGGTTGGATTCCCGGTCAGGGCACATGCCTGGGCTGCAGGCTCGATTCCCTGTGTGAGGCGTGCAGGAAGCAGCCGATCAGTGATTCTCTTTCATCATTGATATTTCTCTTTCCCTCTCCCTTCCTCTCTCTCTCTCTCTAAAAAAAAAAAAAAGGTGAATAAAAACATATTTTAAAAAAAGGAAGTAGATTGTCCTAGGATCCCATATTTATAAATATTCCTCAGTATTTAGAGTATAGGTGATTTATTACTTTCTTAATTACATCTTGTAAATAAGCTACAGTGAATGGGCATTCTTTTTTAAATAAGGGGAAAAAACCTAAAGAAGAAAGTTTAGGACAAGTGTAAAATTCCATACACTAGACATACTATTTTTCACCAAGTAGGTGTCTGTTGGATAAATAATGAACTATTAGTAAGTTCATAAGTAAATTGACAACAGCTTTTAAAAACTTCTTTTAGACGAGTTTGTGATTGTTATCGATTTAATCCCAATTGAAAATTTGAACTTTAATTTTTTTTTTCTTCTAAATTTGGGGAGCTAATTTTTATGGTGAATTGAGATATAATCAAAAAAGATAACGTAGCTAGCTAGCTTTCGTACATAAAACGGGAACTTGTATGAAATTGAACTCCTGGGTGCATTCACGTGGGTAAATGGAGTGGTTGCTTGTAAGCGATATTTTCTCAAACGGCTTCCATTTAATATGTCAGAAATCTAATCACAAAAATTTTTCCATTAATTTAATAAAAATCACACTTAAGCGTCCTAAGAGTCACATTAAGGATCTCTTTGCATCTGAGATTTCTAAAGGGACATGAACCGGCTACTCCGGGCAGCTCCTGTTCGGGCAGCTCATCACATGGGCTCTGTCTGTGAACTGGCATTTGTGCAAACTAATTGAAAACACGCCACAGTTAATTCCTTCCTCCCAGGGAGTTCCAGCCACTTCCTTAAACTCTCTGTAAATGCTATGCTTTCACGTGTTAAATCTCATCCATTTTATAATACAGAAGGAATGATTTTGTTTTAATTTGGTCTGTCTAAAATCCTAGTTTTCACTTAAAGTAATACTTAAATTTCAGTTATATTTTGGTATGTATTGTACTTGAGTTTTCACTTTAAACATAGAATCTGGTTACCTGTATTCATTTTTAAAATATTTATCTATTTATTTGAGAGAGAGAGAGAGAGAGACATCAGTTTGTTGTTCCACCTATCCATGCATTCATTGGTTGCCTCTTGTATGTGCCCTGACCGGGGATCGATCCCGCAGCCTTGGGGTATCCGGACGACACTCTAACCAACTGAGCTACCCAGTCAGGGCTGTGTTAAATATTTTGAAGGTAGTTCTCATCAAATTAAAAAAAATATTCAAATACTTAAACTTCAAACTGGAGTATATTTTTCTTTTGATTCTAGTAATGTTTTGTTCATATGAAAACTTTGCCACTTTTCGTGTGTTTTTTTTTTTCATTCTCTACTTCCATTTCTTCTAAAATAGAGGAGTGAGTAGGAGCAGAGTTCACCTATAGTTAAAAGATCTGTTAGTTCATATAAAGCCAGCCAACACCCCAGCTTATCTGAGGTCAGAGCACTTACACACCTACTTTATATTTCCTCATTATTGAGTTTCCTAGGCAACTGATAAATACGAAGCCCAAACAATGACATCATCCCTTCCAAAAGGCAGGCCCTGAATTAACTGCCTGACTTCTGGAAAGACCAGTGTTCACATGGGGTTATAGATACGCCTTTTATGCACAAAACAGATATATTCTTGGAAGATTCTCTATAAAGGGAAAAGCAGAATTCCCAACCTGCATTTTCTGCCGACTTCCATTCGAATGGAAGGTGTATTTCTGTGGAGCGGGACACTGGTTGCACGTCTCTGTGTGCCAGGCACCGTGCTCGGCACACTAATATTTCACAGCAAGTCCTTGTGAAAGAGGCTCCATTACTTCATTTTAGAGACGAGAAATGGGCTGAGAAAGAGGAATAACGTGCCCGAAGCTGAACAGGAAGCCACTGAGCCGACACAGAACAGTAAGGGCTCTTCCCTGGTGCTCAGCATCCTGGGTGGCTCCTCGGAGTTGCTGTGGAGAAGCTGAGAGGAGGGAGGAGGTGCGCTCCTGGCCACAGCCGTGCTCTCCCCGCAGTGCTGGGGCGCAGCCCCGGACATGGGCCCAAGTCCCGGGCCTCCCGGGCCTCCCGTCTGCTCGTCTGCTGCTGTTAATGACTGCATATTATTTCTTGGATGAGTGGTGCCGTACAATTTACTTAACCATTCTTTGATCAGTGCTAATGTTATTTTTTTAACTAATTATACTTATTTCCCCTTTTGTGAACCCTCTGTGTGTAGTTAGCTTCGGTCCAGTGTGGACAAAGCGAACTCAGCGTCATTTATACAGTTAAAACCTCACTGATTCTGACCTGTCGGATAGCGTTGTCTTCTATTTTAAATCAGTGCTACTTTTCGTCGTAATGTTTTCTAAGAAAGCGTGAAAGACTTTAAAGGTTTAGCAAAAAAAGAGAAAAAAAATAAAAGGAAGAGCAATAAAGGACAGAAACTCTTGGGGGGAGGCGAGGGGTTGGGGGGGGCGCGCAGCTGCTCTAGGCCTGGGTGTTAAGAAAGAGACCAGGGTTCGGGAAGATTTCTGGGGAACCCAGGAAATAGGGCGCAGCTGACTTGCGTAGGTTGCACAGCGCGTTCTGTTGCCTGGGAGGCAGGGAGACCCAGACCTGGGTAGAAAGCACCTTGCTCACGGAGTCATCAGAAAAGCCGGGATTTAAAAAAAAAAGACATGTTAGTTTTCAAACGTTAGGCTGTTTGCACAGAAGCGCTGAGGTGTTGTCGCTGTAGTAATTATCCATAACTCCTGGCAAGCCAGCGTCGGGGTGGAGGGCGCTTTCTCACGGGACGGGAGGAGGGGAACGGGCCCAGAAGGAACCAGAGTCTGTTCCTGCAGCCCCCCTGGGCTCCGCCCCGCGACAGGGAGCCCCTAGCCTTCATCTCAGCGGCCCTGGCCTGCTCCCACGAGAAACCACGGATTCTGGGGTTGCTCCAGCCCCCTTCTGCGGGAGTGCCCAGGCCATCGCCGCCCCGTGTCACCACAGCCCTCTCACCTTGTTTGCCTAACCCTCTCTGTCCCGGGAACTTTGTCTCCACCCGTTACCACCTCTTGCTTTGCACTGACCCAGCAGTGACTGCCTGTGCGTGTCCTCCCGGTACCTTAGTCCCCCCGGAATGCGCCCTGGAAGGGTGGTGGTTCAGCTCCAGGGCACCCGGGTGTCCTGCCCTGGGCTCCCCAGCAGGAGGTGAGCGTCACCGGCCTCAGGGGAGAACCAGGCCGCGGGGCTGGCGTGTGAACCTGTCCATGTGCCCAGCTTGTGGGAATCCTGGTTGTTGCCCATTTCTAGCGGGTACATTGGAGCCCCTCCACTAAAGTTTGGCGTTGAGCCAGGGCCTTTGGAGCGCATTGGAGCACCTGTCTCCCTTCACTCGGCCTGCACTGTCCACTGAGGAGGGTAAGTAGGATGCCCCCCCCCTGATTCCTCCTCTGATCTCTGCCTGCAGGAGGTCCTGCACATAGGGAGCGCCCACAACCGGAGCGCCATGCCCTTCACCGCCTCGCCTGCCTCCGGCTCTGCCCCCAGGGTCATCACTAACCAGTACAACAACCCCTCCGGCCTCTACTCCTCTGAAAACATCTCCAGCTTCAACAGCGCCTTGGAGTCAAAGACGGCAGCCAGCGGGCCAGAGACGAACGGCAGAGGGTGAGTGGGCTGCTGAATTCTCCGCCAGGCCAGGCCCGGGCTGGGCAGGCAGGTGGGGGCAGGTTGAGCCGCTGGCCCAGGGAGGAAAAGGTCTCCGTCAGCACAGCTCTTTCTGCCTCCGTTCTCCTCATCTCTGTAAAGGAGGAAATACCACCTGCCTCAGGAAATACCACCTGTAAAATGCCCAGTATTGTGTCTGGTGCAGAGTAATCAATAATTTGCTGAGATCATGTTCTGGTCTTAATGTCTCTGGCCACACTCCCTCCTTGCTTCTTCCTGAGAAATTCTTCAGTGTTTACAGGGGGGGTTTCTGCCGTGTTCACCATCCAGTCCGAGCAAAGGAAAAAGTGCGTCCTGAGGCACGTTTTGGTTTGCCTTTTCCCTGAGTGGCCAGTGGACATGCTAGAAAGAGAAGTCTGTGAGGATGTAAACGTGTGAGGACACAAAGGTTTGCCCGGGGCAGGGGTGGGCGGCTGGGGTGCGGCGTGGAGCGGTCTCAGGAAGCGTCTCGCTCAGGACTGGGGAGGTGTGTCCCCTCCTGTCACTGACCATTTGGCCACAGCTGCCTCTCTGTCTCTGTTCAGCAGAGGGGGCCCAGGGTCTGCTCCATCCCAAACTCTTTGAGGATGAATCCAAACACTGGGAACACCACAGATCGTGGCAAAGAGCTGGGTTTGAGGATGGAGAGGAAGAGATGGGACCAGTTTGCTGTGGGTGAAAGGGCGATGGACTACGTCGCCATGTCAAATACCCAGAGGTGGCAGAGGCGATGAGGACACGAGGGCAGAGCTGTGAGTGCCCACGGGAGCAGAGCGCCCGAGGCAGCTGGCCCGTGCACGCCCCTTCCAGAGGGGAACCACTCCTTGGCCCCAGCCAGTCCCCACATGCTGGCCTCGGAGCCTCATTTTTGCTGATTAATTGCATTGAAACCGAAGTCTAAATGCCTCTTTTTATCTGAAATTTCCTGACCGTTAATGTTGGTGACAATCAAATTTGTTGGAAAATGTGTGTGGTCCAAACTTGTCTGATCTCTGAGGAACAAGCGGAATCCGCATTCTCTGTTAGCTCTGAACCCATTTTGTTGTTCAGTGTCTCCCCAATTCACCTTTATTTTTATTATTATTTTTTTAAATATATTTTATTGATTTTTCACAGAGAGGAAGGGAGAGGGATAGAGAGCTGGAAACATCGATGAGAGAAACATCGACCAGCTGCCTCCTGCACTCCCCCTACCGGGGATGTGCCCACAACCAATGTACTTGCCCTCGACCGGAATCGAACCTGGGACCTTCCAGTCCGCAGACCGACGCTCTATCCACTGAGCCAAACCGGTTTCGGCCCCAATTCACCTTCAGTAAGAATCTGCCCAGCTCTCAGGGTGATTAAATTGCCAGTCCAGTGCCTCAAGTGCCAGGTAGGAGAGGTTAAGGCGCAAGAGGTTCCAGGCGACTTCGATGTTTGGAAAGGGCTGTTGTGGGGCCTCTGAGGGCTCCTTGGCCGTGTCGTCCGTGTAGATCCCCTTCTCTGAAGAAGACCCAGATGCTATTGGGCAGCCACTGCGTGCAGGCGTCCCGGGCCCGGCACCGGGAGGCACTGCCATTTCCTTTCCGGTTTCTTCGCGTCCAGCAGGGGGCACTTTGCTATGTGCCTGTGGCGTTACAAGCTGTCCCTGCAGTCATTGCAGTAGCCAAGGCAAAATGGCCACTGATGCTTTTTCCCCAGATTCTGATTCCTGCAGTGCCTGCTGGCTTGAGAGGATGATGTCCTTCGGGGTGACTGGGGGAGCTCTTGGGGTACCCGAGACGGCGAGCATGCTGGGCCGCCCAGGCTTTACACACACACACACACACACACACACACACTGAAGGCGGCTTTCTCTCCAGCAGCTCGGGGGGAGCTGAGCGGTGGAAACACCCTGGCCACGATTCCTGTGCTTTGCGGCCTTGGTGCTGGGGGAGGCTGAGAATGTGACCTTCTGTCACTGTCCCCGAGTGGAATGTTCCCTGCTCTGGAGTCACTAACCCAGGAAATGACACATCCTAATTGAAAGAGCTGCTATGCACGGGGAGGAATATGTGCCTGGAGGTATTTTTAGTATGGCTCTGGCCGTTATTCCCTCATTAATGTCTTCTTTCTTCCTCTCCCGTGCTCCCCGCCGGCTCCCTCCCTCAGTCTGAAACAATTACGTCTGAGACTGTCTGGACACTGTGCGAGCCTCTCCTCCAGCCCCTGTCCCCTCCGGTCGAAGACTTGATAGCTGCCGTGGCCTCTGTCTTTATCCAAAGTCTCCTTTCAGGTTTCCTCAGCAGAGGGGCCAGGTCCTGCTCCATCCCAGACTCTGAGGATGAATCCAGAAACTGGGGACACCAGGAGCCCAGGGCCCAGAAACCGCCGGACAGGCTGTGCTGTGTGCCCCCAGCAAAGGAAGGCGCCCCTCGCTTTCTCCCTCTGAGAAGCCCCAAGGCTAGCTCACCGCCCCCCCCCCCCGCTTTAGTCTGTGTAGTCTGTGAAATCCTGAGGTTCCAGAATTGCTCGCTTCATACTTGGCATCTGAGGTCATCCCTGATCCCTCGGGGCGGCTGACTCTGAGTTTCTTTGTCCAGCGCGCTTCAAAGCGGCCTGGTGTGTGTGTGGCTGTCTTGTAGGACTTCCCAGGGCCATGTCCCCATCAGACAAGAACACAGACAGCGTTGTCATTTCCCAGTTTAACTGGGAAGGCAGGCGCGGGGGGACGGTCCGTCCTCCCAGCACACGTGCAGCTGCGTGGGAGGGCCGCCGGATCCGTGCAGCTTCACAGTCACTTAGTGAGCGCCTCCTGTGTGCCTGTGGGCGCAGGGAATACTGCTCTGTCCAGCATTCAGCTTCCACCTGCCGTCTGACCTCTTTGAACTGAGTTTAGGGGCTCTCGGGTCACTTTTTGATGATCCGGGGCCTACATTTCATTATCTATGTCTCGGGAACGTCCGTCCCGAGAAATCATTTGGTCTGGCCCGGCCCAGGCATGAGGGGTGAGTATAGTAAATGTTTGACCAAATACAGCAGGCTAATTTTTTTAAGTCGGTAATTTTGTATGGCTCAAGAACGGTGTTATTAATACTCAAGTGGCCCCTGGCAGAACACAGTTTCCCCACCTGATCTATGTGCTGGTGCTCGGTACTTTCCTAAAGGTACAGACCGTGTAGATAGCGGGGCCTGGCCTCCAATTCTAGCTCTGCCTCTTGCTAGCGGGGTGATCGCGGGCAAACCTGAAAGCTTCCCTGAAACTTCGTCCTCTCCCCGCGAAGTGCGGGTAATGCTGACGGCCCCCCAGCTGCTGAGAGAACGGAATGAGATGCGTGAAGGCGCTCACGTTGGTGCCTGGCCCCCGGCAGGTGCTCAGTTCCTTCTGATTTCACGGCCCGTGAGGAACTCCACGCCCTGCACGCCGTAGCACAGGGCTTCCCCAGAGGAGCGGAAGCTTGTAGATGGGCGTCGTGGAGAAGTCCCATTTTGTGTGACCAGCATCGCAGCTTACGTTCAGCCAACCCCTGCGGCCAGTCACCGTCCTGTGTATCGGTGGCGCCTTCATGAAGTCATCGGTTGGGTCCCCATAACCAACACGACGGTCTCGAGATAGTAGTTTCAAATTGTGTTTTCAGGCAACCCTGCCATATGCTCCCCAGGCGGACTTCTAAGCAGGTGCAGGGGAAATAAGGAGGTGCATTGTTCTATTCAGGTGACGGGAGGGATTACGTTAGGCCTGACTCACTCGGAGCTGGACCAGAAGGGAGCTCCGTCAGGAGGTGGCTGTTGGCCCCTCCAGCTACACTGCCCGCAGCCACAGAGACTGGCTCAGAGTCTGGGTGTTCCTCCCCCTTCTCCCGGGCCCGTAATTACTCCTCTGGTTTCTTATTACAGGCCCAGCATCTAGGCCTTTGAAGACTAAAACTTCGGGAGCGTTCTGACCAGGCTCCCCTTCTAAACATGAATTGCATTTTTTGTGAACACTGGGTAACCAGGGTATCTCAGACATGAGGATTTATCCGCGTCCGTGTACCGTCTTTACCCGAACCTGCATGAAAATCGGGCACTAAACTTTCCAGTTAGCACTTTGGGGGACAGTTAGTATTATCTGCACATCATTTGGGGAAAGGAATCTTAAAATGAATTAAACTTTTTATTTTGACGTAATTCACTTGCAGTTACAGGAGATAATAGCAAGGACCCCTGTCCCTTTACCCAGTTGCCCTCCATGGTAACATCTTGAAAACTAGAGCACAACAAAACTAGACTGCAGACATGAATATGGTCAAGACAGAACATGTCCAATCCCTCATGGATTCCTCAGGCTGCTCGTTCATAGCCACACCTACTTCCCTCCTATCCCTGCACCCTCCCAACCCTCCTCCCCCTACCCCTACCCCCCCACCCCCCCGCAGCCACTAATCTGTTCTCCATATCTGTCATTTTGTTAACTCAAGAATGTTATATTGATGGAATCCTATAGTATGTAACTTTCAGGGATTGGCTTTTTTTTTATTACTCAGCATGATTCACTGGAGATTTATTTCATTTCTTTAGATTTTAAATAATTTAAATATATATATTTTTATTGATTTTAGAGAGAAAGGGAGAGGGAGAGAGAGAGATACACACATCAGTGATGAGAGAGAATCATTGATTGGCTGCCTCCTGCACACCCCCTACTGGGGATCGAGCCCACAACCCAGGCATGTGCCCTTGACTGGAATCGAATCTGGGACCCCTCAGTCCGCAGGCCGACGCTTTATCCACTAGGCCAAATCAGCTAGGGCTCTTGAGATTTTTGAAATGTATCATTAGTTCTTTTTTTTTCTGTTCTAAGGATTTATCTCTTTTTATTGTTTGGTTAAAAACACATAGCATAACATATATCATTTAAACCAGTGGTCGGCAAACTGCGGCTCGAGAGCCTTGAGTTTTTAGCAAAGGCCAGCTTAGGAGTACCCTAATTAAATTAATAACAATGTACCTACCTATATAGTTTAAGTTTAAAAAATTTGGCTCTCAAAAGAAATTTCAATCGTTGTACTGTTGATATTTGGCTCTGTTGACTAATGAGTTTGCCGACCACTGATCTAAACCATTTAAAAAGCATGTTTTTATTAGAGAGAGGGGAAGGAAGAGGGAGGTAAACATTGATCAGCTGCCTCCTGCATGCCCCCTGCTGGGGATTGAGCCTGAAACCCCAGGCACATGCCCTGACCAGGAATTGAACTGGGGACCTCTTTCTTGGTTCATGGGTCAGTGCTCAACCACTGAGCAACACCGGCTGGGCAGTGTGGATATTTTATTGGACATTTTAATAACATTAACTTTCCCTATCCAAGAACCTGGATGCCGTTCCGTTTACTTGTATTTCTGCAGTGCTGATCCAGCTCCCAGAGCCAGGCTGTTCTCTGTCCCCCTTGACATTCTGACCTTCACCCCAGCTGCGCCTGTGGCGGGAGCAGGCCTGTGTGTCACGAAAGGCTGTAGGCGAGGCCTCTGAAATCTTCCTCTGGAAGCCAGCGCAAGGGAGTTTCTTCTTACATTCTAAATACCACTGGCATCCTTAAATGCCTGGCTGTGTCCGCCACCTCCACAGGCTGGGCGTGGCCTGTCTGTGAGGCCCCTGGGGAGACAGGCCCTATGGCCAGGGCCTAAAGGAGGAGGAGAAAATATTAAACATTTAGGTAACCAAATGCACCAAATATGACTCAGCACCAAATATGACTCAGGAAGAAACAAGGGCTAGGAAACACAACTGTAATGTGTAGTTACTCCGAAGAAGTTGAAGTTATTAAACTCTTATATTTTGCTACATTTGGGAAGATTGCGTTTAGAAGAATGTGGTGACTCTTGGCATCCCACCCTTACAAGTTTTCTTTCCTCCCGGTGACTCAGTCATGCATAGGATATTTTTTGAAACCTTATCGTTATAGAATTCTTTCCTTCAATGCTGTTACTATATATAAAAGTGACGGTGCTTTTTTTTTTTTTTTTGCTGCATTTCTAATGTGTATTTTTGTCCTAGAATTATTTTTTTAAGAAATGTGGAGTCATTTATGAATATCTCCTAGTCTGGTGTCTAAGACTTAGACTTCGTGTCTTAGGATGCTGTTTCTGAACTAGCTGTATATCAGGGCTTCCAGTAAGGCAATGGATATTGGAAGTGCTTTATAAATTGTCAAGCGGTAGAAACATATGACTGTTATTTGGGAAAAACTGTAGATTGTTTTCCCCTTTTTAATCCTGGGAATACTTTGCAGGACTGTTTGCTGGAAGAATATGTGATGACCTTGTGGTTCGGGTTCTGTCGTCTTTAGCGTTCCCTCGGCGGCTTCCAGACATAACAACATACACCCAAGAAGGGGGAAAATTCTCCCTAAGCACATTCCATGGTCTGATCTAAAATAGTTCCAAGTGTAAGAGAAAAAAGATTCACCAAAAATAATACAATACATTTATTATAGGGCAAGCTCAGCCCTCAGGACCCAAAGGGAGAGTGAGGCGTAGAACTGGAACCTCGGTGCTGAGGAGGTGGGCCAGGGGAGACGTGGCTCCTGGTTAAAACTAATTCTTCAAGGGGGCGCTTGGCCAGCCTGGGGGGCTCCCACAGTTCCCTGCGGGTGGGAGGGACAGACAAAGGCGGGGACCATTGCAGCCAGCAGGCGTGACCAGCTGAGGAGTCTTTCTTCCTGAATTTTGACCTTGCCTGGCATCAGCAAAGCACATGTCATCGCTTGAGGGCTTCGTCCTCTATCGTGAGAGCCTGACTGTAGTCGAAGCGGAAACCCGGGGTTCCACTGGTGCAAGTGACGCTGCTTCCAGCCGGACACGAGCTTAGCCGGTGCCCCAGGAGGCGGACGGATAAGGGAGGGAGGGGGTCGGTAACCTGGGGAGAATGGCCCAGGAAACATAGACCTCCGCTTCCTTTTTAAAATGGAATGTGAAATTGAAAGATGAGACAGAGGGCCGGAGACCAGGAGACCAGGAGACCAGGACACAGGCTTTATTGAGGAGAAAGAGCTCACCTGCCGGGTTGAACACACCTTTTGAGGGGAGGAAAGGGAAGGGACGGGGCTTAGGGCACTCAGCACGAGCTGATTGGTGGTTTCATATAAGGCACATGATTAGGCACCTAGGGACTTAGGAATCAGGGGCTTAGGGTATTTGGCAGGTGCTGATTGGTGGTTCAATGTACAGTCCATACAAGGTGCCTGGTTAGGTGCTCAGGAATGTCTATGCTGCAGGTACAGGTTACGTCACACTCCGCCCATCAGTTGGGGGAAGGGAGGATCTATCAGAAACAACTACTCCATGGGAAGGAAATGAGTGAGTAGAACATCATCACTGTAATTCATTTGCAGGTGTAACCATGGCCTGAGCCCTAAGGACAAGGTGGTTAGATTCGTGGAGGAACTGTTGGAGCCACTGCCTGCACCTGCCGGCATCCTTACCTGGGAGGCAGCCCGGCGGGCTGGGTGGCGTGTTGTTACTCACACACTACAGCTGCGTGCATCCTTGTCGCGTGGGTAGATTGCACCACCTTCTGGTGTTTGCTCCTGGCGCCCTGGGCACACTGTCCCTCTACCCTGGGAGTTGGCAGCTTCTGAAAAGGCATCTGCGGCTGAGAGGCAGGAGGTGATCTGGGCCCGGGAGGCTGGGCTGCCCCTGCCCCTGGCCCCGCCCTGGGAGGTCCCCTTGTCCTAGACCCGTGGTCGGCAAACTGCGGTTCGAGAGCCACATGCGGCTCTTTGGCCCCTTGAGTGTGGCTCTTCCACAAAATACCACGGCCTGGGCGAGTCTATTTTGAAGAAGTGGCGTTAGAAGAAGTTTAAGTTTAAAAAATTTGGCTCTCAAAAGAAATTTCAATCGTTGTCCTGTTGATATTTGGCTCTGCTGACGAATGAGTTTGCCGACCACGGCCCTAGAGGATCCCCTGTGAGCCTGCAGGAGCTGGGAGAGGGCGCAGGAAGGAGGAGAGAGGGACTCAGACCCACGTGGCAGTTTTCATTCACTTCCCTCATACCTGCTGAGCCCAGACGCTGTGCCAGGCACGGATCCAGTGCCAGGAACACAGTGGTGAACAGACAGACCAAGGCCCTGCCCCCAGGGGCCTTGCCTTCTAGGGGAAGCAGACAAGAAAGAGGCAGACACTGCAAGTGTAACCCAGGGGAGAGAGGAGAAGACATGGAGGAAGATGCGGAGGAGTAAGGGGTAGAGTACTGGGGTGGGGGTGGGGGGCTGTAAGTGTCTGAAGACTGACATCTGAGCAGAGACCTGGATGAAGTGTGGGAGCCGAGGGAGCAGGGAGGGCAAAGGCTCTGAGGCTGCTGGGTTCCAGAGCAGCTTGGAGCCGGTCCGACCTGGGCCGGTGAGCAGCGGTGGCGGCGATGTGTTGAGCGAGGAAAGCAGAGCCACATCTTTGAGGGCCTTTCTACGTTGTAGCGAACATTTACTCCAAAGGAGATGGATTTGATTAAATTTGTGTTTTGTTATTAAAGCTACATATTTGGTCCTAAGTCCGATGAGAACACTTGAGCCACATCTCAGCAGTCTGATTCCTGTGCTTAAAATACCACTGTGGCCCAGAGCTGGTGTGGCTCAGTGGTTGAGCGTCGACCTATGAACCAGGAGGCCACGGTTCGATTCCCCGTCAGGGCACATGCCTGGGTTGCAGGCTTGATCCTCAGTAAGGGGTGTGCAGGAAGCAGCCAATCGATGATTCTCTCTCATCATTGATGTTTCTATCTCTCTCTCCCTTCCTCTCTGAAATCAATTTTTTAAAAATTGTTTAAAATACCACTGTGGCCCTGGCCAGTTTGGCTCATGGGATAGAGCGTCGGCCTGGGGACTGAAGGGTCCCAGGTTCGATTCCGGTCAAGGGCATGTACCTTGGTTTCGGGCACATCCCCAGTAGGGGGTGTGCAGGAGGCAGCTGGTCTATGTTTCTCCCTCATCGATGTTTCTAACTCTCTATCCCTCTCTCTTCCTCTCTGTAAAAAGTCAATAAAATATATAAAAATAAATATAAAATAAAATACCACTGTGGCTTCTGGTTGAACACAAGACGAGGGACAAGTTGCAAGGCGGGTCCATTGTGCTGCTGTGCGATGGTGTGGCTTGGCCATGCGGTGGGGTTGGGGGTGGGGGTGCTGGGAAGCCTGGGATCAGGACAGATGTCAGGTGAAGGGGACGGAGTCTCCCCGTCTCCTTCCTCAGAGGCTCCTCCCTGGAAAATGGGCCCGGGGGGAGGGGGGGCGAGGAGCCCCCAGCCCCGCCTGTCTCATCCTGTCTGGGGAACCCAGGAAGGCCGGGAAGGTGTGGGAGGCAAGGCTGGCTTGCTCCGTCCCTGGGCCTGCGCTGAAGCCTCTGCCCCTCCTTGCAGCAGAACAGAACTTGACAGTTTACAAAGCACTTGGGTGTTTCGTCCTCAGGGCCAGCCCTGTGGGCCGGGGGGGCGGGGGGGGGGGCGCAGATGCCGCCGTCCTGGGTTGTGGGCCAGGAGACCAGAGCCCCTTGCAGGAGAATGACGAGGGTTCAGAGGGCAGCAAGCAGGCTGCTGTCCTCAGGAGTCCGGGCACTGCCCTTTCTGTGTGAGGGAACACGTGGCCTGTGCCCAGGGACCCCGCTGGGGTTTCCGTGGTCAGGTCGTGGTTGACATTTTCCCGTTTCTAAATTTTCTTTTGGCATAATGTTGTTTATGTAATTTAGAGAGAAGCAAAACATTCCCATTCCGTGGGATTAGGCCAACATGTAATTGAGTGACTAAAACTCTTTTGAAAAATAGCTTCTGGCGGCACTGAAGCAGCAGCCAGCTCTGGCTCCGGGCACCTGGCAGTATCGGCAGGAGGCCTTCTTCCATCAGAATGGGGTCCCCCCACCCTTTGGTTCGGGGGTGTCCTCCCTTGGAAGGGGGTGCCTGGTGAGCTTTTTTTTTTTTTTTAACTTCTGACATGTCTTAATGAATTTCCAAACATTTTTTACAGCTTAGAGCATTCTCAGTCCCCAAGTGGACTCGTCATCGACAAAGAATCCGAAGTTTACAAGATGCTTCAGGAGAAACAGGAGTTAAATGAGCCCCCGAAACAGTCCACTTCATTCCTGGTGTTGCAGGAAATCCTGGAATCGGAGGAGAAAGGTAATCAGCTCTGCGGGTGGCCAGAGGCTCTTGTTCAAGGCCCAGGGTGAGGGCCAGCCATCCAGTCATTGTGCAAACAAAGGTGACTGCAGGGTGCCCCCGCCCACTGTGGAAAGAGCACAGTGTGCTTTGCAAGGCGTGACTTTTAAGATCCTAAAAGCTGAGAGAGGGAGAAAGAGAGGAAGGGGGGAGGGAGGAAGGGAGGGAGAGAGAGAGAGAAAGAGAGAGACAGAGAGAAAATTAATATGAATGAGCTCCCACCACACCTAGCCCAGCTGTGTCCTGTCACAGGAGCATTAGGAGTCAGTTTGCCAAGCTGTCTTAGGCGACCCTGCTAGTGGTTCTCAATCTGTGGGTCATGACCCACAGGTTGAGAACCGCTGCTGTAGAGCCTAAGACCATCGGAAAACACAGATATTTACATTACGATTCATTAACAGTAGCAAAATTACAGTTATGAAGTAGCAACGAAAATAATTTTATGGTTGGGGGTCACCACAACATGAGGAACTGTATTAAAGGGTCGAGGCATTAGAAAGGTTGAGAACCACTGACTTAGCATAACGTCCTCAAGGTTCATTCATGTTGTAGCTTGTGTTAGAAGGACCTTTCTTTTCTTACTATTATTCTTTTTAAAAAGTATATTTTTATTGATTTCATAGAGGAAGGGAGAGGGAGAAAGAGATAGAAACAGCATGCCCCCTCCTGGGGATGGAGCCTACAACCCGGGCCGGTGCCCTGACCGGGAATTGAACTGTGACCTCCTGGTTCATAGGTTGATGCTCAATCACTGAGCCAGGCCGGCTAAGCCAGAAGGTCCTTTTTTAAGGCTGAACAGTATGATATGTATATACCATCTCTTGTTTATCCACTTATTTGTCTATTAAAGGAGGCTTTTAACGAGAGAAAATTTGTAAGGAGACATCATGGGTTGAGAAAACACAGCGAAATCACAGAGGTTCTGAGATAAGAAACCTGGACCGGCTCATTAAGTATCGAGGCTCATGATGGCTGATGCCCGGGGTTCCAGGAGAATCCTCAGATGGTCTGGAGTCAGATCATGGAGATCACCAGTTGCTATGTTAAGGACCAGGAATTTGACTTTATTAGACCATGTGGAGCCATGTTAAGCAGTGAGATGGATAAAAAGAAAGCTGTGCTTTATTCAACTCATTTTTGTTTGTTTCTCCAGAAAACTTTGATATTCAAGGTTCCCTGAAAGAATGAAATTTTGGGAATGTTGGTAGTTGCCCAGAGTGCTAAGGGAGCTGGTATTTTTACTGTAAGTCGGTTGAGAGGGCGGTAAAATGAACTTGAGTCTGCAGTGTTGGCTGAATAAGAGAGAGAAGAAAATCGCATCAGCAGGTGGCGCTGCAGAGCCGAACAAGCTGCAGCCGGGATGGATTTATCCAACTGCTCCAGCTTGTGCCCAATTTTGAATTTACTTCTTATTGCACAAAGGCATGTGGACTCTCTGCCTAGTAGGAGGCTCTGGTGCCCGCCCTTCCTTCTCTCCTCTAGCTTCTTGAGTTAAAGCATGTTGGACTAAGGTAGAGACCATCATGCATTTGTCATGACATTTCACCTTTCATTCCCAGGTACTTACTGAGCCTCTGTTATTTGCTAAGCCCCACACTAGGCTCCGTGGGATATTGAAAAATACATAAAACGGGGTTCTAGTGACCTATTAATTTGCAGTCTGGACAGAGACGTGTGTATAGCCAGTGAGCATAACAATACAACTAGGCCACAGCACAGTAGAGAAATAGGGACGTGGGAACATAGCCAGCCAAATATGTGGCAATAATAGTACAATTGGGAGCGTACCGTTGTCAATAGCTGCCGTGACGTGGAGCTCTGAAGACGCAGTGAACGGGGCGGTGGCCCCGTCGGCACCCGGCAGCTACGGTTGTGTTCTATGCACGAAGCCGACTTCAGGAAGCTGCTGGCTGTGCTCGGGAGCAGCGCTTTCCTCTGGCTGCTTGTGTCGAGCGCGGCTCTCGTGTTCGTTCTGGTGAACTGGATTTTTCCCCTCTAAATACAGTCTTTGGGTGATCAGATAATATATTTTTTAAATAAAGCCTGTTAATTACTCTATTTTTAAAAAAATATATTTTATTGATTTTTTTACAGAGAAGAAGGGAGAGGGATAGAGTTAGAAACATCGATGAGAGAGAAACATCGATCAGCTGCCTCCTGCACACCCCCCACCGGGGATGTGCCCGCAACCAAGGTACATGCCCTTGACCGGAATTGAACCTGGGACCCTTGAGTCCGCAGGCCGACGCTCTATCCACTGAGCCAAACCGGTCAAGGCCAGATAATATTTTTTTTTAATTTATTCTTTCTAAGGCATTTTTAAGTACTCTTATCACTGTTTGCATGTATTGAATCAGAATGTGATGTGTGTTTCGAGGGCTGACCACGTGCCAGGTACTGTGGGAGGGCTTTACGTGCATTTTAAAATCTTTTTGTGACACTGTGAAGGAAAACAACAACAACAACAAAAGAAATCTGTTTCATAGAAAAGGAAACTGGGAACCAGAGAAATTACGTACCTCACCCAGGATCACAGTCAGGTCTGTTTGACTGTGTTGCCCATGACCTTGCTGGGACACACGTATAAATGGCTCTGAAAGAACTGAGGGATGCTTATGCAATCCTGCCCTTCCCGACCAACCCAAGTGTGTTCCTCATTTTAGGGGATCCCAACAAGCCCTCGGGATTCAGAAGTGTTAAAGCTCCGGTCACCAAAGTGGCTGCGTCGATTGGAAATGCCCAGAAGTTGCCCATGTGTGACAAATGCGGCACCGGCATCGTGTGAGTATCTGCCTTCCCCGGGCGTTGGGGGCCCTCCACGTTGGGTGAGCCGGGACAGTGTGGAAAGTGCTGAACGTTGCACATGTTGGGTGTGATGGGAAGAAAAGAAACCCTACCTGGAATTCGGAGCAGAGCGACCAGGTAGGTTCTGTGCCCCGGAGCCAGGTGCCGACGGTTTTCCTCGGCCAGAGAACCCTTAGGGTATGAACATAGAAAACCAGAAGAAGCCCAGGCTGGTTTGGTTCAGTGGATAGAGCGTTGGCCTGCGGACTGAAGGGCCGCAGGTTCGATTCTGGTCAAGGGCACATGCCTGGGTTGCAGGCTCGATCCCCAGGAGGGGGCGTGCAGGAGGCAGCTGATCAATGATCCTCTCTCATCCTTGATGTTTCTATCTCCCACTCCCTTTCTCTCTGAAATCAATAAAAATATATTTAAAAACAAAACAAAACCAAAAACAGAAGAAGAAGGGCCACGCTATTGACATGGGAGAGACTTCTGGAAGGTTTCAGGAGTAATGTTTCTAGACCCCAGGAATGGGAGGCCTGATCTGCCTTTTGATGGGCCTTTTGGGGGAGCTCCTGGCCCTGGGGCCACCTTTCTGTGCTTGTCACTAACGGAGCCGCTTCCTCCCCGCCTCCCGCAGCGGCGTGTTCGTGAAGCTGCGGGACCACCACCGCCACCCTGAGTGTTACGTGTGCACCGACTGTGGCACAAACCTGAAACAGAAGGGCCATTTCTTTGTGGAAGATCAGATCTACTGTGAAAAGCACGCCCGAGAGCGGGTCACCCCACCGGAAGGCTACGACGTGGTCACTGTGTTCCCCAAGTGAGCCAGCAGATCCGCACCGAACACTACTCTCCCACCTGCCCTGTTGCGCCTCGTCCCATGCCCCGCCCTCTCCTCTCTCGGAGGCCCCTGCTCCCTGTGGTTTGATCCCTGCTCCTTAAGCGTCCCTGCCTGTGCTAACTGGCTCCCACTGCCGGGTGATGCTGCCTTTATCGTATGTGCGTGGAAGAGCGTCCTGTTCAGTGTCCCCTGCCAGCATCCTCTCTTCACCTCGGTTCGTCTCCGCTGCAAACGGACAGCAGCCCAATTGGAAGCAAACCGAATTGACTATGTCTGCCGTTGGCTTTGTTTTTACTCAATAAATGTATGGACTCTAAGGCAGTATGGTGTCCTTTATCGCTTGATCAGGCTTTGACTGGGAGCCCTCTTCTTCCATTTCTCGGTTTAGTTAGCATCAGTAGTCTTTGAAGATTAAGAGCCAGCATCCCTCCTTTAGACGGGCTTCTGTGGTGCCCACCAGGCCTAGGATGCCGCTCTGCGGTGCCCCGTATCCGGGGCACTCCTCTCTGGCACACATCACACGGGACACTAACCACGCGTCTCCTGAAAGGCGTGCAGCCCGCTAAGAGCTGACCCTCGGTCTCTCTCAGCTTTGACTATTCAGCGCTGAGCAGGGAGATAGTCCACAGATGTTTGGTGAATTGCCCATGAAGGAATGCTCCATCACTGTTCAATAGGAATGGAATGCAAGCCACGGACGTAATTTAAACTTTCTAGTAGTCACATTGGGGGGAAAAGCAGGTAAATTAGTTTTGATAATACGTTTTTTAGTGCTGTATATCCAAAGTATTATCGTTTCAGCATGTGCCACTAGCCGCCGTCCTGGACAACATCGCCTTAACCTCCAGCAAAGACATCTTGGATTCTGCTTCCCCTCCAGGTACCGCGTTCTTCTTCCTTGTTCCCACGCGTCCACCAGGTCTCTCCTCGCTGCCTTGCCCTCCGGCCTCCAGCTCTGCCCTCCTCCGCTAGGACTGCGGGTTTTGAAGGCTCCTGCTGATTTCTCCGGCCAAACCCAAGGACCTCCTCTTGGTCCTTCTCCATCGCACACACTCAGAGGCATTTCCGTGGCTGCTCACCCAGGGCCTTGGTTTGCGTGGTGCGGAACTTCCCTGGGCACTTGCTGCTGCTCCTGGCTGCTGGGTGTCTAGGTGTCTCCCTGCCAAAGCCAGGGACGCCTCTCCTCAGATGACGCCTTCCTTTGACCGCCTATAAAACAGCATGACTGAAGCTTCAGGAAATCAAAGCAACAGGCCTTTGAAAAGGATTTCCTTCTCTACTTTTTTTCTCTGTCGACCCTAAGGCTGAGCATTATTTAAGTTTGACCTCCATGATGCTGCCCTTTGCTGCTGGGTTTTCCCCAGACGTCTGAGCTGTGCTGAGTTTCCCCACGGTGAAGGGGCTCAGGAACGTGGGGACAGTGGGGTGACGGCCTAAAGGGGAGAGGAAAGGGTTGGTGAGGGAGACACCCAGTCACTGCTTTCTAATCTCCCTGGAAGTAGTAGGACTGGCTTTCATGAATGGCAGCATGGGAGAGAAAGCAGCGTATTTTTTAGACCCAGAGTTTTTATAGGCTATTTGCCAAAATTAAATGTTCTCTTCCCTTGTGGACACACATCTAATTTGGGAGGATAAATGAGAGTCATAATAATCTTTAGGAACAATGATTAGGATCTATTCCCTATTTTCCCCATTGCCCTTGGCCTTCCTTCACCCCACCTGCACCCAAAAGCACCGCAGGGATGAGATATATGGGCTCAAACCAAATCAAGCTCGCTCCTCCCACCTCTAGGCTGTGCTCACTGTGTTACACACCGCCTGACCCTCACCCCAGGCCCTGAACAGGAGCCTCCAATTGCACATAAGGCAGGTCACCCTTAGACTCCAGGATTTCCTGCAAAAGCAGGAATGAGGTGGACTACAGCATCTTGTAAACCTCCGATTCTTTGCCTAGGCCAAGGCTGCTGGAGGCTGAGAAGGCTTTAAGCTATAAGGAATGTGTGAGCCCAAGCCACTTTGGCTCAGTGGGTAGAGCGTCGGCCCTTGGGCTGAAGGGTCGTGGTTTCGATTCTGGTCAAGGGCACGTACCTCAGCTGCAGGCTCGATCCCTGGCCCTGGTCAATGTGCAACTGGAGGTAACCAATCAATGTGTCTCACTCACATCGATTTCTCTCTGTGTGTGTCTTTCCTTCTTCCTTCTGCTCTCTAAAAAAATCAATGGAAAAATATCCTCGGGTGAGGATTAACAACAAAACACAGAACAAAACAAAAGCACATCGGCTTTGGAGTCAGACTGAACCCACTTACTTGCTGTATACCTCAGGCCGAATTCCTCTGAGTCTCAGATTCCTACCTGTAAATGGAGTCACGAATACCTACCTCGCAGGATTATAGAAGGAATTTGCCAAGCCCTCTGGAAGTGCGATGCTTACATTTTATTACACGTTAATGTGCATGGGACTCCGCTGCAGACTCTGTGAGATGCAGATTCGGATTCAGCATCAGGCCTATGTGAGGCCTGAGGCTCTGCATTTCCATCAAGCTCCCAAGTGATGCCGGGCTTCTGGTCTGTGCATCACATGCTGGAGGCAAGTTTTCCAGAACACCGACGTTGCCACAACTCAGGGGCAATTAGGCTACAGTCTTGCAATTCAGCTGACCAGTAGGGACTACATACCACAATCTATTTTTTAATTCAAGTATAATTATGAACAATAAAATTCATAAGCCTTTTTTTTTTTTTTTTTAGTTTTGATTATTGTGTATACCTCAAGATATAGAATATTTCCGCCCTGGCTAGTGTGGCTCATTTGGTTGGGTATTGTCCTCTTGTACCAAAAGCTTGTGGGTTCCATTCTTGGTCGGGTTTGGGGCTTGATCCCCAGGAGGGGGCGTGCAGGAGGCAGTCGATCGATGTTTCCCTCTCACATCGATGTTTCCCTTCCTCTCTCTAAAAATCAAATTTTAAATCTTCTTTAAAAGATACAGAACATTTCCATCATCCCATAGTAGCCTTTGCTTATGTCCCTTCCCAGCCAATATCCTCCCACCCTGGACCCCACCCCAGGGTCCGCACCCCAGAGAAAACCAGGGTCTCCCAGCTGGCCCTCCCCCGGCCTCCAGTGGCTCCCCTCCGGCCTTCATCAGGGTTGTAGTCATGGAAGGTGCTGGTATACAGGAGGCACTGGAGGAACTGGGAAGCTCTGTGGTGGGCCTTGCAGGTTGCCTTCCAAACATCACTTCTTCAGGCTCAAGTATCACACCCTCCCAGCCCCAATCAGCCTTATAAAAGTTTAAACAATGTTATGAAGGTTTTTAATGCGTTTTCACAGTTACAGGGCACTGTTTTCTTACAGAATAATTGTGTGTTAGCTGAGAGTATTTTATGTGGAAATTATTGAAAAGACAGCACTTCATCCCTTTGGAGCATAAAACAAGCATATACACAAGATGCACTTGCCCCCTAGTAAGATTGTATTTGAGCACACGTGCACTAGCTTGCGTCTCCGTGGGCCCAGGCCTCTGATGATTTGGTGCCATCAGACCGATTATAGCACCTTTTAATGGGTTTAGTTGTCTTGGTACCTGTTAGAGCAAATCTTATTAAGTGTGGTTTCTCTTAAAAACAACAACAAAAACATAGATTTCTTTAATTGCTCACTAATTATTTTTTGTATATATTTTAAGGAAAGATATACCAGGAAACAGTTATAAATGTGTATATTTAATACCAGGCTATAAATGTATATTTAACCATCACTGCTTCCTCTTTGCTTACTGTCAATAATTTGGTTGCAGTCTCAGGACTGCTTATCTTAAAACAAATTCAAATTGGAACCCGGCCAGCGTGGCTCAGTGGTTGTGCATCAACTTATGAACCAGGAGGTTATGGTTCAATTCCCAGTCAGGGCACATGCCTGGGTTGCAGGCTTGATTCCCTGGAGGGGGTGTGCAGGAGACAACCTATCAATGCTTCTCTCTTATCATTGATGCTTCTCTCTCTCTCCCTCTCCTGCTCTGAAATAAATAAAAATATATTTTAAAAAATCCTAATTGGATGCTGGGTTAACACTCTGGTGGTAATGATTTAACCCCACTGCCAGCTCTAACGACATGTGCTTGCCCAGGAAGGGCCTGGACTCGACTCACACAATGGCTCTGATTATTGTCTTGCTTTCCAGATTGTCCCTTCACTTTCTCTTTCCTTTTTGCTCCTTCAGTCTAAATGAGTGAAGAGAGAGGGTGAAAGTCAATTTTAGCCTGACTATCATAATAGTCTTACTTCACAAGTGCACGTCTCCAAAGGAACTTTCTCGTTCCTTATACATTTGTCTATAAGATGAAGGAGGTGAGCTGAATTATGGTCGAATTTTAAAACATGCAAACTCACTGCTTTCTGGTCATGGCAATATCCTAAAATTCCACAAGATGGCGTGCCTTCCCCTATGAAAACTGAACTTTTGGCCTGACCGGATACCTTTCCTTGAAATTCGATGGGGTGTTTTTTCTTCATTGAAACAAGACCCTTTCTCCTCCTCCTTTCCTTACCTATACTTGTAGTTTGAAAAGAAAACAACAACAAAAAAATTTTATTTTACTTTTTTTGAAAATAAAAAAATCAGAATAAATATAAACTTGCTTTGAGTAATTTCTACTCATTTTTCTTAGCTTTTCTTCTAAAGCAATATGGGTGTTTTCTTTCTGACTTGTAATCTTTCGGATATCTGACCTCATCTTCTCTCTCTCTTTGCTCTTCTCCTCCTAGGACCTACACTCAGTTATTTCATCTTCTCAATATATAAAAGCGTTTCCCCTGTGTTTTGTTTTTTGTTTTTTGGGGTTTTTTTTAGAGGAAGGGGGAGAGAGAGAGAGAAACATCAATGGTGAAAGAGAATCATTGATCAGCTGCCTCCTGCACGCCCCCCACTGGGATCGAGCCCACAACCTGGGCATATGCCCTGACTGGGAATCGAACCGTGACGCTCAACCACTGAGCCATGCTGGCTGGGCATTGGTGCAGCTCTTGCTGATATAATGGCCAACAGGAATCAGAAACCTGAAGTTAGGAAGGCTCAACGAGAACAAACTGTCAAGGCTGCCAAGGGAGCCAGAAAGGCTAAGCAAGCATCTGAAAAGACAGCAGTGGCTGCTGCTAAGGTTCCCAGAAAAGCAGCAACCTAAGCAAAAGGCCGTGAGCCTGTGAGGGTTTCTGCTCCTGGTGTTGGTGGAAAACACTAAGTTGGCAGACCAGGTTTTTTAAGAAAGACCTGACCGTTAAATAAGTAAGTAAATGAAAAGCCAACCAGGATGGACCAGTTAATTGAAATTTGAGGAAAAGGTGATGCTTGATTTTATACTACATGTTGACTTTTTGGTGAGGTAGCATTCTTTCAGTGGATGTCTCTTTAGAGCTTTTTAAATTAACTTGAATTTGGCCTGAAAGACAGAATTATAGTGTATTCTTTATTTCTTAAAAGAACTTTTCACTACTTACCCTACCCTCTGATCCTACTTTTCATCCCAGAGCCAAGCTGCCTCAGATCTGCTCCTATATTTTCCAGAACCATTTTGATTATAAAGATCAGAATTTGTTAATTTGATGAAGAAATTAATTGAAAACATCAGGATTCTGAGTTTACCATGGATCCAAGCCAGGCCAAGATGCGCTCTTCCTAAGCAAGCACTTGTGTTCTTGTCTTTTCCAAGTCTGAAGTTTATCACGACCTGACTATGCCATCTAGGTTCTTTGTGTTGTTGTTAATCCTCACCTGAGGATATTTTTCCATTGATTTTTCAGGGAGAGTAGGACAGAGAGAAATATTAATGTAAGAGAAATGCATTGATTGGTTGCCTCTGCATGAGTCCTGACCAGGGCTCGGGTGGGGAGGAGCCTGCAACCAAGGTACATGCCCTTAACCGGAATCGAACCTGGGACCCTTTGGCCCACAGGCCGACCCTCTATCCACTGAGCCAAACCGGCGAGGGCTGCCTTCTAGTGTTTTAACACTAAAATCCTGCCCAGAGCCTAGAGTCATCCATTCGGGAAGACCCGGGGGATTACTTAGTCCTATCCTTTTATTTTATGGACAAAGAAATTAACTCAGAAAGATGAAGCAAAAAACCTTAAGATTTTTTAGAAAACAAGAGTAGGAAATAGGCTCTATCCAAAGGGTTTTTCCACTCTACTCAAGGCTGGGTTTCTATAAAGTATTCTGGGACTTTCAAAGGCCTGTCCACACCAGTAGCAATGGTTGAAATGGTTCCATTTCCACGCGATTACCCTTTAATCAAAACTTTAGACACCCAATTCTCAAATTACTTAGCTGACCTTATCCCGGGAAGCAGGAAGCACCTGCTTGGGCGATCGAGAAGCTTTGGGGGAAGTGATACTGCCAGGAACACACTGCACCTCGGCACCTCCACGTAGCTGGGTTGGAGGTGATTGGCTGTTTTGCTGTGCACTTTTCATAGTGGGTGGCTAGAGCTGGTGATATGCAAACACTCACCTGCAGGGGCCAGCTGGAGGCTCTGTGTGGGGACGGAGTAGATACAGACACAGGGAGTAGTGTGTAGGGGGCAAGATAGGCAAGGGTTAGGCCAACTAAAGACTCGCTGGCTGTTTGCCCGCCCTCCCATGGCTGCACACTCTCCCGCCAGGTGTGTACACTGCAGTGGAGACCAGTGATGGGGGTCAGGCTAGGGACACGCAGGAGCTCCGCCGGAGGGGCCAGCTCCATGTGGGTGCCCAGCAGTGGGGCTGAGCTGGGTGGGGGTAGGGGTCTTAGGCTGGCGTCTTGCATTCACACGGCTGCAGAGGCCTGAGCTGGCTTCTGGTGTGGTTTTCAGATTCCAGGTGGGGTGGGTGCAGAAAATGGGGAGAGCCTCTAGCGGCTGGCATCAGTGCATGTGAGTGGCCCCTGTGAGGCCAAAGCTGGTGTAATCTGCAGGGGGTTCAAGGTAGCTGTGCTGGCTGTGTCGGTTTAGTCAGTGGTGAAATCTACTGGGTTTGTCTGCCAAGCAGGTGGCTGTGAACTGCAATCACCTCCCGCCGTGTGGCTGCCTGCTATTAGCAGCCCCTGCTTTTCTTCCTTGTTCCCAGGCATCTCAGCTTTGGGTCTGGGTGGGCTGACCCTGAAGCAGGACCTTCGGTGCAGTCACCTGAAAGGATGGAGAAGCTAGCGGCTCTTCCTGTCCTGGTGAGGGGCACTCTTTCTCGCTGGGGGTGCCCTCTGGTGCTGAACACGGCTGGCCTGGGGGATAGGATGGTTTTTAACAGGCACTTCTGCCTGTCCTCTACGTGCCCACAAGTTAGAATCCTGGCCAGCATGCCTGCAAAGTAGATCCCACACTCAAATATTCCCATATTTTTTTTGTTAAGGATTTTCATGGTCACCAAGAAAAGAGACTATGTGTCTTGGATTAACAGGCCAGTTTCTTTTTGAGCTTTAATTGAGGGTTTCAGGTAAAAACAATAATAATAATAATAATAAATGCTGCTCCCTAACCGCCAATGTTCCTATCGTCTGGGGTAAGATGGGTTATCACAAACTCTCACAATCCTGAAGCTAGCTCATGTTTATGTAGAGGAGAGTTAAATTTTAAAAGTGTTTTCTACACTGAATGTTATATTTAAAATTTCTTTAGATTTAGGTGATTAGAAAAATCTTATATTTAAGGAAACAAAGACCCTTCAACTAGCAGCTCTAGTTGTGTGGTGTTGTTTTTTTTTTAAATCTGCTCTCCTCCAGGACCAGAAATGTCCTAGGCAGTGTACATCAGCTGCGGGATTGGGCAGCTAATGACTGTATTGCTTTGAAATCAAGTTCTTTGAATCTTTGAACCCTGGCTAACTGAAATTCTAAAGACTACGAAGAAATAAACTTGTCTGAACTCTCACTTTTATTTATCCATGGTGAAATCATTGACTCAGTAATGGTTTAATTTTAAATCAAATATTTAATGCCAAAGTGACACTGCAAGATAACTAATAATTACTCAACAAATGTTTGTGAAATACAATTAAATTGAAATAATTTTCAATGCAGAGTTCATAAGTTATAAAACCAGAGCAGGAGTTCTTACCCTGCCTTAGAAGTGGAAATTTGGGTGAATTTCTTCAGTTCTAATTATAATTTGCCTCATCTGTAAAATGAATAAAATTACTTGTCTTGTGGGTTGATTATGAGATTCAAATAATGAGATACTCACAAAAGTGCTTCATAAACTTCACAGAATTCTACAAATAAAAATAATAATTATTTTTTAATTAAAGCAATTTATTTTCTTTTAAAATAATTTAAGATTCTAGGCACTTATTTAAAAAATCTAATAGTGGTTTTTACAGAAGACTGTTTTTATTATTTTTAAATATATTTTTATTGATTTCAGAGAGATAGAAACATCAATGATAAGAGGGAATCATTGGTTGGCTGTGTCCTGCATGCCCCCTATTGGGGATCGAGCTTGAACACCTGGCATGTTCCCTGACCAGGAATCGAACCATGACCTCTGGTTCATTGTTCGATGCTCAACCACAGAGCACGCCGACCAGGCCAGAAGACTGTTTATAAAGTAGGTCTCACCCTAGCCGGTTTGGCTAAGTGGATAGAGCGTCAGCCTGCGGACTCAAAGGTCCCAGGTTCGATTCCGGTCAAGGGCATGTACCTTGGTTGCGGGCACATACCCAGTAGGGAGTGTGCAGGAGGCAGCTGATCCATGTTTCTCTCTCATCGATGTTTCTAACTCTCTATCCCTCTCCCTTCCTCTCTGTAAAAAATCAATAAAATATATATTTTTTAAAAAAGTAGGTCTCTTATGTGTGTAAAGTAGAACTTTAATTTTATTAGATACTGATATAAATATATTATGTTCTTGTCTGTGAAATGTAGGTAGGGTGGTCTTCCCAGACTGAGGTATTTTTGAGGTAGTTAGTTCCCCACCCTCCAACTTAAGCTTGAATACCAGGTAACTGCTTGGTAGACTTGCTCCTCTGCCGCTACAGAAGCTGTGGAGGGATGTTCTCTCTCTCAGGACCTCCCTGCTGACTCCCTTGAGACTGACCCTTCCCGCTGCAGGACTGGGCACTCATCTCCAGCTGTGCAGGAGACTGCGACATTGGAGTCCTGTGTTGGGTCCACACTCCACGGCTCCTAAGATGGGGACTTCTCTCCCCACAGGCTGCTGTTGTATCAATACTTGTTTCTTTTTTCTTTTTGTTTTAAAAAATATTTTTACTGATTTCAGAGAGGAAGGGAGAGGGAGAAAGAGAGAGATAGAAACATCAATGATGAGAGAGAATCACTGATCGCTGCCTCTTGATACACTCCCTGCTGGGGATCAAACCAGAAACTTAGTTATGTTCCTTGACCTGAAATTGAACCATGACCTCCTGGTTCAGAGGCCGATGCTCAACCACTGAGGCACACCAGCTGGTCCATTTCTTCTTTTCTTAAATTATAATTGGCATATGTGATGGGTCAGATGTCCTACGTTCAAATTCCAGTCCTACCCTTTACTAACTGGGCAGGGCGGTATCTGTGTTGGCTCGGCGTCTCCTTTGAGAGTAAGTGGTGTCAGAACTCCTGAGATAGAGGTAGGAAAGGGCTCTGCCAGGAGAGTTGGGCTGTCACTACTCTAAGACTAGCTCCCTATACCGTTCTTTCCCACCCTGCCTCCTTCCCTCTGTCATTGATTCTGGCCTTTCCGTGGATTTTCTGGGAAAATGCACCAAGAGAGTGCTTCTTAGGCCCGGGCCTCGTAACTCAGTTAGTTGGAGCCACTTGGCCAGGGCCTAAGAATCAACCAATGAATGTATAAGTAAGTGGAACAACAAATGGATGTTTCTCTTTCTGTTTCCTTTCCTTTCTCGCTCTCTCTCAAATTAATAAATACATTTTTAAAAATGAGAATGCTTTTTTCTGCACATATGATGATGAATTTTCATATGAGATACTGTCTTTCATCATTTGTCAAGATTATGCATTTTAGCCCTTTGAAAATGTGTTAGCTTTCAATTTCACTATTAAAATACGGCCATCTCTGAAGAAGTGAGAGTTATTTTTTAGTTGGAATTTCCAACTAAAACTTAGTTGAAAACTTAGATATTTCTCTATACTAAGGTGACTGTTTTTTCAAAATTAAATTTATTGGGCCCAGCCTGTGTGGCTGAGTAGTTTAGCATTGACCTATGAACCAGGAGATCATGGTTTGATTCCCAATCAGGGCACATGCCTGAGTTGTGGGCTCAATACCCACTAGGGGACGTGCAGGAGGCAGACAGTTGATAATTCTCTCTCATCATTGATGTTTTTTTCTCTCTCTCCCTTCCTCTCTTTAAGATCAATAAAAACATAAAAATTTATCGAGATGACATCCTATATAATAAAAGCCTAATATGCAAATTGTCCCCTCAGGCGGTCATTCGACTGGGAGTTCAACCAGGAGACCGGGAGTTTGACCGCTTGCTATGATGTGCGCTGACCACCAGGGGATGGTGTGGAACATGGTGGGTGTCGGCCACGCAGCGCTGGCAGGGAGAAGCAGTGGAGGCACTGCCAGCTCCCATGGGCCCCAACGAGAGTGGGACCATGACGGGATGGCGGAGCAGGTGAGCGGGTGGTGAGCGGGTGCGAGCAGGGGCCCAGTTGCCTTGCTGATTGCCCTGCAGACGGTGACCAGGGGCGGCCGCAGGGGGCGGGGCTTCTACTTGGCTTCCAGGCACTGAGGGAGCTGGGCAGGGGGCCCCACGGGCGGGATGGTGGAGCAGGTGAAGGGGCAGCGCCAGACCAAAGCAGGGTGCCTGGTGGGGCTGCAAGGCTGGGGGCGCAAGCTGGGGCTGTGAGGTTGGGGGCATGAGCTGGGCCCTGATCTCCGCAAGCCAGCCCGAGGGACCCCACCCATGCACAAATTTGTGCACTGGGCCTCTAGTTGGTTAATGAACATATACTTTTCAGGTGTACAACTTTAAAATAATACAACATCTGTATAGTGCGTGTTCACCACCAAAAATCTAGTCTCCTTCCATCACCCTCTATTTGGCCCCTTTACCTTCCTAGTCCTCCCTTTACCCTTCTGGTAATCACAACTCTGTTGTCTATATCTGTGAGTTTGTTTTTTTGTTTTGGTGTACTCGCTACCAGCAGGTCAAAGTACACTGAAGATAAAACAATATTTACCTAAAAGTTCAGAGACGTAGTGCATGTTGGGAGATGAGTTTGCACTTAAAAGTCACAAGATCTTTGGGTTATAAACTTTCAATTGCGTTTATGTGAAGCGCAACCATGGATCTCTTCACAGTCCTGGCGATTTGTCTTTCTTGTTTGATTCTCCTTTTTCTGTGGAACCGAAGCTATGCCCAAGGAAAGCTGCCACCTGGCCCCACTCCTCTCCCAGTCGTTGGAAATATTCTGCAGCTAAATATGAAAAACATCAACGAGTCCTTAAGAAAGGTTAAGTATGATTAATTTTCTTCCAGTTGTTTGCAATGAGTAAATAAGGCAGTCCTAGATCTAAGTAAAATAGGGTCCCAGACACCATATGTTAAAGAAGTGGTTTTAAAGGGAAGTGTCCATTGGACACCCAGATATAATTTTATTTTTTTAATTTAATTAAATTTACTGGGGTAACATTGATGAATAACATTTTACAGGTTTCAGGTTTTTGAATCTATTAATATGTCATCTATATATTGCATCGTGTGCTCATCATCCCAAGTCTAGTCTCCTTCCTTCACCATATAGTTCACCCTTTTGTCCTCTTCCTTCTCCCCTCAGCCCTCCTCCCCTTTTGGTAACCACCATACTGTTTGTGTCTATGAGCTGTTTGTTTATTTGTTTGTTGCTTTCTGCTTTATATTCCACATATGAGTGAAATCGTGTAGTCCTTGTCCTTTTCTGCAGACATGATTTTAAGTGGGGTATGGCTAGATGGTGGCCAGAAGGGAGATCCATGAGGTGATTGGTGAAATTACCAAAAGGAGGAATTTCCTGAGCATATTGTGACCTAGGTCCTCTTTCTAGTCATTATTCTACTGGCGATGAAACTACCTTCAATTTTTAAAACTGATTTACAGAGTCCCAACACTAACGTTTGTCTAAAAGCACACACTGAGGTGAAGTTAAGGAACTAATTCAAGGTTCAGGAACTTCCTTGGTTTTTTTTATGTTTGCTCAGTGAATGAGTGAATAACTGCTCTACTCTTAGCTGTTTATATAGCTGTAGCTCTCTAAATCTTGAAGGGATCGTCTGAAATCGGTCTCCCCTGAGATAGCTGGTTACCAGGCTCGCCCCTGCAGCTCCTTCCAGTGTTTTGGGCTGGATTCGAAGGGATTCTGTCGGCACCCCAGCACATCCATTTGTTAACGTACAACCGTAGGCAAGTTTTAAAAATCTCTCTGAGCTTCAATTTCCATTTCTTTAAAAGGTGAATAATAATTATTTTGCACAAGTTATTAGTATAGCATGTATTCAACAAGTTATTGAATGCCTGCTTTGACTAGGCACTGTGTTAGGTACTGGGGATTCCCTGCCCCCCAGTCCCCGTGTTATTTTGTATTAGTTCCAAGTGTACAGCAGAATGACTTGACAGTCATACATTTAACCGTGTTCCCCCTGATATTTCCAGTACCCTCCTGGCACCACACATAGTTATTGTAATATTGACTATATTGCCTGTGCTCTACTTTACATCCCCATGACGATTTTGTAACTACCGATTTGTACTTCTTAATCCCTTCACCTCTTTCACCCAGTCTCCCAACCCCTCCCTCCTCTAGCAACCACCAGCCAGTCTCTGTGTCTATGAATCTGTTTCAACTTTGTTTATTTTGTCCTTTAGATTCCACATATAAGTGAACTCATGGTATTTATCTTTCTCTGACTGACTCAGTTCACTTACTATAACACCCTCTAGGTCCATCCATGCTGTCGCAAACAGTAAAAATTTAGTCTTTTTTTATGTGTGCTGGGGATTTTCAGAGGTGAATGGAAAAAAAAAAAAAAAAGATCCTAGCATTATGCAACTTACAAGCCAGAGGGTAGGCATGTATTTATGATATAATAATGCAAATAAGTGTATGATTATAAACCATGTAGCATGGACCCAGTAGAAAGAGGCCATGTAGCTTGGAGGACTAAGGGGGGGGAGGAGCAGTCAGCAAAGGGTTCTCTGAGGAACTGAATTTGGAGCTGAGCTCTAAAGAAGGATTAGGCATTAACCAGACAAAAACCAGATAAAAGTTTGTCCCAGGCTTTTTCGATCTGGAGACTTTCTTGTTAGAGTCTGAAAAAGGGCCAGTTTAGCTGTAGTCCAGAGAGTAAGTAAAAACATGGTGGGAGGTGAGATTGGAGAGGTCCGCAGGGGCCAGAGCATGCAGGTCTTACACAAGGAGTTTAAGAATATTGGTTTTTAGCCTGACCGGCGTGGCTCCGTGGTTGAGCGTCGACCTATGAACCAGGAGGTCATGGTTTGATTCCTGGTCAGGGCACATGCCCTGGTTTCAGGCTTGATCCCAAGTGGGGAGCATGCAGGAGGCAGCCTATCAGTGATTCTCTCTCATCATTGATGTTTCTATCTCTCTCTCCCTCTCCCTTCTTCTCTGAAATAAATAAAAATATATTTTAAAGAATTTAAAAAGGAATGTTGGTCTTTAGCACAAGAACAGTGTGATACCATGAACGTGCTCACAGGACTGTCATGTCAACATTTGCCGTGTGAAAACATCACTCTGGAGAAGGAATTGGAGAATGAGTTGTATATGGAGAATGAATTATAAGGTAGCAGGACTCAAACACTGGACTATTGGAAAGTCCTATATCATTTAATATCCTGAACAAGCTGCCGTAAGAGAAAGACCCCAATAATGCAATAGCTTAAAGAAGACAAGAGTCTATTTCTGTCTATGATGGCGGAATGATTGCTGGTGGGCTGCCTCTCTTCTGTGAGGTCTTCAGAGAACCAGTTTTTCTCAATCTTGTTGACCATCCTGTGTCCCGAAGCTATTGTTTGCATTTTTGTGGTCACAGTGGGGCCATCTCCATGGGGTCACTGTGGGGTCAACCCATGAGTAGGGGGAGAAACAGAGAGCATGTGTGACCATTTATGCAACCGTGTAGGATTGACACGCATCACTCCTGCTAACATCAGTTCACAGCAGCCTAGTCACATGGCCACACAGAGGAGCTGGGAAAGGTCTGTAAGGAGGCTGCCTTGTCCGGATGTAGTAATGAAACGTAGAGGCCTCTGGTGCTAAAGAGAAGATGTAGAAAACGGATAAGGAGCGACGATTATTTGTCTACACCTGGGGCAACATGAAGAAGCTTCCCTTAAACAGGAGAAACGTATCAGTTATAACTGTAGGAGGGAAGGAGAAATTTGGAGCAATTAGAGGTTTGGCAGCAAACAAGTAATTAAATAACATGAATAAAATTTATGACATAGTAGAGTCACATAGTAGAAGCTGAATAAAGGATGACTATTGGTGGTGATAATATCAGCAATATTACTAATAATATGATGATAATTCCCATTTAACCAATGTGAATTCTTATTAAGTTATTGGATCTAGAAGTTGAAATCTTTTATAATGAGTGAATGAATATTAAAATGTCTTTGGTAAGCTTAAGAATATTTCTCTCACTTACCTACTTTTTTAGTTTTTTGTTTGTTAATCCTCACCTGAGGATATTTTTTCTATTGCTTTTTAGAGAGAGTGGAGGGAGGGGGAGAGAGAGAGAGAGAGAGAAACATCCATGTGTCTGACTGGTTGCCTCTGCACGCATGGATGAGCCTGCAACCAAGGTACGTTCCCTTGATCAGAATCGAACCGGGGACCCTTCAAGTCGGAGGGCCGACACTCTTAACTACTGAGCAATACTGAGCAAAATGGGCTAGGGCTCCATTGTCAGTTTTGAGTTCTCACTCTTCCCTCCTCTCCTCTTTGCTTCCCAGCTGGCGGAGGTCTACGGCCCGGTGTTCACTGTGTACTTGGGCACGCGGCCCACGGTGGTGCTGTACGGGTATGCTGCGGTGAAGGAAGCCCTGATCGACCGGGGCGAGGAGTTTGCTGGCAGAGGCAGCTTCCCAGTGATAGACTACCTCTCCCGGGGATTAGGTATGCTTCCCGGTGGGGATTGGGTATGCTTTTGGGTGGGGGTTAGGTATGCTTCCGGGTGAGGGTTAGGTATGCTTCCGGGTGAGGGTTAGGTATGCTTCCGGGTGGGGATTTGGTATGCTTTCGGGTGGGGGTTAGGTATGCTTCCCGGTGGGGATTGGGTATGCTTCCCGGTGGGGATTGGGTATGCTTCCGGGTGGGGGTTAGGTATGCTTCCGGGTGGGGATTGGGTATTATTCCCTGTGGGGGGTTAGGTATGCTTCCGGGTGGGGGGTTAGGTAGGCTTCCGGGTGGGGGTTAGGTATGCTTCCCGGTGGGGATTGGGTATGCTTCCCGGTGGGGATTGGGTATGCTTCCGGGTGGGGGTTAGGTATGCTTCCGGGTGGGGATTGGGTATTATTCCCTGTGGGGGGTTAGGTATGCTTCCGGGTGGGGGGTTAGGTAGGCTTCCGGGTGGGGGTTAGGTATGCTTCCCGGTGGGGATTGGGTATGCTTCCCGGTGGGGATTGGGTATGCTTCCGGGTGGGGGTTAGGTATGCTTCCGGGTGGGGATTGGGTATTATTCCCTGTGGGGGGTTAGGTATGCTTCCGGGTGGGGGGTTAGGTAGGCTTCCGGGTGGGGAATGTGTGAAGATTTGCAAGTTGCCAAGATTCCAAATAGGCAAAGGAACTGGGAAACTTTAAGCATGTGTAGAAATGTACGGAAATATCATGATTCCAACATTTTCTGTAAAGGACAATTAATCCATATTTTAAGTGATGAAGGCGACACAATGTCTCCATAAAACGATAATTTCAATGAAAACCAACTCACCACAATGTTCTATTTGTGACTAAGCCATGTTCGGTTTAAATTACGGCCTGCTAAGAATGAGAAGAGAGGGAAGAAATTGACTAAATTATTTTATTCACCAAATATTTTGCTTTCTGTCCTGAGTCATAGTTGCCAAGAGATTATTTTAGAAAACGTGTATAGTATGCATGGAACCAACATAAATTTGGAATACTTCCAACCTTACCTTTAATCTCCTCATCTAAAAAGGATAAGAAATATTTGAATTCAATAGGAACAAAGCATAAAGCACAAATATGCTCTAAAAAGATTATGGAGAAACACATAGAAAGGGTTGGAATTGATATTACAAAAAGCTTTTCAATTTAAGGACTTGAACTATCATCCATTTGTTTTTGGATCTGGACTTAGAGCTGCCCATTCCTCAGGAGGGTCACTGGGTTCCGGCAAAGAGATAAGGCCTGAATGGGGTTTTCCCCTCCTCCGAATTGTTCTCCAAGATCTTCTTGGACAAGTTTCCTACGAGCGTTATTTTTCCTCCCTGGTCCTGTCTTGACTCTGGAAGTCTAATGTTGAAGTTCCTTGGTGTTAGACACATTTCATGGAAGGTATTTGACAAAGAGAGGGAAAATGTTAAAGTGCAAAGGCCTATGGCTGCGTCCCTTATCTGAGGAATAGATTTTCATGAGCTTCCTCCCAATGCATCAGAGTTGTCTCTCCTTCCAGGAATTGGCTCCATTTTCACTCACCATGCACAGGAGTTGGCCCTGAACATTTAATTGATTACTTGGGCTCACCATGATTTATTAGCTGTATGGTTTATAAGCGTTTTGCCTCCATGATCTTCAGCCTTCTTATCAGTTAAATGGGGACAAAAACTGAGTTACTGCGAAGTTTGGAGGAGTTCATGGATGAAGAAGAGTTTAGTAAGATGTCAGCCAAGAGTCTTGATAGTGAGCGTCTACCAGTGATGGGCAACCTTTTGAGCTTGGTGTGTCAAACTTCGCCAAAAAACTGAGCATAACTCGGGTAGTGTGTCACTTTGAGGAAAAAACATTATTTCGCAAATATTTCATCCTCGGCATGCGGCCGCCTCAGCAGCCGCATGTCATCAGAAATGGCTATGCGTGTCAGTGCTGACACGCGTGTCATAGGTTCACCATCACTGGTCTAGGCTGTGGCAGGCGAACAGGGCGCAGTGGGAATTTCAGATATTTACATTTCTGCTTTTTAAAAAAATATATATATATATATATTTTATTGATTTTTTACAGAGAGGAAGGGAGAGGGATAGAGAGTTAGAAACATTGATGGGAGAGAAGCATCAATCAGCTGCCTCCTGCACACCCCCCACTGGGGATGTGCCCGCAACCAAGGTACATGCCCTTGACCGGAATCGAACCTGGGACCCTTCAGTCCCCAGGCCGATGCTCTATCCACTGAGCCAAACTGGCTAGGGCTACATTTCTGCTTAAGTGACATGATCATTTTTTGAGATGAAGACTGTCAGCTAGGATTCATGAAAATGGGAGTTATCCTTTTTTATTTACTTTTTGTCCCGATAGGAATTGTTTTCAGCAACGGAGAAAGCTGGAAGCACACCCGGCGTTTCTCCCTCACGGTTTTGCGGAACATGGGGATGGGCAAGAAGACCATTGAAGACAGAATTCAAGAGGAAGCCTTGTGTCTGGTGGAAGCTTTAAGGAAAACCAACGGTGTGTATTTGTGAAATTGACAGGAGTAGTTTGGGTGATGCCGTTACAGGTAGCCTGCAGAGATGGGTGGCTCAGGTACGGCAGAAGCTCACGTTTTGCTCACGTACCAGCAGGAAGAGGGAAGAGGTTGGCTTTTTCAGGCTCTTCGGGTCCCAGGTCGACAGGGGCTTAGATAGCTTCCCCGTTTGGCTTCCAGTGTCACCAGGATTCATCCCTCTTGTGCGAGTGGAAGGAGCAGAGAACAAGGAAAAGAGCCAACGGTGTTCTGGACGAGCCAGGCCTAGCCCGGTACACAAAGCTTCTCTTCCATGAGCTAGTTCCAGGGCTACTAGTACACCCACCTCTGAGAACTGGAAATATGGCTGGCTATGGGCCCCGGAAGAAGAGGAGAACCCGGATTTTGCCAATCAGCTAGTAGTTTAGCCACAATAACTTGAAAAGCTAGGTAATTTCTCTAGTAGCTTCTTGAGAAACCTTGCAAATATTTCATGATATATGTGTATCAAGTCGTTATGCTATGCACATTAAACATACAGTGCTGAATGTCAGTTATATCTCAGTGAAACAAAAAAAAAAGCACTGGTGGTTCAGGGGTAGAATTTATGTCCAAACCTTGCAACACACATGCCTCATGGCTCACGCAGGAGTGTAGTTGGGAAGGGAGGGTTTCTGGGGAGGGGCGGTGGCTCCTAAGCAGACCCCAGAATGGCCTGACAGAGGAGGGCAAGGACACTGGGGTGAGGTTTCTATGGTGGTTAGGGGGCGAGGGGGTGGGGTTCCCCGTGCCCACCAGGGCTTGTGTGGTTAAACACCCTCCTTGTGCCAAAGAAAGGAACACCTGAGCTTTTAAAAATCAGTTTGTCCAGATGTGAGCAGAGGAAGAAAAGGTAAGGCTTAAAGCTGTCAGCAGCCCTAACTGGTTTGGCTCAGTGGATAGAGTGTCGGCCTGCGGACTCCAGGGTCCCAGGTTCAATTCCGGTCAACAGCATGTACCTTGGTTGCGGGCGCATCCCCAGTGGGGGCTGTGCAGGAGGCAGCTGATCAATGCTTCTAGCTCTCTATTCCCCTCCCTTCCTCTCTCTAAAAAATCAATAAAATACATTTAAAAAGAAGCTATCAGCAGCCCAATACCAAAGAATGGAGTCATATTCTTTATTACATATAGAAAGCCTGTTTGCTATACTATAACATCATGTTTCAAATACCAGACTGTAACTCCCAATTTCTCTCATAAATCATCTCTTCTACAGGAAAAGCACACCCGGCTTTTTTAGCCGTGTTTTGTAAAGTAAGATTTCAAGGGTCCCCTGTCCTTTGATTTCCTCACTAGGTAGCTCAGTTTCTTATGGGTATCAGGAAGCATCACACTGAAGGCGAACTCTTACACCTTCGAAGACATTTTTGCCACAGAAAGAATGAGCTCTTACTATTTGCGACAGCATGGGTGACCTAGAGGGTGTCATGCTGAGTGAAGTAAGTCAGTCAGAGAAAGACAAATACCATTGGATTTCACTTACATGTGCAATCTAAAGAACCATGTAAGTGAGTAAACGAAAGAGAAACAGGCTCATCGACACAGAACAGACCGATGGCTGCCAGAGGGGTGGAGGTTGGGAGAGTGAGTGAGAAAGGTGAAGGGATTGAGAAGTACAGATCGGAAGTTACAAAATAGTCATGGGGATGTAAAGTACAGCTTAGGGAATGTAGTCAATAATATTGTAATAAATAAATCTAAAAGATTTTTAAAAGATCTTGTGAATTACCTTGTGGCTCTTATTTGGCGAATGCTGTAAATAGAAGAATACGTGAGGGAAATTAATAAACCGGACTGGATTAGACAGTTATGTTTGGGGAAACAATACACTTTATTTTAGGCATGCTGCATTTATGGTGAGGGTGGCAGGTCCAGGTAGTTCCTATACTTAACCTTTGGAGTCCACCTTTCTCGGTTATTTCACACGGTCAGCTTAAGATGCCGATGAACATTCTGCTCTAACTTTGAACTCCTGTTGTTTTCAGCGTCTCCCTGCGACCCCTCTCTCCTCCTGGGCTGTGCTCCCTGCAACGTGATCTGCTCCGTCATCTTCCAGAGCCGCTTTGAGTACAGCGATAAGAAGTTGCTGACCTTGCTACACTATTTTCAAGAAAACTTCAGGATTGTAAGCACCTCCTGGATACAGGTAAACTCAAGGTTTTCTTTAAATGAGAAATAATTTTCTGACTAATCTATTGCTTATGCCTACCCCCATCCCTTTGCCCTATTTCAAAATGGCTGAAGTGATGTTTATTAGACTATCATTTGTAAGCGATTAGTGAGTTATCAAATCAACTCAGTGTGTTAAAATTAAATTTAAAACATGAAACATCGCAATAGAAAGAAAAATATTATATTAAACTGCACCAAAGGATAAGATATTTTTTCTATAGATGAAGAGGGTAATGGTGTAAAATGTATGTATTTCTTGCTATAGGACACTGTCAGAAAATATCAGTAACCTCTGATATATAATCATTAACAACTAAAATTTTGTGTGGATCATAAGGTTTTTCAATGTTTCACCTGGGAAGGACCCTGGAGAACAAAGAGTCAACTCCTCATTTTTTTGGAACAGGAAACTATCACCCACAGATATGAAGCATAGTCTCAAAGTAGCCTAACCAAGACAAAGAATGAGCTAGACCTAGAATCCAGACTTCTTGATTCTCTACTGAGTTTGATACAAGCTACCAGCCTGAATAAATTGTTCCAGTGTTCACCAGCGATATTAGGTAATGAAAGTTCCAGTTAAAGCAGAGTCAGTAAACTCTAGGATTGGGAATGGCCAAGTATGTTCTAGTGCAGGATGCACGCCTTATTCATCTCCACCTACTCAGCATATAGCAAAGTGCCTGGTACACAATAGAGGCCAATAAAAGTTTGGTGAGTAAATTAATGAATTATTCTTTACTCTTTCAGCTCTACAATGCTTTCCCCTACTTAATACATTATCTCCCAGGAAATCATAATGAACTCTTTACGAACTTTACTGAACAGAAAAAATTCATTTTGGAGCAAATAAAAGAACACCAGGAGTCCCTGGACTTCAATAACCCTCGAGACTTTATTGACTACTTCATGATTAAAATGGAAAAGGTATCAATGACCCTGATTTGCAACTTCATCTTCTGTGGGTGATGTGGCTCGGATTAGTTCTGATCTTCTCAGTGAAATTGGGATATTCAATCAAAAGCTTCTTCCTAGGGATGTATTAATTGCTTGTGCAACCTCTTACTTGTGCAAACCATATTGGGTGTCTTGAGATAGTCCCAAATTCTCCCTAAAAATGACTTACATGATTAAAGCTGGATCTTTATTTGGAACAGGTTGAAATACGTGCACACATACACACATTCACACACACACACACACACACACGCAAAGAAGCACACACATTCAAGAATAATGATAAACAGCATATATCATTCATAAAATAAGTTCCATGAATGCAAGATGTAACATGTGAGGGAACACAGGGATGGGTAGGCATCTCGCAAGGCTTACCTTGGGAACGATACTAGGAAATCTTCCCAGATTAGTTTTAGAGGAAACTCTGGCTCAGATGAACAGAGATGACAAAAAATAGGTCCAGATGATCAAGTGAGTGGAGTTCTCAAAGAGGTTACTGAGGAACTGTCACTGTGTAACGACCGGCGACATTGGGAATGGTGATGCTGTAGGGGGCAGGCGGTTCTGGAGCTTGAATGTGAAATTTAAACGATGAAATAGACAATAAATGCTAGAACTGACGGGGAGTGGCCATAATGACTTGATAAAAATTATGTTTGAAGGAACTGAATGGCTCTCGTGGGTGAGAAGGTGAAGAATCAGAAAGGACTTATTGAAAGTTTACAGCTCTGATTTTATTTAAACTGTTTGAAGGAATCCTAACAACTTATCTGACTTTACCTTTAGCTATTATACTCTCTAACGTCTGGCTTAATTGGTCAAATAAGCAAATAATGATGTTATATGGTATCTCAAAGGCTCTTTAATTTATCAAGTAATTCTAATACATCATTCCTAGGAAAAGCACAATAAACAGTCTGTGTTTACCATGGACAACTTGATCACTACTATATGGGATATGTTTAGTGCGGGGACGGAAACAACGACCACCACCCTGGAATATGGACTCCTGCTCCTGCTGAAGCACCCAGAGGTCGCAGGTATGCTCTCAGATGTTGGGCTGGATAAAAATCTCAGGTAGAGCCCTAACCCGGTTTGGCTCGGTGGATAGAGCGTCGGCCTGCGGACTCAAGGGTCCCGAGTTCGATTCCAGTCAAGGGCACATGCCCAAGTTGTGGGCTCAATCCCCAGTTGGGCACTTGCAGGAGGCAGCCAATCCATGATTCTCTCTCATCACGGATGTTTCTATCTCTCTCTCCCTCTTCCTTCCTCTCTGAAATCAATAAAAAAATATTTAAAAAAAATTTCAGGTAGAAACAGTGGGCAGGCAACATCCAAATGAGGACTATCCCACTCCTCATCTGCCTACACAATGTACAAGAAAATTTCCATCACTGACACATCTTCCTATCATTGGATGAATTACATTCAAATTAGATTATTACAAAAGGAGAAAAAAATATTTATTTTAAATATGTGTTTATTGATTTTAGAGAGAGGAAGGGAGAGGTATAGAGAGAGAGAAATGTCAATGATGAGAGAGACACATTGATTGGCTGCTACTGGGGATTGAGCCTGCAACCTGGACATGTGCCTTGACCAGGAATTGAACCATGACCTCTTGGTTCATGGGTCGACTCTCAACCACTGAGCCACCCCAGTTGTTTCAGAAAAATCTATTTAAAAAGCAGCAGAGATTTGAAGGGCAGAGGTCACGGTCCTTCCTTCACTAGTGGAGTGTCCTCGATTTGTGTCAGACCAGCTCTTCATCTGTTTAAGGGAGACGGAAATACTTCGTAACATTCGGTCTTTCCCACAAAGGAAAAGTTAACAAGCATTTGTTTTTAATTAATGAATAGTCTTACTTAAGCTCTATATTATTAACATGATACCCTTTGTAGATAAAGGAAAAATATAATTCATTAACAACTACTTTCAGTAATCTTATTCAATTTCTAGGATTGTAGGCTTGGGAATGAGAAAGACCACATAATACCTGGATGTCCTTAAGAAATATATTGACTTTTCTGGACCTGTTTCCTCATTTTTAAGATACACAAACTAATAACCCAACACATAGTACTGTTTTTGAGAAATTTATAAAATAATATAATAAATAGTGCAGCATGCCTGTCAAATTTTGCATGCTAAATAAATGTTAAATTACTTTTTGTTCCTATATGCAGAGCCAACTAAACATCTTATTTAATTGCTCTATTTATTAAGCATTTACTTCACTGGCTAGTTCTTACCCCCTTGGAAGTTACGGATTTAATAAAACAAAAGCTTCACACACAAAGACTAAACTATGTGGTTTGTAGTGAGCCTCAAGATCTCAGACCCCTGAGTCTATCAAACAAAAATACACAAAGTAGAGAATCAGAGTTGAGAAATGAATTTCATGGTACAGTTGGGTTTTACATGTACGTATACTGAAGTCTCTCCTGAGATTCCAATTTGTCAGGAGACTGAAATTCTGTTTATTTTTTTTCCCTTGAGGAGGTAGTAGCCATGTGTACTTTTCCCTTCTCCCCATCTCCCACCACAATGTAACCAAAATCAAGAAGATCATTTTCAAAGTCTTTTCATCTCACATAAATTCTGATTCCTACCTCGCCAGCTAAAGTCCAGGAAGAGATTGACCGTGTGGTGGGCAGAGAGCGGAGCCCTTGCATGCAGGACAGGAGCCGCATGCCCTACACGGATGCCGTGATCCACGAGATCCAGAGATACATTGACCTCGTCCCCAACAACCTGCCCCACGTGGTGAACCAGGACATTAAGTTCAGAGAATACTTCATTCCGAAGGTGAGAGATGTTTCATCTACACTCCTCCATCGGAACCTCAGCTTCCCACCCTCACTGTGGTTAGAAGCACAGGCTGCCTAACTGCCTACAGGCATTGCACATTCCTGGCTCAGGCTCCTCACCCTCCGATGACACGCTCCCTTCCTTCTAGTTGGTTGACACTATTGTATAAATGTAATCCTGCTTATGTTCCCACAGGATTTTCAGGACATTCTGCCTGTCCCTTAGCCCAGGCTGCTGTCCACTTACTGCTTTCCGGTGAATGTTTTATTACTCTGACCACTGAGCCAGTATCCTACACTCCCCCTGCCTCCTCAACTGTCTGTTTCACTTAGTGGTCAAAATTTTCATGAAAAAAAAAAAAAAAAAAAAGGCAACAATTCAATTAAAGAGCATAGTGGTAGGAGGGGATTCGTACCAGTTTTTCATTCTGATTGGGAAATAAAGGGTTTTCAAGAATGTGGCCAGGCAGGTAGTTTTGAGGAAGACCTCATACTTGGTTTCAAAGAGGATGGGCTGGATTTCCAGTGACACCGGCACTTTTAGACGAGAGTGCAACCAATTTCTGGAGAACAGTGCTCTCCAGGGAGCGGCCTTGGTTTCCTGAAAAGCAAGTGCAGGTGTCGGGCTCCAAACGGAAGAGGATGGCCTTGGAGTCCATGAACTGGCATCATACAACTGAAGACTTGCTAGCCTCGGTCATTTATTTGTACTGTGACATGAAGTCAATAAATCCTCCTTTTATGCCTCAATCTCCTCATCTATAAATCAAAAGGAGTAGACAAGGGACTTTTTTCCAAGCTCCGTAACCTTCTTTATAATCCAGTTTATCTGTTTCTTTTTATATCAGGGCACAGCCATATTCACATCCCTGACTTCTGTCCTGCATGATGACAAAGAGTTTCCCAACCCAGGCCAGTTTGATCCCGGCCACTTCCTAGATGAAAGTGGCAACTTTAAGAAGAGCGACTACTTCATGCCCTTTTCAGCAGGCAAGCAAGCTTCATTTTTTTTCTCTATATCCAGGGGTCAAATGAGACGGGGAAGGGCTGGGGACTATGCTGGGCTGGACAAATTGTCATTTGCATGAGGCCAGAGGCACCACTCCCAAAGTCCAGGTTATTTCTCTTTGGATTGAAAGAGAGGCTCCTCACTGAGTTCTGTCCCATAACCCACCACTGAGATGCCTAAGAGCTCCTCCTAGAAGTTCAATTCCACAAGACTTTCCTCCCCTTCCCTGGGAAGCCAGTTCATTCAATACACTTTACTAGGACCCTATACGTAGCAGACTCATTTCAGATCCTAGGATTAAATGTGAATAAGAAGCAGACCCTCTCTCTACGAAAGAGGAAGCCAAATTAATAGGCAGTGAGACCCCGGGGGGCAATGGTCTTTGAGGGGCTGTTGTGGGAGCCCAGGGGGCAGGGGCAGAGGGCAGAGTAGTTGGGAGGTAAGGGAAAGTTTCTTGCAGGAAGCATTTGAGTATCTTTCTTTAATTTGTCAGGGTCCTGGGGAAAAAATAGGTGGCATACTCAAAAGGTCAACTAAAGAAAGTTGAATGAAAAGACTGTTTCAGAGGCGAAGGAGGGTTGAGGGAAGTGACGAAGTGTATGAAGGTTCTGAGGGGCGAGCACCAGCAGAAAGACATTCCCATCCGAGGATGGAAGGAATGAGGGAAGGAGGCGGTTACTGGAACCCAAATAGATTTTTTTGTTGTTGTTAATCCTCACCCGAGGGTATTTTTTCATTATTTTTAGAGAGAGTGGAAGAGATGGGGAGAGACAGAGAGAAACATCAATGTGAGAGATACATCGATTGGTTCCTCCCACATGCGATCAGGGCCAGGGATTGAGCCTGCAACCCAGGTACATGCTCTTGATCAGAATCAAGCCCAGAGCCCTTCAGTCCGCAGGCTGACGCTCTATCCACTGAGCAAAACCAGCTAGGGCTAGATCTTTAGCAGAGACAGGATGCCTCAACTGGAGATGCATCGATAGGGGGAGGAGAACAGCCACTGGCTAACCTGTGGCCTGGCAGGGTGGGGTTGAGGAAATGAATACTCTGGCTGTTGCAATACCTAGTCCTCTGAGTTTATTCAGAATCCAGAAGGAACTAACTTCAGGGTGTATGCAGTCCATAAAAATCGGCTTCCTCAACACAGAGCAAGCATAAAAGAGAAACGCACACAGAATGGACCAAGGGGCAGGAGAAACCGAGAATATTCAGCACACTCCAATGGAGGAACAGCGGGAAGAGTAGGGGCGAAGGGCCTTTCCTATAGAAGTCACTGAAACAGAGGCAAAAATTGGAGATTGGCTCCTGATTAGATATCTAAGAAAATTACTTGGTCTCATGGCAGCAAATTATGTGCAATTCCCAGAGATGATCCCAAAGCAAGACACCGCTATCCTCCTCCTCATCTTTCTTCCTGTATAATGCACCTGCTGGAGATTTCTATTCACATCTCAGGGCTTGCAGGCTTGCTTTTGTCCTGACACTGTGGGTACCATTACAAGATCTAAGGCCTTACCTTAAGAGCGTATGTTCCAGTCTGTGAGACAGATGAATAATTAGAATTTCGTGTGAAGTGTGCTGTATTAGAAGCATTAGTGAGGGTTGAGAAAAACATACATGAGGGAGTGAATTACATACCCTGAGCATGTCACAGAAGTTTGCATAGGATAAATGACCTCTGAGCTGGGTCCAGAAAGAAGTGGAGAATATCAGCCGACTGAGCAGAGGGGAAGGCTGTTCCGTTTGGAGGAATGACTGGAATCTGAGATAACACCTGAGGTTGCCAGTTAACACCTGCGTTGCCAGTCTCTTTGGGAATTAGTGAATGGTAGTGCTTGTGGCTAGTTGTGATGTTTCTTTTTATACTTGGCAATGGTAAGCTCTTGAAATTTTGTAAAGCAGGGACATGACAAGGTTAAGATTATCCTTTAGAATCCAGGGAGGAGACACAAACCTATTGTTGAGTCTTGGGTTGGAGGTAGATGGAAAAGTACAGTGTGTGTCTTATGTCAAGGTGAGTGTGTGTGTGTGTGTGTGTGTGTGTGTGTGTGTGTGTGTTTAGAAAGATGTCATTGACAGGTCTCAGCAAAGCCAATCCAACATGGGTGCACAGGAAAGATCTTTTCATGTAGCATGCACACAAAACATGTGCTGAGAAAATGAAGAAAACCAGGTTTCAATGTAGATAGGAGAAGCCATGGGTTAATTCGGCTTTTATTAATATATTTATGTTCGTATTCGTCCCATCTTTTTAAAGCTTCTTTGTGTACTAACTCAGAAATAGAATGAAATGCGTATTTAATTTATGTGTCATTTTTAGGAAAAAGAGTTTGTGTTGGAGAAGGCCTGGCCCGCATGGAGTTGTTTTTACTACTGACCCACATTTTGCAGCATTTCACCTTGAAACCTCTGGTTGATCCGAAGGACATTGACACCAGCCCACTTGTCAGTGGGTTCGGCTCTGTACCACCCTCCTATGAGCTTTGTTTCGTTCCCGTCTGAGGAAGGGGCAGGTTGCAGAACAAGACTCTCGCCTCATCTGAACAAGCCAGACGCTCTCTGTTTGGTGTGTTAGCCGTTATCCACCTCTTTTGTAACAGGAGGAATGGCATTCCCGAGCTCTGTCTCTTCTAATTTTCCCATCCTTTAAATAATAAAACGATAGCCCTAACTGGTTTGGTTCAGTGGATAGAGGGTCGGCCTGCGGACCAAAGGGTCCCGGGTTCGATTCCAGTCAAGGGCACGAACCTCGGTTGCAGGCTCCTCCCCGGCCCAGGCCCTGGTTGGGGCTCGTGCAGGAGGCAACCAATTGACATGTTTCTCTCACATCAATGTTTCTGTCTTTCCCTCTCTCTTCCACTCTCCCTAAAAATCAGTGGAGAAATATCCTCAGGTGAGGATTAACAAAACAAAACAAAACAAAAGAAATAAAACTATAAAGCCTCTACTGTGAGACAAAAGAGAAAGTCTTTAGACCTTGAGCTCTGCAAAAAAATTTCAGAAATGGGCCACAAAAAATACTAATTATACAAGATCGATAAATAGGTCTTTAGTTAAATTAGTATTTAAACTCCTATCTATTCATCAAAAGATACTGTTTAAGATACTCAAAAGGCAAGGTACAGACTGGGAGAAATATTTCCAATGAATATATCCACAAAAGGACTTATATCCAGATTTCATAAAGAACTAAAAACAACACAAAGACATCCAAGTATTTTTTAAATGGGCAAAATGTTTGAATAGTCACTTCACAGAAGAGGATTTTCATGTGGTCAATAAACATGAGAAAAAGTCCTCAACTTTATTAGTTGTGGGGGGAATAAAAATTAAAACCACACTGAATTACTCATGTGTACCTACCATCTGCTAACATACATGTTCCAGGTGAGCAAGGATCTTTGTTTTGCTCACTAACAAATATCAATCGGCTGGAGTAGTGCCTGGCACATATTGGCTCAGTAAATATTTGATAAAATTAATGACTACTTGAATGAATGAAGAATGAATGAGTGAATTTCTCTTTGAAGGTGGATTTGAACATGTCTGTTAAAATGTAAATGCAAATACCTGTCTTTCAAGCAATTCCACTTCTTATGCATTTATTTCATGGATATTCTTGAATGTGTCCCTTAATCGTACGGATGTGGACATTCATTTCATGATTATTCATGATAGATTTGAAAAAAATTAAAGTGCTACTGGAGGTGGTAAGTACATTGTGGTGCACCTTTACAATATGCAATAGGTAAAAACAATCTTCACAGTGACATAATTTTGAAGTATTTATGATGTGGTCGACTCTATTCTCATATGAAAACAACACATTCAGTCCTTATAATTCAGGGAAATTGGTACAGTTTAATCCACCCCCATTTAACCGATATGGACACTGAGGCACAAACATGTTTACTAACAAGCCCCAAATCACAGACTTTTGTAAAACCAAGTCTAAAGAAACACAATATCTCTCAGCTGGTCCTTCTCCATCTGGGTTCCAGTGCCTGTGTGGGTACCAGAACCCAGCGTTTGACAGTATGCTCTGGCTCAGTGGTCGGCAAACTCATTAGTCAACAGAGCCAAATATCAACAGTACAACGATTGAAATTTCTTTTGAGAGCCAAATTTTTTAAACTTAAACTTCTTCTAACGCCACTTCTTCAAAATAGACTCGCCCAGGCCGTGGTATTTTGTGGGAGAGCCACACTCAAAGGGCCAAAGAGCCGCATGTGGCTCGCGAGCCGCAGTTTGCCGACCATGGCTCTGGCTGAATCATCTCATGTAATCCTCACAACAGCCTTCGGATGTCAGGACTGCTACCATCCCCATTTCAGAGATGAGAAGAGTGAGGCACACAAAGGTGAAATATCCCGCCCAGGGACACTTAGTTTATAAGTGGCAGAGACAGGACTTGCACCCTGACCATCTGACTTCAGAAGCCACATCTTCATCAACAAGCTACACTGTCTGCCAGAATGTACTTCAGGAATGACTGTGTGATGAGTGAATGAGGTCAGGGATTGAAATTAGGACAAACCAGGTGCGCCAGCCTGTCCCCAGAACTCACTCCAGGGCAGGAGCTGTGGGGCTGGGACGGAAGTGGGTCCCTTTCCTGAAGTCCAGTGATGTGGTGGAGAAGTTAATCCTGGCGATGCTGGAGTAGCTCGATAAATCTCACTTTCTCCCGGAGAACAATGTTTCAGTCTGGAGAAATTACAAGGAAGCAGTTCTTGGAAGTCACCAGAGAGTCCCCCACATCGGGCGGATCCTGGAGGGGTAGCCGTGAAAAGAATGTGCAAGCAGGGGGTTGTCTGAGGGCGAAGCTGTTCAGCCAAGAACAAGCGCGTAGTGGTTTCGCTTGTGTTCACTTTGCACCTTGATGGTGATAACAGTTTTCAGAAGTTTTATTAAATAGACATCATTTATGTTGTTCTTGTTCTGTTGTGCAGTCTAGATTCTATAAGTAGCAGATCTCAATCCCACAGGTTCGTCCACTTTCCCCAAGGCACACATTATCTGTGAGCAGTTCAGGTACTAGAATCCCTTGATTTATCAAAACACTCTTCCTTGATCTTCATGTTATCTGTACCCCCGTGGGAAGAGAAAGCAAAAGATGCTTCTGGGCCTTAATATATATCTGTTGATTAAAATAATAGCTTTGCCCTAGCCGGTAGCCCTAGCTGGTTTGGCTCAGTGGATAGAGCGTCGGCCTGCGGACTGAAGGGTCCCAGGTTCGATTCCGGCCAAGGGCACATGCCTGGGTTGTGGGCTGGATCCCCAGTAAGGGGGGCGGGGGGGCATGCAGGAGGCAGTCGATCAATGATTCTGTCTCATCATTGAAGTTTCTATCTATCCTTCTCCCTTCCTCTCTGAAATCAATGAAAATATATTTAAAAATAATAATAATAGCTTTGAACTGGGTGGGGAGTGGGGAGAGTGTGTGGAGGCCAGAGGCTGGATGGTCTGAGGGCTGGTGCCCTGGCCGTGTGGGGTCCAGGCAGCCGTGAGGCCTCGCTCAGCAGTGTAGGTGCACTGGAGGGGGGCATGCAGATGGGATTCCTCACATGAGCTGCAACTTGACAGGGCTTCCCCTCTCCACTCAGAGCTGCCCCTGTTCCCTGGAAGGTTCCAGGGGAAGGAGCTCCCAGGATGATCCCAGGCCCCCCCAGATTCCGGGGTAAGGAGCTCCCAGGATGATCCCAGGCCCCCACCCCAGATTCACGTGTTCTTCTCGAAGGACCTGTTGCTGTTACTCTCTCGTGTCAGTTCTGACTGTGCTTAGGGAAATGGCCCGTTTCATTTAGGTGACTAAATTTGTGGGCATAGGGTTGTTCAGAATATTCCTTTATGATCCTTTTAATGTCCATGGCATCAAAGCAGTGGCCCTCCTTCTCACTTGGACAACAGTAATTTGTGTCTTCTCTCTTTTCAGGGGGTACTGGCTATATCAATTCTACTGAACTTCCAAAAACAGCTTTTTTTTCCCTCTCATTAATTTTCTCTATTGATTTCCTGTTTACAAGTTTGTTTTTTATTTCTGCTCTGATTTTTATTTTTAGGTTTCTGTGGCTTCCCTTGTATTTAATTCCTCGCTATTACTGATCCCGATCCCAGTATTTCCCTACACGATGAAACTGCTCCTGAACAACAGTTTTTCTCTCTTTTAAATCCAAACCTCAGGTAATTCTCAGTGACACACAGCCACGAGAGCTTTTCTGTGTGCGTCCCGTTTGTCCTCTGTGCTTCTCCTTAGGAGGACCAGCAGGCCTCTTTGTATTACTTTCTTTCTTTTTTTAATCCTCACCCTCACCCGAGGATATTTTTCCATTGAGAGAGTGGAAGAGAGAGGGAAAGACAGAGAGAAATACATCAATTGGTTGCCTCCTGCATGAGCCCCAACCAGGACCTGGGTTGGGCAGGAGCCTGCAACCGAGGTACATGCCCTTGACTGGAATCGAACCCGGGACCCTTCAGTCCGCAGGCCGATGTTCTATCCACTGAGCCAAACCAGCTAGGGCAACTTTCTTTCACTTTTTTACCTGCCTTATGCACGAAGGAAGGAAAGTCTGAGAACGGGCTCAGCAAATGATGTTTTTTATTGAGAACGTGCAGAGGAGAAATGGCTCTGCCCTGGCGCACAGTAATCAATCAGCTTGCTCTATTCACATTGACTACACAGTACCACTCAGCATTATATTAGCATACGTGTCACCAATACACATGTTTCCGAGTATGGAGAAGAGCATATCCGTTTCCCAGTGAGACTCAGGAAATTCTCCTTTCATGGAGGCTGGATATTCCTGGATCTTGAGTGAAGGGGGTGATGAGGAGAAGAGAGGTCAGAGAGGAGACCCCCAGGAAAGGGATGAAGAGGGGAAGAGATGAACGATGCCCCAGATGAGAGGGAGTTGCTGACAGGTCTGTCCTTCCTCACACAGGAATGAAGCAGAGCTGGTAAGGAGGCGGCACAGAAGCAAACCCATTCATAACTGGGGTGATGTCAAGGTCCTTTACATCGACCACGGCTTTCAAGGTAAAATTCTGTAAGATGGTGGTCAGGAATAAAAACAGCTCCATGCGGGCCAGGCCCTCTCCTGCACACATCCGTTTTCCTGAAAAATAACACACACAGAGAGTAGATAATCCTTGAACACTGATTTTCTGGATGCCAGAAAGAGACTGTGCAGTAATTATTTGATTAATTGTTGGATGGATGGATGGATGGATGGATGGATGGATGGATAGCAGAATGGTTGGATACACAGATGGACAAAGGATGGACATATATCCTGTCCACCCAATATCTTATCCTAACAGGTATTCTTCTTTCAACAAATATTTATTGAGAATCAGCACTATACCAAGTATTTCATTAAGTGTTCTCACTTTATAACTTCTCTTTCAGGTTTCTATCAGTCTTTTTCTAGAAACACACATACATTGGTTGTACTTCCTGTTTGTAGCCTGATGTTTCATGATCGTTCTTCACGTTTTCATAGCTTTTGTTCTTGCTCTACGTATACCTACTCTTCATCAATCTCCAACACACCCTGAAGTTCCCAGTTTTGTACCACACTGCTCTGTTTGGCTGGGATGCATGCACTTCTCTTATATTTTCAGTACCAAGCTCAGATTTCATTTCTGAACTTGGAAGAACTGAGTCAACTCTCCCAAACCCCGGTGATCTGGCCTAATAACAAGGGTGGGCCATGAGGAGAGAAAGTGTGCGGGCCTGGGGAGAGGTGCGTCTGGCCATGGACAAAGAGCAGTTCTACCAGTCCCAGGGTGAGGGCTACGTAAGTTCCAACTGATTCCCAAACAATATCCTGCCCTCTGCAGTACCAACGACAATAAATTCGTAGCCTAGTCGGTGTGGCTCAGTTGGTTGAGCATCATCCCATGCACCAAGAGGTCGCCGGTTTGATTCCTGGTCAGAGCACATGCCTGGGTTGCAGGCTCGACCCTCATTAGGGGGCGTGCAGGAGGCAGCCTATCGATATTTCTCTCTCATTGCTGTTTCCATCTCTCCATCCTTCCTCTCTCTCTTAAAAAAAAAAATCAATTAAAAAAACATATTTTGGGAAAAAAAAGAGAAGAAAATAAATTTGTATTACCTGCTGAGAAAGCCATGAAGTAGTCACTCTTCTTGAAGTTGCCTGCCTCATCCAGGAAGTGGCCAGGATCAAACTTCTCTGGGTTGGGGAATTCTTTGTCATCTCGCATCACAGAAGTCAGAGATGTTATAATGGTCGTGCCCTGGAAAGAACAGAAGGAAAAGTGAGTAATGAAGAAGTTGTGGAGCCCTAGCTGGTTTGGCTCAGTTAATAGAGCTTGGGCCTGTGGACTGAAAGGTCCTGGGTTCGATTCAGTCAAGGGCACATGCCTGGGTTGCAGGCTCAATCCCCAGTGGGGGGCATGCAGAAGGCAGCCAATCAATGATTCTGTCTCATCATTGATGTTTCTATCTCTCTCTCCCTCTTCCTTCCTCTCTGAAATCAGTAACAATATATTTACATATAAAAAAAAGACTAACTACTGGCTGTTAAAATTTGAAAGAAGAAAAAAAAAAGTAGTTGTGGAGCAAGTCCTTTAGTCCAATCTTATGATCTATACATGAGGAATCCTCGGTCCTAAGAAGGGCAGTGGCATTGTGAGCCAGAGAGAACAAGTAATAAACAACGGGCAGTTTAAGACCAGTGTCAGGGATGTTGCTAAAGTGAATTCCAATAGCATCTGAAGTACTGAGTACATGGGTCCTAGGGTGGCAGGCCTTCTGAATCCATTCTGCTCATCACCACGTTTGGACACTGCTGTATGTCTCCACTACCTACTTTATTTTATGACTTCAACCTTCACTCATTTCATAGATGGATTATGGTTTAAAATGGAAGGTTTAAAAAACAGAAGTTGGAACTTGAAATATCTGGAGTTATCTATTCATAGGGCTTTTATAAACAGACATCTGGTCTAATAAAAAATAATATTTTCTGTAGTAATGACAATAAATACAACGATTAGTCTTATCATTGCCATGTGGATTGTTTGTAACAACTATTAGTCTTATCATTGCCATGTTGTTTGTCTTGATTTAAAAACATAGAAGCAAAGAACTGATGGTTGCCAGAGGGAAGAAGGGGAGGGATGGATAAAAAAGGCGAAGAGCAGTATAATAATCAATAATAGTATGATAGCTTTGCATGGTGACAGATGGTTACGCGACTTAGTGTGGTGAGCACATAAGATAAATATATGTTGAATAGTCATGGGGATGTAAAGTACAGCATAAGGAATATAGTTAACAATATAATAACTATATATGGTGTCAGGTGGGCACTAAAATTATCAGGGGGGACACTTTGTAAAGTATATGATTCTATAACCACTATGCTATACATCTGAAACTAATACAAAATAATATTGAATGTAGCCCTAGCTGGTTTGGCTCAGTGGATGGAGCATTGGCTTGCGGACTGAAGGATCCCAGGTTCGATTCCGGTCAATGGCACAGGCCCTGGTTGTGGGCTTGATCCCCAGTGGGAGGTGTGCAAGGGGCAGCTGATCAATGATTCTCTCTCATCGTTGATGTTTCTATCTCTCTCCCTCTCCCTTCCTCTCTGAAATCAATAAAAATATATTTTTAAAATATTGAATGTAAACTATAATCCTATATAATAAAACCCTAATATGCAAATCTAACGGCAGAACAACCAGTCGCTATGATGTGCACTGACCACCGGGGGGCAGATGCTCAACGCAGGAGCTACCCCCTGGTGGTCAGTGCACTCCCACAGGGGGAGTGCTGCTCAGCCAGAAGCCAGGCTCATGGCTGGCAAGCGCAGTGGTGGTGGCGGGAGCCTCTCCCGCCTCCGCTGCAGGCAGGTGGTAAGGAGCAAGGGGTCCCAGACTGTGAGAGGGCAGAGGCCAGGCTGAGGGGGACCCCCCGCCCCCCACAGTGCACAAATTTCATGCACTGGGCCTCTAGTTGAAAAATAAAATTCAAAAAAATAAATGTTGAGCTCTAGCTGGTTTGGCTCAGTGGATAGAGCATCAGCCCTCGAACTCAAGGGTCCTGGGTTTGATTTTGATCAAGAGCATGATACAGGCTCGATCCCTGGCCCTGGTCAGGGCACATGTGGAAGGCAACAAATCAATGTGTCTCTTTCACATTGATATTTCTCTCTTCCCCTCCCTTTCACTCTCTCTGAAAATCAATGGGAAAATATCCTTGGGTGAGGGTTAACAACAACAACAAAAAATACTGAATCACTATATTATACACCTGAAACTAATATAACATTGTATGCCAACTATAACTTAACAATTTTAAATAAATAAAAATATACAAGGGAGATTTAATTCAGATTAATCCTAGCCTACAAACACAAAATGTTAAAATTAGAAAAAAAATCATCATTTTGCAACAATTCATTTTAGGATTATTAATCCAGTCAAGTTTTATCAATTAACATTAAAACTGTTGGGTGAATAATTAGTTGCCTCCCATGCTTGCTCACACTGGGATCAGATCTGCAACCTCGGTATATGCCCTGATTGGGAATTGAACCTACAACCTTTTGGTGTATGGGACATGCTCCACCCACTGAGCAACCTGGCCAGGGCCCCGTGTATATTTTTAAACAAATAATATATGAAAATTTTTCTTTAAGATTAGAAAAAAATACAAAAGGCAATATGTTTCTATCGTGTTGCTCAAATAGATATTCATAAGAAATAAAGGAAGTGTGACCATTATTTCACACCATCATTACAAATTTACCTGGATGGATCAATGATCGATCTAAATGTAAGTGCTAAAACTATAAAGTTTTAGAAACAGATAAGGGTAAACCTTTGAGACGCTGTTCTGGCAATATTCTTTAGATAGGACCAAAATAAAGCACAAGTGAATCTCACATCATTGAGAAGTGTTCTGTGACACGGACGAATAATAGCCATGCACTTCAAAGACATGACTAAGTGGCCACAAGAAGAAGAGGGGAAGACAATCAAAATAAACCTACATTAGGGCACATTTTTCACCTACTTTTTTGAGACCAGCATTACCTTCATATCAGAAATATGACAAGAAAATTTTGAAGAAGAAAAATTATAGACCAAAAATTTCTTATCAGTATAAATACAGAAGTCCTGAACAAAATGTAGCAAATCAAATTCAGTTGTGTATGCACATTGAGTGGGAAAATGAAGCCAGTATATGATCATACCAATAGATGCAGAAAATTGATATGAAAATATCACATACACATTCAGGACAAAAAAATAATGAAAAACAAGAGGGTAAACTTCCCAATCCATAAGGAATATCTACCAAAACGTACATAAACATCATTCTCAATAGTGAGATGTTAAACCTCCACTTTCCTGAAAATCAGAAATAAAGGATGAAACAAGGATATTTAACCCAGATAGCAGGGTGATGTATGTAGAAATTGCAGATTAACCTGGAGACAAATTACCAGCAATGATTTTAAATTTAGCAAGGTTGCTATATAGAAGGCCATCAAAATAATAAAATCAATTATGTTTCCATGCACTGAAAAAATTTATTAAGAAAATTAAAGGCCAGCCGCTTTGGCTCAGTGGTTGAGTGTTAGCCTATGAACCAGGAGGTCATGGTTCAATTCCCGGTCAGGCCATGTGTCCTGGTTGCGGGCTTGATCCCCTGTGTGGGGTGTGCTGGAGGCAGCCAATCAGTGGTTCTCTCTCATCATTGATATTTCTATCTCTCCCTCTTCCTTCTTCTCTGAAATCAATAAAAGCATATTTTAAAAAAAGAAAAGAAAATTAAAGAAAGCCCCCTCCCAATTGGGAGTGTATACCATACCTATTAATTGAAAGATTCAATGGGTCATGATGCTAAGACTTTACAAGTTGATCTAATGACACCCTGGTAAAAGTCCCAGCAGATTGTTTTGGCAAATTGACAAACTGATGCTAACATTAGTTTGGAAATGTAAGTAGCTAAGATTAGCCAAACAATATTAAAGAAGTAGGACAAATTTGCAAGACCTACACTGCCAGATGCCAGAACCTGTTATACAGGGCGATAGTCTCAACTGGAAACACTGGAGTCCCTCAGGCTGCCACAGTGTGGTTTCTGCCCGTCTCTCGTCTTGTGTTGGTAGAAGATGAACACCATACTGTGCAAATGGGACCTTCAAGACCACTGAGGTCAGTGTGGGTGAAACACATCTTACCTTGGGGATGAGGTAGTTTCTGAATTTAACATCACAGGTCACCGCATGGGGCAGGTTGGTGGGGAGGAGGTTAAAGTATCTCTGGACCTCGTGCACCATGGCATCCGTGTAGGGCATGTGGCTTCTGTCCTGCATGCAGGGGCTCCGCTCTCTGCCGACCACGCGGTCAATCTCTTCCTGGACTTTAGCTGATAAGACACAAGTAAGACAGATGGAAAACAGGAAAATGCATACCGTGTTTACATACTGACTCAGGGATACATGCAGCACTATGGTGTCTCAGTGTCATTATAAACATCAGTTATAAGCCCAGAAATACACCCAGACATAGAGAAATAATTGCCATGTAGATACATACAGCTCTCCTACAAGTTAGACTTAAGATACATCAACCCATACCTATATATAAGCATACCTGATGATATAAACAGAAATGAAATGGTCAAGAAATTATAGTCCTTATACAAAGAAAAATAGGAAATCAAACATAATTTTATATCAAAATAATATGTGGGTTGAAAAGTTAAATGATAATGTATGTTTTGTGTATTGGTATGTTTTGTGTATTTCTAGATCTCTTTCCCTCCCCTTCCTCTCTGAAATCAATAACAGTCTATTTCAAATAAACAAATAATGACTTCTATTTCTTACTTGCTATTTTTAGACAATATCTGATTTCCTGGTATGGAAGGTGAGAATTTAGTTCTCCATCCCCACCTCATACAAAATACACACAAACACGCACACAATTCCCTTTATTTTGTTTTCCCCGATATAGTTAGATCACATTTCAACATCATTCTGACTACACAGTATATCCTCTCTGGTAAGACAACTATGATGATGTTTCATTTTTGGTACTTTCTTGGACTAAACCATGATTCTTTCATTCAATTCATAATTTTCTATATCTTGATTTAAAGTTCTTTTTAAAAAAATATATATTTTATTGATTTTTTACAGAAAGGAAGGGAGAGGGATAGAGAGCTAGAAACATCCATCAGCCACCTCCTGCACACCCCGCACTGGGGATGTGCCTGCAACCAAGGTACATACCCCCGACCGGAATCGAACCCGGGACCCTGCAGTCCGCAGGCCGACACTCTATCCACTGAGCCAAACTGGTTTCGGCTAAAGCTCTTTTTTTTTTCTTCCCTTTCTCTCTTCCTCTCTTCTCTCTCTCTCCCCCCTCTCTCTTTCTCTCTCTCTCCCTCTCTCTTTTTGCTACAAAAGCTTTATTGTTTCATTTGGTCCAATGCATGGGAGAGGGCCTCAGGGTGGTTAAAAGAATGGCTAGCAGTTTTGGGGAGAGGCTCCGGTAAAAGCCAGACACCAGGGGAATGCAGAGGGCCCCTCAAAGGCCTCTGGCTCCAAAGGCTCCTAGTCATGCTGGAGGGTGAGCCTTTCCAAGAGATACTCGCCCACCAGCCTGGGGCCGGCCAGCTGCGGAGGTGAGCCAGGTGTCGCCCATCTTCTTGATGAGTTTCACCTCCTCGCCCCGGAAGTGGTTCCCGGAAGTCACGCGCTGAGGGGGTAGAACCAGGGCCTGCAGCTCCCAAAGGGCCTGGTCAGGTTCCTCTCCAAGGCCAGGGCGGCTCCCATGGCGCCCAGGGTTTTACCCACTCGTCTTGGGGAGGCTCAGCATGTCCTGGAGAGAATGCGCTGGTTTTGCAACTTTAAGAGCCGCTCAGCGCCCTCACGCTTCTTCTCAGCCAACTCGCTAAAGTGGCCCGCGCCCTCGAGAAAAAGCAGCCCAGAGAGAGGTAGGTGGGAGCCAGCAGATGCAGGCCCTGCGGTTGGCGGCAGCCTCCCCCTCGGTGGAATAATTCTGACGGGTTTGGGAGCTCCTGGTTGTTCGGCAATAGAAGTTACGGTAGGAAAAAACCCGGTGTGTTGGCTGGTCCTGGAGGTGGTTCTGAAGGTGGTGACTGGATAAGACGCTGGAAGGTGGTTGGAAGCTGGAAGAAGGGGCGTCCGGGGTTTGTGGGGTCTGTTCCGTCCAAACACTGTTGAAGCAAGAGTCAGACCCAGAACTGCCGAGGGCACGATCGATTTACCTAGAATTATTTCTAGATACTGAGGTAGATGTTTCTAACTCCTAATAACAATTTCCCCGTTATTAGGAAACCTCAGATAATCAGTCATTTCTTTTTTTCTTGGTGTCTCCCCTCACACCTGCTTTATCCACCTAATCATTTTGAAGTGGATACTTCCTAGGCCTGGCATCTAGCAAGCTCCCTGACAATTTCCTTCTCCTTTGAGCCCTGCTGATTCCTTGAGCCCATGACTTCCTCTGACATGAAAACGGACATTTGGATGAAAAAAGGGGAAAAAAGGGGGTGGGGTGTAAAGTTTTTGTCAAACGTACAGGTTTGAGAATATACTCTTATTAATACACAATTGGATGGTTGCTCTTGAGAATTCTGATGTTGTTCTGAATCCCAATCCCTACACACAACATGATGCAGCTCTCTGGAAGTTTTTGTGATTTTCTTTTTAATCCTGGTGTTGTGACCCTGTGTTTTGGGTTGGATGCTTTTATTTCACTCACTCTGATACACGTGTCAAGGGAATTTTCTATCTGCTGGCAACTATGGAGATCTTTCCTCCAGACCTGTTCACTCTCTGGAGTTTTTTAAAAATCTGGCTGCTGGATTTCAGGAAGTAGGATGGGGAAAGAAACTAAGAGTCTCTTAATTCAAGAAATAGATTCTTACCTAACGTTTCTTTTCAGCCCTACACATCACTCTTTCCCTCTCATTTCTCTAGAAAGTAAACCTCCCTCATTGTATTGAGGAAAAACAGTTACCTGGTAAAAGGAATTGTCAAAGGGACTTGGGCAGGGAGAGCTACCTTTTCCAGCCTGTTCCTACTTCTATCTTCTTTGACATTGGTACTTCTAAATACCCAAACTTATACACCCAGCCGGTGTGGCTCAGTGGTTGAGTGTCGGCCTATGAACCGGGAGGTCACGGTTTGATTCCCAGTCATGGCATATGCCTGGGTTGTGGACTCAACCCCCAGTGTGGGGCGTGCAGGTGGCAGCCGATCAATGATTCTCTCTCATCACTGATGTTTCTCTCTCTCTCCCTCTCCCTTCCTCTCTGAAATCAATAAAATAAATAAATAAATACATACATACATACATGCCAAAACTTATGGGGATGTAGGGACACAAATACATTTTTTAAATGTGATTTTTGTTGTTGACACTATTGCAGATGTCCCCCTTCCCCCCTTACCTTTGCCTACCTCCACCCAGCCCTAGCCCCTCACTTCCCTCTGGCTATCTCCACACTGTTGTCTGTGTCCATGGGTTATGCGCATATGTTCTTTGGCTAATCCCTTCACCCTTTTCACCCAGCCTAACCAAACCCCTCCCCTCAGTCTGCTGTCGGTCTGTTCCACATGCCTCTGTTTCTATTTTGTTCGTCAGTTTATTTTGTTCATTAGATTCCACATATAAGTGAGATCATATGGTATTTGTCTTTCACTGGCTGGCTTATTGCACCAAAGGACCTGAATAGACACTTCTCCAAAAAGGACATACAGATGACCAATAGACTTGAAAAACCGCTCAACATCACTAATCATCAGAGAGATGTAAATTAAAACCAGGTGTCAGCTCACACCTGTCAGAATGGCTATCGTCAACAAATTAACAGCAAGTGTTGGCAAGGATGTGGAGAAAAGGGAACCCTCGTGCACTGCTAGTGGGAATGCAGACTGGTGCAGCCACTGTGAAAAACAGTATGGAGGTTCCTCAAAAAATTAACAATGGAACTGCCTTTTGACCTAGCGATCCCACTTCTGGGAATATATCCTAAGAATCACAAATAACTTTTCCTCCTCATGGAACTTCCTCTTTTGGCACTGAGGTTACAATTTCATCCTCTCTACTGAGTTCATTATCTTTCCTCTATATGCTCTCTGCATTTCAGAAATTTTTGAAGATCTGTTGGCTATTTCCTGACCTCCTCTTATCCAGCTTTAGAAGACTAATTCTCACTTGCAATAGGTTGTAACCATTTTAGTGGGATTTTAACACAGGAAAAAATAATGTATTCTAAACTGCTATGCATAACCGTAACTCTATAAAGATATATTTCTGCCCTAGCTGGTTTGGCTCAGTGGATAGAGCATTGGCCTATGGACCGAAGGGTCCCAGGTTTGATTTTGGTCAAGGGCACATACCTTGGTTGCTGGCTCCTCCCTGGCCCACGCCCTGGTCAGAGCTAGTGCAGGAGGCAACCAATTAATGAATTTCTTCCACAACGATATTTCTCTCTGTCTTTTCCTCTCGCTTCCACTCTCTTTAAAAAATCAAAGGAAAAATATCCTCGGGTGAGGATTTTTAAAAAGGTATATTTCTAACATAAAGTGCTTTGTAGAAGATCTTGTAAAAGATCAATCAACTCCTTTCTGGAAACAGACTGCTGAAATAACAAAATCCCTTTATGCAATATCTTAAGCCTGAATAGTACCACATTTCTTGTGAATCTCAATTTTTAGGACACTTTCTAGGTTGGAAATGATCTCAGGCAGCCTCACTAGGATTTTCACTTATGCTTCAGTAAGAATAGTTTCCATTAGAACCCTGCATTTTCAGAACGAGGCGAGATCTCTGCAGGAATCTACCCACTGTTTAAAGTGAGTGGCCTTTTCATAATAAAACCACTATGCAGTCCCAGGCCAACCCATGCTGGTGTGTGCCTGCCACACATAGCCTCCCAGGAAATCTAGACCATGCTTTATTGCTTTGGCTACTGCCCACAGTGTCTTCACTCCTCTCAGTCATCAGCTGTATTTTAGAAAGATGTCCCATTGTTATCCCTTCTTTAAACTTGGAAAAATGAAGCAGGTCAGAAGGCATTTTAATAATGACACTTCTCTAAGAGAAACAAGGTGGAATGTCCTTGCCATGTCTTTCCAACGTCTTTCCTGAAATTCACCCTTCCCACCATGCTGGGCGTACCTAAGACCTCCGGGTACTTGAGCAGGAGCAGGAGAGCATATCTCAGGGTGGTACTCGTCGTCTCTGTCCCAGCTCCAAAGAAATCAGACACAGTGATTGTCAAGTTGTCAATAGTAAACTCCCCGTGCGGATTGTGCTTTTCCTAGGAATAGTTTGATGAAATTATTTGACAAACTCATTTGCCAGAATTCCAATTAATCCAAAATAATTCATTTGTTATAAAGTTAAGCCAACATACAAACTGCAAGGTGCAATTTTAGAACACAAAACAAAAAAAAACAAAAAAAAACCCAGCTCAACAACAAAGATAAGCAAAGGACTTGAATAACATTTATCCAAAGATTAGAAATAGGTAACAGCACATGAAAATATATTCAGTATCACTGGTCATCAAGGAAATGCAAATCAAAGCCACAGGATACTTCATATTAATTAGAACAGCTTTAATAATTACAAAAATTAGTAAGTATTGGCAACTGTCAAAAAATGGGAACCCTCATGCACTGCTGGTGGGAATGTAAATGCTGCAGTCACCATGGAAAAGCTTGGCTGTTCCTCAAATGTTAGACATAAAATTACCATATGTCCCATCAACTCCTCTCCTAGGAATGTACCCAACAAAAATGAAAACAGGTCCATGAAGAAACTTGTATACAAATGTTATAGCATCATTACTCATAAGAGCCAAAGGCCGTCACAACATAAATGTCCATCAATAGATAATGGATAAATAGTTTTCTGAGTACAGGCCCTTGCCTCCTTGGTTAAGTTTATTCCTAAATATCTTAATTTCTTTGTTGCAATGGTAAATGGGATTGTTTGTTTAGTTTCTCTTTCTGAGAATTCATTGTTGGTCTATAAAAAAAGCCATTGATTTTTGGGTGTTTATCTTTTCAAAACAACCAGCACTTGGTTTCACTGATATATATATATATTAATCTCTATATCATTTATTTTTGCTCTAATCTTTATTATTTCCTTCCTTCTACTTACTCTGGCTTTTCTTGTTTTTCTCTTTCTAGTTCTTTAAGTTGTAGGGTAAAATAGTTTATTGTTAATTTTTCTTATCTTTTGAGGTAGGCCTGTAATGCTATGAACTTCCCTCTCAGGACTGCTTTTGCTGTGTCCCAGAAGTGTGGGGTTGTTGTGTGTTCATTTTAATTTCTTTCCAGTTAGCTTTTTTATTTCTTTTTTTATCTCGTTGGTAACCCATTCATTATTTAGTAACATGCTATTTAGCCTCCATGTGCTTGAATGTTTTGGGGTGTTTTTACATTAGTTTATTTTTAATTTCATTCCACTGTGATCTGAGAAGATCCTTGATATGATTTCAATCTTCTTGAACTTGTAAAGACTTGTTCTGTGTCCTAACATGTGGTCTATCTTTGTGAATGATCCATGTGCACTTGAGAAGAATGTATATTCTGCAGCTTTGGGGTGAAACGTTCTATAAATGTCAGTTAAATCCATCTGATCCAGTGTGTCCTTTGGAGTCACTGTTTCCTTGTTAAGTTTTAGTCTGGAAGATCTATCTAGTGAAGTCAGAGGGGTGTTAAAGTCCCCTACTATGACTGTATTGTTGTCGATCTCTTTCTTAAAGTCCTCTAGAAGTTTTTTCTAATACATTTAAGTGCTCCTATGTTGGGTGCATATATGTTTACCACGCTTATACCTCTTGTTGGATCAATTCCTTTAGTATTGTGTAGTGACCTTTGTTGTCTCTTGTGATGGCCTTCATTTTAAAGTCTAATTTGTCAGATATGAGTATTGCTACTCCAGCTTTTTTTTCTTTTCCATTTGCATGGAAAAATTTTTTCCATCTCTTCATTCTCATTCTGTGTGTCTTTTGTTCTGAGGTGGGTCTCTTGTAGATAACATATAGTTGGGTCATGTTTTTGTATCCATTCAGCTACCCTAGGCCTTTTGATTGGAGTATTTAATCCATTTACATTTAGGGTTATTATTGACTAGAGGCCCGTTGCACGAAGATTCATGCAATAGGCTTTCTTTTCCCTGACTGCTAGGATCGGTTTTCCTCCAGCACCCAGGACCCAGGCCTTCGCTCTGGCCGCCGCCTTCCATCATCAGTCCGGCTGGAGTCTTTGCTCCAGCCAGAGCCTTCAGTCTTTGCTCTGGGTGGAGTGCTGCTCCTGTAGCTCCCTCCACCCCCGCCCGGCAACTCCGAGCCTGCATGTGTGCTGCCCAGAGGCCCAGAGCAGCTGGGGGGGCAGGGCCGCCGCCATATTTGTTGGGTTAATATGCATACTCACTCCTGATTGGCTGGTGGGTGTTGCAAAGTGATGGCAATTTGCATATTTCTCTTTTATTAATGTGGCTAGGTACTTATTTATTGCCATTATATTTCTGTATTTCTTTAGCTTTTTTTTTTTTTGTCTGGGAAGCTCTTTATTTGACCGTCTATTTTGAATGATAGCCTTGCTGGACATAGTAATCTTGGTTTTAGATCCTTGCTTTCCATTATCTTGAGTACTTCATGCCATTCCCTTCTGGCCTGTAGAGTTTCTGATGAGAAATCCAGTGTCAGGCTTATGGGAACTCCTTTGTAGGTAACAGTTTTTTTTTTTTTCTTTTCTTTTCTCTTGCTGCCTTTAAGATTCTCTCTTTGTCTTTAATTTTTGGCATTTTAATTATAATGTCTCTGGGCATGGGCCTTTTGGGTTCTTCTTGCTTGGGGTTCTCTGTGTCTCCTGAACTTGTGTGATTTTCTCCTTTATCAGGTTAGGGAAGTTTTCTGCCATTATTTCTTCAAACCCATTTTCTATCTCTTTCTCCGTGTTACACCTCTCAATCTCTAGTGCAGGACAGTGTCAACCGCTGTTTCTGACTAATTAGATCAGGCAAACACTCAAAGCCTCCAGAGACCGCCTCTGCCTGCAGACTGATTGGATGCAGCCTTGAGTAGCCCTCAGGTAATCATCAACAGGACAGGGTAGTTGCTTCTGCCTGGAGGCTAGTTGTTATTCTCAGTCTCTTAATGGGCCTCAGAAACTCCACACTCTGGGGCAGGGTGTTTTCCCCTCAGGCAATGTCACCTGGATAGCAAATGTCTGTGTGAGAAAGGTGACCTCCGCAGCATGAGGGAATGACTCAGCACAAGAAACCAGGGCGTCTACCTCCTGAGATCTAACCCCAGAGCCCCCAACCCTGACTTCTGCTCACACAACTCTAGTCCACTCTGCCCTGCCTCTGCCAGAGCCCAAGGTGAGTGGCTGCAGATGGAATTTTATGTGTTGGCCCTTTAAGAGGGTGCCTGCATTTCCAGCCCATCTCTCCCTGTCAGACAGCTCCCCTGCTGCTTTTCACAGCCAGATGTTATGTGGGTACCTTTCTCAGTTCTGGTGCTCTCTGCTGGGGTCCCAGAGTTCTCAGTGGCAACCCCCACAGCTGAGATCTCTCTCTGGAACTTCAGCTGCGATCGCATCTCCATCCTTTCGCATCTCTGTCCTTCCTACCAGTCTCTAGGTGGTCTCCACTTTATGTCCTTGGTTATCAGAGTTCTCTCCAGCTAGTCTCCCATTGATTATTCAGGATTTTTTTTTTTTGTATTCTAGTTGCAATTCCATTTTGGTCCTGGTAGCATGTCTGTGTAGCATCCACTTACTCCACCGCCATTTTTAATCCAGTCAATTGATTTTTGACGAGGGTGCCAAAGCAATTCATGTGCGAAAAAATAGTCTTTTCAACAAATGGTGCAGGATTCGTGCCTACCGACACCAATTTCCAACTCCATTCCTATGCCAATTCATTTATTTTACATTCAATTAAGGCTTGTCTCTTCCATTCACCTATTTCTCACCACAATCTCTACACCTTTGTATACACCATTCACCCTTCTGAAATCCTCTCCTCTGTCCTTCACTATAGATATGTTAAGATTTACTTCTAGCCACTGGATGTGCAGGAAGCCCAGCAAGGTAAAGCCATGCTTTTCCATTCTCTTATACACTGTGGGCAAGGTCATGTCCATGTTCCCATCATGGCATGCTATTCTGTATTTTCTAATTTGTTTGTAATTCTTTCTGTTTCACCTCAGGCATCATTCTGTCTCTCCTCAGGTAAATTATTAGTACCTAAAAAACAGGATTAATGTAGTCCACTTATTTAACAATTCACTGTTCACTTAACAACCTAATAGTATATCTTCCATATTGCTTGGTGTAGATTCATGCACACCATATTTCCTTAAGATGCTTGTCAGAATTACTTGCCTGACCATTGACATATCTCTGATAAATACAAAAAGTATTCAGTGAACCACAAGATGCACAAGCAATCAAATAACGTGTGAGTGCTTGGCAACATTTTACCTGCTCCATTTTGATCAGGAAATAATCAATAAGGTCTCGAGGATTGTGAATGTCCAGGGATGCTTGATGTTCCTTTGTTTGCTCTATAACATAACTTCTTACAAAAGCAGTATTTTTTAATACTTTGTTTTGACTCCCTGGGAAATAGTCCAGGAGAGCAGGGCAAAGGTTGTAGATCTAGAAGAGAAAAGGATAGTTTATCTGATAAAAAACACTTAATGAAGACACATACCCTATGCTAAGACTTGGTCAGAAACTGTACTTTAAATACTAATGAAATATGGTCTTTGTTTTGAGGGGGATTTCTATTTTACAAATATGTAACTTTCTGCACTGATGGGTGTATTTGAGGGAGAAAGTTCTGACCAGAGGAGCAAAGATGATAATCACTTCTATGGGCATACATCATGCTTAGAGTATAAAAACAGGTGTATATCAGTTCTCTCATTTTTTTTTACGTCAATTCTTCCCTGAAATATTGAAATATGGGATGGCATGAAATACTATGACTCACATTTTGTAGATGACAACAGAGGGGAAGGGAGTTTGGGCAACCTGATACAGTGCACAAAACATATCCTTGCTGTTTCTATTTCTGTCTAGTAGCCTCAGATGAATCAGTATCTTAGAACTGGGAGGGTCCTGGTGATACCATGAAATACAACTCAACATCTGTATATGTAAAAGGCTAAGCAACCATCACATCTGAAACAACCGAATGGATGATGGAACAGGCTATGTGGGGTGACCAGGCTGTCAGGGGGGTTAGTGATGGGTGACCAAACAACCGAGCAGCAGGCTGCGTGGGGCGACCAGGTCAGCAGGGGAGGTAGTTGGGGGCGACTAGACCGGCAGGGGGGCAGTGAAGGGCAACCAGGCCAATGGGGGGGGGCACTAAGGGGCGACCAGGCTGGGGGGGAGGTAATTGGGGACGACTATGCCTGCAGGGGGGGCCATTGAGGGTGACCAAGCCTGCAGGTGGGGGGCAGTTAGGTGCAATTAGGCAGGCAGGCAGGTGAACAGTTAGGAGCCAGTGGTCCTGAATTGTGAGATTGTCCTGCGGATCGGGCCTAAACCAGCAGTTGGACATCACCTGAGGGGTCCCAGATTGGAGAGGGTGCAGGCTGGGCTGAGGGGACACCCCCCACCCCCACACACACACCCTGTGCATGAATTTCATGCACCAGGCCTCTAGTTTTATATATAAAGTGTGCACAGGGCAGTTACTAGTAAGTGACTTCTTTAAGACCACATCATTATCTTTTAGGCAGAGTACAGAACATGTCAACTTGTACAGGGTCAACTTGTGATGTTTGTGTATGGTTTGTACACCATGTAACCAATCATTTTGTCATCCTCCAAACAATTACCTTGTAAGTTAAGATGCCAACTAAAGCATCAAATACTCTTACCCTAGTTAGTGTTTCCTAGCAGCATCTGTGGTCCCAAATATTCTCCCTTCTTGCATATATTTCTGTCAACTAATGTACTGAAGAAGTCACCAAGTGTTGACTAGATGACAAGACCTGTGGGTAATGGAATCCTTTCAAGAAGAAACCCAGAAGTCCATTTAGTACTATAGGTATGTTTTTGGGAAGTTATCAAAGTATTTTATGGGAAATTGGGCTTTGGAATTTAGCAGGAATATCCTGGACAGGGTCAATGGGGTTGAATTCCAGATCTGTATTCAGGGCATTTCTTTTCTGGTCTATCATTAAAGGGCTCGGCCCAGTTTCCCAGATAAGCACTTCATGATGCTAAGCTCTGGGAAGGACTGTGGCATTCACTCATTCACTTCATGGCTTGGTACACACAGAGATGTGGACTTGGAGAAAAGAGCATAAAGGATTCCTCGTAAAGAAATAATCTTGGCCTCACCTGAATCCATGGAGAGCTCAGAACCTTGACATTTTCATTAAACCTTTCCATTATGTTTAGAAAAAATTTATCTTTATAATCAAAACGATTCTGGAAGATAATGGAGCAGATCACATTGCAGGGAGCACAGCCCAGGATAAAAGTGGGATCACAGGGTGATGCTAAAGAATCAGAAACAATTTTAAAACACCATTAGAATATACATATGGAACACTTTGATTATGAAATAACAGGTAAAGGTAATTTTAGAAATTATAAAGCAATTACCTTACCTACAAATTTCTGAATAGCAAAATATTCAACATGCATAAAATCAATACATTACTTTTAGCTTAACCTGAGTATATTATTTCAACCTAGCTAGTTAAATAACGGTTTTCTGAAAAATTACTCTATACCCATTGTCTTTATTTGTACCCAAGTACAAATTGTCTTTTCATCCAAGATGCCTGTTAATTTGGAGGAAAAAAGAAAGGAAAAAAAACACAAAACATTTAAAGAGGCCATTTTTATATCATGTCATAATTAAAGTTAGTGCTGAATATCGTTTGTCTGCAAAACCTGTAGAAAATTAAGTGCTGATATAGAGAAAGAATAGGGACCTCACGATGTTTTATGTACAATGAATAATTGAAAGAATCATGTGTAGAAGCAACAGAGAGGGAGCTATAGAGAGGAAGATTGTGGGTGAATTCATATATTTGAAAGAATAAGTGTAAAGAAGCAGGAAGCATCCTTGTTGTATGACAAGAGAAGCTAATACAAGTAAACAATTATTATAAAATGGATTCTTTTTGCCTAAAATAAAAATGAAATGAGAATTTTTTTATTTCAAACAAATCCCACATAAGTGAAACAAAAATGGAGTTCTTTTAAATCTTTATTTCAATGTTAAAAAAAATTTCCCTCCCACCTGGCCAGTGTGGCTCAGTGGATTGAGCATTGTCCCATGTATCATGAGGTCACTGGTTTGTGGTCTCATCAATGTTTCTATCTCTCTCTCCCCCATCTTCTTCTCTCTCTAAAATCAATAAAAACATATTTTTTTAAAATTTTCCCTCCTGGAGGATCCAAGATGGTGCCAGAGTAGGTAGATGGTACAGTCACCTCCTCCAAGGACCAAACTGGAATTACAATTAAAATATAGAGCAATCTACCTGAATAACCATCTGAAGACTAGCTGAAGAGAAGTCTTAGAATCAAGGATTTACAGGAGAAGCCACATTGAGACTGGTAGGGAGAGTGGAGACATGAAAAGGGCTGGTAGCTGAGATTCTGGAGAGATATCTCAGCTGCAAAGATTCCCCTTGAGAAGTGTGGGGTCTCAACTCCAAGCCAGGCTACCCACCCCAGAGCACAAGAGCCAGGAAGAGGCTCCCATGTAATAGCTGGCTGTAAAAATTAGCAGGGATTTTGTCCACCCGGGGGAGATGCAAGTCTGCTAGAGACACAGGTGCCCTCTTAAAGGGCCAATACACAAAGTCTCATTCACAACCACTAACCCTGGGCTCTGGCAGAGGGAGGGTGGCGTGGACTATAGTTCTACGAGGAGAGACTGGGTTTGTGGCTCTGGAGAGAGAGCCACCAAGAACCCGGTTCTGAGTCATTCTCTAATACCGCAGATGCCATCTTTCTTAGGTGGCACACTCCCCTGTGGAGCTTGAACCCTACTGAGGAGTTAGCTGCCTGATACTGTACTGTATGCTTAATACTTTGTTAAGAGGGTAGATCTCATGTTATGTGCTTTATACCAGCAGTCGCCAACTGGTGGTCCGTAGACCACTGGTGGTCTGTGAGGTCCGAAAGATTGATGACTGCTGCTTTATACTATAAATTTTTGTTTAATGTGGGGAGGAAATAGTAGGGCATAGAATAAAAGGAAATACCTAGTTAGTGGCTTCTAGGCCAGACTCTGTTAAATGTTCCAAGACCCTAGCTGATCTGGCTCAGTGGATAGAGAGTAGGACCACAGACTGAAGGGTCCTGGGTTCAATTCCAGTCAAGGGCAGGTACCTCGGTTGCAGGCTGCCCAGGTCAGGAACCCTGTGGAAGGCAGCCAGTCAACAATGTTTTTTTTCTTTCTGTCTCTCCCTCTCCTTTCCACTCTCTCAGAACAAGAAAAAAATCAATGGAAAAATATCCTCAGGTGAGGATTTAAAAAATATGTTCCAGAGCTCTAAGCTTTAAAAAAAAACACAACTTTTGCCAAAACCGGTTTGGCTCAGTGGATAGAGCGTCGGCCTGTGGACTGAAAGGTCCCAGGTTCGATTCCAGTCAAGGGCATGTACCTTGGTTGTGGGCACATCCCCAGTGGGGGGTGTGCAGGAGGCAGCTGGTCAATGTTTCTCTCTCATCGATGTTTCTAACTCTCTATCCCTCTCTTTCCTCTCTGTAAAAAATCAATCAAATATATTAAAAAAACACACACACAACTTTTTTTTTTCCTTTTTAATTCTCATCTGAGGATATGCTTTTACTGAATTTGAGAGAGAGAGAGAAACATTGATGTGAGAGAGAAACATCGATCAGTTGCTGCCTGTAGGCGCCCCCAACTGGGGACCAAACCTGCAACCTTTTGGTGTATAGGACGATATTCTAATCAACTGAGCTACCCAGCTAGGGCTAAAACAACTTTTATTTTAACCTGATAGATAAAGGATAATTTGAAAAGTCTTGGGGATTTCTTTGTCTGTCTGTGATTCACAGGTGAAATATGATTTTTGGTGTTTCCTTTCACATAATATGGAAGAAATAATTTAAAATAGGTAGCCAGGCTTGTGTGGCTCAGTGGTTGAGCATTGACCTATGAAACAGGAGGTCACGGTTCAATTCCCAATCAGGGCACATGCCTGGGTTGCAAGCTCGATCCCCTGGAGGCGGGGTGTCGTGCAGGAGACAACCAATCAATGATTCTCTCTTATTGACTAGAGGCCTGGCACAGATTTTGTGCACCAGTGGGGTCCCTCGGCCTGGCCTGTGGGATCAGGCCAAAACCAGCTCTCCGACATCCCCCGAGGGGTCCTGGATTGCTAGAGGGCACAAGCCAGGCCAAGGGACCCCACTGTTGCACGATCGGGGCCGGGGAGAGATGCGGAAGGTTGGCCAGCCGGGGAGGGACCATGGGAGTGCTCTAGGGCATGTCCGGCCCATCTAGCTCAGTCCCAATCAGCCAGACCCCAGCATCAAGTTAATCTACAGATTGGAGCATCTGCCCCCTGGTGGTCAGTGCATGTCATAGTGAGTGGTTGAGCGGCCTTAGCATATCATTAGCATATTATGCTTTGATTGGTTGAACAGCCGACTGGACAATTGGACACTTAACATATTAGGCTTTTATTATATAGGATGCTTCTCTCTCTCTTTCCCTTCCTCTCTGAAATCAATAAAAAATATATTTTAAAAATAAATAAATAAAACAGGGTAATTTGTAAACCAAACCAAAATTCATTGTCATTTTGACAGAGCACTTTTCAGATCATTACACCATCTGTGGAAGGCAAATAATTGCCACGTACTTGTTACCAAAGTCCAACAAAGTTGGAGCAAAGTTTAGCAAACTGAAAACAGAGCCAAATTCTACTTAGAGAAGACAGGATAAGTTGTACTTGATAATGGTTTAAATCCAGTTAAATTAAACATTTTATAACTTGGCATTTTTTGTATTTTGAAGAATTTTAATGTAGCATGTATTCAAAGTACATAAATCAATACAGTGAGTAACAGAAAGTAATTAATGCCAATGTTTAAAATAGTGCTATCTCTACAGAGAAATCATAAGTGATGGGAATTATACAAAGACATGCCTCAGCGATTAATACCATAGATGGCATCATTATTGGCCCGAACTATGGGACTGGGCCCTGAAAGTCACTCTTAGAGATGTCTGTGAGGCTGACCATACAAATACAGGCCAATGAAATGCAAGCACCTGCTACTTGTTACATGCTCCATAAGAGTGTGATGAGGTCATTCCCAGCACATCCACCTGACAAGCATCACCTGGTGAAGTGCTCTGGCATAAATAACCCACATTTATGCTATAGCAAAAACATTGTCCCCTGACTTTGTCAAAACATGATTCAAAACTATTCTCTGTGATTTCAGATTTGAAAACAAAGTTCCGAGAGAATAGGAATGAATGATCCTTTCTGTCCACACTATGCACAATCATGGGTGTGCACGCACAATGAGCACGGACACACAAAACCTCCCTGGCGCTCTGCTTCAGACCCTCACTCCTCCACGGGAGGGCTGACACCACCACCCCTATGAAGGAGTTGACCACCCTGAAATGTGTCCAGGGGCCCCATTAGAGAAGAGAACCGTCAGTTAAGGTCAGAGTTACGGTGTATAGAATCACCCACCATTGGTTTTTCTCAACTCCTCCACCAGGCAGCGGGCTTCCTCTTGGACACGGTCCTCAATGTTCCTCTTCCCCATGCCCAGATTCCGCAGGGTCATGAGGGAGAAGCGCCGGATCTCCTTCCATCTCTTTCCATTGCTGAAAAGGATTCCTACAAGGAGGGAAACGGAAACTGGCAGGGAGGTCCCAGACAAGGAGAGGAAGCTGACACTTGGCGTTCACACCGACTGATGGGCCAAGCTTTCTGAAGAGATCTTTAAATTCCTATTTTCCATCCTCCCCAGGCCTATTCCACATGCACACCTACCAAACCCTTTGTTAGTTTTCTCAGCCAATGGGAAACTGCCTCTTCCAGCAAACTCCTCGCCCCGGTCTATCAGGGCTTCCTTCACGGCCTCGTACCCGTGCAGCACCACCGAGGGCTTCATGCCAAAGTACACAGTGAACACCGGGCCATAGACTTTTGAGAGCTGGGAAGTGGAAAGGAGATTCAAATGTTAGCCAAAGAAGTCACTATTTGGCAATATATTGTGCCTGATTCAGAATGGTATTATCATCCTGTTTTATGTTTTTACTAGAGGCCCAGTGCATGAAAGTGGAGGGGGTGGGTCCCTCAGCCCGGCCTGCCCCCTCTCACAGTCCAGGCGCCCTCAGGGGCGGGAGGCAACCTGGCGATCAGAGGAAGGCGATGCCCCCATCACACCTCTACTGCTGCCACTGCCGGCAGCACAAGCCTCGGCCGGCGCTGGTTGCCTGAGCCTCGGGCAGCCCTGAGCGGCTGGGCAGCTGCCATCCAAGGCTTGCCTGCGCTTCAGGCTGGCCCTGGGCAGCTGGGGGGCTGAGGGAGGGTCCGGCCACACTGTGCGCCTGCCACCCCCCGGCGGGGCTGAAAGGACTGGGGGACTCCGGCAGGGCTGAGGGGACTGGGTGCTGCCATCTTGTGGCTATGGGCGCCGCCATCTTTGTGACAGTGTGATGGTTAATTTGCATATTTCCTCTTTATTAGATAGGATTCTGTGACATGGCCTAGAATATCTCTGAAATTAATACATAAACATGAGGGTGTTTGTTAATAGCTGCCACTTATGTGCCCGGCAATGGCCTGGGTAAATTGTACACATATTACAATTAATCCTCAAAGCAGCATTGTCAGTGGTTCATTTGCCCCACTTACCAATAAGGAAACAGATGTCAGAGAATTTCAGTGCCTTTTCTGCATCCCCTAGCTACTATGTGCAGATTGAAATTTGAGCCTCTATTTATGCAACCTCGGATCCTTTAGCATATGTCAATCTCCAATGATCCCACCTGCTCCTCCAGGATCACTGGGGAGCTCTTGCCATCAGAGTTCTGATTCAGTAGCCCTGTGACGAGTACTGGAGTCCTGTACTTAAGCTCACACTGGATGATCCTGAGGCCCAGCCCAGTTCATGATCCTCTGTATTACGAACACAGAAGGAAGGGAACACCATGGGGGCAGCGCCAGGACATGCGGCATCTCATGGACAAGCAGTTTCTTCCACCTTCAGCAGTCCGGGCCACAGGCAGCCACAGAGCTGCTGACTGTGCCCAAAGGATCCTGTTACCAGCAAGCTGGCCCTGATAACTTCTCTCTTTCACTCACACTATTCTTCATCCCAGTTTTTTCCTTGACCTCAGGCATAATTTGCTTCCTTTGAGAAGTACAGTTTTCCTAGCTCTTCTGAACAAAACATGGTGTTTATATAGTAGACTAGAGGCCCAATGCACAAAATTCGTGCAAGGGGCTCCACCCTCACAGCTCTGGCTTCGTCTGGAAGGTCGTCCGGAAGGACGTCCGGAAGGTCATTTGGCTGTCCGGTCTAATGAGCATATTACGCTTTTATTGTTATAGATGACTTCCTTTTTAAATTACATGTATTGGGGTGACATTGGTTAATAAAATTAGGTTTCAGGTGTACAATTCTATATGTCATCTGAATATTGCATTGTGTGCCCAGCGCCCAAAGTCAAATCTTCTTCCAGTGACATCTTGAATGAAATTTCTAATCAAAAACATCTCCCTTACCATTTATCTTCAGCTAAAAATCACTGTAAATAATGGGGAAACTAAACAGGGCAGCAGCTCTCCCATCTTTTGCTACTTTATTTTTTGATTGTAGCCTGCAGAGACCTAACGTACCTCACTCATAAAATGCGTTAGTGTTTTATTTCACTGTTCTTGTGGATGAAAAACCAAAAATAATACTCTACGGGGAGTTATTTGCTTTACAATGACATGCTTTAATAATTTTATTTTAACACATATTTCAATAACTCTATTTTATTTAGAAGTAGATGTTAATTTCCTTACCCATTGCAAGCTGCTGGAAGAACACCAAACATACTTACATTGCTTAGGGATTTGCTGATGTTCTTCACATCTAGCTGGAGTATGTTCCCAATAATTGGGAGCGGAGTAGGGCCGGGTGGGAGTTTCCTTCTTCCCGAGCTCTGTATCCACAGCGACAGGAGAAGCAAACAGGAGAGACAGAGCACCAGGAGCGCGACCGGGCCCATCGCAGCGGCTCTTCCTACTGAGTCTACTGGGAGCTTAAACTCCAAACGCTCATAGCACTCCCTGCTACGCAGAATGTGCCTCTTGGTCTCGGAGGGTGATTAATCAGCTAGATCTAGTTACTTTAATCTTTCTCTCTCCAAGGGACTTTGGTCTGTTGCTCAGTTACAGATCCCCACCCCTGAAATTCTGGTATAATAAGTTTGGGGTAAAGCCAAGCCACTGTTATTTACTCTTAAACACCCACATGGTTAAGAACCAGTGAAGTAAATATTTTTATTTTAAAAAGTTGCTCAACATTCTTGCCCACCCCGACGTGGCTCGGTGGGTTGAAGTGTCGTCTGGTACACCAAAAGGTTGTGGGTTTGATTCCCAGTCATGACTGGGAAGGTTGTGGTTTCCATTCCAGTTGGGGCCCATAGAGGAGGCAACTGATGGACGTTTCTCTTGCATGTCGATGTTTCTTGCTCTCTCAAATCAAATAAAAATTGTTCAATATTCTGGATTCACAGATTGATGACCAGTTGAGAATTCATACCTTAGGGGGCAATACTTGTATATAAACAAGTGTTTATCCTTTAATGCTTTATCAAACACTAGGATACATTGTCCTTAGAAATGAGAGCCTTTTAAAAAATATATATTTTTATTGATTTCAGAGAGGAAGGGAGAAAAAGATAGAAACATCAATGAGTTGAGAGAATCATTAATCGGTTGTCTCCTGTATGCCCCACACTGGGGACCAAGCCCAGGCATATGCCCTGACCAGGAATCAAACCGTGACCTCTTGGTTCACAGGCCAATTTCCAACCACTGAGCCACACTGGCTGGGCGGAAATGAAAGCCTTTTGAAGGACCATACTAACAGCACAGCTAGCTAAACATAAACTAGGGAACATAACTCATTCATCTTGAGTCCCCAAATTGCATTGCTTATTAGTTAAGTAAATTTATACACATTTTAACATCAAACTCTACCCCCACCAAAAGATAAAAACACTGAAAAGAGACATTACTAATTTTTATTTTTCCAACGGAGAAAGGAAAACTCAGAACGGGACACCCATCTAGTGTCACACAGCTCCTAAGTCACAAAACTGGGATTGGAAATTACATTTTCTAATGCCCATTGTGGTGCCCTATGGCTGCCGCAAGATCAATTTTAGGAAAACGAAACCAACACCCCCCAGAACATTACTTCCCCTGAGTGTGCACCCTACTGACTGTTCACAAAGTAACGGACTTCATGTTAAATGGAAGGCCTTAACTGACTCCAAGCATTAAAGGGCCTTAGATTCTCAAGAGAAGAAATAAAAGACAGAGATTCTACCCCCTCTCTCCATTGCCGCAGACCACTGCAGAGGTGAAGATGCACAGGTACCAGGGAAGAACCCACGTCAGAGAATTTAGGGGGAGGCTTGAAAAGCCCGTCACGACCCACTCGCCTCCAGACACGGTGTTTTCTGTCACGTTGTTGGCCTGTCATTGTCGCCAATAATGGAGTGACGCGGGCACAGCAAGGAGGGGAGGTTTTAGACACGACCACAGGCATGGACTCTGGAAGACAAGACAGGGAATTCCTTGAACAGACTCACGGCACGAACCAGCATAACGTGCAGACCTCGTCAAGGGGAACATTTAGTGATCATGAGGAGCCAGATGTCAGTGGGATGGCCTACATTATCAGATCACCAACAGTAATGCTGTACAAGGACAGATCCCGTAGACACCATCATATTTGTCCTAACTGGATTAGTGCAGCTACTTCTAAGCTCTTTTCGTAAGGAAAAGTAAGACGCGTCAAGGCGCCATTCACACGATGTTTTAGCCCTCGTGTTAACAGGGAGACTGACAATTGACAGAATTCTCACTTCCATCTCATCTCTTTTGATACACTCCATCCCCTTTGCCGAAGGGAAAGTTATGCCCATTTGAATGAAGAGGCGCTGGCCTCAACATTTCAGCACCTTGGCTAAGGACACGATGTCCTGCACACTTGCTCACCAGTCAACATTCGGGTCAAGCGAGTTCCCTAGCATTTGTGTACTGTGTATGCTCCACCATTCCGTGCTAATCGGTGACTAGCAAGTAAACACCAACTGAGTCAATATTGCAGCCGCTCAGGCTGACTGAACAGGGGTCAGAGGAGTTTAGTTTTGTAACCTCCCGAACTTGAGTGAGTTCAGGTCTTGGCCAGCCCTCTATGTGGGACTAAGAGCAGCTAGTGTTTGCTTCCTGACGCACACAGCTCTGGATTTGACACGCACCGAGCTACCGAACCTTGGATGAAATTAACTCAGTGGCTCTGTTTTCACGCGACCACATCCGTCTTTGAGAAATTCCTTACTTTCTGATACAGCCATCACCTTGTACTCCTGCCCCAGCTCTCTAATTGGCCATTTCTCCAGAGGACCCTGGTTCTTAGTTTAAAATGTGGCTTAGGCCCTAACTGGTTTGGCTCACTGGGTAGAGTGTCAGTCTGCGGACTGAAGGGTCCCAGGTTTGTTTCGGGTCATCTTTTTATTCGACATGTTATTAGTGTATCCACTGTTAGTATTTTTAAAGGATTGTGCAATATTGACTTTGGTACCTTCTTTGATCCAAAAATTATTGGGGAAGAGTTCAAACTTTCCCAAGCAGTTGTTCTAATTACATCACAATTTGTTTTTAATTCTCTCAAATGGGATTATAGGAAATTATCTCTATTACACCATAAACTTTTTTTTAAAACATTAGGATCCTTTGTAGTTCAAAATGGGGAATTTTATTTTTCTTTAAATTTTTATTATTATTTAAATTCTTTATTGTTTAAAGTATTACATGAGTCTCCTTCTCCCCCCACCATTGACCTCTCCCCAGCCATCCCCACCCCCCCAGTATATGCCTTCCCCCCACTGTCTGTGTCCATTGGTTATGCTCATATGCATGCATACAAGTCCTTTGGTTGATCTCTTACCCCCTCACCCCCCACCTTCCCTCATAAGTTCAAAATGGTGAATTTTAATTCATATTACATGGTCACATGCTATGGACATTTTTTCACCATTTTAAATTTCATCATTCCTCTATTCTACTTCGACAGGGGTTTTAACCGCCTGCTGAGTCAGCAGACCACTAAGTGAATCTCCAGGAAGAGCAAATGATGGCTTTCTCTCCTTCCTACCTTCCTTCACTCATTTATTTATTCCTCCCACAAACATGGGCCCCTAATCCTGACCGGGCCCTGTCCTGGGTTCTGGTCACTCACCCCTACTTAGTGAGCTCAGTTGTTAAAAGAAGGGGTGTGACCCCACATGGGCAATGGGAGGGGGGGGTCATTCCAGGCTGAGAATAATGTGCACTGAGTAATTGGTGGGCCTTCTGGGACCACAGAGCGCAAAGTGTAAGTAGAGAGAAGAAAACGCTAAGGGCAGGGTAAAGGGTGTGTGAGTTCTTTAATGTTTGGTGCTGTCCACGCAACCCTCCGTGGCTTGGTCTGACCAGTTTCCTGTCACAGGAATGATTCTGGGCATCCAGCTGGGAAATGTACTTGCGACAATCACAGAGGAGGTTGAAGCTTTCGGCTTTTGGCTCGGAGGAGGCTCAGGTGCAACTTTCCTCGGTCGTCCCAAATCTGGGTTCATCCAACACCAGCTGCCTCCACCATGCCGCTGAAGTTCGACCCCAACGAAATCAAAGTTGTATACCTGAGGTGCACCGGTGGCGAAGTGGGTGCCACATCTGCCCTGGCCCCCAAGATCGGCCCCCTGGGCCTGTCTCCAAAAAAGGTTGGTGATGACATCGCCAAAGCAACTGGTGATTGGAAGGGTCTGAGGATTACAGTGAAACTGACCATTCAGAACAGACAGGCCCAGATTGAAGTAGTGCCTTCTGCCTCTGCCCTGATCATCAAAGCCCTCAAAGAACCGCCAAGAGAAGAAAGAAGCAAAAAAACATTAAGCACAGTGGAAATATCACATTCGATGAGATTGTCAGCATTGCCCGACAGATGCGGCACCGATCTTTAGCTAGAGAACTCTCTGGAACCATTAAAGAGATCCTGGGGACTGCCCAGTCTGTGGGATGCAATGTTGATGGCCGCCACCCGCATGACATCATAGATGATATCAACAGTGGTGCAGTGGAATGTCCAGCTAGTTAAGAACCACAAAGGAAAAGGACTCAATTAAAGATCATTTGATAAACAAACAAAAAAAAAGAGGTTGAAGAGCTTTCTGGAAGAACCCACTGATGATGAGACACCAAGTCTCACTGTCCCTGGATTTCATAGGAGATGGTGATCTTAGAATTTATCAGGCATTCAGGAGGAGGAGGAGGAGGAAGAGGAGAAGGAAGAGGAGGAGGAGGAAGAGGAAGAGGAGAAGAAAGGAAGAAGAGGAGGAGGAGGAGGAAGAAGAGAACGAAGAAGTAGTTGCTTCATCCTGTGGGGGAAAAGGATGCAAATGCAGAAGTGTCTGGTGACCTGGACATGTTCAACCCTATGACAAGGCACATCGTGTGCACTGTAGTAAAACATCTGGGAAAAGAAAATCCTCAATATTCAGACTAAGAACAGTTGATGTCTGTTCCTGCAAAAGTAGATCCAGGCTCTGAAAGATGAAACCAATTCCATCAAAACAAAGTGGAAGAAATTAAAGCGATTGTGGGCAACTGGAAAAAGGCTCAGGGTTCCAGTGAGCTCTGGGGCCTGAGTGGAGAGTTCGGTTGTTCCTGCAGAATGCTGGCTCAAGACCAACGTCCTGACAGCTTCCCTGGAGGAAGGGGACATGTAATAACCTGGAATCAAAGGATGAAGAGGATGTTGACCCATCAAAAGTACCCAGGGGGACACGGAGGGATACTCCAAATCCAAGTGCAACGTAAGAAAAATCCATCCCACACCAACATGGCTGGAGAAGAGGAGAAAAAGCCCATCATGATGTCCAGACTGAGGAGGCCTCGGTCGAAGGGGCAGATCTGTGACTTGAGGAGGGAGGGAATGAAATGACTGAGCCTTATCAACAGAAACAAGCACAGCGAGCACAGCAGTTTGGACTTACCGTCGTGGCAGACTGTGACTTGGCAGCAAGAGGCGGGAAGTTCTGCAGCAAAGACCCGATGAACCTTGGAACTGATGAGATCGAGACCCACAGAAAACAATTCAAAAGTCTCAAGGAAAAGCTGAGAAGAACCGTTTCAACACAGAGGCAGGTTTCTGGAACTAAAGCCTTGTAAGAGTTCAGGAAGGAACAGAAGGAAACTTCAGCTACAGAGAAGAGGTTGCAAAGAAAACCTAATTAGGACTAAACTTGAGTTTTTAGAAGTAATTTATTCTTTTGCTTTTTCCAAATTCTTTTTTTAAATTCTTCATTGTTGAAAGTTTTACATGTCTCCTTTTCCCCCACACTGACCTCTCCCCGCCCTCTTCTGCCCCAGCACATGCCCCACCCTCCTATTGTCTGTGTCCATTGGTCATGCTCATATGCATGGATACAAGTCCTTTGGTTCATCTCTTATACTCCCCCGCTCCTCCCCCGTGCCTTCCCTCTGAGGTTTTTCGGTCTGTTCGATGCTTCTCTGTCTCTGGATCTGTTTTTGTTCATCAGTTTATGTTGTTCATTATATTCTACAAATGAGTAAGATCATGTGATATTTATCTTTCTCTGACTGGCTTATTCACTTAGCATACTGTTCTCCAGGTCTATCCATGCTGTTGCAAATGGTATGAGTTCTTTCTTTTTATTACAGCAGCATAGCATTCCATTGTGTAGATATACCACAGTTTTCTAATCCACTCATCTGCTGATAGACACAGGTTGTTTCCAAATCTTAGCTATTGTAAATTGTGCTGCTATGAACATAGGGGTGCATATATTCTTTCTGATTGGGGTTTCTGATTTCTTGGGATATATTCCTAGAATTGGGATCACTGGGTCAAATGGGAGATCCATTTTTAGTTTTTTGAGGAAACTCCATACTGTTTTCCACAGTGGCTGCACCAGTTTGCATTCCCACCAGCAGTGTACTAGGATTCCCTTTTGAGTTAAATGCTAAGTTTGTTTTCTTTTATCCATTGTTGTTTTTATATAAATACTAGAGGCCTGATGCACGAAATTCATGCAAGAGTAGGCCTTCCTCTCTCCGGCTGCCGGCACCGGCTTCCCTCTGGCACCTGGGACCTGGGCTTCCCTCCTGTTGCCAGCAGGCAGCCGGGATCTGGACTTCCCTCGCAGCCCCGGCTTCGTCCAGGCTAATTAGCATATTACACTTTTATTATTATAGATTAAAACCATACATTTTCCTAAAAATTAAGGTTTAAATCTGCAACACATTTTATGATAGTGTACCGTATTTTCCGGTGTATAAGACGACTGGTCGTATAAGATTTTCCTGGGTTAAAAAGTCGTCTTATACACCGGAAAATACGGTATTTAAAATTTTTTTTTAACATGAGTGTGTGTGTATATGTTTATACATATAGATATGTATATATGTATATGATCTGCTTCCTAATAAAAATGCTTTTTGTGATTGTTAAATCTTTTAGTAACTTCTAATTTTATTCCACTCTATCTAGAAAACAAAGTCTTTTTTTTTTTTTTTTTTTTTTACAGAGAGGAAGGGAGAGGGATAGTTAGAAACATCGATGAGAGAGAAACATCGATCAGCTGCCTCCTGCACACCCCCCACTGGGGGGATGTGCCTGCAACCAAGGTACATGCCCTTGACCGGAATCGAACCCGGGACCCTTGAGTCCGCAGGCCGACGCTCTATCCACTGAGCCACACCAGCCAGGGCTAGAAAACAAAGTCTTTATGCTACTGATCATTTTCAACTTATCAAGGTTTCTTTTCGGCCTATTACATGACCTATTTCTTTAATATCCTCTATAAACTTGCAAAGAAAATGCCCTTGCTAATTATTGGTATAGACTTTTTACCTCATGGTTTAAGCTTATCATTTTAGTTTTCAGATATCTGCTTATTTGTCTTATTTGATTTCACACAATGTTAAAATTTCTCATTGCAATTGCCAGTTGTTGTTATGCTTATAATGGTTATATTGCTCTCTTGCCATATCCCTTGCTATAAAAATCTTTACCCAGAATTCTATTTTGTCAGATATTAAGCTGCTTTCTTCTGGTTCATACTTGCTGAGCATTTTCTTTTTTTAAAATATATATTTTATTGATTTTTTACAGAGAGGAAAGGAGAGGGATAGAGAGTTAGAAACATCGATGAGAGAGAAACATCGATCAGCTGCCTCCTGCACACCTCCCGCTGGGGATGTGCCCGCAAACCAGGTACATGCCCCTGACCGGAATCAAACCTGGGACCTTTCAGTCCGCAGGCTGACGCTCTATCCACTGAGCCAAACCAGTCAGGGTGAGCATTTCCTTTTTCATGCTCTTATTTTTCTTTTCCATTACTTCTTGCTTTCAAGTTTATTTTCTCTTACTAGAGGCCCGGTGCATGAATTTGTGCACATTGAAAGGAAATTAAGAAGAGGGTGGCCGGCGGGGTGGGACTGGGCGAAAGGGGCCAGACACGCCCTGGAGCCAACCTCCTGCGATCCCTCCCTGGTGTCTGCAGAGTGAGCGGGGTTCCTCTGGCAGGTGGGGTCCCTTGGCCTGGCCTGCGGGGATCAGGCCAAAATGGGCTCTTCGACATCCCCTGAGGGGTCCCAGAGTATGAGAGGGCACTCTGCAAAGTTGCTGTCGTACAGGGTGTGGAACACAAACGCAAGTGTGCAGTAAACCAGATTCAGGGCCAACAGTGTCCCAGCAACAACATAACTCATGGCTAAAGGTGGAATTGCACGGACCTGTGAGGAATCAGGCTCCCTCCTCTCTGGTTTTGGGGTGCATCACCCAAGAACTGCCGCTGTCAAGTCACTGCAGCTCAGCAGCTCCTACATTGAGCATCTGCCCCCTGGTGGCCAGTGCATGTCACAGCTACCAGTCAGATGGTGCATGAAATTTGTGCACATTGAAAGGGAATTAATTAGATGAAATATTTTAATATTGCTATTTGCCCTTTCTCTATAATAAAAGTGTGAGAGATAAAAGGAAATGAGTACAATGTATATGAAAATAATACATAATTTTATTAATAACTAAACAATAAGAAAATGATATAACAATAACAAACTCATAATATAAAAACAACATTGATGCAAATAATGACTGATAAAGTGATTAAACTTATTCTAATATCTCCCTGTATACCACATTAAGAGTAAAAACATTTTCAGAGTGCTTGACTAATTTCCCTTGAGATAAAGTATTTACAACTTTAACTTTAACGTAACATGCTCTTTGAACTCAAGAGAAAGCAACAGCCGTAACTGGTTTGGCTCAGTGGATAGAGCGTCGCCCTGTGGACTGAAAGGTCCCAGGTTCGATTCCGGTCAAGGGCATGTACCTTGGTTGCGGGCACATCCCCAGTAGGAGGTGTGCAGGAGGCAGCTGATCGATGTTTCTCTCTCATCGATGTTTCTAACTCTCTATCCCTCTCCCTTCTTCTCTGTAAAAAAATCAATAAAATATTTTTTTAAAAATACTTAAAAAAAAAAAAAAAGAGAGAGAAAGCAATATATAACTGACCATGTCCAAAAACGGGTTCAGGTAGGAATATTCCTACTCTGTCTAGAGTTTGTCCTTGTGATTTATTAATAGTCATCACAAATGTTGGCATAACGGGAAACTATCTTCGAATTAATTTAAATGGGTTGCCAGTGTCAGATGGGGACAAATCAATTCTTGGAATCAGAACAATCTCTCCCTCTGCAGATCCTGTTAATATTTCAGCTTTGATAATGTTAGGTCGCAAACTCATTTGTACTATGGCCAATCGTATAGCATGGTGACACAAATATCCCCTCTGAAAAGAACTTTCCCACCAAATGCAACATTCAAATTAGCGCCAGCAAGAACTTTATAGGTATGGCACGTGTGCGAGTCAAAGTTTATTTTTAAATTTCCAGTGTGCGTCATATGTACCGGTTGGTCGGACAGATGGACAAATGTCGGTCACTTAGCCTTTTTTCTATACAGATTATGAGTCATGATTTTACCTTTTTAAAAAATTATCTTTTCATACCTCCAAAGCACTATGAGTAAGAATCTGAAGGTTTATGTGGCTTCTATTTGGTTTCTAGGACAAAGTTCTTTCCTTTACCCACCACTCACTTCTCTCCTTTTTTTTTTGAATGTTAATTCCAACATAATTTTTGTAACACCTCTTGAAAAGGATCCCACCAAGTTTTTGATAGTCCACATAAAACTTACAGAAAAATACAGCATGAGACTTTCATTCTCTCACTAACTTCTTCATATAAATGTAATTCCTCAGTCTCTATGGAATGAAAAAGGAAAATAAAAGTGCCTTCTCTCATTCCAAGGCCTTTCTCAGTCAGGCAACCACAAAAAGAATGAGCCTACAATTCATGCCATGTAATCTCTATCAGGCATAATTCAAATCAAATCCCATCAGGCAAAGTCTGGGATAATTAAAATGTATAAGAGAACAGTAGTGACCTGGGGGAGAACTTATGAAACCTTGTCTCCTGCTTTTGCTGAATATTCTTTTTGTTATGCTAGACTCCAAGCTAACCCACGCTGCCTGCCCTGGTCCGTCATCCCTGATAGGGGCTTTGAGTCAGCTGCCACTGGCGACGGCTGACTAGAAGCCCCTATCCGGGACCTGGTCAGCCGGCTGCCGGCGCTAACCGCCTGCCACAGTCCACCATCATTGCTTGGATCCCAACCCCCCACCATCTTTGCTGGTTTAATGTGTATATTTGCTCCTGATTGGCTGGTGGGCGTGGCTTATGGGTGTAGCGAAGGTATGGTCAATTTGCATATTACTGTTTTATTAGGTAGGATAGATAGATAAATGTATTACTGGATTTTAAATATAAAATCTTATTTTTAAATTAAAAGTCTTTCAATTAGTGAGTTAGCACATATGCATTTTTGTCAATTATGATTATATTAGAGGCCCAGTGCATGAAATTCATGTATGGGGTGGGGGGTCTCTCAGCCAGGCCTGCACCCTCTTGCAATCCAGGACCTTTCGGGGGATGTCCAACTGCCGGTTTAGGCCCAATCCCTGCGGATCAGGCCTAAACTGGCGGTCAGACATCCCTCTCGCAATTCGGGACCGCTGGCTTCTAACTGATCACCTGCCTGATCGCCCCTGACCACTCTGCCTGCCTGCCTGATCACCCCTAACCGCTGATCTGCCTACCTGATTGCCCCTAACCACTTGCCTGCCTGATCGCCTCTAACCACTCGCCTGCCTACCTGACTGCCCCTAACCACTCTACTGCCTGATCACCCCTAACCGCTCACTGGGGGGTGGGGCCAGCCAGGGCAAGGGCTTGTGGTCATTCTGGTCGTTCCGTCATTTTGGTCACTGGGCTTTTATTATATAGGATTAGGAGAATTCTGCCATTTCAGATCATATTTTTAATTGACTTTAATCTTTTTGGGCTTTATACTTTTCTCCTCTTTATTGACCAAAAATGTGAGTCTATGTTTGGCAAACATTCTGGGTCCTTACATGCAGGATATATTTATGCTCTAACATTTGACAACTTGTCCAAATATAACATTTTAGATAAAAGCTATTTTCCTTTAAAATATTATTACTATTACCCTCTTGAACCTAGTTTTAAGTCTGGTATCAATCTGATTCTTATTCCTTTGTAGGTGATCTGCTCTTCCTCTCTGAAAATTGTTGGGATTCTCTTTACCTTCGGTATTCTTAAAATTCACCATAATGAGTCTGGTTTGGAGTTTCTTCTTATCTTTCATTTTGTACTCTTTTGAGCCCTTACATTCTTGGAAGTGTATCTTCATTCTTTATTCAAATATTTTTTTGTTTTTATTTTCTCTTCTGGGACTATTATCCAGATGTTGGTACTTTTACCTCCATCCATTATGTCTCTTCAACTTTAAAAAATATATATCCTATCTCTTTAATCTTGCCTGCTGACTTCTGGAAGAGTTTTTCAATCTGATCCCACCAATCAAAAGACAGAGTCCAAGATTACATTGTTGAAATAGATCTAGCAATACATTTACTATGAAACATTACATAAAAGAATTTTAAAAGATGACACACAAAAGCAGGAATGATGTGCCAGGCAAATGTGAAGTGAAAAATGCTAATGTAGCAATATTAATAATTGGAAAAATAGAATTCAGATGAAAAGTGTTCCTGGGGACATATTACATATTGATAGAAGAAATATATATGTATCTAACAATATAGTTCCAAAACATATAGAGCCCAAGCTAAGATTGTTAAATCTGCAACTATAATTAAGAGATTTTAACATATATTTCTCAGAAAATAATTAAGCAGAGCAAGCAGTTGAAAAATAAGCAAATATTTAGATTTTCTTTTTTCTTTAAAAAAAATATTTTATTGATTTTTTACAGAGAGGAAGGGATAGAGAGTTAGAAACATCGATGAGAGAGAAACATCGATCAGCCGTCTCCTGCACACCCCCACTGGGGATGTGCCCGCAACCCAGGTACATGTCCTTGACTGGAATCGAACCCGGGACCCTTTAGTCCACAGGCCGACGCTCTATCCACTGAGCCAAACCGGTTTCGGCTAGATTTTCATAGTATTTATTTATTTTTTATTTATTTTATTTTTATTTTTTAAATATATTTTATTGATTTTTTACAGAGAGGAAGAGAGAGGGATAGAGAGCTAGAAACATCGATGAGAGAGAAACATCGATCAGCTGCCCCTTGCACACCCCCCACTGGGGATGTGCCTGCAACCAAGGCACATGCCCTTGACCAGAATCGAACCCGGGACCCCTCAGTCCGCAGGCCGACGCTCTATCCACTGAGCCAAACCGATTTCGGCTCATAGTATTTATTAAATAGGAACGTATTGCAGAGAAATTTATCCTCAACAATCAGAAAATATACATTCTCTTCAAGTACAAATGGAAATACTTACACAACTATCCCTGTGCTAGGCCACAAAGGAAGTACCAATATATTCTAAAAAGTTTACATCATAGCCGAAACCGGTTTGGCTCAGTGGATAGAGCATCTGCCTGCGGACTGAAGGGTCCCAGGTTCGATTCCGGTCAAGGGCACGTACCTTGGTTGCGGGCACATCCCCGGTGGGGGCGTGCAGGAGGCAGCTGATCGATGTTTCTCTCTCGATGTTTCTAACTCTCTATCTCTCTCCCTTCCTCTCTGTAAAAAATCAATAAAATATATTTTTAAAAAAAAGTTAACATCATGCAAATAATGTTCTCTGACTATAATAAAGTACAGGGAGAAGGCAATAATAAAGGCAACTTTAAAAAAAATTCATACATGCAAACTCAATATACAAACCCCTGAGTGAAAGAGGAAATCATGAAAGTTAGAAAACAGAATTAAATATCGGCGAAAACACTGCTAAAATTTTAGGTATAACTAAAACAGTATTGAGACAAAATTACATCACTAAATACTGTTATAAAACAATAAACACAGAAAAAAAAGCACTGAAGATGTTGCTTGTTTTATTTTTTTCAGACAGCCTAAATTAATTTTTAATTTTTATTTATTTAAAACAATTGTTATTGGCCCTGGCCAGTTTGGCTCAGTGGATAGAGCGTCAGCCTGCAGACTGAAGGGTCCCAGGTTCAATTCTGGTCAAGGGCACATGTCCGTCCCAGTTGCGGGCTCGATTTCCCAGTGTGGGGTGTGCAGGAGGCAGCCGACCAATGATTCTCTCTCATCATTGATGTTTCTCTCTCTCTCCCTCTCCCTTCCTCTCTGAAATCAATAAAAAAATTTTTTTTTTAAATCTTTGTTGTTGAGAGTATTACATTTGTCCCCTTTTTCCCTACACTGCCCCCTCCATCCTGTTCCCACCCCACCCTAGGCCTTCACCCCCCTCCCACTTCCCCCCGCACCCTGCCGCCACTATCTGTGTCTAGGTAAGATATTTGGTTAACCCCTTTCAACCCACCCTACCCCCTTCCCTCTGAGCGTCATCTGTTCCATGCCTCTGATTCTATTTTATTCACCAATTTATTTTGTTCATTAGATTTCTTATTTATTTTTTATTTTTAGATTCATTTGTTGATATACATTTGTTGCCATTTTATTGTTCATGTTTTTTATCTCTTCTTCTTTAAGAATACCCTTCAACATTTCATATAATACTGGTTTGGTGGTGATAAACTCCTTTAGCTTTTTCTTGTTTGTGAAACTCTATCTGACCTTCAATTCTAAATGAGAGCTTTGCTGGGTAGAGTAATCTTGGTTACAGGTGCTTGCTATTCAACACTTTGAATATTTTTTCTCCCTTCTGGCCTGCAAAGTTTCTGTTAAGAAATCAGATGACAGTCGTATTGGTGCTCCCTTGAAGGTAACCAACTGCTTTTCTCTTGCTACTTTTAAGATTCTGTCTTTAGCCCTTGGCATTTTGATTATGATGTGTCTTGGTGTGGTCCTCTTTGGATTTCTCTTGTTTGGGGTTCTGTGCGCTTCCTGGACATGTAAGTCTATTTCTTTCACCAGGTGGGGGAAGTTTTCAGTCATTATTTCTTCAAATAAGTTTTCAGTATCTTGCTCTCTCATCTTCTTCTGGCACCCACACAATACGGATGTTGGTATGCTTGAAGTTGTCCCAGAGGCTCCTTGCTCTATCTTCATATTTCTGGCTCCTTTTTTTCTTTTTGCTCTTCTAATTGGGTGTTTTTTTGCTTCCTTATCGTTGATTTGATTCTTGGACTTCTCAACTTCACTGTTGAATCCCTGTAAATTATTGTTAGTGCATGCTTTTTTTCTGACTGGTCCTTTTCCATGTCTTTGACTTTTTCACTGAGATCCTTGAGTAACCTTATAACCAGGGTTTTGAACTCTGTATCCAAAAGTTTGCTTGCTTCGCCGAAACCGGTTTGGCTCAGTGGATAGAACGTCGGCCTGCGGACTCAAGGGTCCCGGGTTCGATTCCGGTCAAGGGCATGTACCTTGGTTGTGGGCACGTACCCAGTAGGGGGTGTGCAAGAGGCAGCTGATTGATGTTTCTCTCTCATCGATGTTTCTAGCTCTCTATCCCTCTCTCTTCCTCTCTGTAAAAAATCAATAAAATATATTTTTAAAAAAAAGTTTGCTTTCTTCCATTTCTTTCATTTGTGACGTTTGTTTCCCCATCTTGGCTACTTCCCTGTGTTTGTTTCTACGTATTAGATAGAGCTGCTATGTCTCTTGAAATTGGTTGAGTGGCCTTGTGTAGTAGGTGTGCTGTAGGGCCCAGTGGCTTAGCCTCCCGTCACGAGCTGGGCACTCTAGGTGCACCCCTCTGTGGGCTGTGTGCAGTTTTGTTGTAGTTGAGCCTTGATTGCTGTTGGTATCACTGGGAGGAATTGACCTCCAGGCCAATTGGCTATGAGGATCAGCTGCAACTACAGTGGGAGAGCTGCTGTCAAGAGACATTTCTATGGTGCAGAACTTGCTTCAGTGGTGCCCCTTGAGTATGTTGCTTATGGATGTGTAGTTGTAATCTGATATGGTCTGATGCTGTCCACTGGGTGCACTGGCTCTTGGGTCTCCAGGGAGGTGCAAAGTCAGCCACTGCCTGTGGCCACCTGGCAGGAGCTAGAGAGAGATCTGCAGATTCCTCCTATTTGTATCAGGTTAGAAAGTGCCCAGATGGGGCTCAGCTGTGAAGCAAGGCAGGCTGATGATAGTGCTGGGTCTTGGGCCTTTTATTGATACGTTTGGGGCACCCTGACCCAGCTGCAGCTTGAGAGATTTTAGCAAAGTCTGAAGCCTGAGCAAGGACAGGCCATTCATATGCAAAAGCTGCTGCACACAGGCTGGGTAGGGCTGCAATGACCCCTTCAAGCACCTCCATTGGGGAGAAAGCCACCCCCAAATTCCTGCCCCATGCCAGACAATCCAGTTCCTCCTTGTATGTGTTTAGGTCCCCCAGAGCCTCGCCCTGATGCTGGAGCTCAGAGGAAGGGGGACCTGGTTAGATCAATTCATGTGCAGGCCCTTTAAGAGGAATAGCTGGGTCACCAGCAGACTTCTTGTCACTGAGCCCCAATCCGTTTTAAAGCCCGTAGGTAACACACACCTGGCCAGTGTGGCTCAGTGGTTGAGCATGGACCTATGAACTAGACAGGGGTCCTAAAACTTTTTAAACAGGGGGCCAGTTCAGTCCCTCAGACTGTTGGAGGGCCGGACTATAGGTTTTTAAAAAAAACTATGAACAAATTCCTATGCACACTGCACATCTTATTTTGAAGTAAAAAAACAATACGGCAAAAACACCCGCATGTGGCCCGCGAGCCATAGTTTGAGGACACCTGAACTAGGTCACATGCCTGGGTTGCAGGCTTGATCCCCAGTTGGGGCATGCAGGAGGCAGCAAATCAATGATTCTCATTATTGTTTTGCTCTCCCTCCCTTAAAAAAAGCAGCACATGTGGGTGCTGTTCACCTCTCCTACAACTCTGTGCTTTCTTCACTTCTCTAGTTGTAAGACTTCCACTCAGCCAGCTTCCAGGCAGTTCTGATGGTTGTCCTGTTTAAGTTGTAATTTTGTTTGTGAGAGGGTGGGGGGTGCAAGTATAGGTGTTTACCTACATCACCATCTTGGTTCTCTCTGTAGTTTTACATGAAAAAAATTTGTATGCTTAAAGACTTTATTGTTCCTTCACCTTTAAATATTATAGATGCTCTAAGATTCTAGGTTGGAATTTGTTTTGCTCAAGCCCTTTGAAAATTTGCTGTTTTATTTCACTGTTAAAACATCTGCTAACTGACCTTTGTTCCTTTGTTAGGTAATCTAATTTTAGCCTTTGTTACCTGTCATGCACCCAGGTTAGTTTTCATCTTTTCTGTATAGCACTTAGTAAACTGATCCACTATGAGGTCTTTCCTTTTTCCTTAATTCTAGGAGTATTTATCTAGTGTGTACACTTGGTTCTTGTTACCGTCTTTTCCGGCGTATAAGACGACTGGGCGTATAAGATTTTCCTGGGTTAAAAAGTCGTTTTATACACCAGAAAATACAGTAGTCCAATATATCTAATCCATTATATCTAATCCCATCAATATAGTCCAATATACCGTATTTTCCGGCGTGTAAAACATCTTTTTAACCCAGGAAAATCTTATACGCCGGAAAGTACGGTAATTCATTCTTGTTTCATGTTCCCAACATGCTTAGTGAACAAAACAGATTAAGACCGAACAGGTGCTCAATTCTGTGATTATGAGGCTGGATAAGATTAAATAACTGTAAGAAATACTGGGAAACATCAAGTAAATGAGGTCATAGAGGTCACTGGAATGGGTCCAGGGGGAAAAAGTGGAAAAGGAAAAGAAAGAAAAAAGTGCACATAGAAAACATTTCAAGGAGTTTGCTATAAAAGAAATGAGGTGCTTCTTCGGTTCTAGCTAGGACAGACAATATGTCCATAGTAATAAGAAAGGATGATACATGGGCAGGTACTGGCAGATAGAGATGCAGTGGTAGCAACTTTCAAAAGTTCTTTTCTGATTGTTTTTATCTTAGTGTCAGCATGGGCAAGGCTAGAGATGTGAGGACAGAGGTGAACCTACTATCACATTCTCACTTGGAGAGTCAAGACTTAGAACTACTAAGCAACCAACTGTAGTTCTGATGATCAGTCTGTGATTGGTAAACATTTTGTTAAAGAAAAGCCCACAAACAAAAACCTGCTCTGTAGTCTGTTATTTTATTTTCTTTGACTTCTTATTTTCTCAAAACAGGGTATCTCTGGGATTCCAATTCCACTACCTTTAAGGTGGAGATAATCTGATCTACATTTAAAGATACATGGCAGCAATAACATTTTCCCATGAAACAATCTACACAGTAATATATGTTCAGGGAGCATTCAATATTTCTCTTCCTCATAGCCTGATATACATACAGGGCCATAAACTATTACATTATGCTCCTCTATTAAAAATCTTGCATTATTTATATTCCTAGGTCTTTTCTTCTTCTCTCTGATACTACTTCCACCTCCAATTACTATAGATGTTAAGGGTCTCGTCTCTCTTTGTTCTATTCTTATTTTGAATGATATATTGCAACTTTCAGTTTCTTCCTCTTATCAAGACCCTACTGTATATTCCAGAGCCTTCTCTGCATTAACCCAATAGTAATTGAAATTTTTATGACAAATATGTATAATCTTAATGATGGAAAGTCAGGTAAATAATGTTGAATCACACTGCATGTCAAGACTTTAGCTATTATTTCACCTGATCCATTCTTTCTGAAAAAATAATTTAATGAGATCATCTGAAAATGAATATTTATTTGGTAAACATTTTATAGAAATAGACCCTAAAATCAAACAATTTCTTATTTAAACGGAAAGCACAATCCCAATCTTTCCCCCATTAAAAGCCTACTCCATAAATGAAGTACCAAAAACCCAGAAACTGTACTGCTCAAGAGGGGAAATGAGGGAGAAAGACATTAAACTTCCATAGGAAGACTGTTTATCTCTGGCAGTGGCTAAGTACACATCAGGCTGTACCCAAGGGCACTACTGAGCTGAAAACTTAATACTTCCTTGTTCTTAATAAGGCTCAGAAAATTACCACCTATCAATTATGCAATGTTACATTATATAAACTGATATAATGATATAAATCAAAAAGTAGGCATTCTGGATTTTAACACCAATATAGGTAAATCTATAGATGTAAATAAGAATTTAAAAAGACATTCTTTAGCTCCAATTTAAAACAAACATTCAGAACTGGAATCTTCAGAGTTTTCTAATATCTTGAAAATTCCCATCTTCTCTTTAATTGGTCCTGAGGCATTCATTTGATCTAAGAGGAAAATATCAGGACAAGTATTTATTCTTTAGAACGTGTTAAGAACCAAAAGAAGAATATTTAAAAAGATGTTGCTATGAGATGTCACCTGTTGAAAAATTTGAAACACACAGAAATATGGGCCCTTTATTATTCTATTACAAATAGAACTGGACTACAAGGGACACACAACAGAAACTGAAACATCAGTTTGCTAATTAAAATAACTTCTGCTAAATTTAACATATCTAGAGAATTAAACAGAATATCTATTTGAATTGTGTCCTCAGAGATGTATTTAAAAAAAGTGCCCTAGCTGGTTTGGCTCAGTGAATACAGCGTTGGATTCCAGTCAGGGGCACCAGGCTCATGTTGCAGGTGATTGATGTTTCTCATTAATATTTCTCTCTCTCTGAAATTGATAAAAACATATTAAAAAAATAATTCTAGCCAATAAAGAAATGGTAGGGGAACCCCCCCCCCCCCGCAGTTTTGCTATCTTTAAGGAAATATAGGTTCAAAATAATCAGCAATGGATGCTAAAACCACCATTAGGTTAAATAAAAGGTTGACAGAAAACTACAGACTTAATCTGTTCATCAATGTTAACTCATTGAAAATAAACTCAGATATTATGTGCCTCCTGGTATGATTTAAAATATGAGAACAAAGAAAGCACTGGTATTCCTAAGATATGGAACTTGGATGCAATTACTCATACACAACTCTTTACACAAGCTATTTACCACTTTACAGAAAACATGGAGATTGAAAAAAAGTCAGAGGACAGCTCAAGAAGTGTGGGGGGAAATTAGCCCATTTCAGAATATAGGTCATTTTATAGAACAAATAACAGGTTTCTCCAACAAATTAATGGCATTAAAAAACAAAAGTGAGGGTGTTATAGAAATAATGGGACATAACAATCAGTGAAATTTTGTATCCTGATTCAAACTGTAAAAAGATTTGAGACAACTGGGGAAATCTGGATATGGGTTGGATATTAGTGCCAATTCTCTTAAATGTAATAATGATATAATGGCTATGTTTGAGAGCATGTTCTTCTTAGTAAATGATGCATGAGAAAGATGTGGATAAAATTTCATAATTTAAAGATTCTGACAAAGAATAGCAATGAGTGTTATGAACTACTGAGGATGAGTGAATTTATATATATATATATATAGAGAGAGCTATATTATACTATTCTCTCTAGTTATGTGTATGTTTTAAAGTTTCCATGAAAATAAAAGCATAAGAGATATTTACCAATGAGATCACTCCGATCTAACAACAATTCTAGATCTTCATCACTGATGACCTTTTCTCTTGATCCTTTTACTTCCCTATAATAGAAAGCAAAAATTTTTATCTATATGATAAATCAAAACCATGAATTACATTTTTCTCAACAACAACAAATCATACCTCTCATAATCTCTAGATTTTAACAATTCCATTAACTCCTTAGGGTCTAGGAAACTCTTAGATGGATTTAATCCAGATCGACCACCTTTGAAATGATCTAGAAAAAGTATTCAAGAAATTCAAAATTGTTTTTAAAACCAAAATACATTACAAAGCTTACATTAAAGAAGACAGATAACACCAAATGTTTGTAAAAAAGAAAGAAAAGTAACCGAAATTCTTGGGAAAAGTTTGGTAGTTTCCCATAGGTAAATGTATACCCATCCTAAGACCCAGAACAAATAAATGCATATGTCCACAAATACCTGTACAAATACCAGATTTTTTAAAATTTTTTTTAGGAGAAAATCTCTTTATGACCTTGGGGTAGGCAATGAGTTTTTTTAAATATACTTTTATGGACTTCATAGAGGAAGGGAGAGGAAGATAAAAACATAAATGATGAGAGAGAATCATTGACTGGCTGCCTCCTGGGATGCCCCCTACTGGGGCTCAAGCCCAGAACCCAGGCACCTGCGCCCTTGACCACAATTAAACCTGGGACCCTTCAGTCCGCAGGCTGACACTCTCCCCACTGAGCCAAACCAGCTAGGACCAAATATCTGATTTTTATGAATAAGAATCAACAACTGGAAATAACTCAAAACCAATCAACAGAAAAACGGATAAATGAACTATTCAGAAATTATTTAAACAAATACCAAACTTCTAATACATACACAACACAGATGAATTTCAAAATATTATTTTGAACAAAAGTAGGTAAAGTACATAGACAAAGAATGCAGTAGGAAACCTACTTGAACATGGAAGTGTCAGTGACTTTGACCTAGACTAGAGGATTGCTACATGAGTATAGACATGTCAAAATTTATCACTGTATACTCAAACTCTGTATGTATATTATACATCAATAAAACAGTCAATATTTATTAAACTAATTTCAAATTGTTTAAATTTTAATCTTTCAAAGTACTGAAAACAGAATTTAGGAAAATGAAACTATAAACTTCACTAAATTCCCATCAAATTCCTAAAGCAGCACAGGCAAAAATTTCTAAATTTGTACAAAATTTTGTTACGTGAGGACTTATCTGTATTTGCAAGTAGGAAAGTTGTATAAGGTAAACTGATAGTAATTTTCAACATTTCTTAGGCTTCACAACTAACAGGTAAATTGGTATCCATCAAGTCATTCATTCAAATATAATTTTATATTGAATGAATGAAAGAATTTCTCCAAGGAATCTCAAGAAACAGAACAAAGAGTGCCAATGTCTCACTAACTTCATTTTCCCTACTCCTCAAAATCTTTTCTAGATTAAAAAACACTATTTTTAAAAATTATTTTTAAAAATACTATAATTAAAAGTATGAAAAGGGCATGGTGGAGTCAAATATATTTTTTAATCAAGTTTTTAATGTATGAAATCTGAATTTTGCCTGCGATATACATGACATCAATTTTTTTAAGTCAGAGCTGTGGCTAAACTCAATTTTTTTTAAAAAATATTTTATTGATTCTTTACAGAGAGGAAGGGAGAGAGATAGTTATAAACATCGATGAGAGAGAGACATCGATCAGCTGCCTCCTGCACGCCCCCCTACTGGGGATGTGCCCACAACCAAGGTACATGCCCTTGACCGGAATCGAACCTGGGACCTTTCAGTCCACAGGCTGACGCTCTATCCAAACCGGTTTCGATGAAACTCACTTTTAAATTCACAGTCTTAAGCAACTGCACCAGCTCTCTGTACCTTGACAGTCTTTCCTCCTAACTAATCTAACAACCTGTACTAATTCCATCATAATATGTACCATACTGCATTTTAATTACTAGTGTATGGGTCTCATCAGATTGGGGATCCTGGAGAGCAGACTTTCACTTTGCCTTGAAGTAAATACCAAATTATTTACTAAATGATTAATGATAGAACAGTATTTCTATTCAAATGGTATGTATCCATAATTATTGAGCATTAATTTCCAAATATTCTATAATTTGATTTAGAAACTTCAAATTTAAATAAGAAACTTATACCAAGGCTTTGACTTAATTTGTGCTAAATCATTTTTAAAATGTGTAGCTTTGGGACATTTTATTACAAAAAGCTGTTTTTATATATGTGACTAACAACTTAAAATTCACCATACATTTACTTCATTTTTTAGCTTGACCATCTAGTAAATCTTTAGCTTCATTGATTTTGGCTGCTATATAAGGAGATCCTCCCTTGTCTGGGTGATTTAACAGCATAATTCGTCGGTGAGCATCTCTTATTTTTCCTTTATTGGCAGTAGGGCTTACACCTAGTATTAATGCTGCTTCTCGTTTTGTCATTTTGGGTTCAAACCCACCTCTTTAATAGCCACCACTGAAGGCAGATTTTGGTAGACTTTGAAAAACTTGTTTTACTTGAGGCTCCATATGCTTTATGGCTTGCAAAACATAATGGCCTGCAAATCCTGCAGCAGCAATGGTCAATCCAACTGCTACCACTGTACTGGCCATGGCTCCAGCTCAGCTCCCCTGCCTCCGCTGAGAGCGCGGTTCATCCCAGCCCAAAAGGCCGCGGCCACCAGCTCCCCGCCGCTACCAGAAAGCAAGGGCGCCAGAGCAGGGACTAAAGGTCCACTGTCAAATATTTTTTGAATTACTAGTTCAACAAAGTAAATTGATTTCTTTATAGCACTACTTCAATATACTTTTAACATCATAGAATTTAATATATTAAACTTGCAAGAGGCTTGCAAGTTTTCTTAATTCTGTTGACAAACAGGGGTCTTATTAAGAATTAAGTATCAATGCTCAGCTGATGTGATCCACAAACCAGGAGGTCAGGGCACATGCCCGGGTTGCTGGCTCGATCCCCTGTAGGGGGTAGTGGGAATCAATGATTCTCTCATCATTGATATTTCTCTCTTCCTGAAATCAATACAAATTTAAAAGAAAAATAGAACAAGCATCAACATCATTTCAAATCCCTATGACATATTTCAGATAGGCACTTTGAAATTATCCTTTTGTTCCTCATCTAGAAACTCACATGTTTTCCTTTCAACAGGTCTTTACAGCTTCAAGTTTCCTTCTGCCTGTTTAATAAATGCCTGTTTAATAAATCACTAACCAAGCTCACTCATTTCTTTTACAAAGAAAATAACACAAATCCACAACACACAACAACTGAAGCAAAAAATACTAGAAAGTGGTATTTACTTTTGTGGATGATCAACTTCTCCAATTTTCTTTTAGCAGCTGCTCTTTCCACAATTTTCTGATCAACAGTGTTTGCTGTAACAAGACGATATACAACAACTGGCTTTGTCTGACCAATTCTATGACATCTATCCTGGGCCTGAAGATCAGACTGGGGGTTCTTAAAGAAAAACAACATTGAACAAGGTAAGGTTTATATTATTTAAATTTATACTATATGTGGATAAAGTCAACATGCATGATCTAATAAAAAACTTTGAAATAGTGCCTTAATTTAGACTTCTACAATGGCTTAATTGATAGAGCATGTTCAAGCCTTCACACACAGGACACCTGATTAAATTATTTACTTAAAATGGATACCTTTTCAAAACAGATAAATGAAACTGCAAAGCATACAATGAAAGATTTCAAAAATTCAGAATGTAATGATAAGCAGCACATTATTATACTTGCAACTTACCCAATCACTATCATAAATGATAACTGTATCTGCTGCAGTCAAATTAATGCCCAGGCCACCAGCTCGTGTACTCACTAAAAAGATAAACACCTCTGGATCTGTGTTAAAGTTGTGCATCTAAAAGCAAAAAAGGATGTGAACACAGGAGTTAAGAAACAAACTTCTGTCTGGAAAGAGGTTAGGATGCTGCATGTGCAGCAGCCATCTCACAGCCATGTGTTTACCAGGAAAGGAAGTGGGAGGTCAGTGGTGGGCTCTTCAAACTGGGTATGAGTTCTTCAGCATCCAAAGGGTGTTTGATGAGGGGTAAATACTGAAAACCCCAGAAGCCATAAAACGTGAAAAAGACCAATTTTCCGAAAAGACAAAATCGCTGAAGATGCACTTCTCACAACACATAAAAAATCATAGGCCTATTTCCCAGATTGTGGCAAAAAACGAGGGGCCCTAGGACGTGCTGTATCAATTTGAACTTCAGAGGGGCTTGAAACTGAACAGCCCAGGCCAGATACACCATGCTCCATGCCTACTTGACTGACCCTTAATAGAAACTCGGGAAGTCAAGGTTCAGGTGAGTTTCCCTGGTTTACTTAACATGTGTTATTACAAATTGTTGCTGGGATAATTAAGTGCTGCCTGTGTGACTCCACTAGAAATTCACATCTAGACTTTACCTATGTAACTTTTCTCTTTGCCAATTTTAATCAGTATCGTTTCACTCTAATAAACCATAACCATGAGAGACATCAATAAAAATATAAACACTTTAAGGGAGTGGGGTGGGGGGTGGCAATGGTAAGATATGTACACGTATAATACCTTAATTAAAAAAATTGGGGAAAAAAAATATAAACACTTTAAATAAAAACAGAGATTATTTTTTAATTAAGGGAGGTCAAATCAATCACTTGGATCTATAAAACAACTGTTAGGCCTGGCAGGGTGGCTCAGTTGGTTGCAGTATTGTCCTGTACACAAAAGGTTGCCAGTTCGATTGCTGATTGGGGTGTGTATGAGAGGCAACTGATCAATGTTTCTCTCTCTAAAATCAATAAACATATCCATGGGTAAGGCTTAAAAAGATGTTATGTTAATAAAACAGCTGATGGTGTTATCTTCATTTATTTTCTAAGCACCTACTTTGTTAAGACCTGAGATCTTAGATTTTTCTTTAACAAAGAAAATCTACACCACAAGGGAAGTTTAAGGGAGACCATTTACTATTAGAAAAGAATATTAGAAATTTTAAAAATATTAGAAGGAAAAATCTAGGCCACCCACCTGCAAAAAAAAAAGAAGTAGTGATAAAAACCAAAATTGGTTGGCTAGGAGATGGGGCAGGCAGGAAAAATGGATTACTCTGAGGGAGCATGAGGAAATTTTGAGCGGATAAGTAATGTTCTATATCTTGATAGTTTAGGTAACGCTCATAAATACATTAATCAAAATAACAAATATATAATTAATTATATTCCCTCAAAAGGGTATGTAAGTATCACACCCTAAAAGACAAAATATGCTGATATAACTAGAAAGGGACTATCATCTATTATTTATTTTTAAATACAGTAAGAGAGGATGGAACATTAAATGGACAGGGTAATAAGACTGATGCTGTATTATAGCTATGCGATTAAAAATAGTAAAGTTTTGCCCTAACTGGTTTGGCTCAGTGGATAGAGCGTCGGCCTGCGGACTGAAGGGTCTCAGGTTCAATTCCGGTCAAGGGCATGTACCTTGGTTGCGGGCACATCCCCAGTGGAGGGTGTGCAAGAGGCAGCTGATTGATGTTTCTCTCTCATCGATGTTTCTGTCTCTCTCCCTTCCTCTCTGTAAAAAAATCAATAAAATATATTTAAAAAATATAGTAAAGTTTCAACCGCAGGTTCTAGGTGGGTTTACAGATCGCTAAAAAAATTCTTTCAACTGCTATTCTTGAATTTCATAGTAAAATGTTAGAAGTGAAGGAAAGAGCCAAAATAGAGAAACAATGTTATCCTATAGTAGGTATAGCAGTGTTTAAGTAGGATATTAACAAAAGATACACTATATAATTCGCTAAAGACTAAAGGGTTTTTGCTCTTTTGGATCTATCAATATGTGGGTCTATTTTGAATATTACTTCAGAAATTCAGGTAAGAATTTTTTTTTAAAAAAAACTTTAGTATATATGACATTAAGAAAACTTACATTTCTCTCCCTCTCTGAGTAAGTCATGGATCCATCAAGTCTGCTAAAGTTGAAATTTCTAAAGTGGCAGTAATCGATCAAAATGTCCAACATTCTTGTCATTTGTGAAAAAAGCAGCACCTGAAATTTAAATATATTTTAGTAGCTATATTAATAAAAGAATAATTAAACAATAAAAAAATCCAACCAAAGTACCACCTTATGACCTCTGGTTTTTAGTTCCGGCAGCATTCGATCCAAAATTAAGAATTTCCCAGAATTTGTTATCAATTCTTCATCAACCTTAAAAGGGGGCAAAGAAAGAAAAAAAATAATTATCAAAAAAAAAAAGTAATTATCATGTACTAATAATTTGGCTTTGTCAAAATAAAAGCAATGTGGACAGTTCAATTTCAATGACAAAACCTTATAAAATTCAAAATATATACACAAATAACCAAGTCAAATTAAATTTTTAATCAGAAGATAATTCCTGCCAAAACCGGTTTGGCTCAGTGGATAGAGCGTCGGCCTGCGGACTCAAGGGTCCCGGGTTCGATTCCGGTCAGGGCATGTAACCTTGGTTGCGGGCACATCTCCAGTAGGGGGTGTGCAAGAGGCAGCTGATCGATGTTTCTAGCTCTCTATCCCTCTCTCTTCCTCTCTGTAAAAAATCAATAAAATATATTTAAAAAAAAGAAAAAAAAAAAGAAGATAATTCCTTCTCTAGGAAAGACGTGCTCTGAAACTTAAAACACATGATTTTACAAAAATAAAATTTAAGTAGATTTACTCCCTCTACCCTTTTCCCAAAGGCTTTGCATAAGAGAATAAGGTCAAACTTATTATATATGTTGAGATTTATTTATAACCGAGTATATTTTCAAGAAAATATGTATGAAAATCACTGGTATAACTCTCAGTAGAAATTAAAACACAGGAGCTTATATACACCTAGTATTGAAGATTAAGAAATTATTCACTTTCTGGTTAACATAAATTACCTCATTAGATTATCTTTTTTACTTGAATGAAAAATTGTAAAGCAGTAATTCTCAAATATGGGAAATTTTGCCTACCATTCCCAGGGTGTAATTGGCAGTGTCTGGAGGCATTTCAGGTTGTCACAACTGGGGGAGGGAAATACTGCTGGCATTTAGTGGCTAGAGGCTAGTGATACTGCTAAATGGCCTACAGTCCACAGGACAGCATCTCCTAAACAAATATACTGGCCCAAAATAGCATTTCCAAGGGTGAGACACTCTGCTGTAAACTACTATGAAACAAGAGTATTGAAGATTACTTAGAACTGATTTCCTAATATTATTAAGCTATTTTTCCATCAAAAGCTGCTTTTCTTGCTGCCCAAGAAAGCAATTTCATTTAATCTGAAAATCTACAACTTAATATCAACTTTTTGGTTTTCTCCTGTGGCTCTTTGTTGAGATGTAAATGAGCAGGCAGATTGGTTTTGACAGGCTGAATACCAATTAAGAGTATTACTGCAAAGGTTGACAACTAAAGGTGTCTCTAAAATAGACAGCAAGTGAAACAGAGGGGAAATCAGCTGAGTTACTAAACAATTGTATTTCTAATTTTTCCAATATGGAAAATGACACTTTGACCCAATATTTTAAAAGCACAGAAATCAAAATAGAGCATTATTAAATAGTATTTACCTTAAACTCCTGTGTGACTGGATCTATAGGGTACTCAATCAAATATGGATGGTTACAGCATTTACGAAGTAGCATCATTATATTCTGCAGCTTCAGATCAACTTCAGATTCTACAGGAATATTCACTTCCACAACAGCTCTATCAAAAATATATAATCCATGAATACAAGAAATATGAAAAAATATCAGTTTAAAGGGTACTTTATTTTTAAATTCACACCTTTCTTGGTCTAGCTCTGGCTGTAGCTGACTGATCAAGTTGTCCAATTCATTAGGGGAATCATCATCTATTTCGCTGTAATTTATTAATTTCCTAGTTCGCCGTTTTGGTCGTCCAGTGGAACTTAACTGAACTGTTTCTTTCTAAAAGAGAACAAATGAAAGGAATATCTATTTAAAAAGCTACACCCTTAAATTCTAAATACATACCTAAAAAGTCAGATCTTCCCTTTAATTATAATGCAAATGGGAGAACAGATCTATTGGTTGTAGTATTTTGAGAAAAAAATAGACACATAGTAAAAAACCTGGGTATTTAAGCAGAATTTAACCGTCTCCTAATTTTCACTTATAAGATAATCACATTCCACTTTATTTCTTAAAATATGGTAGGTGACTAAAGAAGCAATTAATGTAGGAGACATCACTTAAATTTTAGTAGGATCATAGCATTACTGGCCTTATGCCTTGCACTTCAGTTAGAAATTCACCCTTAAGTCCTGAAAACAGGTGATGAGCCCCAAGACTGGAAACCATGAAATTTTCTATGCCAGCTATCTAATACAGTGTATTTCAAATCCACACTACCTCACTGGATCCAAACATGTTTGCAATTGTACGGTTCACAATAGCTGTATAAAAGGTCTCTTGTTTCTTTGAAAGTGGTGCATAAACGACTACTTCTCGTTTAGGAGGAACTTCAAGAGCAACATCAGATTTTAGTCTTCTCAGTAAGAACGGTGTTAGAATCTAAAATTTAAACATGAATAAACACATGTGAATATTGTACATTCTTATATTTTAGGGAATACTCTCCCAAAAGGTCCCTTTCCCCCTTTCTCTTTTCTTTCTATATAAATATTATCAAGTCTCAAAAGGTGAGGCAAATGTCTCCTTGAGATTTTCCCATACCAGGTAACCACATGACAAATTTATAGTATTTACCCATAGCATTTCACAATTTGTTTTCTAATATATACTGAATATTTTAAAAAGCCAATATAGCCGAAACCGGTTTGGCTCAGTGGATAGAGCGTCGGCCTGCGGACTCAAAGGTCCCAGGTTCGATTCCGGTCAAGGGCATGTACCTTGGTTGCGGGCACATCCCCAGTACGGGGTGTGCAAGAGGCAGCTGATCGATGTATCTCTCTCATCGATGTTTCTAACTCTCTATCCCTCTCTCTTCCTCTCTGTAAAAAATCAATAAAATAAAAAAAATAAAAATAAAAATAAAAAAATAAAAAAGCCAATATAGGTTTTGGATTAGTAGAAAACCAATGAATCAACCAATCAACCCAGAGATGTGGACATGAAAACCTTCTATAAATTCTAAAACTTTAGGCTTAAAATTACTCTTTCATTAGATATGTGGTGACAACTGATTTCCACATTTTTAAAAACATAGAAGCAAAAGGTAATTATACCATTATTAAACTTCTTAGATTTTTAAAAGAAATTCACCAGAGGTAGACAGCTAAGAGATTTTACAAGAGAAAGAGAACATGACCAGTAGTGTGTGTGTGTTTAGGGGGGGGGAAAAAAGCACGTATAGATATCAGCCCAGAAATATACTTAAGGAAAATTAGCCAGATAAAAGGTAAAATTTCGTAGGATAAGTATGGTTTGTGATTATTTTTACTTTCCATTTCTATACTGTTTCAGATTTTTATCATAAATATGTATAAACTTTAAAGTAAAAAAATTTATAAGGATTTTGAATAAAATTGTCAAAACACAATTAAGCAGCTTTTCAGGCCCACATAAAAATAATTTGGATACCTTTCAAAGATTATATTTGCCTGAAGTAAATATAGTTGGATGGGTGGAGACTGTGGGAAACATTAATAATGGATCATGCAAAGAAGTAAATTATGCAAATATTACTGGCAAACATTGTATAAAAACCACTTAATTTTACTTTTTAAGTGACAAACATCAGTAACCATTAGGGGTCAAATGACTATACATGAAAAAAAAGCAAAATTTCAAAGAGCACTTGAGTTCTGCTGTAAAGCCATGTGATCTCTGGAGGTGGGGGAATATACATTAAATTTTGGGAGGATCCTCATTTTTCAAAATCTACTACAATGAGTTGAGAACAGTTGATCTCTAGGGTTCCTTTTTTAATTCTAAGTCTACAGTAAGCAAAATAAGAAAAAAGACAAAACCTGGTGCAGCATATGCAACACATTCTGTTCTCTTTCTTTAGCAATAATATCTTCAGCAGTTTCAGAAAGACTAGTGATATCAAACCAAGATTCAAAGCTGTAAGAGAAATGATTACAAGTTATCACATAAATCAGTTATATTAACATGATGTGTTTTGCATTTTTCATTTTATATTAACCTGACTCTTAAAAAGCAGATATTTTCTTAAAGTGGGCATATTTCTGATTTATACATTAACATAATCTTACAATAGTTAAACATCAAATAAACACTAAGGGATATATATTTTTTCCTTTTAAAAATGCAGACTGCCACATGCAGCACCTCATTTGGATGTGTCTGGAGTCTTGGAAGTTTGACCACCCTATGTTCTTCTACAAATGGACCTTGAGAGCTGTGTGGCAGGTCTAACAGGGGAGTGCAGCCACTGCCACATCTTGACTGAAAAACACCCCTACCAAGGATTGTTCTTCTTCAGCCTAGCGCACAGCTTCAGGAGGAATGCACATGGAGTGATGAAGTAACCTGCTAAATGAATCAACCTGGTGATCAAATAGGGTGACAGATGTTGCAGCCAGATCAGCCTCACATCCTTTTTAAACATTTTAATAAAGTGATAAAAGTGTAAACTATCTTTGAAATCTAAGGCAGTATAGATATACATTCAGATTTCTACCACCATGTTTTAACTCAGTAGCAATGTGTAGGACCTGAAAATGTCCTTAATAAATGTTCTGTACTAACAATCAGATAGCCTGGCCTTGGGCCAACATTTGGAAACCAGGTGAAAAATTAATTCTCTAAATGAAATATTTAGTTATTTCCCTATATTAAATTAACCTTCCTTCACTGATGCCAAAATAAATTTTGCCCTCCTAATTTTGATATTTCCATCTTAATTATTTTTAACTTGTTAAGATTATTTTTTTATCCATTCTGAGCATACTCATTTTTGGTTTTCATAATATAAGATTCAAACAGTTTATAGAATTAAAAAACCAGGTTGAAACTGGGAAATCTTGGTTTTACTTTTGGCTCTAGTGTTAAATAGTTATACACACACACACACACACACACACACACACACACACACATACACATACACATACATACACACTGAGTGGCCAGATTATTATGATCTCTGAATGCATAATAATCTGGCCACTCAGTGTATACATATATATATATATTAGAGGCCCCGTGCATGAATTTGTGCATGGGTGGGTCCAGCCAGCCTGGCCAGGGGGAGGGGATATGGGTGGTTGGCCGGCCTACCTGCTGGTCGAACTCCTGGTCGAGAGGACAATTTGCATATTAGCCTTTTATTATATAAGATATACACTGAGTGGCCAGATTATTAGGCGTTCAGAGATCATAATAATCTGGCCACTCAGTGTATATGTTTATATAAATAGCTCTGGTTTTTTTTGTTAATCCTCACTGGAGGATATTTTTCCAATTATTTTTTTTTTGAGAGTAGAAAGAGAGGAAAAGACAGAAACACCCATGTGAGAGAAACCCATCTATTGGTTGCCTCCTGCATGAGCCCAGACCAGGGAGGAGCCTGCAAATGAGGTATGTGCTCTTGACTGAAATCAAACCCAGGACCCTTCAATCTGCAGGCAGACGCTCTATCCAAGTCAACTGGCTAGAGCATATGTTCCACTCTTGACACAAATTTTGTGTGAACAAATAAATAAAATATTTTAAAGGGTTTTTTTTATATTTTACACCGATTAAAACTATTGAATTGAGAACAATTAAAATATTTGTTAACTTTGTGAAACATATTCAGATGGTTTTCCCTCATTTTACCCTCACAAAACAATTCAGGGGATAGAGGTTAAATATACCCTATCTCACAAGAAAACCTTGGCGTAAATTTACTAGTTAGTCCTAGTCAGTTTGGCTCAGTGGATAGACCATTGGTCTGCAGACTCAAGGGTGCCGAGTTCAATTCTGGTCAAGGGCACCTGCCAGGGTTGCAGGCTCTATCCCTAGTAGGGGGCATGTAGGAAGCAGCCAATTGATGATTCTCCCTCGTTATTGATGTTTCAATCTCTCTTTCTCTCCCTTCTTCTCTGAAATCAATAAAAATATATTTTTTTTAAAAAAGAGGGAAACATATAGGGAAAGGGAGAATTGGTGAGAGGTGATAAAAAGTCCAAACTTCCAGTTATAAGTGAACAGGACTGTAATTGATGACTACAATTAACATTCCTGTATGATATATAGGAAAATTGTTAAGAGAGCAGACCATAAGAGTTCTTATCACAAGGAGAGACATTTTTTCTTATTACTGCAGGTGATATATGTTAACTAAAGCTATTGTGGTAATCATTTCACAATATATAGAGTGGTGTATGTCCATTACTTTGCAATAAACCTGGGGAGAAAACATCACAAAAAAGACCCAGTAAAATATACAATATACACCACAAAGAATTTGCCAAAAAGCTATTATCTTAATTCAGCTATCTAGAAGAAAGGTATTAACTTTAAGAACACAGTATTTGAAAAGGTTAGGGAAACCTAGAAAGAGTTCAAATGACTGGCTTACCTACCTTTTCAAGTCATCAAATACATCCGGCAACAAAAAGTTTAGCAGTGACCAAAGTTCTGATAAATTGTTTTGCAAGGGAGTCCCAGTCAAAAGAAGTTTGTTATCCGCATTAAATCGTTTTAACTCCCTGATTAGACGGCACTTCATGTTCTTAATCCTGTGTCCTTCATCTACTATTAAGTATTTCCAATAGCAATGCTGAAAAAGAATTTAGGGAAAAAATTTTTTATGATACTGCACAATTTTTCCTAAAAACAATTCTGAAAATAAAACCTTTATTAGAGATGAATGTTAAATTTTAACAAACTGCATTTCTGTTTATTGAGATAATGCTTTCCTTTGATCTATTAAAAGGATAATTTTCCTGCCCTGACCGGTTTGGCTCAGTGGATAGAGCGTCGGCCTATGGATTCAAGGGTCCCAGGTTCGATTCCAGTCAAGGGCATGTACCTTGGTTGCGGGCACATCCCCAGTAGGGGATGTGCAGGAGGCAGCTGATCGATGTTTTTCTCTCATTGATGTTTCTAACTCTCTATCCCTCTCCCTTCCTCTCTGTAAAAAATCAATAAAATATATATTTTTAAAAAAGGATAATTTTCCTAAACTAATGCATACTTGTGTTCCTGAAATAGATCTCAGTTGGCTGGGAACTAAAAATTAAAGACTACCTGCTATTAAGTTTTTAAGATTTTTCCATTCACATTATATAGTGTCTGTAGTTTTCCATCCTAATGCATTGTCAAATTGTGATTAATGTTATACTAGATAACTAAAGAACTGAAAGCTTTTCTCTGAAAAATAGTATTAGAGTTTTCGTTTTTAAGATTGACACTCTATAAACTGCTGGTGGAAGTTTTTACATAGTGACTGGTTTACTTGCCCCTTTCTTCTGGAGCTAGGTTTCATTTGTATCTTTGTGGAAAGCCATCCATTTAGTTTTACTATGTTGTCATGAAAATTGTTTTAACTTCTCATATTTAATAGCTGTGTTTTCTCTTTTACCTTGACCAGGTCAACTTGAAGTTCATCTCTTTATTTTGTAAAATAAAGAAATATGCAATATTTCTTGGAAGTATAAAACCCAAACCAGCAAAGATATTCTTGGATAAAAGGATTGTCAAATTGGGGGAAGAGTGTGAAATGAGGCATCTTTAGTATTTTACTTTATACATTCATAGTAGAATGTATAAATTTTATTTAAAGATAAAAATTTTAAAATATTATTATGACTTTAATAAAAATAACTTGGGACTTCTTTTTCTGGTAATATGGCAAACCAGATAACAGGAAATGATGAGTTTGAAAAATAAATTAGTGAACTCAAATACTTAAGAAACCCTGCACCTCCAATGCCATCAACTCCTAAAACTATGACAAGATTATGTTTCAGTATGGGCTGAGGAGGAAGAGCAAATTAATTAGAAAGCTTTTCATGATGATTAGTCTACTTATTTATGCATTAATTAATTCTTATATGTGCCCTATCAGGATAGAACTTGTAACCTTGACTTATCAGGAAGATGCTCTAAACAACTGAGCACACCAGGCAAGGGCCATATAGCTGATTCTTATTTGATTAAATTTAAGAAAGTTCTATCTATTTAAAGCACATGTCCAAGACATATGTGTAATATATTTACAGATTAGGTCCATATCTGGTGGATTCTAACTCATTTAAAATGACGTTATGGCTACAAAGTGCCATAGGCTTTTTTTTTTTTTTTTTTGAGAGATTACAACCAACCTTCATCTGATCTTTCTGTGAAAATAAACAGCACCCTCAGCTTCTAAGGGGCTGTGCACAATACAATCTATTACTTCCATCAGAAAAAAATTTTTTAAATGCTACTGGATGATGAGTTATAAAAATGTGATTTATGGATTACAAAGAATCCAATGAAGTTTATTCACACCTGTAATGCATTTCGGTCTCTCATGGCTATTTCAAATGAAGTGATCACCACAGGATGAATCTGCAGTGTTCCTTTCCGTTGGTGAATCTTCCTTACCAATTTTCGACGTTCCTGCTGGGTCCCGTGGTATAACATAGTAGGTATCTAAAAGATTTTATATAAAATTTTGAAAATGTAACAACATTAATCATTTTTGAGAGAGGTACTTGTAATCTATCAATTCTAATAAATTATTGGACTACTATGGGAGAATTAAAAAGCCTTAAGAATCAATCCAATGTTAAGCCAACGCAAATTACAAAGATACTTCTAAAATATGTTTCTTATGAGTCAAAAATGTGACAACAAATATATATGGAAGGAAAACAACCATAATAAGAATAAACAGAATTAAAGAATAAAATTTATCTAGGTCTATTTCAGGTGAATCAAATTATCCAACACCCTGAAAATCATCCATAGATATTTTTTGGCAATAAGTCCAATAGTACTAGTACCTATTCATCTTTATGAACTTAAACTAGGTATGGATTGAAAGGCAAATAAAATATAGTATTTACTCAGAAATCAATATAATTATAGTAAGAGATCTGTAATTTCAGACAACAAAACAAACATTTGAAATGATATATACAAAAGGAAACATGTCTTACTTCTGGTGTAAATCTTTGGAATTCAGCTATCCAGTTAGGAAGTGTAGATAATGGGCCACAGACAAGAAAAGGTCCAGGTACTCCTCTCTCAATCATCAAAGCGATTGTAGCAATGCACTGAACTGTCTTTCCCAATCCCATTTCATCTGCTAAAATGCCATTAATTCCATTTTCCCAAAGCATCTGGACAAAATAATGTACACTGCATTTAAATTCTCATATAATCTCCTACTGAATTAGCAATTGTTTTTTTTACCCAAAGATAATTATGATAAGACTGACATATTAATACTATAAATTATAATACTTGTGGGAAGGATGATATCAAAGTCATAAATGTGTTGGTAGCCTTGAGTAAGATAATTTTCACTTAAAAATTTTTTTAAAAATTGATTTCAGAGAGGAAGGGAGAGGAAGAGAGATACAGAAACATTAATGATGAGAATAATTGATTGGCTGCCTCCTGCTTGTCCTCACTAGGATTGAGCCTGTGAACCTGGCATGTGCCCTGACTGGGAATCAAACTATAACCTCCTGGATGGATCATAGGTTGATGCTCAACCACTGAGGCACTCCCAAGAGGGCAGATAATTTTCACTTTTAAAGATTTTTTTTTTTTTTTGGAGAAACATCGATATGAAAGAAAGCACTGATCTCCTGCCTCCTGTACCCCCACTGGGGATGGCGCCCAAAACCCAGGCATATGCCCTGCCTTGACCGGGAATCAAACCAGCAAACTTTAGATGCACAGGACGACTCCCAACCAATAATTGAGCAACACAGGCCAGGGCAAGATAATTTTCACTTTTGAAAATTTACTGAGTAAATAAATCAGAAAACAAGTATTTACACACAAATGTTTTACATATAATAGTGAAACATGGAAGAAACAACTCAACTGATGTTATATTATATTAATTGGTTATTATATGGAAGTGAACTGCTATCTTGTATTAAGATTAAGAATTCATTACCCTGAGCCATTCCATGCCTTCTACTTGGTACCAACGCATCACACCGCCTGTAAAATGTTTTGGTTGCTGAAAGGGTACTGGCTGTCCATTATATTTCCGAACTGGGTCAAAGAAGAGTTTAGTATTCTGCCTAACCGTTTGCGACAATCTATCTTTAATTATACTATTTGAGTCTTTGTTTTTCTGAAGATCTTCTACACAGAGATTAGAAGAGGAGCTTTCATCCTATAAAGAAAAAAGGTTTAATTAGAAGTTTGATACACAATGCTGGTACCCTCTACTTAATAAAAAATGTTAACTATTAATTAAAATTTACCCAGTGCTATAAGCATTAGGTATGTAGAAATAAAACCTTATGTTGAATAAAACCCTAGAGATAGTTACTGTCTTTCCCCCAAATGCAAAGTCACTGGTGGGGGGAAGGAAGACACTTTTGAAACGACTTTTACGATTATACCTCCTTTCCAAAACTCTAAATACTACCCAATTTAACTATTTCCTTCACCCACATAATATAATTGATGTCTATAAAAGAAGAAAAAATAATTTCCTTTCAAGGAACACAGAAACATTTACTTCAAAATAAGTAATTACTTTCATTGCAAGAAAAGGGCAAAGTAAGTCAAGTTTTAAAATTCACTATATCACACTCAAGAATGTAAATGTATCTGTTTGTGACACTCATTACCAGCTATAACCAATGATGCATTTTATTGGTTTGTGACCTCCACAACTCTATTTTAAGAATGTGAAAATGAGGATTAAGTCAATTCATAGGAAAAGTCTTATAAACGATGCCACAACTGGATATGCAACGGGAAAAGCAAATGGACACTTTTCTGAAAGGCTAAGCAATAGGATAAATGGTGAGAAAAAGGTATACTGATGATTAAAATAATAATAATCAGAGAATCAAATATAACTCCTAAATTTAATACAATTTTAAATTTCTTACCTCATTCTTTTTATTTTTTTTAGCCACAGACAAAATTTCCTAGAAAATAGAGAAAACAAAATAACAATGTATATGGTTCATTCATATATTTAACCAACATTTACTGTTCTGATTTTATGCCAGGAAATGGGGATAAGGCTCTCATGGTAATTAAAATAGGACTGAAATTGAAAGACCTCAGGCAAAATTAAGCCTATAGTGCCTTATAAAATTGTTAATTAGGTAGCAACACATAAATTGGGATATTTACTCCTGAATTTTCCATTTTTTAAAGTCTGAATAGATGAGGTCCAAATTCACACATGCCAACAATCCTCTAGTATAGAAGCTGACAAACTATACTCTGTGCACCAACTCCAGCTGGCAACCTGTTTTTATAAATAAAGTTTAACTAGAACAAAGGCAGGCTCATTTGTTTACAGTGTATCTATGCCTGCTTTTGGGCTACAATAGCCAAATTCAGGGTTGAGTAGTTACCCATCAATTTGTGGCTACTCCTGTTACTTAAGAATTGATTCCCAAAAGTAATTATAATCTCAACTCCAACACACTTTAGGCCTCTGTGCATAGACATCTGAATTTGCAATCCTGCGCAAGTGGCAAAGACAAAATGAAAATACAGAATAAGAGAGTTCTGCTTTTGAAGTTCCTACTAGATGCTAAGGGTGTGGAGACAATCAATACCTAGTGTCACCTGGTGACTTAGGCAAAGATGACCATTATCTTTCTTTAGTGACTGACTTCAGATATACTACAAACATCTGATGAATTAAATTTACAACGGTGTGATTGGCTAAAGGTCAATAAACCTCAGCAATAGCGTTTTTCAACTGCAGGTTGAGTGTGTTCCATAATCAACTAAATGGGTACTGACTATTATTTTTTAAATGGGGGCGGGGTAAGGAGGAATATCTGTAAAGACAAGAATTATGTGAAATTTTAAATTTTACACTTTATGAACATGTAAAGAACTTGAATTTTTAAATTTCAGGTAAAAGAAAAAGTTTGTAGGTAATAAAGTTAGAATTTTTTAATATAAGAATGTGATGCATTAAAATATGCTTAAGGAACATTTGTTTGTCATAACTGAAGATGCTCTTTTATTAGTTCCTATTATGAGGTCACAAGTGAGAAGGTAAAAAAAGGATCTGGTTTTAGAAATGAGTATGTGATCTTAGTTCCCTAATGGTCTTCAAGAAGGAACAAGAGCAAAATTCTTAAGGTTTTGAGATTTCAATATATTATAATAACTTATGACTAGGCCAAGCTCATGCTCCTTAACAAACAGGAAGATGATGCCATCCTTCTTCCCCCAAACACTTAACGTGCTCAAAAGCCAAGTAGATAACCGCAATCCATTCAGCTTTAATGTAGTTTAAAATCCACAAAAAGTTTTTACTGAACATTGAATCTAAAGTGCCCTTCCCCCTATTTTTACCTCTTTTGACATGACCTCTGAAATATTGTATGATTCATCTTCTCTTCCTCTTTTCTTTCTCAAAACTATAAAAAAAATTCACTTTATTTTTGATAGGAATTGATGCAAAAATATAAACACATATTCTCAAGACTAGAATGAGGAAATTTACCTGGATTCTCTTCACTTGCACCAATGGAACTTTTACCCTACAGAACAAGGATTTAGAACATTATTTTTCTAAGGACTGCTACGGTATTATATATTAAAATGAAATGATTAAGTAAATGTTCCTTGCAGTTGAACCACATCCACAACTCTTTACTTCAACTCATAACCTTTTTCTATACTTTCCTACTATAACTTATTTGTAACCAGAACGCTCTACTTTCCTCATTTTTTTATTTTACAAGAAAAAATTCAAAATTACACATAAAAGACATGTACATCTATGCTTATGCTGAAGATATTCAACTGGTATTGTATAAAAGTAGTACTCATTTTCAGTGAAATGAAAAGTTAAATACAATGAAAAGTAGAAATAAAAGGATGCTGACTAAAAAAATAATACTAAGAGAAGACAAGGGAGAGGAAGAGATGTTCAAACAGTTTGAAACAGAGCTGGAAAAAAATTAAGAACAGGTAAACATGTATGAGAAATGAAAATGACCAATACGCTCAATTAAATAATGATAGAAAAAGAGGATTAAAAATGAAAATACCAAAAGGGACTGGTAAGATGGAGTAGACAAAATTTAATGACTTGCAACTTTAGAACAAAGCGGAGATGGGGGAACGGAGACACACACAAAACCCGTAATAAAAATTAGCTAGAAAAAAGTAAAGGATGAATTAAATCAACAGGCTGAAGGGTAGGGATTAAATGGTTAAATTAGTAAAATTATCTTAGAAGTGCTTGTTCTTTAAAAAACCAAAATAAGTCCCTGAAATTATATCCGTTTTTGAAAACCACTTTAGTTGCAACATTGTGAACTATGTACATTAACATCACCATTAACCACACTAAGAATGAAATAGCTGAACTTAAAAATACCCTACCTATTCTCCTATTGGCATTTTGATATTTCCTAATAAAAGCAGTTTGGTATAGGAACTAAGTGTTGGGCCTGAAACTAATCCTGGTATTATTATTTATCAGGTTTGTGATCTTGAGCAAGTTACAGTGAATTCTCATTCACTAGTTAGGTTCTATAAATTCACTGCAAATAATAAATTGGTGAACACTAAGCCACTGCCTCTAGGAGAAATACACGTTTAGGTTCCTGCATTTTCTGGTCACATTTTTATCTATTGATGAAATATATAACCTTGTTTTTAGGTGTGTTACTATTTTATCTTAACATATATGTTGAATAACATTGAACTCGGGGCTGAAAGCACTGTACCTATTGAAGGAAGCTTTATTAACCTAGGAATTTTCTCCATTATGCACAACACAACCTTCTCGCATTAGAAACACCAGAAAGCACTTTGGCACAACGTGGCTATAGGCCATTTTAAACAGCAAAATCAACAAAAATCACAGCATTAAATAGAACACAAAAAGAACACCTGTATATAGCGTGATGGCTTAAATAAGGCAGATCACCACTTTGTTTGACCTTAGCAGGAAACGTGTGTTGGGAGATTCAAATTTTTGGCCGTTCTGCACATGCACATGTTTATGAATGTCCATAAAAAACACGAGTGTTGCCATGACTGGTTTGGCTCAGTGGATGGAGCGTCGGCCTGCGGACTGAAAGGTCCCGGGTTCGATTCCGGTCAAGGGCATGTACCTTGGTTGCGGGCACATCCCCAGTAGGGAGTGTGCAGGAGGCAGCTGATCGATGTTTCTGACTCTCTATCCCTCTCCCTTCCTCTCTGTAAAAAATCAATAAAATATAAAAAAAAACAAAAAAAAAAAAAACACGAGTGTTGATTTTGGGGTTACAAATAAACTTTAGTCAGTATGCTAATTTTCAAATACATAATCTGAAAATGAGGATGGACTATAGTTAATCTCCTTGCATCAGCTTCTTTAAATGTAAAACAGAGCCCGGCTAGTGTTGTTCAGTTGGTTGAGCCAAGGTCCCATGCACCAAAAGGTTGCAGGTTAGATTCCTGGTCAGGGCACATGCCCTGGTTGTAGGCTCAATTCCCTGTAGGGGCCATGCAGAAGGCAGTGATTAATGTGTCTCTCAAATAAGTAAAACAAGGATGATAACAGTATCTCTACCTAAAAGCTGTTTTGAGGATTACTAACACATAAGAAGTACTCAATAAATGTCACCCTCCTTATTCCTCTTTTCATTAGCACAGCTGTTCTTTATACATTTCCCATCATTATGCCATTAAACAGCCTCACGTTGAAACATAATCTTCAAAAAAATCATATCTAAAATTCAGGCTAGCTGGATGGATGTGGCTGAGCATCTACTTAGGAACCAAGAGGTCAAGGTTTGATTCCCTGTCAGGGCACATGCCCGGGTTGTGGGCTCCATCCCCAGTAGGGGGTGTGCAGGAGGCAGCCAATCAATGATTCTCTCTCATCATTGATGTTTCTATCTCTCTCTCCCTCTTCCTTCCTCTCTGAAATCAATAAAAATATATATAAAAAATAAAAAAATAAAATTCAGGCTACCCTTAAATGAGTATTCTATCATCTGAAATATTATAAGACTATCTTCTCCAATCTGGTCCACTGTCACAGCTATACACAAGCTACAAATTTTGATTATGTCCTGTTATGGCTGTAAGTTGACATGATGAGGTTGAAGACATGAAGAAGAAAGTAATCATTACTGGCTCCAAAAGTACTGGCCACTTATAAAATGCTTTGCAGTATAAACATTTGTAGATTTTTCCCAAATAAGAAAGTAAAATTTTGCATATATGAAATATAGTCCACAGAATAAGAAACTGAAGAGGTAATACTTTTTAGAGCTCTCCTTCCACATATAAAACACTGAAACAGTTTTACAAGTTCCTATAAAGTTTATAACAAAGACAAGTTATCAAAGTAAATATATGATCAATAAAGTTGAAAGAAGACAAAAGAATTTCTTCAATATTTAAGGTAACATATACAATATATTCTAGATTACTATATATTACCGTAGTAACTTTGGAAGATTCCTTTTTCCTCTCTAATTTCTCTTTCTTCTTCAGTTCCTGTAAAATAATTTTTCTTAGTGTCACAAACAGAAATGCAAAGTAAAAAAAAAAAGTCTCAACATGTTATTAAAGATGTAAAAAATTTTTTAAAAAAGGAAGAACTTGCACTTCAAGATTTCATGGAACAGGGAAAAGATTTGTCCTCCTGCCTTAAACAACTAAAATCCAGATAAAATCTATAATAATAAAAGTATAATATGCTAATTAGACCAGACAAAGCTGGGGCTGGGAGGGAAGCCAGAGTCCGGGGTGCCAGAGGGAAGCTGGTGCCAGTAGCCAGGGGAAGGAAGGCCTACTCTTGCACGACAGGCCTCTAGTTAGTATACTAATATTAAACAATGGTTTTCAAACAACATACAGCAAAGGACAGTGGACACTGACCAACAGGAAACAAATGAAGTGTGTTTTCTGATGGCAGTTTACTGCCTGAGGGCCATTTCCAAGAGCAAATAATGGAGAACCCAAACACAGCTCAGCAGTCCGAGTTGAGGAGACAGAGTGCTAGCACTCCCAGGGTAAAGTACAGAGAGAAGAGCTACACACAGAGAAAGCTCTGAAGATAGCAGTCAAGTCTCTGCTGGGCACTGATTAGTAAGAGTGTAAAGCACACCAAGGCCAGGAAAAGCCACTAGAAAGAAGCAGCTGCAACAATCCCTGCACTCGCTAGTGATTAGGAATAGTTTATATTCCTGTCAACCAAGTAAAAAGGCCTCAAGGTTTTTTTTCTGTTTCATTTTACCATACAAAGGTTTAAAAGGGGGCTTCAGGCAAGGAAAAGAAAGAAAAAAACCCTTAGCAAATGTAGTAATAAGAAAAATAGAACCAGGTAAAGCGGATCAGGAGTGTGAGGGTAGATGTGTCAGGTGATAACCTTAAAGAACTGTATGGGGAAGGATGTCCTGAAGAAAAAAATTCTTTACCCAGTAAAAATATCTTTCAAAAGTGAAATCAAATTGAAGACTTTTCCAGACATACAAAAGCTGAAAGACCATATCAACAATAGAAATTGCAAATTAATCTAAATACAGAAAGCAGATCAATGCCTCTCTGGTGATGAAGAAGTGAGGAAGATAGAAAATGAGGTATGCAAGAGCATTAAAAAGGGGCAGGAATTCAGCCATGAAAAAGTATAAAACCTTGCCATTTGTGACAACCATAGATGGACCTTGAGGGCATTATGCTAAGTGAAACAAGTCAGACAGAGAAAGAGAAATACCATATGATCTCACTTATGTGTGGAATCTTAAAAAACAAAAAACAGATACAAAGAACAGATTGGTAGTTGAGGGGGAGGAAGAAATGGGTGAATAAGGTCAAAAGGTATAAATTTCTAGTTATGTCATGAAGATGTACTGTACAGCATGAAGACTACACTTAATACTGTACTGCATATGTGGAAGTTACTAGAAGAGTAAATCTCAAAAGTTCTCATAAGAAAGAAAATTCTGGCCCTGGCCAGCATGGCTCAGTTGGAGCACTGTCCCATACACTAAAAGAACGCAGGTTCGATTCCTGGTCAGTGCACATACCCAGGTTGTGGGTTGATCCCCAGTTGGGTGTGTATGGAAGGCAACTGGTCAATGAACATATCCTCAAATGAGGATTAAATGAAAAGGAAGAACATTTTGTTAACTATGTATGGTGACAGATATTTAAACTTATTGTGATGTTCATTTTGCAATATATAAATATTTTATCATTATGCTGTACACCGGAAACTAATATATGTCAATTATACCTCAAAGGGGGACAGGCAGGAATAATTTTTTAGAGTTGATGATTATGTTAATTATCTTAATTGTGGCTTCATAGGTTTACACATACATAAGTCAAAACTTAGAAAATTATTCATTTTAAGAATGTGCAATTTTGTCCATGTCAGTTATATCTCAATAAAGCAATTTAAAAAAAAGACAGCAACATGAAATTCACAATTTCCAACATCAAAAAAAAAATCACTAGACAGGACAAGTCAGTCAACAGATATATAGAGAATAAATGGTGGTATATTCATATAATAGAATGTTTCTCAGGAATGAAAAGAATGACCTACTGAGTAAACACAACATAAGTGAATCTCAAAAATATGCTGAGCTAAAGAAGCAAGACACAAAGAGTATTTACCATACGACTCCATTTATATAAAATTCTAGAAGAAAGAATACTAATACATAGTGACAGAAAACAGTCAGTGGTGGCTGTCACTGAGGCACAGGGATTACTAAACAAGAGAACTTTTGGAAATGACAGAAATGTTTTTTCATCTTGATTGTGCTGACAGTTACACAAAACTATACTTTGGTCAAAAGTCATCATCAATCACATATACATACCTCTAATTGTTGTTGTTCCATTTTAGTCAGTAAAAATTTAGAGTAGATATTGCTTTTTTCAAGCAAATGTTGAAGTCTACGGTACCGAATGTCCACGGACTCTCTATCCCAAGACTTGTGAGCCTATCCAAAGAAAAAGCTTCCATAATTATTAGATTTTTTTTGGTCATACTTTGACTTTTTGCATAAGGTGTAACCACACTGGCTAAACAAATGCTCTTTAGAATATACTTCATGTAATTAATGAAAATGTTAAAATAATATTAAATAATTTACTAAAAAGATTTTATTTCCAAACCAAAAACTAGAACAAATAGCTGAAAAAATATGATTCTTGGGTTCAACAGGCAATCTGGTAATATGAAAGTATGGATACCAAAACATTGAAATTTCAGACACTGGATGTGCAGTTACTGCCATTTACTAAGTTAAGGGTCCTTTTAAAAATATTTGCAATTAAAGTTAGAGAGTATTTAATTCAAGTTGGAATTTAGTTTTTAAACAATCAAATGAAAAAAATTTATATACCAGTTTTATTTGAAAAAACATTAATTACAAAATAATGTCATTGGTGAGGGAATAGAGCATCTTTCAGAATCATAAAACTGTGTTGTTAAAATATTGGAACGTGTTAAATCTATTGATTTCTTACAAGCCTTTTCTCTCTCCTCTTGCAGCATTGTGTTCCTGAGTTTTCCCCTTATCTTTTAGTTTTCTTTTACTTTATCTTTCACCTCTGTACAACTTGATTTCAAAGTTCTGCTTTATTGGTTTTTAAATTACTACATATTACTTTTTTTAAAAAAATATATTTTATTGATTTTTCACAGAGAGGAAGAGAGAGGGATAGAGAGCTAGAAACATCGATGATAGAGAAACATCGATGAGCTGCCTCTTGCACAACCCCCACTGGGGATGTGCCTGCAACCAAGGTACATGCCCTTGACCGGAATCGAACCTGGGACCTTTCAGTCCACAGGCCGACGCTCTATCCACTGAGCCAAACCGGTTTCGGCACTACATATTACTTTTGCACACCATTTGTTGAGTGATTTCTAAGCATCTACAATAGTGGATTCACAATGATAAAGGTTTAATATTGAAAAAGAATAGCACAGGACACAAGATAGAAAACATAATGGCAACAAATAGTATAGTTCAGTGGCCCACACACTTTTTCTGTGAAAGGCCAAAGCATAAATATTTGAGTATCACATGGTTTTTACTGCAAATACTCAATTATGCCTTTTTGCATAAGAGCAGTCAGGTATAATATGTTAATAGTGAACATAAATGTGTTTCAATAAAACTATTTAGTAAAAAAAAAACACAAAAAAAACTATTTAGTCAACAGGAACAGGTCAAATTCAATTCATAATTTGCCAACCAAGTATAAACTGAATTCAAAGTAAAAGTATTAGGTGGGCTGAAGTGAAACAATTGAAAGTTGACTTCACCCACTGAAACCAAATACTATATGCAAATCCTACCAACCATCAATTCCACTCCCAAGACAGTGTGTGTGAGATGGACATAGGTAGCATAATTTACTTTAATCAGGCACCATTTGAACATTGGCTTTTGTATTTCCTAGATCTCTCTAGAGTTTCTTTCAAAATAAATTTAATTTCTATTACAAAACCAATGACAATAAGACACCTACGGACAAAAATAACTAAAGTAACACATTACAGAAAAAATACTTAAAAATATATATATATTTCTTTATTGAATTCAGAGAGGAAGGGAGAGGGAGGGAGGAAGAGAGAGAGAAACATCAATGATGAGAATCATTGATCGGCTGCCTCCAGCACGTCCCCTACTGGGGATTGAGCCCTCAACCCAGGCATGTGCCCTTGGCTGGAATCGAACCTGGGACCCTTCAGTCCACAGGCCAACGCTCTATCCACTGAGCCAAACCAGCTAAGGCTACAGAAAAAATATTTTAAAATCACCCATCTTATCCATGCAGTTAATCTGTTAATATCTTATCAAACTTGATTTTCAGTTCTTTTAGATTTTTCAGCTTTTCTTTTACTACTACCAATATACTACTGTGATTACCATAGGCAGTCAATGAATGAGGTTGGCCTTACAAATGGGGAGATGAAATTACTTAGGACTTTATAAAAATGAATTCTTAAATTTTTAACTTTATATATTTAAAATTTTAGTGAAAATTATTCTGGGCTTAATTTACATATATTTTCTAGCTTAAATCCTGTTCACAATAAATTAGCAGCCATTTTTTTAAATTAAAGCTTTAAGATGCCATCATGAACAATTTACAATTAATGTAATTAGACTACTATCCCAATGGTTAACCTTTAAACCCAGTCTTAAGCATTTCAAAATAATTTTGCAGCAAATCTTATCTATCATTACTTTTTCTTGACTTAACTTTATTATGTTATAGTAAGGTAAATTATAGCTTCATCTGTGGAAAGCTCGGAATGCCAGGCAGCAGAGTGAAAGTGTATGCTAACAAGAGACCAAAGGCATAAATAAATTCCCTTTGTCTACCCCACGATCTCTCCCAACACAACCCCAGATTTTGGGGGTGGGAAGAGTTAAGATTTTAGTCTACACAATATAAACTATTTTCCTTTTACCTCTCCCAAGATCTCACCTTTCCCCTCCCCCACTTCAGACACATTAACGCTACTCTTAAGTATTCTAGACTAACAATGGCTTCTTTCTAAAGGAAATGCAGGTGAAAAATAAAAAGAAAATAAGTGTAGCACGTGAATGTCAAAGTCATTGTCCAGGCTCTTTACAAACGTTAAAATCTCCTAAAGCAAAGTAAATGCTTCTCATTAAGACTTAAGCTGGCTCTTCCTCTCTTAAGTAAATACTTCTAAATATATGCCCATAAATACTGTATTTTCTGAAAAGGAATCTTTACTCTTCTATAGTGAGGTTTTTTGGCCTCCAAAGACTTGTAGGTAGAGACTCATTCTTAGAACTTTCTTCAAAATCACATAGGAAATAATTTATAAATGTCAAGTGCAAAAATTAACCAAATTATTTCAATACTTACATAAAAAGACAAAGTAATGACAATGGAGCACAATACAAGGTTGTTTTTTTTTTTTTTAACAAATTATACCCTTAGAAGGATTAAAAAGAACTATATGCTTTATTCATGGAAGGACTAAAAGTGGATTAAAAATTGCTGTTAACTGCATAACTGCTTTAAAAAAAGAGCTAGCTGTACTAATCTCTCAACAATAACAATTCTAAAAAAAATTTTTAAAAAAAGTTTAGCACTAATTAAAAATGTTTGTCTAAAAGTTTAAAAATATCACTGGAAGCAGAAGTCATTTGATTGCTAGTTTCATCAGCTAATACTCATGGTACTAAAATTTTTACAGCTTGTTTTCCAATGTAAAAATGTTTCTTCCTCTTACTATGCATTCTGGGAATGTATTCGCATTGTACCTCATATCTTTTTTGAAATGATAGTTCCTTACTCAACAATCTTCATGGGTTATAAAACTGAAGATACATACTACACAAAAATGAAGGATTTATCACTCTTAAAACATCTGAAGTTGATACTATCTATTTTGGACACTTGTCTCAGGATTCCTCCTTTAAAATGTACCTGGTAAGTATATTTATTTTATTTACATACTCTATTATGTGTTATGTGATAAATTACAAAATATTCACCATACTTAGGAATTCAATAAAATTTACTGTTTGCTACATGCAGAGTCTACAGAAACGAAAGTTATGTGCTGTCAATAAACAAAGTGAGAAAGAGTCAAATAAATAATTTAAAAAATACTATGGAAATTCAGAGAATGAGGAAAAGTGGTTCAAGATCAGCCTCCCACCCTAACCGGTTTGGCTCAGTGGATAGAGTGTCCACCTGCGGACTGAAGGGTCCCAGGTTCGATTCCGGTCAAGGGCATGTACACCTTGGTTGTGGGCACATCCCCAGTAGGGGGTGTGCAGGAGGCAGCTGATCGATGTTTCTCTTTCATCGATGTTTCTAACTCTCTATCTCTCTCCCTTCCTCTCTGTAAAAAAAAAAAAAAAAAAAAATCAATAAAATATATTTAAAAATAAAATAAAAAGGTCAACCTCCCAATTCTATTAGAATTTGTTAACATATTACCTTAACCGATTATTGTCAACTATGGATACTCAGTAATGGCAGAACCTGTGTTACTGGCATGCAAGTACAGTACGGTGGTTAAAAAGTGTGACTTCTGGAACCTCGCCGCCTGCATGACAACCTTGGCTCTGCCATTTACTAGCAGCGGGGACCCAGGCAACCTGTAAGTGCCGCAGTTTCCTCATCCCTAAAATGAGGAGAGAACAGAACCTACTTCACAGAATATATGCCTTTGGAGAGCATTATTTCCCAATACACGTGGTTTTGTAATTACATGGAGTTGGTTCAATACTAATGTATGTATTTGCCTAGAGGGCTATAGAGTTAAGGACGAGAACGCTGGAGTCACACACAGTTCACATGGGAGTTCTTAGTGTGTGACCCCCAACCACTTGTTTTGTCTTATGTAAATGGAGATACCAAAAGTACCTGTATCATAACAGTGGGAGGGCTAAATGAATTATTATGAGAAAATCACTTGGTAGGTAAGAGCTGGTGGCTAGATCTTCTTTTTCTTGCTTATGCAATAATTAAATAGCAGGGTGGGACTTCCTTATCGGAGTGAAATGTATTTCGGAACTGAATTTTCAAGAGGTTAAAAACTTCTTTTACTCGCCTACAACACAGATACCCTGTACGTGAAAACCACAAGTAGAATAACCTACGGAAAAAGCACACCACACTTTCACCTACAGAATCTTAAGTGGTAGCCCCAAATACCAAAAAGCAAGGGGGTCACTTAGGTGGAAAACGGCACTAAAAAAGCACTCACCATCAGCCCGGGGAACATTACAATGGCTAACCAGGCGATGTGAAACGCTCTCTCACAATTGAGAGGAGGCCACGTTGGAGGCCAACACCACCCCTCCTAGCAGCCGCATTCAAAGCACGTGCCAAGGTTTCTGACCGATAAGCATCGTAAACAGCCGGGAGAACACGCGAGACCCGTTCCACAGCTGACGCAGCCCGGCTGGCCAGGCGGCCCCGGACCACACCTGCGGAAGACGCACCAGGCCCCCGCCGGCTGCGGGTCCCGGCCGGTAAGTTACCTTTTCCAGCATCTGCCGCTCCCTCTCCAGCCCCGCAGCCTCCAGCTGCTCTTCCTCCTCCAGCATGGCCGGGGTGATGACCGCGGGCTCCGGCGGGGCAGCCCCGCCAGGGGCGCGGCACCCTAAGAGGGGAGAAGGCTTCCAAGTTGCGGTTTTGAAAAGACGACCAATTACTCAACTTCCACATAAAAACCGTTCTCTCCTTCCCAGACACGTTCGAGGGAAACGCTGGTGACCCGCGGGGACGCCAGCATCAGCTCGGAAGAGACACCCTCCGTCTTCACGGTGTCAACAAGTTGCCTGAACCCCCGTTTACAAATCGGGGCGCTGGGGAAAATGCGGCTCTCGCGTGTAAAAATCTCCTGTTATCGTGCAAAGACGCGCAATTCCGAGCACCCTCCACTCACCCCGCGCAGCTTCTAACTAACCCCTCTTTTCCTCCTCAGTCTCTGCCCGGGGTCAGCTCTTCCCCCAAAGCCGGGCTGCAGCTTCCGTGCTGCGGCCCCCTCTGCCCGGGACGCCGCCGCCCGTGCCCAGAGGAAGGTTCTCCTCACTCACCGTCGCTGCTCGCGGGCTGCTGCGCCGGCATGGCTGGACACTCTCCGCGGCCAAGTCCCCTCCCCGAAGAACCTGCAACGCCGCGCGCCGTCCCCTCAGCCGCGGCCGGTCGCGGTCCTCTCCACAAATCCCGGCCAAAGAAAAACGCGCGCTTCTCTTTCGCGGGAAAACACCGTCATCTCGCGATACTTCGCGCTCCTCGTCCCGCCCCCGCCCCCAGCGGCGCGAGATTTGGCGCAGAAAATGCACCTGGGTGCTCGTTAGCGTTTCCTGGGACCGGTGTCCCCGGGCAGCTGGGTCCCGCTGCAGAAGTCGGCGTTTAGCTGGCTCTGTGGTACCGGGCGAGCCCGCCCACCACCGAGAGCCCAGTTTCCTCACGCACCGGACGGTACTTGGGTAGCGCTCTTAGCCGTTTGCCAGGCGCCTTCCCACACTGGCTGATGTGATTAAACCCCGCCGGCCGGAGAGCCTTACGTCCCGAAGAGGAGTACCCAGGTGAGGATGTCCAACAGATATTGCCAAGCTCGCCCGCCGTCCGCAGTTCACATTTAGAGTTACAATTCCCCCAAATAACCAAGAAAAGGGCTCTTTTGTGAGTGGAATGGGAGAGAAAAAAACAGTAAATTAAGATGATGGTGGAATTCAAGAAAGTTGTTTCAGGATGAGGGAGACCTGGATGCAGTGATAAATCGAGCGTTGTGGCCAGGAATAAAGATTCAGTAATTCAGTACACCAATAATTAGCGTGGGCGCCTATAGGAAAGCGCAGGGCTCGTCTGTTTTTTTTTTTTTTTTTTTTGCTTGTTTTTTTCAGCCTTCAAGCACCTCCCCCTCCTTGTAGTCTGCAGTCCCTTTCAACAAGTTCCTGTTTCCCTCCCCCACCTCAGAATTTGTGGTATGCCTGCCATACCATTTCTGACTCCAACAACTTTAATAACTATTTGTACAAAGTTCAAGGATTTACAATGTACAGCTATCATAACCATCTTCAGCAACCTTCATAACACGTGGAGATTAGCAGAGATTACTTTTATTCCTACATTGCCGTGAAAAAAACGGATGCTCAGAGAAAAATTGGCTTGCCCAGAAACCTTGCAGTTAATTTTTGATAAAACAGGACTTAAACCCAGTGTTTTAAAAAATGTTTTATTGAATTTATTGAGATGACATTGGTTAATAAAATTGTTTCAAATGTATTGTGTTCACCATCCAAAGTCGTCTTTCTCCTAGTTCAGTATTAAGATAAAATGTAATCTCAATTAATAATTACTCTTAAATCCTACCTCCTTCTAATCAAATACAATTAGGTATCAGTCTCACTCTAGGTAAGATTGTTTTTCTTTCTAAAAAATTTTATTTCAGAGAGAGGATGGGGAAGAGAGAGAGAGAGAGAGAAACATCACTGTAAGAAACATTGATTGGCTGCCTCCCGCAGGGATGGAACCTGGAACCTGGACGTGTGCCCTGATCTGGAGTCAAACTCCCCATCTTTTGGTGCATGGGCAGCACCCCAACCAACTGAGCCACACCGGCCAGGGCTACAGAAGATTTTTTACCTTCACCAAACTATCCTCCAAAATTTCTTCCTCCCTGACTTTTGAAACACTTTTTATGTCTTCCTCTTCTAAAAATCCTTTTCATATTAGTGACTTCACCACCCATCCAATCATAGAAGTGGAAAAAAATCCAAAGAAACAAACACACACACACACACACACACACACACACACACACACACACACACACACACGACAGACTTTCCTTTCAGATTCTCAAAACCAAATTTACAAATCTATCTGCATCTGAACACCTTTTCCACTTCCCCTCCAGTTTTGCTCTGGATCCATCTCCCTACAGCCTATGCAAGAATCTTAGATTACATATTATCCCATTCCCTATTTAAGCCTTTACTGAATATTTTCCATTCACATTTAAATACTCAAAACTCTTCCATCTTAAAAAACAAAGCGACAACCTCCTTTATTCCCACCAGCTATTTATTACCTGCTCGGTTCCCTTTTACAGCTAACTTTATAATTATCTACATTAGCAATTTTTAATTCCCCTGCCTCCCACTGATTCTTCAATCACGTCTGGCCGCCCCACTCAATACACACCCAGGTAAATAAGGAAATCACTGATCTACATCAGCGTTCGCCAACCTTTGACCTCACGGACCACCAGTGGTCCACACACCACCAGTTGGCGACCGCTGCTCCAAAGATTTCCTTAAACCAGCGGTCACCAACCTTTCGGACCTCACAGACCACCAGTGGCTGGTTGGCGACCGCTGATCTACAAGATGCTAAGTTTAATGTACATCTCTTAGTCCTCATCTCAACCTCATTGCCATATAACACTATCAATCATTCCTTTAGGAAAAACACTTGTTCCTTCAGACACCACATCCTTCCAATTCCTATTTCATTCTCTTCTACTCAACCTTTAAATATTTGAGTTGAATTTCTGACTAAGTGCATAATCTCTCTAATAGAAATACTCTAAATAAAGGGAAAGTTCACTGAGGAATGACCAAAATAATAGCCTACTCATCCATTTCCATCACGGGTAGTGAGTGCCCAGTACTATATTGGGCACTAACAATTGAGTGGTTTAAAAACCAAACCAGTATTTCTGACCTCAGAGTTTATATTGTAGTGGAAACAATACAAAACAACTATAGAAAACAATGTCAGCTAGTGATAATAGATACTGTTACTGGACAGGGGACCTGGCTCTGTGTGGGTTTGTCTAGGCTAGGGTCAGCCGGTAGTGTGTGGATTCTTGACTTTTGTGTAGGAAAAATTTCACAACACAAGTCCAGGTGACTATGAGCATATGTTTATTAAAGCTGGGGTCAGCCCTAGCCGTTTTGGCTCAGTGGATAGAGCGTCTGCCTGCGGACTGAGGGGTCCCAGGTTCGATTCCAGTCAAGGGTATGTATCTTGGTTGCGGGCACATCCCCAGTAGGTGGTGTGCAGGAGGAAGCTGATCGATGTTTCTCTCTCATCGATGTTTCTAACTCTCTATCCCTCTCCCTTCCCCTCTGTAAAAAAATCAATGAAATATATTTAAAAATAAATAAATAAAGCTGGGGTCAGTAAAACAAGAAAGGGCCTAGCATAGAAGCAACAGGAAAACACTAGGCTGGGTTGCCTTAGCTCTCTGGGAAGTCAGAGAAAAGGGGGCGTTGAGGACAGGTTCCGGGGATTAGCCTGGGATGAGCTATTGCTGCCTATTGTGCTCCCTGTTTGCAAGATTCGGTGGGGACTCCTAAGAGTTTAGGAGATGCGTGCCTGTGGGGGAAGAAGAGGGAAAAGGGAGTGATTCAGGCTGCTTGCCAGAGGGAGGGCGCATGCTGGGTCCTTTGTCTAGAGGACTTTCTTTTTTCAGACGGCAATCTTAGGGGAGGTCTCGGAAAGGTCTTAGCAGAATATTCATCAGTTTCCCAGGTGTGTTCTTTCGGGTCGTAGTCTTTACTGATTGGTCAGTGCCAGGGCAGTGGGTTGTTAAGTCATTGCAGCTGGTCCTGGCGTCACCCGCCTGGTGGTTTTGCTGCTTTTCTAGGCCTGGAGCCCTGCCTAGGGTCAGCCTGTAGTGAGTGGAAAAAAACAAACTGAGGCCTAGATGTTTTCTCTAAAGAGGTGACCTTCTATATCTGGCTATAAATTGCTCAGCCAGTTTGTTCAGCTATTTGTCTCAGTTTCCCCATTCCATTTCTCCTGGCTTACTGGCTTGTCTCAATACTATAAGGAAATATGAAGCAGAGTAAGGTCATAAGAATGATAAATGGATATTTACATAAAACTCAACTCTGAATAAGTGACATTACGCAGGGACCCGAATGAAAGAGAATATAAGTCATACAAAGACCTAGGCAAAGAACACTTTAGAGGAAACTGCAGGAGTAAAAGCCCTTAGGTAGATAGGAGGTTGGCAGATGGAGAAATGACAATAAATAAATTAGGTCTACAATTGAGTTAATGAGGTTGAGCAGTAGTTGGAATTGTAGAGACAGACAGAGGCCAGAACAGATAGGACCTTATTGAGCAGGGTAAAGAGTGGATTTTTGTTATAAGGAATGCCACTGGAGGGTCTTAAGCAAGGAAATGATAGGATTTATGATCTTTTCAAAGATCATAAAACATGCCTAATTAAAAGTTTAATGAGAATTGCTTACTTTTCATGGGTTTCCATAAGTGGCTTTAAAAATCAAATAGTAAATATTACAACAAAGTGATGAGAAATTACCTTATTGCAGCACCATTTATTTAAAAATCACTTAGTATTAAGAATAGAACACTTTCAAACACTTACTTTTCAGTTTATCTTCTCAAGTTAAAGTCTAAACATAGCACTCAAAGCCTTTTACAGTCTACAAAGGTTGTAAATACTTCCCTTTCAAAGTTTAAGAATATAAATGCTAAAATTAAAAGCTGTGTGATTTAGGTGATAATCTAAATACATCAACTACTTTACAATATTGATTATCAATACTGCCTAGACCAGAAAAATTTAAAGTTTTACTTTCTGCTTTTATAACACCACTATGCATAGTATTATGCTGGCAGATGAGAATGAGAACAAATGTATATATACTATTGTTGTCAATTTTATATATTACCTCTGTATTTATCATTTACATTTTTGTTACAAAAGTGATTTTCCAAATACATTACAATAGTACAAGTCATTTTACCTTAAATAAAATCATGAAAATACTGTTTACTTAAATGTTCAGCAAATTAAACACTTTTGCAATGCAATTTTTTAAAAATTCAAATTTCCTTCCTGGGGTTTATTAGAAACCCATATATTATATAATATAATATAATATTATAGAAATATAATATTTTCTAATTTTATATTCTGTGCATTAGAAAATAAACCCAATGCACAGAATGAAAAATACACACAGTAAAATCTCATTAATTGAAATCAAGGGAAGAGCAATATGAATGGTAGAATGCTTAGAAAGAAATGCAATTTTGCTAACTTCCCAAGCCTGGTAACTATTTCGCTTATTAAAATATTAAAGTCAGTGCTTGGCACATAATCAGAGCTTAACAAATGCTCCTGCATTCATCAAAGTGCCAAGTAATTAACTTCCATTGCAATTAAACTGTTAGCAAGCAAACAATATTTTTAAAGGCCTGGTTCAGGGGATTAGCCTGGGAGGAGCAGCTGCTGCCCATTCTGCTCCCAGGTTGCAAGTCTCTGGCCGGATGGCTAAATTGGTTGGAGTATTGTTCCATACACCAAAAAGGTGGAGAGTTCAATTCCCAGTCAGGGCACATACCTGGTTTGTGGGTTTGGGCCCTTACGGGAGGCAGCTGATCAATGTTTCTCTCTTTTTTTCTCTTTCTCTCCTTCTCTCTCTCTCTCCGCCCCCTCCCCCCTTCTTCCTCTAATAATCAATGGGCATATCCTCTGGTGAGGATTAAAAAAATATGCTCAGTGGTTGAGTGTCAACCCATAAACAGGAGGTCCTGGTTTGATTCCAGGTCAGGGCACATGCCTGGTTTTCGGGCTCCATCCCCAGTAGGGGGCGTGCAGGAGGCAGCCAATGGATGATTCTCATCACTGATGTTTCTCCCTCTCTGACATCAATAAAAACATACTAAATATATATATAATATATATCTAAAGGCCAAGGCTTTCTTCTCTCTCTGAAGTGGCTAATTTCCCTGAAATCTTTTTTTTTAAAAATATATATTTTATTGATTTTTTACAGAGAGGAAGGGAGGGGGACAGAGAGTCAGAAACATCGATGAGAGAGAAACATCGACCAGCCGCCTCCCGCACACCCCCCACTGGGGATGTGCCCACAACCAAGGTACATGCCCCTGACCGGAATCAAACCTGGGACCCCTCAGTCCGAAGGCGGACACTCTATCAACTGAGCCAAACCAGTCAGGGCTCCCTGAAATCTTTAAAGAAACTTTAATTTTTGTCTTTACATGTTATGAAGCAGTGAAGTTCGAATTAAACTTTACTACATTTGGGAATTCATATTTTAGATACTGCTCTGACAATATCAAAATAATATGAATTTGATACAAAAATCAATTTCCCCCCCAGAGGCAAGATTTTGTTTACTGACACTATGTCAACTAGTCATGGCAAATTAAAATCTAATTTTTCAATGCGACCTCACATATTTTTTTCCTCTTTTATACCAATCTCTGCTATTTGAATATACTCCTGGAATACAAAATAGTTTTATCTAAACAAAAATAGGTTATGAAAAAATAAATCATATGGCATTATGAAGCTATGTAAATTATTCCATGATTATATGATTTAGAATTATACCCTCCAACAGTACAGACTCTAAAATGTTGACTTCTCTAGATAAAAATAGCATTAATTCCTAAGTTACAGTGAAAGTCATTATCTTCAAGTCAGAGGCTTTGAAAATCTCAATGCCTTTTTGCAAATGTCACCTAACTTTTGTAAGTCAAATATACTCAAACAATTAACATTATATGAAGGTCATTAATGCAGAATAAATCAGCAAAAACTATGACTGTTCTGTGACTTCTAAAAACTGTGATAGTTACTGGGTTCTTCTAGTAGCACTTAAATAATACAACATAGACCTGGGCTAAAAGGACAATGAAGTGAGAAATATACATATTGATTAAGTAGACATTATATATATATATATATATATATATATATATATATATATATATATATATATATTAGTATTGTATCATGCCTTGTACCTCCCATACAGGCAGTATGGCGTTATTTACATAGTCAATATATGAGAGTTTTTCTTTTGGTTAAAGTATATTTTCAATTAAAATACAACTTTTCTTACAGTCCCCAAGATACTGTGAAATTTAACATGGTGGTTTCATTTAGTCTAATATTACATATTTAATTTGCCATGTCTAATATTACAAAATGAAACACCATGTTATATTTCACAGTATCTTGGGGACTGTAGGAAAAGTTATATTTTAATTGAAAATATACTTTAACCAAAAGAAAAACTCTCATATATTGACTATGTAAATAACTCCATACTGCCTGTATGGGAGGTACCAAGCATGATACAATACAATATTTTAGCTGCCAGTACTGTCAGTCTCACTCACCCTTGGAAGAGAAATTTGGCAACAAAAAAGTTTATTCCTTTTTGTTTCTCCAAATGTGATTAAATAAACTAGATATCCCCAAAGTAATGAAGACTCATTTCACGTAATTACTCTGCTTACAAGTTTTATTTACACAGTACTTGTTAATAGTGGTTTTTAGTGAATTCCTTGTATTTACATTTTATATATACATTTATACTTGAAAGGTAAAGAAACTGTACAATAATAAAGATGAGAAAAAGAAATACAGTAACTTAGGTCCAACTCAGGAAAGAAATACACAAAAGGAAGATTAAACTCAGGCAGGTAGAATAACCTCAATGAGATTACTGCAGGGCTTACATTCCCTCTATCAGGGTCACCAATGTGAAGGAAGTATTTACCAGAGTCAAAATGTTATTGTAAAACCTTTTATAAGACCCTGGGTACTCCCTCAATATTTTATTACACTACTAGTTTCCACTAAGGAAGCTCCTATGACAGGAGTTAACTTCTGAGGGTTCCACTAGTGGTCCCTAGGCTAGAATGACCCATGGGGTAAAAATATCTGGGCACATCTGGTCCCATACTCCTAAAGAGGCAGTCACTACACTAACAAGATTCTCAGGCTTGTTAGTTTGAAGACAATATACCACTAACAGAAATAGTGTGCTGTGTTGTTTCAAACCAAACTGCAACATAAAAGCACACTATATATGTTATTAACCAAACAACATATTATATATCACTCATAATATTCAAGTGATTTATTTTAGGAATAAGAATTAAACATATTATAATAAATTTAATGTCAATTTACCAATAATTAATAATTTGTCTATCCACTATACCATCAAAGTTAGACTCATTAGAAAAAATTTCACTTTATCTTTTACTCTTATTTACGTTGATTAGAAAATTATGCACAGTATTTTACAAGTCATAGACTTGGTTACATATTAAGATTTCAAATTTCAAACTGAAATTAACAAATTTTATTTCTACAAACAGTGAAGGAATTTTAACTAAAAAATCTCAAGTCTTGCCAATAACTGTCAGAATTCATACATTTTTACTCTTACCAGTGGAAAAAAAAAAATCTCATATTTATGGACTTACTCCTCAAATCAAGTCTTCAGTCCACTAAAGTGCAAAGATTCTACCAATTAGCTTTCTTAAATTACTAGATGAACAATTTTTTTAAACTAGAAACAGAAAGGCTAAATTTCTTTAATAGGGATTACTTAAGGGAAAAAAATTCTCTTTAAAAAACAAATAGACATGATACAGTCGAAAAACATATGAAAATCAACTTCCCAAGTATTTCCAGTTCCCAGATAACCAAGATTTGCCCCAACCTGTGAATGAAGATAAACAACTTCAGTAACTTAAATAATTTACAACCAAAATTGCTTATTCTTGGACTATAAAAATCTTCAAAAGGTCAGAACTTGAGATAGACAATATCTGTACTAAGGTGTTTATTTCAAATAGTATTTTGGAAGTTAAAGTAGTATTTAACAATCCTGCTCTGACCTCCAAAGTGCTTTTGTATGGTAACTTAAAAAAAAAAAAAGATGTAAAGTTTAAAGTATCTTCAAAGCTGTTAAAAAATTTTTTATTGCATTACTGTTCACTCCAAATTATGGAGTATAAACTAGTCATTTAAACTTTTTCTTTTGTAAAATGACGCTCCCTACAAAATACTTTTAAAAAAATTAATACTGTCAATAGGTTACTTATTTCCTTTACTTCAGCCATGGAATTCAAAATCAGCAGTTTTCCATGTCTTGATTCTTTTAGGTTTCTCCATCCTTTTTACATAGAAAACAAAAAACTTTTATCAAAAGACACTTATATTCCAATTAGTCTGTTAATTTTGAAGATTAGCTTTTCAGAGTAGGACTATTATTCTTGTCTCCTTCTTTAATATCCTTCATTACAGATGCAAAGACCTGAAATTATACAGAGTAAAGATTAATCCTCAAAAAACTACCATATAGATTTAAGAGAATTAAATAAGTACAGTATATCAACACTTATGTTTGAGACTGCCATTCTCAAATCCTTTTGTTTCAACCCAATTTAATGATATATATTTTAGTTTTCAGTTTTCATCACTTGTTAAATACAGGTTGGGGCAAAAGTAGGGTTACAGTTGTTTATATGGAAAATAATAATTAATAAATAATAAAACAAGAATAAACTCTGTATTTTGTGTTCTCACAATTGTAAACATACTTTTGCCCCACCCTGTAGTCTTAAACTACTATTTGGTAACAGAACATTTTCTGGACCAATATCCTTACATTTCATTTTCATAAACAATAAAACTGAGCTTATTTATAATGCCTATTGTCTATCATTCATGAAGCAAATAATACTACTATCTTTTATGTTACTTAGACTGCCAATGTTTGCTTCCCTAACAAGACTAAGCATCTAAAAAGCCAGGATCATACATTATTTTCTTTCTATTGCAAATCCTTAGTACACAACAGGTGTTTAATACAATTGCTGTCTATTTGAAATACAAAAATAATAATATATTTGCTTTGGCAAAGACTGACTATTGTAGGTTGTACTTCACTAAAATCATAAAATATTCCTGAATTTACAGAAAAATAAATCCACAGATTTGGAGAGGTGAAAGAGAAGCAATCTGTTTTAAACTCTTGCTCTTTCAAAGTCAAGAATTATTTTTAAAAGATTTTAAAAAAATTTAAGCACTAACATTTGAGAAATACATAACTGTTTGTGTTTTTTTTTTTTTATAAGAAGTCAACTGATTGTTTTAACACATCTATTAGAAGTAGGAAAAATGTCAGTCTACCTGAGGCCATTTTTTGGTGCTATTCTGCATCTGAATCGCTGCAATACAGCTGAACAGCTTTTCTGATGTAATATCTTCTGGTAATTTAGTTAGAAATTGTGCTATATGAATAAAATCCATCTGCAGGAGAATATCTTCATATAATCGCAGGATCCCTAATCCAGTCCTAAATAAAAATTCTTCTCCATCTCTGCAAAATACATCCCAAACTCGACATGCCAGATCAAGTGGTAGTGATTTGCTATATAGGGTGAAGATCCTAAAATTAGGGGGGAAAATAGTCATTGAAAAATTTCATTTTATTCATTCACTCATTAGGCATCTCTATATTAAAAAACAAACAAACAGCGCTTAATTAGGGATAAAAAAGGCAAATGAAATATAGCTTCTTCCCTCAAACAGCTTGAGTAATACAAAATTAAGTAATACATAAGTAAATTATGTGAATTTACAATCTTATGTAGAGACATGGCCCAATACACACTAGAGTGGCAGAACAGCCTAGCTGTTAAGGGTATGGCTCTGAAACCAGAATGCCTGAGTCTGAATCTTAGATATGCAACTTATTAGTTGTGTTATTTTGAGCAAGATTATTTACTCTTGTTGTACCTCAGTTTCCTTATTAGTAAACAAAAGATAATGTAACCTACATCATAGGATTGTTTTAAAAAATAAAGAGGTTAACATATGTAAAGTGTTTTTAGAACAGTGACTGGCACATAAGAAATACTCAATAAAAGTTAGTTATTGTTATTATATAAGAAACCCAAGTATCATCTTTTAGTAACCTAAATACAAAATTATAAAGTCTTCTCTCTTTTCTCTTCTCCTTCCACAAACATCCACTGGTTATTTTTTTTCCCCCTTAACCAAACTTTACTTACTACTTCTTTTGGAGCAATGTATACGCTCCAACAGAATCACCAAAATGGTTTTTTCACATCCTTGCTGACAATGTCTGATCATGTAATTCATTATCCAGTGGAGCTTCAGGGTGGCATTCTGGTTGGGGAAGTAGGGAGAATAGGTGCTAGAGAACTTCTCCTTAAAGTTGCATTGGCAAAGAAAGTACACAGTTTTTACACAGACTGTGTTTTACAGGTTAGGGCTGATGAAACTTGAGAAAGGGAACTAAAAACTCGCCAACAACAACAACAACAAAAAAAAAACTTACTAGCACTGCCACTTTTTTATTCCTATTTTTCCCACACAATTGATTCTAGGATTTGTATATAATAAATTCGACAGAGGCAGTGAAACAAAAATCCATGTCTACTTCTTAAAGTAGAAACACATAGTGCCTAGGCAGTTTCTAATATGTGGTACGTGCTCATTATCAGTTCCATCCTGTTCCCTATATCAGTTGTGACCCTGATGTGCCTCATGTTCACAGTCATCAAGGCTGACAACTGAGTTATTTTTTCCCCACTTCTTTACAAACTTAATATTTGATCTTGGTCCTCTGGGTCCCATGATATAATCCAGAGGAACTCTAATGTTCCTAGTGGGAATGAAAGAGAATACACTGAAAAATAACTTAAAAAAAAAAAAAGCTTAAATAAAAGAAGCCCAAATAACTGGGAAGATATCGTATTTGCTCAATGCCATTAATTATTTCTTTTTCTATATTAAAAATTTACATGAAACCCACTGATTTCAAATTATTAGGATTTAAGTTTTAAATGTTTCATATGTACTCTTAACCTATCTTAAGATCAACTCCTCCATCTCTTTGGCAATATTCACCTGCCATTCTATAATCAACTGGCTACTGCTCACCAAAGTCTTGGGCAAACCCTCTAAGTTAAAACAGAGAAGCTGGAATTGTAAAGTTGAAAAAAGACATTAGCACCTAAATAAGACATCATTCCTATCAGAAAGCTGGACAAAGCTTTGAAAAAAACAAAGCCCCCAGTTTAAAAAAAAATACCACACTATAATAACTATCACAAGCCCTTGTGTGTTAACAAGATATAGCAACTAACGCTGAAAGCTTAGTATGAACTAGGCATTGCATGACATAATCCATGTAAAACATCCTCACTACAACTCAAAATATATTATTCCCCTTTTATAGGTAAAAAACTAAAACACAAACTGAGAGATTCTGATTTCAACCCCAGAGTCCATGCTCTTAATCAAATGCCTCCCCACAAAAATGTGAGTTTCTTTATTTGTAAGGGAAGAGTTTCTTATATTCATGATCCTCTGCATGAGTTTACTTTAGTTCCTAAAACACACAAAAAGTTATCCTTTGTTTCCTTTTAATTATTATATTTCATGTTCATAAGTTATCACTTACCAGTCTATCAAGTATATGTCTGGTGTAAGACTATAAGATTTGAAATGAAGAAATAGTTTGGAGAGATTTTCTTCAAAAAATACTTCAAATGTTGCAAAATATTTCAACATCTAAAAATGGAAATATCAATAAAATTATTAAAGAGTAGGTTATAGAAATAGAGAAATTAAATAAATCCTCAATTATAAATTATCAGAAACTCTTGCTTAGCACCTCTTTGAGTCTTCATCATGCATTCATAAAACTATACTTCAATGAAAAAATTATTTATTACTCTTTTATTAAGTTTATTGTGGTGACACTGGTTAATAGGATCATATAGGTTTCAGATGTAGGCTTCTATGTTACAAGATCTGTATGTTGCACTGTGTGCTCACCACCCAAATTCACATCATCTTCTATCACTATATATTAGGCCCCATCAATCCCCTGTTCCCTCTGGCAACCACCCCAGTGCTGTCTGTGTCCACGAGTTTCAATTCCACATGAGCGAATATCATATGGTTCTTAGCTTTTTCTGCCTGACTTATTTCACTTAGCATAAGAAAAGTTTATTTTTAGATCAGATTACTTTAGTCTTCTATTGTTTTCACAATCTAAAAAAGCATTCAGTCCAGCTGGTGTGGTTGAGCATTGACCCAGGAACTAAGAGACTGAGGTTCGATTCCCGGTCAGGGTATATGCCCAGGTTTTCGGGGTTGATACCTAGAAAGGGACGGGCAGGAGGCAGCCGACTGACGATGTTTCTCTCTCACTGATGTTTCTATATCTCTATCCCTTTTCCTTTCTCTTTCTCTAAAAATCAATAAAAACATATTTAAGAATAGAGAGGAGAAACCAAGATGGCAGCATAGGTAAACACCTGAACTTGCTGCCTCGCACAACAATTTCAAAACTACAACTAAAAGACAAAACGGACATCATCCAGAACCACAGGAAGGCTGGCTGAGTGGAAATTCTACAACTAGAAGTTAAGAGAAAAGCACACTGAGACTCAGAGGAACTGCGGAAGTAAAGTGCAGAGGTACGGAGGCGCGCATGAGAAGAGGGCTGGCAACTGAGTACGCGGCTCGCTTTCTCAATCGGGAGGGAGAGACAAGCTCCTGACTGCTCTGAACTCCAGTTTCGGGAGAGACTCTGGGGACCCAGACTCATACGGGGAGAAACTGGACTGTCTGGCAGCGGGCGAAACTCAAGGGCGGCTTTCTCTCAGAGGTGCTTGCAGCGATTACCGCAGGACACTGAGATCCAGGGGCCTCTTAGGGCAGGGCCAACAGGAAGCCATTGCTGTTTGCTCCGCCCTGAGAGACTCCGCCCCATCCAAGCTGAGCGAAGAGGCTTTTGCATATGAATGGTCTGGTCCTTTGAATTCTAAACTTACCTAACAAACTGCAGCTGAGTCAGTCAGACCCAGAACATCCAAAAGAAGGCCCAAGGCCCCACAGCAGCTTGCATTGCTTCACAGCTGGGCTTCATCTGGGCACCTCCAAAACCCAAACAAAGAAGAGGAATCTGCAGATCTATCTGCAGATTTATCCATACCTCCTGCTGGGTGGCCTCAGGCAGAGGCTAAATTAGCACCTTCTTGGAGATCCAAGAGCCAGTGTAACCAGGGGTCAGAGGAGGACCATCCAGATCACAACTCCTCAGATCCATAAGGGACACACTCAGGGGGCAGACTCAGTGAGCATCAAAGCCCCACTGAAGCAAGTCGTGTCTCAGAAGGGTGTCTCCAGCACAGAAGTTCTACCATCGTAGACACAGCTGATCCTCACAGCCTACTGGCCTGGAGGTTAATTCCTCCCAGTGATACCAACAACAATCAAGGCTTAACTACAAGAAGACAGTGCACATAGCCCACAAAGGGGTGCACCAAGAGTGTCCACCTCAGGTAACTGGGGAGGCTGAGCCACTGGACCCTATAGGACACCTAGCACACAAAGCCACTCTATCAACTCAGAGAAGCAGCGAAAATGTGAAGACAAAGAAATAGGTCACAAATGAAAGGAATGGAGGAAAGCAAACGACTGGATATAGAGTTCAAAACCACGATTATAAGGTTTTTCTAGAAAAGGCCGATAAATTTAGCGAGACCCTCGAGGATATGAAAAAGGACCAACTAGAAATTAAGCATACACTGACTGAAATAAAAAAATAATATACAGAGATCCAACAGCAGACTAGAGGATCGCAAGAATCAAGTCAAAGATTGGAAATACAAAGAAGCAGAAAACAGCCAACCGGAAAAGCAAAAAGAATCCAAAAATATGAAGATAGTGTAAGGAGCCTCTGAGACAACTTCAAGCATACCAACAACCAAATTATGGGGTGCCAGAAGAAGAGAGAGCAAGATACTGAAAACCTATTTGAAGAAATAATGACAGAAAACTTCCCCCACCTGGTGAAAGAAATAGACCTACAAGTCCAGGAAGTGCAGAGAACCCCAAACAAAAGGAATCCAAAGAGGACCACACCAAGACACATCATAATTAAAATGCCAAGAGCAAAAGACAGAGAGAATATTAAAAGCAGCAAGAGAAAAACAGTTAGTTACCTACAAGGGAGCTCCCACACGATTGTCAGCTGATTTCTCAACAGAAACTATGCAGGCCAGACGGGAGTGGCAAGAAATATTCAAAGTGATGAATAGCAAGAACCTACAACCAAGATTATTCTACCCAGCAAAGCTATCATTCAGAATTGAAGGTCAGATAAAGAGCCTCACAGATAAGAAAAAGCTAAAGGAGTTCATCACCCCCAAACCAGTATTATATGAAATGCTGAAAGGTATTCTTTAAGAAGAGGAAGAAGAAAAAGGTAAAGATAAAAATTATGAACAACAAATACATATCTATCAACAAGTGAATCTAAAAATCAAGTGATTAGCCCAGCCGGCGTGGCTCAGTGGTTGAGCATCGACCTATGAACCAGGAGGTCAGGGTTCGATTCCCGGGGTCAGGGCACATGCCAGGGTTGCGGGCTCCATCCCCAGTGTGGGGCGTGCAGGAGGCAGCCGATCAATGATTCTCTCTCATTATTGATGTTTCTACCTCTCTCTTCTCCCTCTCCCTTCCTCTCTGAAATCAATAAAAATATTTCTTTAAAAAATAAAAAATAAATAAATGAATAAAAATCAAGTGAATAAAAAATCTGATGAACAGAATAAACTGGTGAATATAATAGAATCAGGGGCATAGAAAGGGAGTGGACTGACAATTCTCAGGGGGAAAGGGGTGTAGGGGGTGCGGGAAGAGACTGGACAAAAATCATATACCTATGGATGAGGGGGGGGTAAGAGCAGAGGATGGGGTGGGAACCGGGTGGAGGGGAGCTATGGGGGAAAAAAGAAGAACAATTTTAATAATCTGAACAATAAAGATTTATTTTAAAAATAATAATAAATACACTTTTTTTTAGCAGAGAAAAAAAAACATATTTAAAAGGGCATTCAGACTCTGAAACTGACAGTCAACAAAAAACATGATTCATTCCCAATGTCCATACCATGCTGTGATCCACACGGAAGAAGGCCAACTGGCATGGCTTATTCAGGAGATTTGCAAACGCAATGAAGGCATCTGCCTCTTCCAAATTGAGAATAAGAACTGCTGCTATGAAGGACATCCCTTGGACCTTCAAAGGGAAAGGAAATTAATCAAAATGGTTTTATAATAATAATTCTATAGTGTTTATTTTATTGCATTCCTGAAAAATTACAAAGTACTATTATAAGGTAAAATACTAAGATTTCTTTTTCCCCACAACAAAGGTAAATACAGAGAACTCAATTAATAATGATAAAATCTCCCTATTTAAAACTTTATTATATGGTGTGGTTTAAAAAGAAAAATTTTTTGCCCTAGCTGGTTTGGATTAGTGGATAGAGCAGACTGAAGGGTTCCAGATTCGATTCCAGTCAAGGGCACATGCCTGGGTTGTGGGCTCAATCCCCAGTAGGGGTCGTGCAGGAGGCAGCCGATCAATGATTTTCTCTCATCATTGATGTTTTCTCTCTCTCTCTCTCTCTCTCTCTCTCTTCCTCTCTGAAATCAATAAAAAAAAAAAAAAGAAAAAGAAAATCTTTGGAAAAAAGTATCAGCTTTCACTTGCTACAAAAGCCTATCTCAGTGTACTAGTTTATTTTATCTTCATCTGAAGTCTTTCAAAGTATAGAATCACAAAGTTTAATAAAAACGAGGTGATGGTCTTCGTTGTTATAATACATCTGTCTGAGGCAGGAAGTGAGGATTAAGAAAAAAGATTGCCCTGGCTGGTGTGGCTCAGGTGGTTGGACATCGTTCAGGGCACCAAAAGGTTGACCGTTTGATTCCTGGTCAGGGCACCTACCTGTGGCAGGAGGCAGCCAATCAATGTTTCCCTCTCACATCCATGTTTCTCTCTCTTTTTCCTTCCCTTTCTTTCTAGAACGCAATAAAAGTATTTTTATAAAAAGGATAAAAGCAATTTAAGAGGAGAAGTGCCACTGAAATTCCAAGAAACAAGAGGTGTGGAGGTTGGGATAGTGAGGCTGGATTCCTGGAAGGGTAGGAGGAGGAAATAAGAAAACAGCCATTCCAAAAAGAAAAAGATGTATGATTAAAGACGTATAGAACCAGCTCAGTTAGAACACAAGACTTATAAAGGGAATAATGGGAGAAATTAGAAAAAGTAGGTTATATTTACAAATTGGAAAAGGCCTCGAGTAAAAGGCTAAGCTATCTAGGTGCTTGCTTAAGAGTTATACAGAGCTATTTTACATTTCTGAGCAGGCAGATGGCATGGAACTGCTATTGTAAAAATATTCATTCTTTCATAAAAAAAAGTTTAGCAAGCACTTACTTCTGGTAGATATTTGTATAATAGACTTACACAGCGAGGCCACTAAGAATATTTGCAATAATACCTCTGTTTCAATTTTCTTAGCAACCTTAAAATTTTTTAGCACATTTCAATCTGGATTTCCACTCCATTACTATACTATCTGAAACTTCTCTAACCAGGCTGACCAATGGTATTTATTGTAAAACCCAATGGGCACTTTCCTACCCGCTAAGCATAATTCCTTTAGCTTCTGTGACCCATTATTTCTTTGTTCTTCTCTTACTTCTCTGGCTTCTTCTGTGACTGTTCAATATGCGATGTTTAACCAGAACCTTCATAAAACCTTCATCTTCTCACCTTTGTCTTAAGTAGAAGAATCTTGGAGACCTCACAATAGGGTGGCTACCTGGTACAACTTACTCTATTTTGTTGCATGTTCATTTGTACATTTGTTCATTCACTCACTCACTCAACAAATATTTATTAGGTGCTTATCACCATACTAGAGGCCCAGTCACAAATTAGTTGGGCAGATTGGGCCGGGCTGGCAAGGGATGGGGGGAAGAAAGCGGCCGTGGGTGGTTGGTGGGCCGGCCCCACCCCTGATCAAGGTGGGAGGAGCCGATTGGGGGAGGGGCCATGGGCAGTTGGCCAACCAGTCCTGCCCCCTGGTCGAACTCCCAGTCGAACTCCCGGTCAAGGGGACAATTTGCATATTAGCCTTTTATTATATAGGATGACAGATATTGTTCTAGGTACTTAAGATACCTCAGTGAATAAAAGATTCTTACAGTTTAGAAGGAGCAGCTACACAATAAACAACAAACAAGTAAATCATATGTTTTATTAAAAGGTGGTAAGTGCTGCTCTGGCTGGTGTTGCTCAGTGGTTAGAATGTCAACCATCGCACTAAAGGGTCATGGATCTGATTCCTGATCAAGGGTATGTACGTGGGTTTCAGGTTCGATCCTTGGGCTGGTTGTTGCATGTGTGGGAGGCAACCAATGAATGTGTCTCTCTTGAATTGATGTCTGTCTGTCTCTCTCCCATCTCTCCCTCCCTTCCACTCTCTCTAAATATCAATGGAAAAAATATCCTCGGGTAAGTAAAATAAAACAAAACTAGGATTGGTTGACAATCTGTAAAAGGAACAAATTCCCTCCCCTATGCTTCCCTCAACTTGGAGGCACAGTCACGGAAAGGAAGGTTGGGGAGAAGGGGAGAAGGCACCAGACCAACAGCAGTGGCAATAAATGCAAGTTTACAAATTGAATCTTATCCCAGAACGCTGGCAGCCAGCCTCATAAATCTCTGGTAGGAGAAGGTTCCTTTCTGGATAAGTTGATAGGCCCGAAGAAAAAAGACACAGAGATATACACATTTTGGAGCAATTACAATATAATAAATGTTTATATTAAAAAACAGATGGAAACAAATACTTACATAACCAACATCAGGTCTGTAACATGTATATGCCCCTAAGATACTATGTAAAACATCATGATATGGGCCACCCTTTGGAGAGAAAAATGAAATGTCATACTATACAAATAATTGTCTCCAAGTTACTTGTCAAATATCATGTTAATAAACTTTAGCATTTCCCAAATAATTAATTTTAGTTACTATATTTAATCATTGTCAGAAGTATTCTAAATGCACTCTGCCAAGATGCTTTCTAAAGAATTAATTTCGAAATATGTAATCCTAAACAACAAAAAGTCAAACAAACTCACTTGAGGGACATAAGCTATATAGTTTATGCACAATTTTAAAGAGTTCTGGATTTGGTACAATAAGATTATGAGTAAAACAAAGTTCCATTTTATATAATACAACTTCAGCAAAAAAAAAAAAAAAATACCATGAAGCTACACTAAATTAAGTTTACTAATTTTTATCTTAATAGTAAAAATGTTTGTCATTTTATCAATCTAAAGATAGAGAAATTCCATATATTAAAGATTTGAGTAAAATATAAACCACATAAAATGTAATAATTTCTCATAAAGTATAAGCAACTTTATTCACTATGCTGTACTTTATATCCCTGTAAGAAACTTTTTTTTTTTTAAGGAACTTCTTAATAGTCTCTGCAGAAACAACACCGCTCCCCCCCATTTCAATAGCAATTCTGAAAATTTTTAAATTTGGAGACAAATTCCTTTATATTTACACAATTTACTAGGCAATATAGTTAAATTTCAAATGTTTTACAGAATAAAAAGTAAAACAAAGAAATTCAGCTTAATGATAATTAATCAAGTACCTACTATATAAAATTATTATGTGCTATGCTCACTGCAATGCATTCAGTCAGTGGAATAAAATAATAACATTTCCATTAAAATTTTCCTACTAGTTTCACATTTTTAAATATAAAGTTCCCCAATTTTTATAGTTTTGCCTTTAAATAATAATAGCTATGAATTTAGAGAATTTGTTCACTTGGTTTTTTTTAAAAGTAGTTAAAAACCTGGTTAGAAACCCTCACCTTCTGAAAGATGTAGAGAGATGGAAATGTACGGGATATGTCCAACTTAATTAATTCCAGACTGGCCTCCCGATCAGCAATAGATACACCTATATTTGCCAGATAAATAAAGTTACAATTATTACTTGGCTATATCCAGTTCAATCTTACAAACACAGAATGATTACATGGAATATATGTTACTTAAGGAAAGTTAAAAGCTGAACAATCCAGAAATGCCACACAGCTTTTGCTGGAATTTAGAGCTTCTTCTGTGAAGAATATATCTATACATTTATCAGAAAGTTATATGATTAAGGATTTCTACTTCCTTTTTTTTTTTTTTTTGAAGGTACGGGTTTGTTTGTTTTTAATAGAGGGTAGGTAGATTATCACTCCCACAATAACTAGATAAAAACATTTCAAGTATCATTTTTTTAAAAGGGCATAACAGAGTTGTATACACAGAGAGGTCCAGAGAATTTAAATCCTAGAAAGAGAAAAGCCTTTCCTAGGTGAGTGGATACCAGTGCTCGAATTTAACAGGGATGTTTACATACTCACAGAAAACCACTATGCGATATGCATCATTTCTCTATCCTAAGCCATGTTCATTTTTAGAGTTGTACATACAGGCAAGAGAAGAGGGTTTGCTTTCTACTAAGTAGAACAAATACAGAAATAAAAGTGACTGGCATACAAATGGCTTTCCATAATTTAAGGACAAGAGATGGTTGAACAAATTTACCTAAGTTTAATAAATTATAATAACAGAAAAAAATGATTTTTTCCAAAATGATCAAGAGAAAATTAATAAGAGTGGAGGAATAAAAGGAGCATATGAGTGAATTAAATAAACAAAGATTAGGCATAAGAATTATAAAAAATATGTATTAGGAAGTGAGTGCAAGTCAGTGAGAGAGGAGACAGGAGGTCACAAATGAGGTATAAAGATCATCTATCTTTAAGTTATAAGTTGGGTCGTGGTGGGTGTGTTCCATGGTTAGAGTGTTGTCCTGTGACCAAAGGGTCTCGGGTTCAATTCCTGGTCAAGGGCATGTACCTGGGTTGTAGGTTCGATCCCTTGCCCAGTTGGGGCACGTGTGGGAGACAACCAATCAATGTATCTCTCTCACATTGATGTTTCTCTTTCTCCCTTCCTCCCTCCCTTCTACTCTCTCTAAAAACAATGGAAAAAAAAACAAAAAACAATGGAAAAAATATCTTGGGGGGGGGGGGGATTAAAAAAAAAAACACACGTTGGCCTAAAAATACTTCACCTCCATTACTCTTAACCGCTATGATTAAATCTTAGGCTCTGGAGTCCAACAGCTTGGGTTTACATCATGGCTTCACTGCTTATAAATTAACTACTTTGAGTTTCCTCCTATATCATCCAGGATATCACCTACTTAAAGAGTTGTTAACATTAGAGTAGATAATATATGTAAAGCAATTCTATAGTTCCTGACACATGGTAATAATCAATAACCATGATATAATCTTCAGTGACTGGACTTCCATACAAAACTTTTTGTTAACAAAAAATAATCACACCCTTTCTCTTCAACGAGGGTCGGAGCAGCCTCCCCAGCAGATGAAGAGATGCAAGTCTCTGTAAAGACCCTGACTGGCAAGATCATCACCCTGGAGGTTGAGCGCAGTGACACCACTAAGAATGTCAAAGCTAAAATCCAAGACAAGGAGGACATCCCTCCTGAACAGTAGTGTCTGATTCTTATGGGCAAACAGCTGGAGGATAGCCACACTTCTCAGACTACAATATTCAGAGAGGCCACCCTGCACTTGACGCTTCATCTGCAGGATGGTATCATCAAGCCCGCCCTCTGCCAGTTTGACCAGAAGCATAACTGCGACAAAATCATCTGCCACAAGTATTACACCTGCCTGCACCCCCTGCTGTCAACTGCTGCAAGAAGTACAACCACACCAACAACCTGTGCCCCACGAAGATTAAATAAGGCCCCTCCACCACCACCTCCTCGGGCCTGCAGGGTGGCCTGCCTGAATCCCGTGGCCCTGGGGCCTCAATAAAGTTTCCCTTTCATTGAAAAGAAAAACAGTAATAATCACACCTTCTGTATCATTCTCTGAACTTGTTTCACTGAGGCTTTTGCACCGTTCTTTCGCTCTTGATAGGAAGATTTCATAAAGTTCTGGGGGAGGGAGAACAAAAATTCATAAATAATAGGAAAGAAATATATTCACATACAGTAGGTCCTCGGGTTACGTCAGAGATCCATTCCTATGGTGCGATGTAACGCGATTTTCACCCTAAGTCGGAACCCACCTATATAAGCACCTACGTCACTCACATGGGGCACATACACAGCAGTAATGACGTGAAACAGTAAAAAAAAAAATTAAAAGATAACAATTCCTGATCTTTACTTATGATAAACAATAAAAAACATAAAGCACATATACGTCGAAATGACGGAACTTTTTTTTTATATATAATTAAATGGGAGATGGTGAAGTAACCACGAAACGACGTACGTCGAGTCCGACGTAACCCGAGGACTGCCTGTATTTTTATTTTTATTCTTAAAAAAAAAAATAAGAAAAACATGATCCCATTATAGGTCAGGCATATCTTATGTCGCTGGCATAAAAAAATAGCAAATTGAAGTACTCAATTCTACCAAAACTATTTACACACCAGAAAGATAGCAAATAAAAATATTCCAGAGCAGCCATCCAAATAGCTACAATATAGAATGTATGTACGAGGCAGGTAGAGACGCTTCTGCTAAAGGAGCCATTGTACAATAGCAGAAACATGATTTTTGGAATCAGTCAGACCTAGATTCAAACTTCGGCTCTGCCACTTACTACCTGTGGGATTTACAACTCTGGAACTTGGCTTTCTTCATCTGTAAATTGGAGAAAAATAATGCCTATTCATTGTGTTACTGAAGATTAAACAAGATCATTTATGTAAAGCTTCTGACACCTTATAGACCCTCAATAAATGCTAGTTCTTGCTTCCTTCTCTCTTGAAACTGGTTTCTCCATTATGATACAGCTATCTTAAGCTACATAAACTTTAGTCAAAGGGTCACATACAAAAATCTCTACCCCTATCTTTTACTCTAAGAGCCCAATCACTTTAAAAAATATATATATAGAGATACATACATATATATATATATCCCCCAATATATATACATATATATATCCCACATCCACACACACACACACACACATTTAAATATATATATACAGACCCGATGCACGAAATTCGTGCAAGAGTAGGCCTTCCTTTTCCCAGCTTCCCTCTGGCACCCGGGACCCGGGCTTCCCTCACAGCCCCGGCTTTGTCCGGAAGGACATCTGGTCTAATTAGCATATTATGCTTTTATTATTATAGATATTCCATTGTATGACTATACCATAATAAGTATTCTTATATTGCCAAGAATTAGATCATTACAAAATAACTTACTAGATATATTTCAAACAGACTCTTATTATTCTGATCTCTTCTTTCTGTTCACTTTTCATTATTACTAATGGTTTGGAAAGAAATCAAATTCAAAATTTCTATTATTTCTAAATGGAGTGTCCCACTCCATTTGGTATAAGAGCGAGATAGAAGTTTTAAACTTAGATATACAATTTTTTGCAGTTATTAGGAACCAAATTGAAGTTCAGACATTTTATTTCAAATTGCTTCCAAGCCAGGTCCAGTTTCACTACTGCACTTAGTTTTAAAAACTGTCTTGGAAGAAGGCTCACCAAACAAATCCATCACCTCTGGAATCTACAAAACTGACCCAAAAGTAAAACTGTGGTAATGCATTTCAAAATATCAAAGGACATCTCTTAAGGGAAGATGTACAGTGCTTATCTATAATAAGATCTACATCTCAGTTCAATTCCTTGCTTGACTCTGCATGTCATATTTGCCATGGCAGGCATAGCTCAGTTGGTTGGAGGGTCATCCCATGCACGCACTGAAGGGTCACGGGTCAGGGTGCGTACAGGAGACAACCGATCAAGGTTTCTATCTCACATCACTGTTTCTCTCTCTCTCTCTCTCTCTCTCTCTCTCTCTCTCTCTCTCTCTCTCTCCCCGTCTTCCTTCCTCTCTCTCTAAAATAAGATAAAAATATTAAAACAAAACAAAAAAATCAAAGGACATTTCTCAAGGGAAGATTTACTTCTTATCTATATATAGAAAACCCTAAGTGACTGGTCAACTGTTCGACCAGTCACTATGATGCGCACTGACCACCAGGGGGCAGACGCTCAACGCAGGAGCTGCCCCCTGGTGGTCAGTGCATTCCCACAGCAGGAGCGCCGCTCAGCTGACCAACGGGCGCTGGCAAGTGCAGTTGTGGCAGCATGAGTCTCTCCCGCCTCCGCAGCAGTGCTACTGAACAGGGTTGGCAGGCGCAGTGGGGTCAGGATGAGTGGGAGCGGCGCGGTGCCCAGCCCAGGCTCTGGCTCCTCCCTGGCCGCCTGCCACTTTGCGCACTACTACATCCCCCAAGGGGTCCAATTGCGAGAGGGCGCAGGCCAGACTGAGGGACCTCACCAGTGCATGAATCTGTGCACCGGGCCTCTAATCTATAATAATAAGACCTGCAACTCAGTTCAATTCCTTGCTTGACTCTGCATGTTATACTTATTTTATTTTGAATCTACAAATGTAGAGTTCTGAAGCAGAGATGTATCTTAGGAACAGAAAATACTTTGAGATCAGTTTATATTTCACTTTCTGATTTTCTGACAATGATGGTATTATACATATTCGGCAAACTTCACTTTCACTATAATGTTATACTCATTATCACAAAAAAATGTTAGAACAATTCTTTGAGATAGCTAACAATCTTAACCCCATTTTACAGATGAAGAAAACTAAGACTATTGGATGTTAAGTAATTTGCCCAAGGTCACAAATCTAATATATAGTAGAACCAAGATTTGAACCACATTTGACTGACATTAGAACCCTTATTCTTAGTTACTATTCCCTAATTGTTATAAATTTCATGATTAAAACAAATACAATAGGTAAGGAGTCAAACTATTATAGCCACTGAAAGTAGAGAAGGTTATATAAAGTAAATTTACTATTCGAAATTTAGCTTCCTTTCCACCACTAATGAAAAAGAGATGAGTACCAAGTCCATTACTGAATTGTTTTTTTTTAGAGAAAACCTAAAATTATTTTGAAAATAAATGGCCCAGTTATTTCAAGCTTTAAAAAACATTTTGAGTTATAGTAACACAACAGGTTGATACCAACTTAACAAATATTTCAATGTTTAAGTTATCAGGATACCTAACATTCTAAAGCCAAAGTTCTCAACAAAACAAGACTGCAAACAAAATTTCAAATAGCCACCAATGCTTCATAGTCTCATCTGTATGCAAAACCAATTCCTAAGACTTTAAACAATTACAGTATGTTCAACAATCCTTAATATTTAGGATTTTAATGATCTAACTGAAAGTTCTAACTACAATATAAAAACATTTTCTTTTAATTTGTTCCAAGCACAGAAGGCAAAAGAAACCTTCATTTTATTGGAAAGAAGAGTTAAGTCACATAGGATCTAACTTTTTCTAAGCTAAATTAAAAACTCTTAATTCTTCCTTTAAATTCTATTTTTTAGATTAAAAAAAGTCCAGTTAAAAAAAGTGTTCATTATGGGATATCTGAAAATGAATTTTAAAAATCATATATAATCATGCTATTCAAAGCTGGCATCACTTTTAAAATTAAATATTTTTGTTATAATTCTGTCTAGTTATATATAATGCAGATTTTTGCAATGAACATTATTACAGAAAAGCTTTTACACCCAATCCTGATTATTTCCTTAGAGCAGATTCTTAGAACTAGAATAATTAGGTCAAAAGTTATGCTTTTTAAGGCTTTTGTCAAATAATTCTAAATTATTTTCAGCCACAATTTATGTGGGTAATTTTTATTCTTTTTAATAACTTTTGATTTGAAAGGTAAACAACAGTACCTTGATGTTCTTTTAACATATATACATCATTGATTTATCACTAGGAAAATGGCTAAATTATAGTACAGCCAAACTGTGGAATAGAGTGCATGAAAGGATGGTTTAGGAGAGATTATTGCTTAAAAGAAAGCTACTGAATAATCTCAGGACATAAACTCCTTTTTGTGAGGAAAAAAAATAAGATAGAAGCCTAAAAATTTATCATATGTAGAAACACACTTTTTTATGTGACAGAAAAAGATCTGGAAGAATATCCACCAATTTGCTTATTTGTACTTATAAGTAGGATCAAAAGCTGGAATCTGAGTGGAAGAGGGGGAAGAAATGTACCGTTTATACTTTACTTGAATCTTTTTCAATAAATATGTAAATAAATATTTTAAATAATAGTAACAATATATTATTTATATTATTATACTAGTCCCTAAATCTTTTTTCTTTTTACCAGATAAATCCAAGAATGTACTACTTTTTATTGCTGCAAAGAATAAGCAACACATAAATAGGGAGGGAGCGGGCTATGCAATTCAATCCCACTCTGGGAACACCTTCATTGGCCATAGCGGTTTTGACACTGGAAATTCAAAAGTGAACCAATATGCTTGCTGGAAGATAAATTTCTTTTTCCAGAAATGGCCATGACAGCATCTTTTTGTTGTGCCACACAATATATAAAAATAAGTGATGTTATTTCAAACATTGTTCAATTGAAGTTTCTTTTTTTTAAAATTGAATGTTTTGGGATGACATTGATTAATAAAAGTATATAAGTTTCAGATGTACAATTCTATAATACATCTTCTGTATATTGTACTGTGTGTTCACTACCTGTCTAGCATTATCATTATCACTCAGACTGATGTAACACCTTTTACTATTAACTATTTTATATTTCCCCCATTTGGTATTATCCAATTTTTTTTTAACATCATCAAAACTACTCTACATTTTATTCCTACCCTTCAAAGTTTTAGAAACTTAAAAAAATAAAACAATTCCTTGAGAGTCCTCCTCTTTGTTTTTTAAACTTTAACGTTTTCAATCCAAAAGGACTAGTTTGAGATGAAGAAAAATAAATTTCTAGCCTTCCCCCAATATTTAAGTTTTTTTAAATAAAGGGGAAACCTTTCCACAACTAGACTATTTTATTTTTCACACACATATATATATGTTAGAGGCCTGATGCACGAAATTCGTGCAAGAATAGGTCTTCCTTCTCCCGGCTGCCGGCACCAGCTTCCCTCTGGTACCTGGCAGCACCAGGACCCAGGTTTCCCTCCAGCCACCAGCAGGTGCCTGGGACCCAGGCTTTCCTCGCAGCCCTGGCTTTGTTCGGAAGGTTGTCCGGTATAATTAGCATATTACACTTTTACTGTGTGTGTGTGTGTGTGTGTGTGTGTGTGTGTGTGTGTGTGTGTGTGTGTGTAGCCAGTGCTACCTAGAATCTCAGAAGTTTCGTAGTTACCTGAAGTTAAGATATTTGGGTGTCAAGAATATTATTTATGGTTGTAAACTAAAGGAAAACCCACAAATCTTATTTTTGATAGTATGAAATATAGTAAACTTATTAAATCATACCAGGTTTTAGAGAGGGATGGGGAATGAAGCATGCTCTTAAAATCACATTATACTTGGTAATGCCCTTTTAAATTGCTACTCTACTAATCTGCTTTGTAACTCTGGAGATGGCTATTTGTACGTGTGGGAGTAACTGAATATAGAATACAAACCAGGAGTGATATTTAGTTCATTTCCTACAGCTAGACTCCAAACTTTCCCACGAACACTAGGGGGCAATCCCTGCCACCACAATTCTCGAACTCTTCTTGTACTACGCCTAGAATTAAAGGGGAAGAAAAAAGGAGAAAGTTACTTTTTAAAACATAGTATCCTAAAGAGAGATAACAGTAATTTAAAGGTAACTCCTTCTATAGCTGCCATTTATACTGATAAAATGAAAGAATCAGAAAAGTATAATTATGAAAAACAGAATAAAAGGAACATAAAAATTTGTTGTTAATTCAGTAACCAAAAGAAAATCACAAAGTATTTAATACGGGTAAGGCCCTTGTCTTTTGAGAGGCAGTATAGTCTGCTTAAAGAGTGTGGGCTTTAGAGTCAGATAGACCTGAGTTCAAATCTGATTTAACTATTCATTAATTGTATTACCTTGGGCAAATCACTTAACCTGTCTGACCTGGAGCTTCCCTATAAGATAAGTGGGAATAAAGGTTGTAAGAACCAAATGTGATTACTTATGTAAAGAGCCTAATATAATATGTCACATGTCAAATATTCAACAAATTCTCCATGCATATCCTATATTAGACATTGCAGAAGACATTACCCACCCTTCAGACTAGAGGGAAGGTAAGGCATGCACAAAAATATTATCAAAAAGTGAAAGACAAAGTAAAGCAAGAAGTACATTAGTCTAGAAGTATACTGGGACATTACAGATGGAAAACATCATATATTTTATGATATACATATATCTCACATTCTCTTGAGAAGCATATTAAAAATCACCTTTATAGTTAAATGCATCTTATAACGAATGTACATGCTTTAGTATTTTCTTTCCAATAATCTGCCATGACATCAGTAGTGTACCTTGCAATAAATGATATGTTAGAATTAAGAAACTATGGTAACTAAGGAAAAAATTAAAAGTTTCATGAATCAACTAGCATTTCAAATGGGACTCAACTGATAGCTAAGATTTTAACAGGCACAGAGAGTGGTCAGTAAGGAAAGTAGGTATCAGAAATTGACGGTTTTATAAAAGCAAAGACACAGAAATAAGCATGAAATTTTCAGACACTGGTTAACAGCATAATTTAGCCAAAGCATAACCTACATGGTGGAAGTAATAAAAAAAAAAAAGAGAGAATTGGAAACATGAGATCTTTGGAGAAAGACTGGAATTCAAGAAAAGTCTGCTTACTTACATTACTTCCCAATTGGGCAATATTTCATTGATCCAAATTACCATTGCATTTGCAATATTTTCTTCTTGTTTAAATCGTTCTTTCATTATTTTTTTCCTTTTATGTGCTTCTTTAATTTCTGTTTTAAACAAGTAAAAATTATTTCAATACAAAAGAGCTAGATCAAAACCTCATTCTCCTTTCTACTTAAGCCTACAAAAGAGGCATTCTCAAAAAGAATAAAAGGAGAAGAGAGAATGGAAAAAGGGTGGGCGGGGGAAGATGATAAAAAGAGAAATTAAATTAATTTGATTAATATAATTTAAAAGTAACATCTCCTATTCTAAAAATGAAACAAAGGCCAAAAAATCATTTAAATAGATTACAGTATCACATATTCTATTTATACTTGATCAGTGAACTAAAATTTGTCATAAGTTAACTATGTAAAAAATAAACTAGCCCTAACTGGTTTGGCTCAGTGGCTAAAGCGTCAGCCTGTGGACTAAGGGGTCCCGGGTTCGATTCCGGTCAAGGGCATGTACCTTAGTTGTGGGCACATCCCCAGTGGAGGATGTGCAGGAAGTGACTGATCGATGTTTCTCTCTCATTGATGTTTCTAACTCTCTATCCCTCTCCCTTCCTCTCTGTAAAAAATCAATAAAAATATTTAAAAAATAAACTACTATGGCCCAACGGCTTGGCTCAGTGGTTAAGTGTCAACCTATGAACCAGGAGGTCATGGTTCGATTCCCAGTCAAGGCACATGCCTGGGCTGCAAGCTTGATCCTCAGTAGGGAGCATGCAGGAGGCAGCAGATCAATGGTTCTCTTTCATCACTGATGTTTCTATATCTCTGTCTCCCTCTCCCTTCCTCTCTGAAATCAATAAAAATATATTAAAAAAAAAATAAACTGTGAGCAACTAACCAACACTTTTTTTTTCATACAAGGGGTTTATGTACTTCCTCACATAAAATCACGTGACTTTAAAAACTAAGTATGATGCTTCAGTTTACTAATTAAAATGTTAAAATCCCCCTAATACACACAAACATGCACACAACACCCCTCTGAAAATCAGAAGTCACAATTCCAGAAGAGATGTGTCAAAAATGGAGAAGTGAAATATATGTAAACTATCCTATATTAATAAAGAGGTAATATGCAAATGGACCATCACTCCAACACACAAGATGGCCACCCCCATGTGGACAAAGATTGCCGCTACAAGATGGCCAGCAGGGGAGGGCAGTTGCGGGGGACCCCAGCCTGCAGGAGAGGGCAGTTGGGGGGGACCAGGCCTGCAGGGGAGGGCAGTAGGGGGGAACCAGGCCAGCAGGGGAGGGCAGTTGGAGGCAACCAGGCCAGCAGGAGACAGCAGTTAGGGGCGACCAGGCCAGCAGGGGAGGGCAGTTACGGGTGACCAGGCCGGCAGGGGAGGACAGTTAGGGGCGACCAGGCTGGCAAGGAAGGGAAGTTATGGGCGACCAGGCCTGCAGGGGAGGGCAGTTGGGGGTGACCAGGCCTGCAGGGGAGGACAGTTAGGGGCAACTCGGCTGGCAAGGGAGGGCAGTTGGGGGTGACAAGGCCTGCAGGGGAGGGCAGTTAGGGGCAATTGGGCCAGCAGGGGAGCAGTTAGGCGTTGATCAGGCTGGCAGGGTAGTGGTTAGGGGGTGATCAGGCTGGCAGGCAGAGCGGTTAGGGGAAATCAGGCAGGCAGGCAGGCGAGTGGTTGGGAGCCAGCAGTCCTGGATTGTGAGAAGCAGTCGGACATCCCTCAAGGGGTCCCAGATTGGAGAGGGTGCAGGCTGGGCTGAGGGACACACCCCCCTACCCCTGTGCATGAATTTTGTGCACTGGGCCTCTAGTACATATATATATATATATATTTTTTTTTTTTTTTTACATATAATTTTAGAACCAGTGCGAAATTCAGAGATCAGCTAGCTAAAGTATTTTCTAGCCCCAGCCGGTGTGGTTCAGTGGATAGGGCCTTGGCCGGAGCAAGGCTCCCAGGTTCGATTCCAGTCAAGGGCACCTACCTTGCTTGCACGGATCCCCGGCCCAGTTTAGGGCATATGCAGAAGGCAACCATTCAATGTGTCTCTCTCACATCGATGTTTCTCTCTGTCTCTCCTCCTCCTTTCCACACTCTCTAAAATCAATGGAAAAATATCCTCAGATGAGGATCAACAGGAAAAAAAAAGTAAAGGGTTTTCTAAATTGTTTCACATATACCTCAGGAACTGTCTTTTAAAAAAATACATATTTTTATTGATTTCAGAGAGCAAGGGAAAGGGTGAAAGAGATAGAAACATCAATGATGAGAGAGAATCATTCATCTGCTGCCTCCTGCACAACCCCTACTGGGGATCGAGCCCACAACTTGGGCATGTGCCCTGACTGGAAATGGAACCGTGACCTCCTGGTTCATAGGTCGATGCTCAACCACTGAGCCACACTGGCTGGGCAGGAACTATCTTAAGGGGTAAGCAGGGGGCTAAGTAGGTAGATTCACTTTTAAAAATTTGTTTTATATATTCAGATTCTACATAAGATTTCTTTGGAGTGGGTTCCACTGCTTTTAAAAAAAAGTATTGACGGAGGGACTTGAAAGTCTGCATCTAGTTGACCTGCCCCCAACATTTTATAGATGAGGAATCTAACATTCGGTCTATTTAGAGTGTCACATCCAGGTAGTGTCAAACAGGATTAAAGCTGTGACCTTCTGATTTCCCAATTCAATGTTATTCTATCATACCATGTTCTTAGGATTATCTACTTATCAATAACTATCTTAAATATTAATTGAACAGTAAAGTCAGTGTTGAGAGTCAATTAAAACTTGTATTTCGAATTATGTATAGAAAAATAAACTCAACCTATGTTTAAATAATTGGGCCCTTTAGAAAGATATTAGCTTTATAGGTTTACTACAAGATTCAAGATTAACTTCATTTCCAAAATAGTGCCACAAAATAGAACTATATATTATTATAACATTCCATTCACGTAAGTCAAGGAAAATATAAGTTGTTAAAAAAGCCTATGTCAAGCCCTAGCTGGTATGGCTCAGTGGATAGAGCGTTGGCTTGTGGACTGAAGGGTTCTGGGTTTGATTCCTGTAAAGGGCACATGCCGAGTTTCGGGCTTGGTCCCCAGCAGGGGGCATGCAGGGGGCAGCTGATCAATGATTCCCTCTCATCATTGATGTTTCTATCTCTCTCTCTCTCCCTCTCCCTCTCCCTTCCTCTCTGAAATCAATAAAAATATATTTTTTAAAAAGCATATATCAAAAAGTGTGCATGTATGTGTGTATACATACACATAGCTGTGTAATATTTTCTAAAAATATATCCTGAACAGTACTTAGTAAATAAATATTCTTAAATTATCCTTACGCTATACTTTTCGGTTGGAAGAGAGAATGAATGAATAAATGTGTGAATTTATGCACACGAGAGTATACATTTATGTGCCTGTTCAATGACACAACTGGGACTCTAGAGAGACTCCATTAAGTCACAAAAGCATATTTTAATTTCAAATCACATTCTCATAGTCATATAGGAAGTTATTTTAAAGCATTAAAATTATTAAATTATATATCAAAAGCCTAAAAACTGTACAAGTGAATTTCATGAATAAATTAATAAATATCTTCATTTACAAGTTAGTAGGAGTCCAAGGTTTATGACTGTAATGACAAGATCTCTCATATAGTCTGCTGCCTTTCTCTTCCTATTAGTTTTGTAAAAGTACTTACAGAAGAACTATGATTTTAGTGTGACATCTTATTTCTCTTTAAGAACAAATGTAGTTATAAAAGAAAGAAATCACCATCATCATAAAGACAGACTTCATCAATTTCACCATCTACCTTCCTGCTGAAATTCAATAAATTGAATTTACCAACAAGAGTTAAATGTTATACCTCGTTTTTTAGCCTCAGCCACCATCTCATCATATTCTTGTCGGTGACGTAAAGCTTCTTCCACAGATTTGGCAGGAAGATTTCTGGGGGGAAAATTTTTTTAAAGTCACTTTTCAAAAGACTGACTTTTAAATGTATTAACTTATTTTTTATAGACAGATACCAAGAATTTTTTTTTTTTTAGATACCAAGAATTTTTAACCTCACCTCATTTCATACATTAAGAAAGTAACAGGTTGAAAAGAACTTTGCATTTTAGAAAAGAACCAGAATCCGAGTTGCCAATATTTGTTATGTGTATTTATATGTCATATGTATATGTTTATTCATTATTTTTGAATGTCAAATTTCAGCCAATATTTCTAGGTCTTATTAAACCCACTTACTACAGGATTTTTTAAAGTAAACTTTTTGGAGATAGAATTTGCATGTGATAAAATGAACAAACACATTTTAAGAGTACAGTTTGAAGAGTTTTGACAATTTTACATACCTTTGCAACTAACACACCAATCAAGATACAGAACATTCCCATCACTCCATTAAGTTTCCTATGACCCTCTGCACTCAATACTTACCCAACTCCTACCTTGGCCAACCACATCTGTGATTTCTATCACTGTATGTTAGTTGGTTGCCTTTTAAGGAGTTTCACATAGATTCTTTTTTCTCTGGCTTCTTTTGCTCAGCATATTTTAAAAATTTACCCATTCTGTTCTGTGTATTATGAACATATTCCTTTTAATTGGTGATCAGTGTTCCATTTATGCATATGGATGAACATTTAGACTGTTTCCAGTTTGGGGCCACTATGAATAAAGGTACTATAAATATTCATTTCGAGTCTTGTGTGGGTATCTGCCTTCATTTCTCTATGCATATATACCTAGGAGTAGAATTCCTGGGTCACATGGTAAGTGAAGGTATACTTTTATAACAAACTGCTTTGCACTTTTAGAGTTCCAAGATAATGTTAAAATTTGATAATCAGTAATCACTTGCATATGCTATATGTTGGTTTATAAAATTAATGGCTTCACAATCAGTGGTTTAGATATATGCAAAAAAATACATTTAAGTATTAACACGTATCCAAATGTATATTAATAATGTCTGGTTTCTGGAGTCAGTTTTTAAAATTATTTTCAACAGGTTAGAGTGAGGAAAGGTATGTGACAAATTTCCGAATTATATATTGTACCTCTTCCTCTCTTCTCAAGTTAGATTCTTCAGGTATGCTGTAGCAGGGATGAATAACGACCATCCTATATAATAAAATCCCAGCTACCGAAACGGCGGAATGACTAGAACGACCACGGCCCCTTGCCCCTACCAGCTCTGTCCCCAGCAGGCCCCCCAACCCCGATTGGGGCCCCCATCAGGACATGTCTCGCCAGGCCTTTTGTCTCTGTCTCTCATTGGATCTCTGCCCATGGAGAACACCCCTGCCGCCCCCGCAAAGGAACACACACCAGCAGAATCCGCCTTTTCAATAAAAAACGACAAGAGGGAAACAGAGTGAATTAAAAAAGCATTAACTTAAAAACAATCCATGTGTCTGCAAATGAGTTCCAAATGGCAGCACTTTGGCAGGAGTAGCAGGGGTGAGGCATGTTGGCCACATGTTCTGGAGTCTCAGACACAAAGTGTAGGGGGCTCAGCACCTTGCTATGGACCCCTCCCACTAGCCACCTAAGATGGCAGGGTCTGGGGAAGGGACTTAGTCTATATTCACCCTCACGGATCCCCACCTGATTCTGTAGAACCTTTCCCCTGTTCTGGCATCTGCTGGTCCCTTTTACTCCCCCAGTACCTCCAAACCTTCCTATGCTGACCCCAACTCTCCTTCTGCACAAGCCCTCCCCGCCGCCACACACACACAGATTTCACCCTCTCCCTCCCTTACCCCCCAGTCTTCTACCCCATACTTCTTCCTGCCCTGCCCTGCCCCACCTCCATCCTGCCCTCCTGCCCCAGACCACCCAGTAGCCCTGGCTCCGGGAGAAACGGTTAGAACAAAGCTTTCCTTGGCCGGAAGAGACTCCCCAGGGAGCTGCATGCAGAAAGGCACTCCCAGTCCTGTACCTGCAACTGCTCTGTCCTGCCAGATGCCAATCAGAAATTGTGTCTCTGGAGACAGAGGGTAGCAGAAGTAGGCTGCTGTCCTTTGAAGCCCCTCATCAGGAGGAAACTCTTTCCCCCAAAAAAAAAATTCACCCTGCCTTATCACTTTCAGCAACCCCCCTTTGCCCCTTTCCCTGGAAGTGGAAGGATTGGAGCACATCTAAATATATATAAGAGAGTAATATGCAAATCGACCAAATGGCGGAACGACCAGAACAACTGCTCGACCAGTCACTGTGAGGTGCACTGACCACCTCTCGGTCCCTCCCCCTGGCCGGCAGGCTCCGATCGCCTGATGGCAAACGGGGAACCAGGGGTGGGTGGCGGCGGGGGGTGGGGCCGGCTGCCGGCAGCCAAAAAAGATGGCTCTAATCACAAGCCAGGCCTACGGACTGTACCCGCGAACGAATTTCGTGTGTCGGGCCTCTAGTAAAGGAGTAAGAGGGAAGATGTCAACAAAGACTTGACTTGATAGAAAAGATAAAGCCTAATCTCTAAAGGCTTAGGTATGTGAGCAGTAAAAATAAGGTAACTGTATTCCAATAGAGAGCAATAACATGAGCAAAGGCAGGAAGGTGAGACATAGGTTTGATTGTAAAATAGAGGAGGGTGTAAATAAAAATTTGTCCCACAGACTATCTAGCACAGAACTTTTGCATAGTATTTTTATAAACTCTTTCAGGGAAGAAATTAACATTCCTGGTAAAAAGCTTAATCTATTTTGGATGAATTTTAACAAGTTTTAGAAAGCTCTTCTCGGAACTTAGTTATCTACCTACTCAGCTGACTGTCAGTCAAGAGTCAAAAGATCTTTTTTTGCTTATCTAACCACTCTTTGAATTGGCCTAATTCATTCGCCTCATCAACAAGACAAATAAAACCAATGGAAAAATAATATGAATATATTCACCAGATCCTTAAAAAAAAAAAGGAGCACTGGGATCACAATTCTTTAGCATAAAAAATGCAACAAGAATTAAAAAATAATGTCCTTCTTCTCTCACAATGTCTAAAAAACATTCAACCTCTGACTGTTTGGTTCCAGATCCTTTTATTATGCTCTTTAGAATAATGGATAGAAAAAGCTAAAGAGCAGGGAAATGACAAAAAAGGTTAGAAATTATTACCCTGGAAGGAAAGAGAAGGCTAAAAGAAGAAAAAGAATAGATCCTGAGAGCCCAAGAAGGGAAAAGGAGTTAAGAACCAAGAGATCTTGCTTTAGGGAAGGTGTGCTTTGTTTGGTGAGAAATCAGAGACAATATTTTGAAGATCAGCAACTTTGTGGCAGAAATGGGAAGAGAAGAATTTAAGATGTTTTTTAGGGTATTAATAATGTATTCTTAGTAACAGTAAACCAGCTGGTTGACAGTCAGTAGTTAACATTTCAAGTTCCAATTTCAAAAATTGTTCAAAAGGCAAGGACAAATACACCTTAAGTACATATTAAATGTCAAGAAAGAAAAAACAATTGCCTTATCATGTTAAGGTAAGACAGAGAACGGTCAAAATAGAAACAAATATAAAAAGCCAAAATTTATGTCTCATACATTGGCTCATAGAGACCTCTAGAAAGTATGCCTAAGCTTGAACATCAACAATATAGTCCTCCTTATTAGTTTTAGGATGTGTTTCTGGGATTTTAAAATTTTTTAAAAAATAAATTTCTCAAATTTCTTGATATCTTTTGTGTAAAATAGTAAGCAAAATTAAATTAAAGTTTAAAATATAAACTGTGTGCCTGATGAGCACTAGACTACTTACGATGGTCGATCCTCAAGAATGAGGGCAGTGGTAGAAAGTGGCTCAAATTCAAAATTCTTACGTCTTGAAGACTGAGGTGGTGGTTTACAGGCCCTCCCTGTTCGTGCTTCATATTCCTAGAGTAGATAAAAACATGTTTTATGCAGAGACTTTCCCAATTTTCATAAAATCTTAAATTTGCATCATTAAGGATATTATGCTATTAAAGGAACACATACGATTCATACATTAATCTGATAAAAATATTAGGCAGACAAAAGAAATAAAAGTCACTTTTTTCCCTAAAGCAAACTAAATTGTGAATATTCTATTACATATAAAAGTACGGTAGGAGAGAGGAAGATAGAAATGCACTAGATGAATGAGGCAAGGTTTTAGGAAGATGTTCTTGATTGCCTTCTAAGGTACCAGCTGTCCAAGTCCAACTCTGAATAATCTACAAGCAGATAAACCTACTTTCAAAACCTTCACACAAATCAATGAAGGAAATATTGACACAAAATAATCCCATTAAAGTGCTGTGAAGATCTCTTTCAAGGGTGACACTGAACCTCTCATCAAATGGTTTCAAATTCCAACCTACTTTGAATCTTGCTTCTATAAATCTACCTATTTACTCTAAATTTAAACAAGTCACCATTATATCTTATCCAATAAAATGTCCAAAGACTGTCAAAGATCTCACTAAAAGTTATAAACTGTTACTATCATAGTACCCCATTATCTGCAGTTTCATTTTCTGTGGTTTCAGTTACCTGAGGTCAATTGTAGACCAAAAATATTAAATGGAAAATTCCAGAAACAAACAATTTATAAGTTTTAAATTGCACCCAGTCTTGAGTAGTGTGATGAAATCTCAGCCATCCTGGTGGGACATGAATCATCCCTTCTAGTCTAGTAGTCCTGTGGGTTATCAGATAGCAGTCTTTTTGTAGCCTTCTAGGTTATCATAGGCAGGGCTTGTGTTCACAGTGTTCACCTTAGGCTTGTCGCCTAAGCCTATGTCACAATGCATACATCATTCACCTCACTTCACATTATCACGTCAGTTATTGTATCATCTTACAACTTCACAAGAAGGGTAAGTATAGTGTAGTTAAATATTTTGAGACACAAAGAGAGACTACATTCATAATTTTTATTATAGTATGTTGTTATAATTGTTCTATTTTATCATTAGTTATTGTTGTTAATCTCTTACTGTGCCTAATTTATAAATTAAACTTGATCATAGGTATGTCTGTATAGGAAAAAACATAATATATATATACAGGGTTCTGTACTATCCATGGTTTCAGGCATCCACTGGGGGTCATGGGTAAATAGGGAACCGTTATGGCTTTTAATTTCCAGAACCCACACTTTCCCTTTCTAAAAAAAGTTTATGACCTTATGATTTAACTTGTTCATGTTGACCAATGTTACCCCAATCAATTTAATAAATATTTTTAAAAATCAAGCTACTACTTTCTCATCACCAGGTAATACATATGTACATTTTTCATGAAACTCTCAAAAATTTACTCATTGATTTCAGGAGTAAATTTGCAAGCCCACTGGCAACTAGAGAAGACATTAATTTAAATGAAAAAAAAATTCAATACATTTAAGAGTAATCCATTGTTTCATTTATGGCTGTGCCTTTTTTTTTTTTAATTTCTTTATTGATTAAGGTGTCACATATTTGTCCTCATCCCCCCATTCCCATCCCCCAACCCTCCCCACGATGCCCCCACTCCCCTGTTGTCCTTAACCATTGGTTAGGCTTGTATGCATGCACACAAGTCCTTTGGTTGATCTCTCCCCCCTACCCCCACCCTCCCCTACCCTCCCTCTGAGGCCCGCCAGTCCGATCGATGCCTCCTTGTTTCTGGGTCTGTTCTTGTTCATCAGTCTATGTTGTTCATCATTTCCCCTAGATGAGTGAGATCATGTGTTACTAGAAATATACTTATAAGAACCGAATGTGAGACGAGCAATAATAGTTATGCTGACAGGCAAATGAATCAGTCTGTATTGAGTTTCTTTCTGGACCAACAGTTTTTTTGAGACCCAATTTCAATGTCCACCAGTTCCTTATGTGTACATGTCAGCACTGACCCCTCAGCTCTGGATGGTGGACAAATGGTGGTAATGCAGGTCCGACTCCCTCTAGTTTGGTCTCGCCCGGATCCAGGGGCGCACGGCCTCACCCAGACCCAGGGGCGCGTAGCCTCTCCAGGACCCAGGGGAGTGTGGCCTCACCCGGACCCCGGGGTGCGTGGCCTCTCCCGGACCCAGGGGCACACGGCCTCACCCGGACCCGGGATCCAGCTTCACCCGGACCCAGGGGCGCGCGGCCTCACCCGGACCCGGGACCCAGCCTCACCCGGACCCGGGATTCAGCTACACCCAGACCCAGGGGCGTGTGGCCTCACCCGGACCCAGGGGCGCGTGGCCTCTCCCAGACCCAGGGGCGCGGCCTCACCCGGACCCGGGACCCTGGCTTGCTTTTTTATTATGCCCATGATTCTTTTACATTATTACTAAAGGCCCAATGCACAAAATTCTTGCAAGAGTAGGCCTTCACAGCCGTGGTGGCTGGCTCGATCCCTCCCTCACAGCTGCTGCGGCTGTCTCAAACGCCCCCCGCGCCCCCCCCCCCCCGCCACTACATGGGAAGGACGTCCAGTCTAATTAGCATATTACGCTTTTATTATTATTTATTTGTTTTCCAACTCAAAGATTATTTATCAATACTAAACCAGACATTAGCAAAATGTGATTCCCTCTTAAAAATTTGATGCTGTTAAAGCTTAATTTTATTTGAGATATTACTTAAAAAATAATTTATGTTTTCTTACGCATTTTCTGTAAACTTCAGCTTATTTTATGGTTCCTGCTGCTGTTTATAAAGGATTATCTACATCTTTGTTAATCTGAGAGTTGCTTTGTTTGCATAACTGCAATGAATTTTTAGAAACTTCTTTCTCAAATTAAATAGAACTGTGTACGCTCATTTTTAACTCCCATGCTAAGAAACTGAACAGCCTTTCAGAGTCAAAAGCCATTGATGGGGTCACTCGTTTCTTTTTCTCTTTCACCAATTTTCTTTTCAAATAACTAGAATATATTATATATGAAACTTTTAATTTCTTCATTATAGACTCAAGTGTTATATTAACAAATCCCCTTTTCTGGTAATGTTTTCTTATTAAAAATCATATATGATATGAAAAATATAAATGAGATTTGTTATCATTTAAATGGCTCTGCTTTCCTACAATGTGACCTTGACTCACTGATAGAATACAGTATCATCCAATAAAGCATTTTCCATGAAAATAAATGCCAGTGCATAAACAACAAAATAAAATTTCTAAATCAATGTTAGTAGTTAGTATTTCCTCACACTTACCATGTATTATACGCACTGTTTTATTTTTTTTATTTTTATTGATTTTTTACAGAGAGGAAGAGAGAGGGATAGAGAGTCAGAAACATCGATGAGAGAGAGACATCGATCAGCTGCTCCTGCACGCCCCCCACTGGGGATGTGCCCGCAACCAACGTACGTGCCCTTGACCGGAATCGAACCCGGGTCCGCAGGCCGACGCTCTATCCACTGAGCAAAACCGGCCTCAGCTATACACACTGTTTTAAACACTTATAATATTTAATCCTTAAAACAACCCTGTGAGTTACCTAACTCACAGTAGAAAAAACTGAGGCATAAAAGATCATTTGCCAAAGGACATAAATGGCAGGCAGTGTAGCTCTAGAGCCTAACTTTTTAATACCTACATGTCATCTTGCTACGGTAATAGTCAAGTATCTATCTATGACAATCCATTTTTATTTTATTTTATTTTTTGTTAATCCTCACCTGGGGAATTTTTTACATTGAATTTTAGAGAGGGTGGAAGGGAGAGGGAGAGTCAGAGAGAAAAACTTCAATGTGAGAGAGACACATCCATTGGTTGCATCCTGCATTGGGTCTGGGGATCTAGTGTACAACCGAGTTACGTGCCCTTAACCGGAATCAAACCCATGACCCTTTACTCCACAGGCCAACACTCTATCCACTGAGCCAAACTGGCTAGGGCAATCGATGACACTTTAAAAGAATGAGATAAGTAAAATCATCCAGTGAGAAGTTTACAATACCTCAATCACTGATTCGTTCAACTATCACATGAAAGACCACCAGATAGTATATGCTTCCTATTATGTTGCAATGTGAAGTACATTGACCATTCCTGAAATATTCTTGCCAAAAGAAAATCAAGTGATAATCAAATAAGTCATATATGTTAAAATGTATGATATATCAAGAAATCAAAAGTATTAAGAGGTTCTCCTCTGGACTAAGAATGAAGGGCATTTGTTTTACTTTAAATTATCCAGTATTGCTAACTTTTCTTACAAGAAATAAAATAGTTTGTGAGATCACGTATAGTCATGGTGGATAACTGACAAAGATTTTACTGGAGAATTTGATTCAGAACTAGGGGCAAAAAAGATGGGTGTTAATTACATAGGCAAAAAGGATTGGAAGGAACAAACCAGGGGGAGCAAGCAAAGGCATAGATCCGTGAAACACATTAATCTCACTGAATATGAAAAAGGATGGGAAATAAGTTTTGAAACTATAATTTCATTGGCAAAAATATCAGGAATTTACAATGAACAAAATGGAGAGTAACTGAAAGTTTGGACAAAGCCTAGTTTTAATGGAAGTAGTCTTTCATGAAAAATTAATTGAAAAAGCCCTGGATGGTGTTGCTCGGTGGTTAGTGCCATCCCAAGCACCAAAGGGTCGTGGGTTTGATTCCTTGGCAAAGGCATGTACCTGGGTGCATGTGGGAGGCAACCATTCCATGTGTCTCTCTCAGCTAATCAATCAATGATTCTCTCTCATCATTGATGTTTCTATCTCTCCCTTCCTCTCTGAAATCAATAAAAATATATTTTAAAAAATAATAAAAATTGATGGAAAAAATATCCTCAGGTAAGGATTAAAAAAAAATTAACTGAAAAAATACACATATATTAATATAAAAGGCAATACAAAATGAGGTATCTATATATCATTTATCTACCTTACAAATAAGCTTTATATAGAACTAGTGACCCGGTGCACGAAATTCGTGCACATTAAAAGGGGATTAATTAGAGGAAATAATTAAATATTGCTATTTGCCCTTTCTCTATAATAGAAGTGTCAGAGATGAAAGAAAATTAGTAAAATGTATATGAAAACCTTCCTCCTGTCAGAGTCTGGGGCTCACAGGACCCAGAGTCAAGTCCCCGCCTACCCACATGTACCTCAAAATTGCGTAAGACCCAGACCCGCCCCCCCACCCCCACCCCGCATTGGGCTAGATCCAGACCCGGCCAGTCCCACCCTTGTCAAGCCCTACTAGGCAGGGGTGTAGCCTCAGGTCCCCTGGCCCAGCGCCAGGATGGGGGGTATGGCCTGAGGTCCCCCAGCCCAGACCGGGGTGGGGGGCGTGACTTGAGGTCCTCCGTCAAGCCCCGCCAGGTGGGGGACACAGCCTGAGATCCCCTGTTAAGCCCCGCTGGGTGGGGGGCATGGCCTGAGGTCCTCCGTCAAGCCCCGCCAGGTGGGGGGATGCAGCCTCAGGTCCCTTGGCCCAGTACCGGGAGGGGGGCGCAGCTTCAGGTCCCCTGTCAAGCCCCGCTGGGTGGGGGGCACGGCCTGAGGTCCCCTGTCAAGCCCAGCCAGGCAGGGGGGGGCGCAGCTTCAGGTCCCCTGGCCCAGTGCTGGGGCAGGGGGGCGCGGCCTGAGGTCCCCTGTCAAGCCCTGCCGGGCAGGGGGTGTGGTCTGAGGTCCCCCGGTCTGGTGCTGGGGTGGGGGGTGTGGCCTGAAGTTCCCTGTCAAGCCCCACCTGGTGGGGGGCATGGCCTGAGGTCCCCCGGCCTGGCGCTGGGGCGGGGGGAGCAGCCTGAGGTCCCCTAGCCCAGCACCAGGACGGGAAGCGCACCTTGAGATCCCCCATCAAGCCCCGCTGGGTGGGGGGCACCGCCTGAGGTCCCCGGCCTGGAGCTGGGGCTGGGGGAGCAGCCTGAGGTCTCCTAGCCCAGCACCAGGAAGGGAAGCGCACCTTGAGGTCCCCCGTCAAGCCCCGCCGGGCGGGGGTCGCGGCCTGAGGTCCCCCGGCCTGGCACCGGGCAGGGGGGCGAGGCCTGAGGTCCCCGTCAAGCCCCGCCGGGTGGGGGGCATGGCCTGAGGTCCCCCGGCCTGGTGCCAAGGCAGGAGGTGCGGCCTGAGGTCCACCAGCCTGACGCCAGGGCGGGGGGCACAGACTGAGGTTCCCTGTCAAGCCCTGCTGGGTGGGAGGTGTGGCCAGAAGTCCCCTGTCAAGCCCCACGGGGGGCGGGGGAGGGCATAGCCTCAGGTCCCTGATGATTGCTTGTTAAGGCTCCTTAAGGGAACTTGGCCTCAGCCATCTTTGTGACAGAGTGATGGTCAATTAGCATATTCCCGCTTTATTAGCTAGGATTGTCACTCAAGTATTTTTCACATGAGAAAAAAGCTGTATTCTAGGATTTCCCATCACAGACCCTTAAGCATAAAAATGCTTTAAGTTTCTAGAGGTTAATATTTTAAAAAGCTTAAAAAACATGGTATCAATCCATTATCTGAAAATAGTATAGACTTATATATCCTGAATATACAACTTTATTGCTGAAAACCTCTATGATCCCTGACAAAGGGAAACAAACAAGGTGAGCCTACTGATCACCCAGTGTTGTGCACGGAGGCAATTCTGGACATCAGTACAGGACAGGGGACCTCAGAGAAAGCCTGGCTGTTAGTTTGAAAAGGCCAATGGGGGCCAGAACTTGTGTGTCAGAGTAGTAGAAAGAAAGAACTCCACTGAGAAAGAACTCCAGAAATCTGCATAAGAATCCTTCTGAGTCTTTAGCTGAATACTAATCTACACATGTGCAAGGCAAAACACTACAAAGCTAGGGGCGGGGGGGGGGGGGGGGGAGAAACTTCTGGGGAAAGAACAATTACTGGAGAGTGATAAGCAAAACAGTTTCCAGAACTCCGTCAGGGCTGAGAAGTATTCACATTCCCACCAACTCGAAAGTCATCAGAAAGGAGAGACTAGAATGTTCAGATTCATCCGAAACTGTGCAAGTCAGAAGACAATGGAAAAATCTTTAAAATGTGAAAAAAAAAATGAGGTGAGAAAACTCCTCCTAAGAATCCTATACCAAGAGAAAATATCTTTCAAAAATGTAAGTACAATAAAAATTTTTTTCAGACAAATAAAAACTGAATCTGTTGTCAGCAGACCTGCACTATAAGCTATTTTATTTTACTTTTTTTATCAGCACAGAAGTCTTTTTTATTTTTTCCCACTTATCATGCCATGAATTCATAGGGAACGGATCCCAGCAGCTCAGGCTCCTTTCCATTGGTTCTCACACAGTGTGCTTCTCTGGGTGGAGCAGGCTGCCGCTTCAGTTGAACCCAGGTACCTTTCTCTTTGGCTTCCTTCTTTTCCGATCATTTTCTTTCACACATTTCAGGAAGCTATCTCGGCTCTTAGAGTGCTTAATATGCTCAATACGTACATTAATTCTCTTGGCAAGAATCTTGCCCTTAACTTGCTTGTTCACAATAATGCCCACCGCATGCTGGGTAATACTGTAGACACCCAGTTTTGCCATAGTAACATTTGTGGGGCATTCCTTTTTGAACAGTGCCCATTCCCTTGATGTCCACAATATCACCTTTATTGTAGGTTCACATACATGTGGCCAAAGGAACGACTCCATGTTTCCTAAAAGGCCTAGGGAACATATAGCGGGTGCCTCTCCTCTTTCCCTTTGTGTTAGTCATTTTGGCTAATTACTGGAAGATGGTGGTTCTAGCCGAAAGGCTATAAGCTATTTTAAAGGAAAATTTTTAGGTAGAAAGACTATAACATATGAAAAAATGAATAAGCTGGGTGGAGCAAAAGTAAGTTTACAGTTGTGAGCATGCAAAACAGAGTTTATTCATGTATTATTATTTACCAGCATTACCCTAATAGCAAAACAGGCAAAGCCATTACAAGAAAAGAAAGCCACAGACCAGTAAGTATCTCACATAAGCATAGACGCAAATAACCTCAACAAAGTAATATTAGCAAATTGAATCCAACAATGTATAAAAAGGATTATACACTATGACCAAAGAGGATTTATACCAGATATGCAAGGCTGGCTCAACATTTAAAATCAACTAATGTGCCCTGGCGGTTGTTGCTCAGTGGTTAGAGCGTCAGCCAGCATATCAACGGGTGTCAGGTTTGATTCCCAGTCAAGGGCACGTACCTGCCTGGGTTGCAGGTTCGATCGGAGTGCATGTGGGAGGCAACCAGTTGATATGTCTCTCTCAGATCGATGTGTGTCTTTCACATCAATGTTTCTCTCTCAAAGTCTTTCTCTTTCAAACTTTTCTCCCTCCCTCCGTTCCACTGTCTCTTAAAAAAAAATATCAATGGAAAAAATATCCTCAGTGAGGATTAAGAAAGAAAACAAAATCAATTAGTGTAATCTATCACAACATGCTAAAGAAGAAAAACTACATGATCATATTAATATATGCAGAAAAAACTTTTGACAAAATTCAACACCCATTCATAACAAAAAATCTAATTTGGAAAAGAAAGATATTTCCTCAACTTGATAAAGAATATCTACCAAAAAACCTGTAGCTAATCTCATATTTAATGGTGAAAAACTTAAAACTTTCTTGCTAAGATAAAGAACAAGACAAGGGAGACCTCTCCCACCACTGCTTGTCAACATCTATAGGAAATTTTAGCTAATACAATAAGAGAAAGGGAAATAAAGATATGTTGATTGGGAAGGAAGAAATAAAACTGTCTTTGTTTGCAGATGCCTGTATAGAAAATCCCCCCCACCAAAAAAAAAAAAGACAAAAACAACAACAAAAAAAACATGAATAAGCAATTATATCAACATTGCAGGATACAAGGAAAGTCAGTCACTTTCCTATATACTAGCAATGCACAAATGAAATTTGAAATTTAAAATAAATTGATATTTACATTAGCATCCAACAGAAATAGGTATAAATCTAATAATGTATGCAAAACTCTAACAAAAGATATCAAAGAAGAACTAAATAAATGGATAGTCCATGTTCATGGATAGAGTCAGTATTGTCAAGATGTCAGTTCTTCCCAACTTATCTATGGATTCAACACAATCCCCCCAAAATCCTGGCAAGTTATTTTGTGAATATTGACAAAATGATTCTAAAATTTATATGTAGAGGCAAAAGACCCAGAATAATAAACTCAATCTGAAAGAGAATAAAGATAAAAGATGAATACTACCTAATTTCAAGACTAACTACAAAGCTACAGTAATCAAAACAGCATAGGATGTAGAGAGCGCTTGGGAAAGGCCCCTGAGCTGATTGTCATCTGAATCCAATGGCGCCTGGCAGAGCCATGCCCTGGAAACATACCTTGCCCAGAGGCAGGTGTGTTGTCAGTCTGACCTTTAGCTCAGGCGCCAGGGGGTGATTTCATTATCTAAATCCAGCCAGGCAACAGGAACAAACACGATTATCCAGGTCCACCCAGAAGTGACCATTACAACGAAGCCACAAGAATGTACATATTTTCTTTATCTTAAACTTTAATAAAACTTCCTGGTATCTTACTGTATAAAATAAACGTGCTGTATCGGCTCTGGGTCCCTGTCTCTCCATCAGAGGACAGCTGTTCCATCCAGTCCCAGCTTTCCCTACTGTCTTTGTGTCTGTCTCTTTCATTTTCTCTATCCATCACCCCTACTCAGGACTCCTGTCCACTCTCTAGCCATGCTGGTCACGGAAAAGAGAGAAATATTTATATCTAGCGCCGGATCCAGGGACCTGAATACTAGGGAACTCTCAAAAGTCAGGCGAGTGGAATGCTCTGGGAGTGCACGCACAAGGAACTCAAGAAGTAAGGTAAGGAGCGTAAGGCAAGAACTGGGTATAAAACATGGGATATTTCAGGGTCTCAGGAAAGAGACCTCTACTCTCAAATGCTTAAAACTATGCTCAAAGCTTGAGGATGCTCTGTTAAGCATAGTCAGATTCTTGATTTCTTAAGTTTTGTTCCTATTCCTACATTCACACTATGGTCTTTAATTCGTGATTGCCTTGATCCAGCACAGGGGTGTTTAAGAATGTCTAAGCAGGGTGTGGCCATGGCTTTACAGCCTACAGTGGAGGGGTTCGAAACTCTTAAAAAATAACACTTCCCCCCTCTGCTCCACCTCCGCCTCTGCAAGTCACTCCTGCGACCCGAAGTCAAGAGCGCATCTGATAAAGATTTACCTCGTAATTATGAGCAGGAGCTAGAGTTTGAGGCAGAGTGGACAAGCGTCACTGTGAGCTGGATGACTCAGATGATAAGAAAGGTTTTGCTCACAGCTGTCCAGCCTTTACGGCTGGATGCAGGCGCTCGACTTCATATTTCATTTTGCTGGAGGCTCAAACTACTTGTAGGGGCTGAACCAAGTAGAAAGGATTAAAGGAATTTCTTAGCAACTGCCAATAATTCTTTATCTTAAAAAATCTTTTTCTGCCGAAACCGATAGAATGTCGGCCTGCAGACTGAAAGGTCCCGGGTTCGATTCCGGTCAAGGGCATGTACCTTGGTTGCAGGCACATCCCCAGTAGGGGGTGTGCAGGAGGCAGCTGATTGATGTTTCTCTCCCATCAATGTTTCTAACTCTCTATTCTTCTCCCTTCCTCTCTGTAAAAAATCAATAAAATATATTTTTTAAAAAATAATAAAATAAAATAAAAATCTTTTTCTTTCCCTCCCAGGCCACCAGAAACTCTTAGCTAGTTAAATTTCTTTCTATGTGTCTGTATTGTAACTTTAATTTGCTTTTCTCTGATTTATGATTTTATTGTGCTGTGTTAAAATTTTAAGATTAATTTGAAAGTGAAAAATCTGTAAAAATTGCAACCCAGGGAAGTTTAAACAAAGGCCAGCTAATTCCAAGCATGCCTGTGACAGATAAACCTTTGTAGGCCAGCCCTGGGGACGTGAAGCATGTAAATGGATGAGCAGTAGGCGTGTCCTCCCAGCGTTTTCTCTACAATTCAAAGTATATTGTGGAATAACTAAAATATAAAAATTTACTGGCCAAATTAAGAATAATTAATTCTGTGGTGAAGACTAAATCTTTAATTTTAAAACTGGTTTACGTTTTAATAATCTTTAAATTGGATATATTTGACAGCTTTTCCGAATGTAATATTTCAAGAATTTAACTGAGGGACAGATGTACTCTCTCCCAAAATGAAATATTTTTAAACTAAATTAGATCAATACAATATACTTGAAATTACATAAGGAAATAAGCTATGCAGTCGAGTTGGACAATAAAGATTAATGCTTCCATAAGAATGGGCGGTTCTTGCCTGGGGGCATACGACCCCCAGCCAGATTAGTGTCCTTTCCTTAAACAGAAAGGGCAATCATGGTAATTGGTCAAGAATATACTTTAGGTAATAATTGGCTTTATAATCTCAAAGTTGTTAAGATATAATAAATAGATGTAACTGAAGTAAAAAAATTATATAACGCTTTTCAGTAAAAATCTAAAAAAGAAAAGGGCAGACAGGAATGCGACCCTTGTCCTGCCTTCCCCTCTATACAACCTGGGGGAGAATCTAAGGAAGCAGCCAAGATGAGAATTTACAACCTCGGCCTCCCCTTCAGGCTCCAACCAGCCCTTTGGCCACTGCGCCACCAGAAACCGGCTTTTCTAGGCCGTAAAAGAAGTTGGAGCCACAGCAGTAACCTTAGCATGTTCTCTCTAAGGAAAATCTGGCACTTTTAAATCCAAATGGCCACAAGGCCTGGGAGCGGGCTATAAGGTCTGCTCCCTCGTCCCCCTAACCTGTTCTTCAGTGTCATATATCTATACATAATTTTCCAAAGTCTTTATTAGCTTAAAAACTTTGGGGCATTGCTAGGTTAAATAATAAACATCTACATATTTTAAAATAACATAAAATACTAAAACATTAATTGCTAGATAAGTTTTTAATTCACTTCCTCTTAGCTTTCATTACAGAAGGTCTCTTGCACTTTGTTAAAGGCATATTTTTTTAAAGTAAAAGTACATTTAAAGTGTGTTCATAAATGTCAATCTAAAAAATATTAACTACTTATTTAATTATCATTGAAAAATTAAGGTTTCTAAGAATGCTAATACATTTTAAAGAAAAAAGAAAGAAAGAGTACACGTTGCTAATGGTAGGACAATAAGAATATTAGAGTAGAAATACTTAATGGAAGGACTGAGGCATGGTTATGCATTTTTGAAGGACATAGAAGGAAGGTTTGAAGGCTAATTTGGCAGTGTGAAATTTGTGAAGGTTGTGTATGTGATAAGAAGGAAAAGAGAAATGTTAAAAAGAAATTGATTAAATGATACAGGCCAGTAAGCCAGGACAAGCAGAACTGGGAAACAGATATTTAAACAGCAGTTTGCAATCATCTAGAAAACCCTGTCTTCCCTAAACCAAGGACACTTAAAAGTCAGTGATTTACATTTTGCCTCCCTAAACAGAGGGTAAATAGCTTATGTCAAAGTACTCAAGGAGACTGATAGCAGAAATCCAATTAGTGTCATTTGCTGTCCACACCCAAGGACAAATGAAGTTAGAAAATAAGCCTTATTTTGGTTAGTTTTTTTCTCTAGTAAAATAATTGTTATATATTGGGGAGAGATCCAAGATGGCGGCGTAGATAAACATCTGGGCTGCTGCCTTCCACAACAATTTCCAAAACTACAACTAAAATATAGAACGTCTATCACCCAGAACCACGGGAAAGCTGGCTGAGCGGAACCTCTACAATTAGACCGAAAGAGACGGGCGCAATCAGGACACAAACACTGAAAAACTGAGGTACAGGGGAGCGCACGCGATACGAGCTGGCGGCAGAGCCAGCTAGAGGCGGGCGTTGCTTTCTTCAATCTGAAGAGAGACAAGCCCCCAATCTCTCTGAAATCTAGTTTCTGGGGAGAGACTGGGCTGTCTGCCAGTGGGTCGGAGTGAGGGTGGCTACTAGCAGAGCTGCGTGGAGATAGAATTGTTGGCTGCGCCGGGGCGCGCGAGACAGTGGGGACGCCATTGCAGGACGCGGTTGGAGGCGGCTCACTGCCAGCCATTGCTGTTTGACACGCCCTAGCCTAGTGATGCCCTGAGACTCCGCCCCACACAATCTACAAACACACTCAAGTTCCTAGCAGCTGCTTTTGCATATGAATGGCCTTCTCTATTGTAGTTTAAACTAGTAAACTTGCAACCCAATACAGACAGCTCCAAGGCCTCCAAGCTCCAAGCAGGGAGGAGAGGGCCGCGGTTCTATCTGTAGCTCCTGCAGGGTAGCCTCAGACAGCAGCTGAACTGCACCCCACTGGAGATCCAGAAGCCAATGCACCTAGTGGCCAGTGTGAGGCACCAGATTTCAACTCCTCACATCCATAAGTGACACATTCAGGAGGCGGACTCAGTGAGCACCAAAGCCCCATTCAAACAAGCCCTGTACCACAAGCGTGTCTCCAGCGCAGCAGTGCTTCCATTATAGACACAGCAGGTCCTCACAGCCAACTTGCCTGGAGGTCAATTCCTCCCAGTGTACCAACAGCAATCAAGGCTTTTAACTACACCAAGACTTTCCACTCAGCCCACAAAGGGGGGTACCAAGAGCGACCACCTAGGGTGATTGAGGAAGCTGAGTTACCGGCCCCTGTAGGTCACTGACCACACAAAGCCACTCCATTAACACAGGGAGGCAGCCAAAATGAGGAGACACTGAAGTATGTCACGAATAGAAGAGATGGAGGAAAGTAAACTAATGGATGACACAGTGTTCAGAACCACATTTATAAGGTTACTCAAGAATCTTCTAAAAACCGCTGAGAAACTTGAAGAGACCTTCAAGGACCTTAATGAGAATACCAAAAAAATGGAAAAGGACCAGTCAGAAATTATGCATACACTGTCTGAAAAAAAGAATATACAGAAACTCAACTGTAGATCACAGTACCCAAACAGTCAAACCAAAGATTTGGAATATGAGGAACCAAAAAACACCCAACCAGAGAGGCAGAAAGAAAGAAGAATCCAAAAGTGTGAAGATAGCGTAAGGAGCCTCTGGGACAACTTCAAGCGTACCAACATCCGAATTTTTCGGGTGCCAGGAGAAGAGAGAGAGCAAGATACTGAAAACCTATTTGAAGAAAAAATGACAGAAAACTTCCCCCACCTGGTGAAAGAAATAGACTTACAAGTCCAGGAAGCACACAGAACCCCAAACAAGAGGAATCCAAAGAGGACCACATCAAGACACATCATAATTAAAATGCCAAGGGCAAAAGACAAGGAGAGAATCTTGAAAGCAGCAAGAGAAAAACAGTTAGTTGCCTACAAGGGAGTACCCATACGACTGTCAGCTGATTTCTCAACAGAAACTATGCAGGCCAGATGGGAGTGGAAAGAAATATTCAAAGTGATGAACAGCAAGAACCTACAACCAAGATTACTCTACCCAGCAAAGCTATCATTCAGAATTGAAGGTCAGACGAAGAGCTTCACAGACAAGAAAAAGCTAAAGGAGTTCATCACCACCAAACCAGGATTACATGAAATGCTGAAGGGTATTCTTTAAGAAGAGGAAGAAGAAAAAAAAGGTAAAGGTAAAAAACTATGAACAACAAAAAGACATCAAATACATACCTACCAACAAGTGAATCTAAAAATCAAGTGAATAAAAAATCTGAAGAACAGAATGGACTGGTGAATATAATAAAATTAGGGACATAGAAAGGGAGGGGACGGACAATAATCAGGGGGAAAGGGGTCTGAGGGGTGTGGGAAGAGAATGGACAAAAATCTTACACCTATGGATGAAGACAGTGGCGGGGGGTAAGGGCATGGGGTGGGGTGGGGAATCAGGTGGAGGTGAGCTAAGGGGGGGAAGAGGAACACCTGTGATAATCTGAATAAATATTTATTTTAAAAAATTATTATATTAATCAGGTATTTAAAAAAATATTTGGATCATAGAAACTGAAGTTTATTAGCCTATGTTCCTGCCTAATACACTTTAATATATAATCCTTTGGTAAAATCAAGTTTGACAATCCTTTAAGGGTTTGAATTATTTATTTATTTATTTATTTATTTATTTATTTATTTATAATCTTTAAATAATATATGGATATTTATTTTTTTATTGTTTAAAGTATTACAAATAGTAGTACATATATCTCCTTTTTCCCCCCATTGACCTTCCCCCAGCCTCCCCGGCCCCCTTGTCACATGCCCTCATCCCACCCACCCCAGTGTCTTGTGTCCATTGGTTGTGCTTATATGCATGCATACAAGTCCTTCGGTTGATCTCTTTCCCCCCCTCCCCAACACTCCCCAACCTTCCCTCTGTAATTTGACAGTCTGTTCAACGCTTTACTGCCTTTGTATCTATCTTTTTGTTCATCAGGTTACAATGTTCTTTATTTTCCACAAATGAATGACATCATGTGATATTTTTCTTTCATTGCCTGCCTTATTTCACTTAGCATAATGTTCTCCAGTTCCATCCATGCTGCTGCAAATGGTAAGAATTCCTTCTTTTTTATTGCAGCGAAGTATTCCATTGTGTAGATGTACCATAGTTTTCTAATCCACTCATCTGCTGATGAGCATTTAGGCTGTTTCCAAATCTTAGCTATGGTGAATTGTGCTGCTATGAACATAGGGGTGCATATATCCTTTCTAATTGGTGTTTCTAGTTTCTTGGGATATATTCCTAGAATTGGGATTACTGGGTCAAATGGGAGTTCCATTTTTAGTTTTTTGAGGAAACTCCATGCTGTTCTCCACAATGGCTGTACCAGTCTGCATTCCCACCAGCAGTGCACGAGGGTTCCTTTTTCTCCACATCCTCGTCAGCACTTGTCGTTTGTTGATTTGTTGATGATAGCCATTCTGACAGGTGTGAGATGGTACCGCATTGTCATTTTGATTTGCATCTCTCCGATAATTAGTGACTTTGAGCATATTTTCATATGTCTCTTGGCCTTCCTTCTGTTTTCTTTTGAAAAGTATCTATTTAGGTCCATTGCCCATTTTTTTTATTGGATCATTTATCTTCCTTTTATTAAGTTGTATGAGTTCCCTGTAAATGTTGGAGATTAAACCTCTATCGGTGATAACATTGGCAAATATGTTCTCCCATACAGTGGGCTTTCTTGTTGTTTTGTTGATGATTTCTTTTGCTGTGCAAAAGCTTTTTATTTTCATGTAGTCCCATTTGTTTATTTTCTCTTTAGTTTCCATTGCCCTAGGAGCAGTATCGGTGAAGAAATTGCTTTGGCATATGTCTGAGATTTCGCTGTATATGGATTCCTCTAGTACTTTTATGGTTTCCTGTCTTATGTTTAAGTCCTTGATCCATTTTGAGTTTATTTTTGTGTATGGTGTAAGTTGGTGGTCTAGTTTCATTTTTTTGCATGTATCTGTCCAATTTTCCTAACACCATTTATTGAAGAGACTGTCTTGACTCCATTGTATGTTCATGCCTCCTCTGTCAAACATTAATTGAGCATAGTGGTTTGGGTCGATTTCTGGGTTCTCTATTCTATTCCATTGGTCTATATGTCTGTTTTTGTGCTAGTACCAGGCTGTTTTGAGAACAGTGGCTCTGTAATACAGCTTGAAATCTGGTATTGAGATCCCACCTACTTTGTTCTTTCTCAGGATTGCTGCAGCTATTTGAGGTCTTTTTTTTTTTTATTCCAGATGAATTTTTGGAGAGTTCTTTCTAGGTCTGTGAAATATGCCATTGGTATTTTAATGGAGAGTGCGTTGAATCTATAGATTGCTTTGGATAGTACGGACATTTTAATGATGTTGATTCTACCAATCCATGAACATGGTATATTCTTCTATCTGTTTATGTCTTCCTCTATCTCTTTTTTCAGTGTCCTGTAGTTTTCCGCATATAGGTCTTTTACCTCCTTAGTTAAGTTTATTCCTAGGTATCTTAATTTTTTTGATGCAATGGTAAATGGGATTGCTTTTTTAGTCTCTCTTTCTGTAAGTTCACTAAGGGTATATAGAAATGCCATAGATTTCTTGGTGTTGATTTTGTATCCTGCTACATTGCTGAATTCATTTATTAAGTCTAATAATTTTTTGATGGAGTCTTTAGGGTTTTTTATGTACAATATTATGTCATCTGCGAATAACGACAGTTTTACTTCTACTTTTCCAATTTGGATGCCTTTTATTTCTTCTTCTTGTCTGATTGCAATTGCTAATACTTCCAGTACTATGTCGAACAGGAGTGGTGAGAGTGGGCATCCCTGTCTTGTTCCTGTTCTTAGGGGAAATGGTTTTAGTTTTTGCCCATTTGAGTATGATATTGGCTGTGGGTTTGTCATATATGGCTTTTATTATGTTGAGGTATGAGCCTTCTATTCCCACCTTCTGAGAGTTTTTATCAAGAAAGGGTGTTGGGTTTTGTCAAATGCTTTTTTTTTTTTTTTTTTGCATCAATTGATATGACTATGTGATTTTTATCTCTCAATTTGTTTATGTGATGTATCATGTTATTGATTTGCGGATATTGTACCATCCTTGCATCCCTGAGATAAATCCTACTTGGTCATGGTGTATGATCTTTCTGATGTACTGCTGGATCCTATTTGCTAGAATTTTGTTGAGGATTTTGGCATCTATGTTCATGAGGGATATTGGCCTGTAATTCTCTTTCATTGTGTTGTCTTTATCTGGTTTTGGTATTACGGTGATGCTGGCTTCATAGAATGAGCTTGGAAGTGTTTCTTCCTCTTGAATTTTTTGGAATAGTCTGAGGAGGATAGATTTTAGTTCTTCCTTGAATGTTTGGTAAAACTCCCCTGTGAAGCCATCTGGCCCCAGGCTTTTGTTTGCTGGAAGCTTTTTGATGACTGCTTCAATTTCTTCCATAGTTATTGGCCTATTGAGATTTTTAGATTCTTCCTAAGTTTTTGAAGGTTGTATTTTTCCAGGAATATGTCCATTTCCTCCATGTTGTCCAGTTTGTTAAAACAGAGTTGTTCATAGTATTTTTTAACAATCCTTTGTATTTCTGTTGGGGTCTGTTGTTATTTCTCCTCTTTCATTTCTGATTTTGTTTATTTGGGTCCTCTCTCTTTGCTTCTTGGTGAGCCTGGCTAGAGGTTCATCAATCTTATTTATTCTTTCAAAGAACCAGCTCTTGGTTTTGTTGATCTTTTGTATTGTTTTTTTGGTCTCTATGTCGTTTATCAAGGGTTTGAATTTTAAGAAACTTTTCTTGACCTAGAATTGACTTTAAATCATCCCAATAGACTCTAAAAGGCCTCAAATGTTTATTTTCTCTCTCGTGAAGGAAAGTGCAAAGCATGTAATTAACCACTGCCTAGCAGCTTTTCCAATCATGGGATGGCCCCTAGAGATAAAAACAGATAATGGACCTGCCTATATTAGCTCCTCCTTTCAGCAGTTTTGCAGTACCAAATAGTACATAAAAACAGGAATTCCATATAATCCCCAAGGACAGTCAATTGTAGAAAGAGCTAATTGAACCTTAAAGACGCAATTACAAAAACAGAAATGGGGAGAGGGGTATTATCCTACTCTACAGAATCAGTTAAATCATGCCCTTTACACTTTAAATTTTTTAAGTTGTGACAATGAGGGTCGCACAGCAGCCGAGAGGCATCAAGCTCCTGGTGCCATAGCATCTGCCGGTATGGCACGATGGAAGGATTTACAAACAGGGCAGTGGAGAGGGCCAGATCCAGTAAAGATGTGGGGAAGGGGCCACGTTTGTATCTTTCCAGAGGTGCTTCTAACTCCATCTGGGTGCCAGAGCGAGTGGTGCATCACAACCATAGACCTGGGAGAACAGCTCATCCCACCATTCAAGAAGCTGAAGATCACACCTCCTGTGATGATGCCAGCTCATCCACCAATCCCGAAGAAGGAAAAAAGCAGAAGACAGGTGACCGAGACCACCCGAGAAGCTAGTGTCTCCAAATGAGGCCCACTGAAGAAGCTGACCATCAATGCTTGGCAAGTGGTGAAAGAACAGGGGGTTCAGGTAACCCCCTCCACCCTTTTTGTTGCTATGCTGGCACTTGTCAGCGGCCAGGTAAGTTTGGCTGCAGCAGAAACTTACTGGACATATGTTCCAGACCCCCCTGTGGTCAATCCAGGCACCTAGACCGGGGAATCAGTGCCAGTGTTTACTAACAACACCAATATGGTTGGGGGTAGCTCCAACAAGCACAGAACTCCTCCTTCCCATGGTAGTTATACTTCATGGCTTTGGTAGGGAGCTCCCTTTTGTTTATCTAAAAAGGGGACTTCAGGATGTTTGCATTTTGGCCAAGAAAATAAGACGTCCTATGGAGGCGCAGACATTGCTAACATTGCAGGCCCCTGGGATATGGGAAAATATATTCAGACAGTTACTAAACTGGGGTTTCCTAAGGCCACCCGATGGCTGTCTGATAAGCATCCCCTACTCCCTTACTGTCCTAACAGCACCACTACTGAACTGGGAGCATTTCCTCAATGGCAAGATTGTGCCAACCCTGTACCAGTAAGATATAATATTTCTGGCTCTGACTTGTATGTATTGGATTGGTCTCACAGGCTTGATGCTAAATATCCTCATCACGAGCCTATGTCACCAGGAGGGTTTGTGGGTAATGCCCTGACCACGGAAACAGGAGGTTTACAAAAAGATCTTTGGCGTTTAGCTGCTGCCCTTGACTTTCTTAATTTTACTGACTCTTTCTTAGCTAATATTAAAGGAGCGTGTTCATCGAGCCCTTGCTATGGCTTACGAGCCTGTGTCCAGCCTCCATATGTATTGGTGACTGGAAATGTGAACATCATCAGATTGGACACCCATTATGCTGTCCAATGCCATCACTGTAACCTTACCAGCTGTGTTTCCAGGCATAATCTGAATGAAGATATATTAATTTTAAAGCAGCCTTCTTTTATTATGCTTCCTACCAATACACCAGAAAAATGGTATTATGTAATTACATAATCAGCTGTCCCAGGAAAAGCGTGCTTTGGGACTTATTATTTTTGGTATTGTTACCCTAGTTACTGTTATTGCATCTGCTGTAACTGCTTCTCTTGCATTGACTCAAAGCATCCAGAATGCAAAATTTGTCAAAGAATTGGCTCAGAACACCTCAACTACATTTCATGATCAAGAAGATATAGACAAAAGGCTAGAAACAAAGTTAAATGTTTTGGAAGCTGTAGTAATAGGACTAGGCAATCAATTAGGAAGTGTCAAGATTAGACAGCAGCTGCAATGCCAAGCTGCTTTTACATACCGTATTTTTCGGCATGTAAGACGACCTTTTAACCCAGGAAAATCTTCTCAAAAGTCGGGGTCATATACACCGGAAAATATGGTAACCCACCCATCATTTGGCAATAACTCACTTTAATTCTAAATTCTAAATACTATATTTGTGTGACTTTAGCCTGCTATGACAGTTCTCTATGGGATTGGAGTAAAATCAAGATGCACCTACAGGGAATATGGCATCATAATAATATCAGTATAGACCTTGTATGGCTACACAAACATGTGCAAGCCATTCAGAATAGTCATGATGAAATTATATCTCCAGTGAAACTGGCAAAAGAATTGCTGGATGATTTAAAAGGACTTAATCTGTGAAAAATGTTAAAACACACCACCTGGTACCTAATAGGATTCCTTTATGTACCACTAATTTTATCCTGCTTTCTTTTAGTCAGCAGCAAGCTCCTGCGATCTCAAGTCCAAAGGCTCCAATTAGATATCCATACGCTACATTTAAAAATAAAGAAGGGGGAGATGTAGAGAGCACCTGGGAAAGGCCCCTGAGCTGATTGTCATCTGAATCCAATGGTGCCTGGCAGAGCCATGCCCTGGAAACATACCTTGCCAGAGGCAGGTGTGATGTCAGTCTGACCTTTAGCTCAGGCGCCAGGGGGTGGATTTCATTATCTAAACGTAGCCAGGCAACAGGAACAAACACAATTATCCGGGCCCACCCAGAAGTGACGATTACAAAGAAGCCACAAGAATGCACACATTTTCTTTATCTTAAACTTTAGTAAAACTTCCTGGTATCTTACTGTATAAAATAAACGTACTGTATGGGCTCTGGGTCCCAATCTCTCCAGCAGAGGACAGCTGTCCCACCCAGTCCCAGCTTTCCCTACTGTCTTTGTGTCTGTCTCTTTCATTTTCTCTATCCCCCATCGCCCCTACTCAGGACTCCTGTCCACTCTCTAGCTGTGCTGGTCGCGGAAAAGAGAGAAATATTTATAATGGGACTGACGAAATAGACAGATAAATCAATAGAACAGAACAGAAAGCCCATAAATAGACATATAAATATAGTCAACTGATCTTTGACAAAGGAACAAAGGCAATATAATGGATTAAAGACAGTCTTTTCAATGAATGGTGCTGAATACTGGACATCTAGATGCAAAAAAAAAAAATGAACCCAGACACAGAACTTACACTCTTCATAATTCATAAAATTAACTCAATAGATCGAAATGTAAAATAAAAATACTATAAAACTACTAGAGGATACGAGAAAACCTAGCTAACCTTAGGTATGATAATGAATTTAGATATAATACCAAAGGCATAATCCATGAAATAAATAATTGAGAAGCAGGACTTTATTAATTTTAAAAACTTTGGCTCTGTAAAAGACACTGCCAAGAAAATGAAAAGAAGCCACAAAGTGGGAGGAAATATCTTCAAAAGATACATTTGATAAAGGACTGTTTTGTAAGATATACAAAGAAGTCCTAAAAGTTTATTGAGTTCTGTTCTTATTGTTTTTAGGAAAATTAACAATCCAATTAAAAAATGGCAAAAGATCTGGAGACATCTCAGTAAAGAAGATATATAGATGGCAAGTAAATACATGAAAAGATGTTTTGAACCTCAAATGTTAATAGGGAATTGCAAATTAAAACAATGAGATACTACGACATATCTAATAGAATGGTCAAAATCCTGAACACTGACAACACATAATGCTGGTGAGGATGTGGAACAATAGGAACTCTCATGCTTTGCTAGTGGAAATACAAAATGGTCCAGCCTCTTTGGAAAACAGTTTGGCTGTTTCTTTCAAAACTAAACATCCTCTTATCATATGATCCAGCAATCAGACTCCGGTATTTACCCAAATGAAATAAAAACTTACATCATATGAAAACCTGCACACGAATGTTTATAGCAGCTTTAATCATTATTGCCAAACTTGGAAGCAACCAAGCTGTACTTCAGATGTGAATGGATAAATGAACTTGTGACACATCCAAACATTAAAATATTACTCAACACTAAAAAGAAATGAGCTATCAAGCCATGAAAAGACATAAAAGAAACAAATGCATATTGCTAAGTGAAAGAAGCCAATATGAAAGGGCTATATACTGTATTATTCCAACCATTTAACATTCTGGAAAAGGCAAAACTATGGAGCCAGTAAAAAGATAATTGGTTGCCAGAAATTAGGGGCATATGGAAAAATATATAGGCAGAGCAGAAACAATTTTTTTTTAAATTTCTTTATTGATTAAGGTGTCACATATTTGTCCTAATCCCCCATTCTCATCCCACACCCCTCCCCACGGATGCCCCCACCCCCCTGTTGTCCTTAACCATTGGTTAGGCTCGTATGCATGCACACAAGTCCTTTGGTTGATCTCTCCCCCCTACCCCCACCCTCCCCTACCCTCCCTCTGAGGCCCGACAGTCCGATCGATGCCTCCTTGTTTCTGGGTCTGTTCTTGTTCATCAGTCTATGTTGTTCATCATTTCCCCTAGATGAGTGAGATCATGTGTTACTAGAAATATACTTATAAGAACCGAATGTGAGACGAGCAATAATAGTTATGCTGACAGGCAAATGAATCAGTCTGTAGTGAGTTTCTTTCTGGACCAACAGTTCTTTTGAGACCCAATTTCAATGTCCACCAGTTCCTTATGTGTACATGTCGGCACTGACTTTTCAGCTCTGGATGGTGGACAAATGGTGGTAATGCAGGTCCGACTCCCTCTGGTTTGGTCTCGCCCGGACCCAGGGGCGCGGCCTCACCCGGACTCAGGGGCGCGCGGCCTCACCCGGACCTGGGACCCAGCATCACCTGGGCCCCGGGGCGTGTGGCCTCACCCGGACCCAGGTGCGCACGGCCTCACCCGGACCCGGGATCCAGCCTCACCCCGACGCAGGGGCGCATGGCCTCACCCAGGCCCGGGACCCAGCCTCACCCAGACCCACGGGCGCGTGCCCTCTCCTGGACCCAGGGGTGCGGCCTCACCCGGACCCGGGACCCAGCCTCACCCGGACCGAGGGGCGCGCGGCCTCACCCAGACCCGGATCCAGCCTCACCTGGATCCAGGGGCACGGCCTCACCCAGACCCGGTTCCCAGTCTCACCCGGACCCAGGGGCGCGTGGCCTCACCCGGATCCAGGGGCGCATGGCCTCGCCCAGACCCAGGGGCGCGCAGCCTCGCCCGGACCCGGGACCCAGCGGGGCTTCGTCTTCTTGATCCCAATTCCTGTCAGTCAATTCCCTCTCAGCAATTCCTTCGGCCATTTTCTCAAAGCTCCGGGGCGGCTGCCGTGGAACTCGCTGGGCGGCGGGCTCGGCAAAGCTCTGGTGCACGGCGGGGGGCTGGTCCGAGGTCGCTGCGGTGGCACTCGGGTCTGCAGCGGCAACCAGTCGCTGGGCGAGCGCACCTGGATCCGGGACCCAGCAGGGCCTCGTCTTCCTGATCCCAACTCCCATTGGTCAATTCCTTCTCAGCAATTCCTCCGGCCATTTTCTCAAAGTTCCAGGGCAGCTGCCGCGGAACTCGCTGGGCGGCGGGCTCGGCGAGGCTCCGGTGCGCCTGGTGCGCGGCGGCGGGCTGGTCCGAGGTCGCTGCGACAGCGCTCGGGTTTGCAGTGGCGGCCGGTCGCCGGGCGTGCGCACCTGGCCACTTCCGGGGCGCAGAGATTCTCGAATGACTCGGAGGTCAGCAAGCGCGGAGTCTCCCACCCCATGAGCCCCAGGGGCTCGTCTGTCTGTGCTCGGCAGCGAGCGGAGCCGTCCCCTCAGCCGGAGACCGCCGGGGGAACCGTGCCGAGCACATTCCAGGACGCCATTGTGTCACCAGAGCTGTAGTTCTTAAAGTGTGATCTTTGGCTCATCGGCATGAGCATCATCCCGCGTCCCCCTCTCTTTTACTCTAGTTGTAGAGCATCCGCTCAGCCAGCCCTCCGGTGGTTCTGGATGGTGTCTGCTCTGTTTTCCAGTTGTAGTTTCAAAACTGTTGTGGTAGGCAACAATCAGGCGTCTGCCCTATGCCGCCATCTTGGTCCTCCAGAAGATTCTTAACCTTATAAATGTGGTTCTGAACACTGTGTCGTCCATTAGTTTACTTTCCTTCATCCCTTCTATTCGTGACCTGCTTTGGTGTCTCCACATTTTGGCTGCCTCTCTATGTTGATGGAGTGGCTTTGTGTGGTCAGTGACCTATAGGGGACGGTAGCTCAGCTTCCCCAATCTCCTTAGGTGGTCGCTCTTGGTACCCCCTTTTGTGGGCTGAGTGCAAAGTCTTGGTGTTGTTAAGCCTTGATTGCTGTTGGTACACTGGGAGGATTTGACCTCCAGTACAATTGGCTGTGAGGATCAGCTGTGTCTATGCCGAGTCTTATTTAACTAGACTTGCAAAATTGTTAAAGCCTCTGTGCTCAGCTTGGATGGGCCGGAGTTTCAGGGTGGAGCCAACAGCCTTGGCTTCCCGTCAGCCCCACCCTATGAGGTTCCTGGGTCTCAGTGTCTCTCTGTACTCCCTGCAAACACCTCTGAGAGAAAAGCGCCCTGGAGTTTCGCCCGCTGCCAAACAGTCTAGTCTCTCCCCCAATGAATCTGGATTCCCAGATTCTCGCCCGCAACTGGGTTTCAGTGTAGTCGGAACTGGGGCTCAGCGCAGTCTGGAACTTTTGTCTCCTTCCCACTAGAGCAATTCAGCGGCACAGTCAACAGTCCGTCCTCTGCGCGCATTCCCATGCGCACCTCCGGTGCTCTGCCCTTCGCCACTCCTCTGCGTTTCCGCCTTACAGCCCAGATTCCCCCAGTATGAGCCTGGCTTCCCAGGGTCTCGCCCAGAACTGGGGTTCAGTGCAGTCGGAACTGGGGTTCAGCACGATCCGGAGCTTTTGTCTCCTTATGGCTAGGGCAATTCAGCGGCACAGGCAACAGTCCATCCTCTGCGCGCATTCACGTGCGCGCCTCCGGAGCTCTGCCTTTCACAGCTCCTCTTCGTTTCCGCCTTACAGCCCAGATTCCCCCAGTATGAGCCTGGCTTCCCAGGGTCTCGCCCGGAACTGGGGTTCAGTGTAGTCGGAGCTGGGGTTCAGCGCAATCTGGAGCTTTTATCTCCTTCCCGCTAGAGAACGCCGGCCAGGCACTCAGCAGCCCCGTCCTCTCCAGCTCCGTCCTCCCCGCACGTGCGCGTGCCCGTGTCCCTGTACCTCAGGCTTTTACAGCTCCTCTGATTTTCCTTGTGGTTTTCTCTTTCCTTCTAGTTGTGGGCATTTCAGTCAGCCAGCTTTCCTGTGGTTCTGGATGATGTCCGTTTTGACTTTTAGTTGTATTTTTGAAATTGTTGTGCCAGGCTGTAGGTTAGGTGTTTAACCTATGCCGCCATCTTGGTTTTTTTCCAGAAACAATTTTTAGGGCAATGAAATTATTCCGTATGATACAAATAGTAGTGAACACATGTCATTATATACATTCATCAAAACCCACAGAACAGAGAATGTACAGCACAGAGAGTGTAATGTAAACTATGGGCTTTGGGTGATAATGATGCATTAATGTAGGTTCACTGATTGTAACAAATGTATCACACTGTGTGGAGGAGGTTGTGGGTGTGTAGAGACAAAGTATATATAGAAACTCTCTGTACTTTCTGCTCAATTTTTCTGTGAATCCAGAACTGCTCTAAAAAATAAAGTTTATTAATTTAAATACACACAAATGCAAGTTGAACCATCAACATACAAAATGGATATTATGACTAACTGAATTTTATCCAAGGAACACCAAGTTGGTTTAACAATAAAAAAACTTTTACAACTTAATAAGAAAAATGGCCAAACAGACTATCTGATCTTTGTCTTATCTTAATGGATGAAAAAACTATATAACTAGTGCCAACCAGGCACTTAAGAGACACAAATTCAAATCTATGGATGGCATTACCTTAGCCTTCAAACTGTTTTCTATATATAATGTTTCAAATATTATGTCCAGCACCCAAACAAAGGTAACTAGGCACATACAGAGATAAAATAGCATCTGCTAACAAAAACTAGCAGGAACAATATTTAATATAAACAGATCTACAGAATTTCCAGATACTGGAATTATCAGACACAGGCTATGAAACAACTATACTTACTATGTTTTAAGGAGATAAAGGACAAGCTTGAAATTTCAGCAGGGAACTATAAAAAGTGATATAGCAGGATTTGAAAAGAATCAACTAGAAACATAAGAATTGAAAAACACAAAATTGATATTAAGAACCCAATGTATGTGGTCAAAGGATCAATATCCTTAACACATTCTCTAGGTAATCCACTGTGTTTGGGAACCAGAATCATAGACTAATTTTAATGTCCTCATTTGCAAACCCACCCTTTTCTATTATAGCTTGTATAATGCCTCTAGAATTACTTTTCTAATATATGAATTTGACATATCAATGCCTTATTTCATAGTATTTTTGATAAAACCCAACTCTCTAAACCTGTGGCTAATGACCCTTGACTTACTCTCTGATATACTGGCCTGCTAACTAACCAAGTCTGCGCATCCCTGGTTTGCTTATTCTGGAATGGTTTTCCACACCTTGTCTACTTGGTGAACTACTACTAGTATACTTCACAACATAACTCACATGGTGTATCTGAGCAGAATTAATCATTCATCAGTACTCTCATACTTTGTCCAAAACTCAGCTACAGCACTCACCACATTAAAATTATATATGAAACTCTCCAGCTCTCCTCCACATACAGTTATACTGGAATAACTCATAGGACTCATATTTACTTATATCCCAAGAATCCGAACCATGACTAATGTATTAAACACAGTAAATGTATGTAAATAAATTACGTATTCATTGCAATGAAAGCCAGACATTCTTAGAGAAAAATGTAGGGTCAGTTCAAGAATTTTGTCCTTCAATTTCTGCTAGAGAAAAAGCTTCGAGTTTGCCACCACACTCTGATGCCTTGGAATCTGCAGCTAAAGAGATCTATCAAAAAGATATATGAGGAGGCAAGATGAAAAAAGATCAAATCTGGGTTCAAATGGAGGGTAGTAAGAGTCTTTGAATAACTTTTGAAAGAAGTAAAATATGCCCTAGCCAGGTGCCTTATTGGATTGGAGTGTAGTCCCTAAGGGTTGCGGGTTTGATTCATGATCAGGGCACATGCCTGGGTTGTGGGTTTGATCCCTTGTAGGGGCACATGTGGGAGGTAACCGATCAATGTCTCTCATATTGATGTTTCTCTCTCTCAAATCAATGAACATGTCCTCTGGTGAGGATTAAAAAAAAAGAAATAAAATATGGAACTGGAAGAATAAAGAATAGAATAGGAACGTCTCTTTCAAAGACAGTATGAAAACCAAAATAGCCTAATACATATAAACCAAAATAGCCGATGTGAACATTTCTACCACCTCAAGACCATGTCTGCTCAAGATAAAGAGGGTCTCTTCCTCACCTTGATCCAAGAGCCAGGGAAACCACCTTGCTTGGAGTAGGGGGGTGAAGGTTATGCCGATTATGATGCCTTTACTAATTCTCAATTTTCTTCCTTGAGGAGAAGCATTTCATATCTCTCTGACATAAAGGAGTGCTTTAGAAAACTTTATCTTGGAAAAGTTATTAGCATAATTTTTAAAAATACATTTTTATTGACTTCAGAGAGGAAAGGAGAGAGAGAGAGAAAAACATCAATAATGAGAGAGAATCATTGATCAACTGCCTCCTGCACGCCCCCTACTGCGGAATGAGCCCGCAACCCAGGCATGTGCCCTGATCAGGAATGGAACCGTGACTTCCTGGCTCATAGTTTGGCATTCACCACTGAGCCACACCAGCTGGGCAGTACAATTTTGTTTAGACTAATTTGAAGCCTAACATAATATAAAAGTCTGACTGACATAAAGATAGAATGAATACAACTTTTATTATAACTTTGATACTCAAACTGTATTTATGGAATCAAATCACAGGTAGTCAGAGTGTTTTCAACCTGCAACCCCTTTCCAAGTCTGTCTCTTATAAAAGGAAAAAATTCCCGCCCCCCCAAATCCCACCCTATTCAATTTGAGAACTTGTTTTTACTCTTTTAGTTTAACTAATTTAAACTTCTCTCTTAAAGTTCATACTTCTTCCCTCTCCCAGAAGCTCAGGCCTAGAGGTGTTGTTATAAATTCCTCTCTGAATCTTCAGACCACACAAATTAACTTTTATAAAATTAATTTGTTTTTACATAGGTAAGACAATAGTTTATCATGAACTATAAATAAGGAACACACATGCAGCTGCAAAGGTAGTTATTTACTACCTTTTCAAGGTGACAATACATTAGGTAAATAAAAGTGAAAATAAACATGCAAGGGTGTAACATTTTTAAGGGCTTTTCAAAAATAAATTCTGAACATTGTCCAGCCCCTCCACAATTTAACAACCATGAAGGAAGTCACTAAGTCAAATTTTACACCCACGATATCTATATTTATGCATAATTAAAGCCAATGAACTCTTCTAAAATGTTCTAATACTACACACACCAATAAAGTTAGTAACCAAAATATAAAGCTTTCAAAATGTTATATATTTAGCTGCTGCTCATAAAGCATATGTATTCAAATTCTTGCTGTTATTGTTCCTGCAGTAAAAAACTTCCAAAACAAAGGTTTAACTGAGGAGGATAACATATTCTACTTTTACACAATTTAAAGTGCGGAGATTAAGAAATCTGTGTAATGTCTTAAAACTTTTTTTCTTGCTAGTCAAAAGTTACGTGAAAGTGATTCAATCATTGAACTAAAACTTCACTCAGAAAAATACATGAACGATTAAAAACTTGAAACATCATCTAAGTACTACAATCTCATTTTCTCACTTAAAATGCCAATATGTAGAGTGCTGGCCAGCGGACTGAAGGGTCCTGAGTTTGATTCCAGTCAAGGGCATGTACTTCAGTTGTAGACTCCATCCCCGGCCTTGGTTGGCACATGGGAGGCGACCAGTCAATATATCTCTCGCTTCAATGTCTCTCTCTGTCTGTGTCTCTCCCTTTCACTCTTTCTAAAAGTCAAAAAGTATCCTTGGGTCAGGATTAACAAAAAAGATGCCAATATAAAAACAGTGCCTAGCAAAAAAATAAATTATTTCTACTGAAAGATGATCAGTTTGACATAAATAGGGTATATATTCAATCTAGTATGAAATCATGTTATAATTAAACATGACTCATTTATAATCATTTTCACTTGCAGTTTGGAGCTCATAAGATAAACTATGTAGCTATCTTCAAATTTTGGCCTATTAATTTAGAAAAATCAAAAATTTAGGTCAATTAAACTACAATATAATTGAAATACTATTTATAATTAATTGATGCAATTTTTAACATGGCTCACCAACTGGTTGAAAAGGCCACAAGCAGGAATTTCACACCTGCAAGAGAACACATGTGATAATCCTCATAAAATAACATTATGAAATATTCACATGATTTGGGAAGTGAGTATCAAGTTAAATGCCAAACTTGAATCAGTTCGATTTTGCTCTTATTCTAAAATAATTTTTATGTTTCTTTAATGTTAACATGGGGAGCTAAAATTGATGAGATCTTTAATAAAATTTACTATAAGAATACAATTAAAAAATATTTAACCTAGTTATCTTTCACCTATGAACTTCATGTATCTCTGAAAAACTATAGATATACAAAATGTAAAGTTAAATAAAGCAAAACAAAATATATATGTATATATACAGACACATACATACAGAGGCACTCTGTTTTAGAAATGTTACAGAAAAATATTTGTAACACCATATATTAAAAAATATACACATATAAAAATAATTATGTTTTCCACATAAAAATACATTTTATTATTTATTTATTTTTATTGTTTAAAGTATTACAAATAGTAGTACATATGTCTCCTTTTTCCCCCCCATTGATAAAAATACATTTTAAAAGGCCTAAAAATATGAAGGGAAAGTGAAATGAGATATATCTTCCTATAATGTTTTCTATTTTATAGAGAAAATATAATCATGTGTTATTTGTGTAATTAACAATCATTAGAGTAAAAAGTTTATAAATCAAACCTTACTTTTCTATATAATTTGTTTATAATCTTATGTCTTCCCACTGAAAAAAAGTCTGACCCAATACATAATCATACAAATACTTAAAATATGATAACTACTTTCTGAATATCTGCTTTAAAATAATTATTCTATAAAATAATACTAGTACTCTAATCTCCTATTAAATCTTACTGTTTTGTCACTCAAAAAGCAAGTAAGGCAACTTTAAAAAGCTCAAAGGAATTTACTTTTCCAAAGTACTTTTGGCATTGCTCACTTTTTCAGGCAGATTTATACTGGAATTACTAGCTACCTTCATTTTTCTACAGCCTTACTAACTTAAGACTCTACCCTAAAACATGACAGATGTGTCCTAACATTCTTCATGGCTTTACTAACAACATCGTCATTTTGTATTTCTGATTCCAAATAAATAACATCCATTTGAAAAGAGTATGTGGTAAAGGATCTCAAAAACAGTTTTATATTCATAACCAGAGGCCCAATGCATGAAATTTGTGCAAAAGTAGGCCTTCCTTCCCCTGGCTGCCGGCACTAGGTTCCCTCTGGCACCCAGGACCCGGGCTTCACTCCAACCGCTGGCAGGCACCGGGACAGAGGCTTCCCTTGCAGCCCCAGCTTCGTCCGGAAGGTCATCCAGAAGGAGGTCCGGTCTAATTAGCATATTATGCTTTTATTATTATAGATGTTTTACAGAGTTTAAAAGTCAGGGCTGGCTCTAGCTGGTTTGGCTCAGTGGATGGAGCATCAGCCTGTGGACTGAAAGGTCCCAGGTTCAGTTCCGTTCAAGGGCATGTACCTTGGTTGCGGGCACATCCCCCAGTGGGGGGTGTGCGGGAGGCAGCTGATTGATGTTTCTCTCTCATCGATGTTTCTAACTCTCCCTCTCCCTTCCTCTCTGTAAAAAATCAATAAACTATATATTAAAAAAATGTCAGGGCTGTTAAAAAATGTTTCAGGTAGGAACAGAGAAACAAAGTTATAAATTTACTATCCTATATAATAAGACTATTATGCAAATCGACCGAATGGTGGAACAAGCAGTCGCTATGATGCACACTGACCACCAGGGGGCAGATGCTCAACACAGGAGCTGCCCCCTGGTGGTCAGTGCGCTCCCACAGGGGGAGCGCCGCTCAGCCAGAAGCCGGGCTCACAGCTGGTGAGCGCAGTGGAGGTGGTGGGAGCCTCTCCCACCTCCGTAGCAGCGCTAAGGATGTCTGACGGACCGCTTAGGACTGCTTCCCCTGGGGAGCGAGCCTAAGCCGTCAGTCGGACATCCCCTGAGGGCTCCTGGATTGCAAGAGGGCGCATGCTGGGCTAAGGAACCCCTCCTGAGTGATCAGGCCTCTAGTCTATATATATAAAAGGCTAATATGTTAAGTGTATGTCCATCCGGGTAATGACATCACATAGCAATGCCCAGCTTCCTCTCCCTAGCAACAACTAGCCTCCTTGCAATTTCTTCAGCCCAGGAACATGACTTGCTTTATAGCCAGGTGGAAACATTTCACACTTCAACCAAATGTCTGTGAAGCATTTTCCCATGCTTCATCTCATTTGATCCTCACAGAAGTCCTGGAGTAGGTAGATAGGAGACTCAATGGAATCCTATTTTCTTTTTCTTTTTTAAATATATTTCTTTATTGATTTCAGAGAGGATGGGAGAAGGAGAGAGAGATAGAAACATCAATGATGAGAGAGAATCATTGATGGGCTGCCTTCTGCATGCCCCCCACTGGGGATCAAGCCCGCAACCCAGTCATGTGCCCTTGGCTGGAATCAAACCTGGGTCCCTTCAGTCCACAGGCTGATGCTCTATCCACTGAGCCAAGACGGCTAGGGCTAGAATCCTATTTTCTTTTCATTAGCCAGAAAATGGAGATTTAGAAAGTTTAGAAATTTGTCCCGACTAAAAAGAAGTAAGACGTTGTAGACCTTGGAAATGACTTCAGATTTTCTCACTGTGCAGAATATAGTCAAACACTGCTGCAGTTAAATATTTTACCATTTGTTTTCCCTGGGTGATCTATAATAATAATAATCTGGTTTGTGTTGATATTTACTGCTGTGTTGCTGACAATTACCTGAAAGAGAAGCTGGGGTGCTTCACTGGGCTGGATATAGTTTAGCTACATCAGAAAGCAGGTCTAATTAAGCAAGTTTATTCTATATCTATAAAAGGCTAAGTTGACTCGTGCATGCACGATACATATAAAGCTCTCGCTGGTGCCAATTGCATGCGTATGTTTCGATCTGTCATTGTCGATCATGAATTTGGTTGACACTTCTATTATAAAGGGCGAATAGCAATATTAAAATATTTCTTCTAATTAATTTCCTTTCAATGTGCACAAATTTGTGCACTGGGCCACTAGTTATTAATGAAAGAAAATAATGCCATTCTTGAAAATGACAATTGCAGGGAAGAGGACAGCAAAGTTAGACAAATGGAGCGCAGAAGACACACACAGAAGTAGGGAAAGAGAAAGCAGAAAGGGAGAGGCAGAAACATGTCCCATCACATGGTGAAAGAGATACATATTTTGAGGGTAGAAAGGATCAGAGGAACAATTTCACCATCTATCACACCTCCCCAAGGTAAAGAGACCCATGAAAAAGGCACCAAAATACACACTAGTACCTACACACAACTTGAAAGTTCAAAACTTAAAAGTAGTAGCTGGAGAAATCACCATCTATAAAAAGGCAGAGAAGGGACTGTAGAGGACAGCAACTCCACTCCTTCTTCCGCTATGAAAATAAGAGTTGCTCTTTTCCTGGCCAGTCATCAAATTGTCACACAATATACATACAAGAGAGAATGTGGCTTTCCAAAATAAAGAAAGCAAATTAAAGGCATACAGAATATCAATAAACAGGTAATTATCCACCCAGTAATTTATTTAGACACCTACGAGAAGATATTGCAGAATCTTACTTTATATAAAGACATAAAAGTGTATGCACATGAACATTTAAGGTAAATTATCATAAAGTAGGAATACAAAACCTTCAATATCAAGACCACTGTTTTGCCTCTAGAGGGCGAACTTGGTCTTCTGAAAAACTCTTGACAGAGGTTATTTTTCAGACTTTACAAAAAAAAAGTTAAAATTTAAAATGCTAAGATAGCAAAGATTCACAAATTTTCTTGGTTAACAGTGCCCTCAGTGTCCCAGTAATTTTTTCATCAAACTAACAAAAATACCTAATAATTCTGTTTAATAACTATAGTAGTTATATCTAACAATTTAATAGAATTTATATCCTAACATTTAGTAGCCATTTGAAAATATAATACACATAAATTAAAGAAAGAGTTTTATTTTACTCCTAAATAACCACAATTACTAATTGAGCATGTATACTTGTATACTGTATAATTTCTCAAAACTTGAAATCTGAGTAGATATTATCACCCTCATTTTTCCTGTTCCACACTTACTTTGCACAGTATCTGATTTTTATCAAATCCTCAGAAAAATTAGATTCACAAAGATATGGAAAGAATATAGTGCCATTTAATGTTGAAATTGCATACTACCTCATGCTAAAAGTCTACCATATCTGACAGATGTGGAGTATCACTGAATTTGCCATGGTTCCCCCATTAGCTGAAACACCTGGGTGCCTGAGTACACACCTTGGGAATCAGCATAGTTTTAAGTTCCAGCAGCTATTTAAACTAGTCAACATTTTAATTAATTGTAAATAAAATTAACTATAAGTAATGTTTTTAAAGATGTAAAAATTATTTTCTTATATTACTTTTGGGAACAATCTTTCTTTTGAGCAATAAAAGGAACGCTATTAAATGCTTAAAGGAAGGTATTTTTCCAATTTGAATGATGATTATTGCCTTAATGTCATTATTTTTATAATGCTGGTTGTGTTAAATCTGATAAACTATAATTGGGAAACAGGCAAATAGGAAATTTATTATATATCTCCTGAGCAACAAATTCTCCTAATTTAAAAATGCTACAAATTGATCCAGTCTTGCTGCTTTCCAGTCTCATCGATCTCCTAGTACCGAGGAGCACAAATTTAGGAGTCAGGTAAGATCTGAAATTCTTAAAAACTCAAGAATAGAAATATTAATACAGATATTAAAAGAATTGGCTTCTAAACTACTAAAAAAGATTATATATTCACTCATGTCACAAAGTCCTTGGTTTAGACAGAACACCAGAAAAGTAATCATAGAAAGAGCTCAAACTCAACTCCGTTTTTCTTTTTACTATTTAATAAGTTCACAACTACCTATCTCCACAAAATCTGTGCCACTGGCAAATGCTACCGTGTTCAATTTGAAGTCAAAGTCTGTGATGAGAGTAGTTAGCTAACAACAACAATGATAACAAAAGGCTATCCAAGGAATAACTAGGAAACAAAATCAATATTATATTACTTTAAAGAATTTTCACAACCATAAAAGATAATTGAAAATGTGTCATGTTTTAAAAATATATTACGGTTGCTACAAATATCTATAATCCCAAAATTTCATATGTATAAAAATATAAATGAAAGTAGGACATGATTAATTATCAAGAAAATATATTTGAAAAACTAAGACAAAACACATGGCTATGCTAGTACTTACCTGCTGAATAATTTTGGAAGTTTTCTGAAGATTCTCTCTGGGAGGAACTTGACCAAATAATTTCCAACCAGGAGCACTATGGACAACTGATTTGAGTTCCTTTGTCCTTTTTGAAAAAAGGTTTCTGAAATACAGAAAAGTTACATGAATTATGTTTTTTATGATAACCAGGGAACTACTTAATAATAATTTCTAAAGTAAGTTTACTCCCAAGACAAACACAAAATAACTTTAAATAAAATTATTTCTACTATTTATACTCTTATTAGACTAATAAGACTCAATTAAGAATACCTGCCTATATAGAAATATTAGAAAAATCATCAAAAGAGACATTAGAGAGATAAATAAATTGGAAAGAAAATGACAGCTTTAAATAAGATGTAAATATTTGCTTCAAATCACCTATAAAGTGACTTGACTACACATGCATGCACTTGACAATAAAAGACAAGAAATTGAGAACAACAAAGCTCAAGAGAACCTGTATGAAAAACGTAAAGGATTAAGTAAAACTCTTTTGGGAAAATACTATTTAGTGATTTTCAGTAATAATTTGTTACTGTTTGTAATAAAAGGGCATCTACTGATCCTTCACTGTCATAATACGGGCATATGTAAATTGTTTTTTTCTAGGACAGGGTATGTACAAGGTAACTAACTGCAAAAGAGTATATAACTAAGAAGAAAGTGTCTCTCACTGAAAAGGATAAAAAAGAAAAATAAAGAAATAACCTCGCCCTAACTGGTTTGACTCAGTGGATAGAACGTCGGCCTACAGACTGAAAAGTCCCAGGTTCGATTCCGGTCAAGGGCATGTACCTTGCTTGCAGGCACACCCCCAGTGGGAGGTGTGCAGGAGGCAGCTGATTGATGTTTCCAACCCTCTATCCCTCTCCCTTCCTCTACTGTAAAAAAAATCAATAAAATATTTTAAAAATAAATAAATTAAAAAAGAAAAAAAGAAGAAATAACCTCCACAACAAAAAACCTTGTTCCAATATGCATCACCATTACAATCATAGTAAGTTCAGAATGAAGTTTAAATTCTCATTAAATAACAAAAAACAAAACAAAGTCAATACTTTAAATTTTCATATCTAAAAGACTTTGGTTACTATAAGAAATTTCCATAAAAGAAATATGAGCCCACAGGTATCCAATTACTAAGAAAGGCCATCAGATAATGTTCCGCATTAATTTCTTATGCCACAAAGACATTTTGGATTGGGTTTTCAGTTTTTGTCCTGCCACAAAAATGACTTAGAATGTAGCTAACTGGCATACATCTGCAATAAAAGGTAATTTAAAAATATTTTTCCAATTACAGGTCCTGGCAGGGTAGCTCAGTTGGTTAGACGTCATTTGGGTGTGCCAAGATTGTAGAGTTCGATCCCCGGTCAGAGCACATACAAGAATCAAGCAATGAATGGATAAATAAGTGGAACAACAAATCGATGCTTCTCTCTCTCCCCCTTCCCCTTTCTCTCTCTCCCGTCCTCTCTAAAACCAATCAATAAAAATTTAATTAAAAATAAAATGATATTACAGATTAAATGGGCTTCTACTGATTAACCTAGGAAGGGAATCACTACTTTATTACATTTTAAGGGGGAAAACCCAATGAAAAGTTACATAAATAAGCCAATAATGTGTAATACTCTGTTCTTTTCATGCACCATCCCTTATCCCCCCCTATCCACTGTCAGGGGACTGGTGAAGTAGAGATCCCAATGCAAATAAATGTGGGGGACTAGGTTCCTCCTCCTCACCTTTCAAACTGAAGACAGACACACACACTTCCCTTTTTCCTATATCCCCAAATATTCAAATTTCTTAAACTTAAATCAATACTAAAAGCTTCTTAACAAAACAAACCAAATGTGTTCAAGCACCCATGAGAGAGAAGACCATTCTTTCTCTCTATATTGCAGAGGTAGAGCTTGACTCTATGAACGAGACTTACATGGCAGTGATGGGGGTAAGGGTCATTCTTATTCTGTATTCTTCTAGTTTCGGGGTAGGGGCAGAAGGAAGGGACACTCCTAGCTTCTCTCAGCCCCCTATTCATTCCCATCTGCGGAGCTGAAATTTGGTGCCAGACATTGCTGCCTAACAGCAGAGAGGAATCAGTTCGTTCTGTTTCCTAATATGAGGCTAAATTAGTTTCCTCTGCACTCCTCTGTCCCCGATCCCCACAGAAAAGGCCTTGCTGTGTTAGCTGGATAAATTTAAATCAGGTGAAGTATTAGGAGGCCCACTGCAGCCAAAGGCATGTCTTTCCATCCCGATTTCATCAATATTAAAGCTGATGTTATGAGGTCCCATTTGTCTGTGTCCTATGTCTTTTTTCCTATTGATTCCAAATTCAGAAGTGTTGAGAGGTGTTATTTAATGGTTCTGCCTAAACCCAACAGTCAAGTTTTTATAAGTTGTAAAGTATCTTATTGTTTCAGATATGCTGGAAATATTTAAAAATGTTTCCTAGTTGAGTTTGTTTTTCCTTTCTCATTCTGTACCACATTTTATCAGTATATATAGAAAGCAGGGAATGACAATGGTCATCCATCTTTAAAAAATTTAAAAAAAATGAGACATGCCAAGAAAAAACTGATGTGAGAAAGAGAAAGGAGAAAAAAAAAAGCCCTAGACTTCTCTCTTAGTGGCTTTTATAGTAAAGGTTGATAAATGAATGAATGGCTCTTACTTGTTAATACCTGTTAATATTTGCTTCACAAATCTGTGTCTGTTTCATTCTCCCAAGATTTCTTTTACCACACAAAGAGTTACATCCTAGCCCTAACCGGTTTGGCTCAGTGGATAGAGCATCAGCCTGCGGACTGAAGGGTCCCAGGTTCGATTCCGGTCAAGGGCATGGATCTTGGTTGCGGGCACATACTCAGTAGGGAGTGTGCAGGAGGCAGCTGAAACGATGTTTCTCTCTCATCAATGTTTTTAACTCTCCCTCTCCTTTTCCCTTCCTCTCTGTAAAAAATCAATAAAATATATTTTTAAAAAGAGTTACATCTTATCTAATAAAGAGGGAATATGCTAATTGACCACCATGCTGTCACAAAGATGGTGGCACCCACAGCCAATAAGGAGGGAATATGCTAATTGACTGCCATGCCCTCAAAGATGGCAGTGCCCACAGTCACAAGATGGCGGTGCCCAGTCTCCACAGTCCCCCAGGCGCCCAGGGCCAGCCTGAGGCACAGGCAAGCCTCAGATGTCAACTGCCCAGCTGCCCAGGGCCACCCGAGGCTCAGGTAACCAGGGCTGGCCGAACCTTGTGCTGCCAGCAGTAGCAGCAGCAGAGGTGTGATGGGGGCGTCGCCTTCCCCTGATTGCCGGTCGCCTCCTGCCCCTGAGGGCTCCCAGACTGTGAGAGGGGGCAGGCTAGGCTGAGGGACCCCCACCCCCAGTGCATGAATTTTCATGCACTGGACCTCTAGTCATATCTAATAAAAGAGCAATATGCAAATTGACCATACCTCCGCTACACCCACAAGCCATGCCCACCAGCCAATCAGGAGCGGGTATGCAAATTAACCCAACCAAGATGGCTGCGGGCACAGAGCGAGCAGGAGGCTTGGGTTTCCCCAGAAATGGAGGAAGCCAAGCTTCCTGCACACCCTGGCCAGCCCAGGCCTCCACTGAAGGCTACAAAGTTTCAATTATAGAAGATAAATAAATCCCAACAAAAATGGCTGCGGCCATGGAGCGAACAGGAGGCTTGGGTTTCCCCAGCGATGGAGGAAGCCAAGTTCTTGGCCTGCCCTGGCCTCCGCTGAAGGCTACAAAGTTTCAATTATAGAAGATAAATAATCCCAGATACCACGGCCTCCCTTAGGTCACTAGGGGGCGTGGCTGGCCTGCAAACCACCACAGGCCCCTTGCCCAGGCCACCCCACGCCCTAAGGGAATCCCCACCCTGATCTGGGACACCCTTTAGGGCAAACCAGCTGGCCCCCATCCGTGCACCAGGCCTCTATCCTATCTAATAAAAAGAGTAATATGCAAATTGTCACTCCAACATACAAGATGGCTGCCCCCATGTGGTCAAATATGGCTGCCCCCATGTGGACACAAGATGGCGGCCACAAGATGGTCAGCAGGGGAGGGCAGTAGGGAGGGACCAGGCCTGCAAGGGAGGGCAGTTGGGGGCGATCAAGCCTGCAGGGGAGGGCAGTTAGGGGTGACCAGGCCGGCAGAGGAGGGAAGTTGGGGGTGACTGGGCCTGCAGGGAAGGGCAGTTAGGAGTGACCAGGCCTGCAGGGGAGGGCAGTTAGGGGTGACCAAGCCTGCAGGGGAGGGCAGTTAGGGGCAATCAGGCTGGCAGCAGAGTGGTTAGGGGGTGATCAGGCTGGCAGGCAGAAGCGATCAGGGGCAATCAGGAAGGCAGGCAGGTGAGCAGTTGGGAGCCAGCAGTCCTGGATTGTGAGAGAAATGTCCGACTGCCTTTTTACGCCCAATCTTACTGGGATCAGGCCTAAACGGGCAGTCGGACATCCCTTGAGGGGTCCTAGATTGAAGAGGGTGCAGGCTGGGCTGAGGGACACACACCCACGTGCACTAATTTTGTGCACCGGGCCTCTAGTATGATCTGAAAGAGTCAGACCACTTGCCTACTACACCAAAGCTAACCTAAAGGGGCAAATTTTATTACACCATGTAAGCTCTCTGCTCATGATTTCCAACACAGCAGAATCTCCAGTGCTTGGGTCTTTAAGAATTGGCAAACCCACTTACTAACTTGTGAGACAAAGCCATGTAAATTCCATAGTTTCTCAGACTGAAATTTGACACTAGAGAAAACTGGCTGACTTTTTACTGTCAACAATGTCAGCTCTAGCAAAATCTTTCCAGATTCATTAGATACATTCTGAACATCACTTAAATGGAATTGTACATTTAAAAGGGGTCAAAATATTTACTTTTCCAAACAGGGGGGGGGAAAAAATCATACTTCAATCAAAAGAGTAAAATCACTTTAAAAAGTAGAAATCATGACCTGATCTTCCAACTGACTCAGTAGAAGTTGCACTGCTAAAAACACATCAACTTCCTGGACTTTGTACTAAGTTTCCACAAAGTATAATAGAAGGCCAGAAAGAAAACATTATCTAGTGATCATGGAATGCCACAGTTGATTACACAATTAATTCAAAGAAGTTTAAGTACTGTGTCTTAAAATGCAGTACTTTGGCTACCCTTGAATATTTGGGATTAAAGATCTGGCATGAAAATTACTTACATTCTTTCCAAACCTCAATCATTTTTCACTTGAAAAAGACTTTCGGCTAACTAGACACACACACACACACACACACACACACACACACACACACTTAAAGTACTTCTTTTTTTTTTTTTTTTTTGCCAGATAACAAACTTTTTTAAATTTTAAGAATTTTCTTTTCTTTTCAGGCTGTTTCTGGCTCTTGTCTTTGTCCCTATTACAAATTCTAAAAATTAAAAAAAAAAACAAAAAAACAGATTTTTATTTAATACACACTGCTTAACTAATCTAAGTATTTTCACGGATAAAAACTATTTAAAAAGAACAGAATTCACTATCATTTACTCTGTGAAAAAATAGAATTTCAAGACTGAAAGTAATTAAGGTTATACTTAAAAAAAAGCATTTTAGAGCTGCCAGGGACTTCAGAGAGTAACCAGGTCAAAGGTCTTCATCAAGAATCAATAAACGAACATGAATGGGCTAGAGGAGGTGCATAAGCCTCAAACACCACACGTACCATTTGAAATAAACACTGTGCTTATGAAAATTTTTCTTGGGCAGCTATCTAGAGCTTTCATCAAATTCTCCAAGGAGTTAATGTGCCCCCCTTACCCCCAGAAAGGTTCATGAGCCACTTGCCAAGGTCACACCACTAACTAGTGTTTGAGCCAGGTCTCTTGCACAGATCCTTTTCTTCCTAATCACACTTATCTTGTTCATGTCCTCCACAGAACAATCAAGATGTAAGAACTTCCACAACCATTTCTTTCATCATACACATTTGCCAAAAGACCTCTTGGTATTATTTAAACAGTTCAAAAATATAAATTATTTTCTTCTTCCTCCTGGATTCATGTCAGCAAGTCACCTTATGATATGTCTTATTTGTTATAGCAAATAAATTTCAGGCAATATCTTACTGATTAAGATATTTTTATTCTTTTGTTGCAGAAGAGGACAAAACTAAATATAATTAAAAAAAAGAAAAATTATAAAAATATGAGAGCCCCAGTGCATGAAATTCGTGCACGGGGGGGGGGAGGAGGGGTGGCGGTCCCTCAGACCAGCCTGCACCCTCTCCAATCAGGGACCCCTTGGGGGATGTTCGACTGCCGGTTTAGGCCCGATCCCGCACCGGCAGTCAGACATCCCTCTCGCAATCTGGGACCGTTGGCTCCTAACCACTTGCCTGCCTGCCTGGCCCCCTCCCAACTGCTCCTTGCTGGCCTGACTGGCTGCCCTCCAACTGCCCCCCTGCCAGCCGGCCTGGCCACCCAACTGCCCCCTGCCAGCCTGGCTGCCCCCCAACTGCCCCCCTGCTGGCCTGCCTAGTTGCCCCCCAACTGTCCCCCTGTTGGCCTGGTCGCCCCCTATCTGTCCAGAAGGAAGTCGGACGTCCAGAAGATGTCTGGTCACCTGGTCTAATTAGCATATTACCCTTTTATTAGTATAGATGGGCCCAGTGCGCGAACTCATGCACCTTGAAAAGAACTGTGGGCAGCGAGGCTGCAGTAGGCACAGGGGCGGGTCTCGGACCCTCCCGACACAGCCCCTGGTCCCATCTGCCTGAAGCCCCACTCCCGCCGCCGCTCCCATGCACTGACAGCGCTTGCACCTGCTGATGGCGCGTAGCGATTGGGGGCGGTGCCAGCAGCAGGTGCAAACAGGGCTGGTGCTCTCAGCAGGTGCGAGTGGCAGCTGCTACCCTGATCGCCCCTCAAGACCAGGGGGAGGTGGAGAAGCCCTCAGGGATAAGATTAGGGCCAGCGACCGCCACTCACACCTGCTGATGGAACCGAGTGATCGGGACCTGCACCGGGCACAGGCAGTGGGTGCGTGCGGTGGCTCTGGCACCGGCAGCTGGTGCGAGTGCCAGGTGGGACCACAGCACACGGGAGCAAAGAATTTTTCAGTAACCACCAGAGGCTTGCCCCAATGGCAGCGACCGGCACCCCGCCTTGGTCTGGGCGCCCCTGCTCACCTGCTCCACCATCCCACCTTGGCCAACGCCCGCCATGTTCCGCACACGCCCCCTGGTGGTCTGCGCATATCATAGCAGCCAGTTGTTCAGTTGTTCGGTTGTTCCAGTTGTTCCACCATTCGGTCTATTTGCATTTTAGCCTCTTATTATATAGGATTCTTGATTTTGTGCTGGATACTATTTACACCATCTATCCAATGCTTCATCAAGAGAATATCCATTGCTCTAAGCCCAGTATAGTGTCTAACATATTCAGAGGGAAGATAGAAAGCACCAGAAAAAGAGGGAAAATATAGGAAAGAACTTTTAGGAAAAGAACAAAAACAGTAACAAGGAACAATATGCAAAATATGAGCAAAATATTCCAGTCACCAGGATGTAAGTTATCGTCTAACCCTAAGAGAAAGGTGGGGAATAAAGGTAAGATACTGACTGAAGATGATGAAGGAAATTAACCACATGTGTGAATACTTTTCCATTTATGCCTACAGAAACATCTCCCAAAGACAGATACCAAACATACTTTGAGAAATGACAACATTAAAGTAGCAAATAGAGAGCCTCCAAAAGGGACCAACTTCAAAAGTTGCAATCATTTGGCTATATAAATTCTGGTTCCTTTAAAAAAAGTTTTTAATCCAATAAATTTGTGTATCCCTATTATGTATTAGGCTCTATGTCTCTATGCAGAGACAAAAAAAGATATGTTCCCCATTTCCAGGGAGTTTGCATCTTACTAGAACAGACATATATACATACAAGTAATTACGGAAATCCAATACTTTGTCTTTACCTCATTCAATCCTCAAAAATGGCTGAAGGGTATACTGCCACCATCCACTTTTACAAAGCAATGTATAGAACTTGTGCATTGGATGTAAAGACTTGATTTCACAATTTTACACTTTCAGAGTTTTCTGATCCATGACAGCAAAACAACTAGCCTAACAGCCATTCTGGCTCTTTTCTCCCTCATCAAATTCTTCACAAAACATAGTGGACATAATTTTTCAGGTGACTCTTCATTTTCACATGATCGCACTTTCCTCAAAACAAAAATCAGATTCAAAGTTTACCTTCATTAAAGCTTCACAAAAAGGTTACTGGTATATCCATGTTATTTGAATTGTTAGTTATACTTCCAGGCAGGGACTAAATTTAATGTTATTTAAATCAATTATCTAGATATTACATTCTAATAAAGAGTCTGACGAGCACTCAAAAAATACCACACATGCCCTAACCGGTTTGGCTCAGTGGATAGAGCGTCAGCCTGCGGACTGAAGGGTCCCAGGTTCGATTCCAGTCAAGGGCATGTACCTTGGTTGCAGGCACATCCCCAGTAGGGGGTGTGCAGGAGGCAGCTGATCAATGTTTCTCTCTCATCTATGTTTCTAACTCTCTATCCCTCTCCCTTCCTCTCTGTAAGAAATCAATAAAATATATTTTTTTAAAAATACCACACATGGCCCTAGCTGATTTGGCTCAGTGGATAGAGCGCTGGTCTGCGGACTGAAGGGTCTCGGGTTCCATTCTTGTCAAGGGTTTCAAGCTCCATCCCTAGTAGGGGTGTGTAGGAGGCAGCCGATCAATGATTCTCTCTCATCATTGATGTTTCTATCTCTCTCCCCCTTTCCTTTCCTCTCTGAAATAAATATATATATATATATATGTGTGTGTGTGTGTGTGTGTGTGTGTGTGTATATATACATAATTTTTTTAAAAAAATAATTCACATGTTTCCAAGCCCCAGTTTTTCAAGTCCCAAATCATGTGCCACAATGCTACAAGAGTGACTGTTCTAGCTCTGGAAGGTTTGGCTCAGTGGATAGAGCATCAGCCTGCAGACCAAAGGATCCCAGTTTGATTCCAGTCAAGGTTATGTACCTTGGTTGCAGGCTCTTCCCTGACCCAAGCCTTGGTCGGGGTGCGTGCAGGAGGCAACCAACCGATGTCCCTCACATCGATGTTTCTCTCTGTCTTTCCCTCTTTCTTCCATTCTCCCTAGAAATCAATAGAAAAATATCCTCGGACGAGGATTAACAAAACAAACAAAATAAAAAACAATAAAAAAAAAAAAAGAGTGACTGTTCTAAAACACAATTCAAAGCATGTTGCTCATGCTTTAAAAACCTATTCACGGGCCCAGCAGATGTGGCTCAGTGGTTGAGGGTTGACCTATGAACCAGGAGGTCAAAGTTCTATTCCTGGTCAGGGCACACGCCGGGGTTCCGGGCTCAGTACCCGGTAAGGGGCATACAGGAGGCAGCTGATCAATGATTCTCTCTCATCACTGATGTTTCTATCTTTCTCCCTTCCTCTCTGAAATAAATAAAAATATATATTTTAAAAAGCCATCAACAGTCCTATGCACTGCCACACCTTATAGAATCCATTCAAATTGCTTATAGTTCTGTCACACAAATTCCATAATTTAGCCTTAACCTTTATGCCTCAGTTTTTGACAATATACCTCACAATCTATGATAGATGCTATATTCCAGATAGTCATATTAATGAGCATCTGCAGTCCCAAAAGTGCTGTGCCATTTCACAAATAAATTCTGCATATGCTGTGTTATGTGCTTGTACTGGCCTCAGCCTCATTCCAATGCAAACCCTCATTAGTAAAAGATTTAGCCTTCATGTTTCATCTCCGTGAAGAGTTCCCTAACTTCCACCCTGAAGTTAATCACTCCTTCTTCAATGCTACTGCTGCATCCTTGTAGCTTCTTTTACAACACTAATCAGGTAATATTGTAAGTATTGCCGAAACCGGTTTGGCTCAGTGGATGGAGCGTCGGCCTGCGGACTCGAGGGTCCCGGGTTCGATTCCGGTCAAAGCATGTACCTTGGTTGCGGGCACATCCCCAGTGGGGGGTGTGCAGGAGGCAGCTGATCGATGTTTCTCTCTCATCGATGTTTCTGGCTCTCTGTCCCTCTCTCTTCCTCTCTGTAAAAAAATCAATAAAATATATTTAAAAAAAATATTGTAAGTATTGATTTATATGACTCCTCCATCATAAGTTTATTAATATCCTGTGCATCTAATTTCCTTAGTGCTTCATTTATATAATAAGGCTCAACAACATTGTGAATGAACAAATGGTAAGAAAATTGCAAACTTGCCGAAACCAGTTTGGCTCAGTGGATAAAGCATCGGCCTACGGACTGGAGGGTCCCAGGTTCGATTCCGGTCAAGGGCATGTACCTTGGTTGCGGGCACATCCCCAGTGGGAGGTGTGCAGGAGGCAGCTGATCGATGTCTCTCTCTCATCGATGTTTCTAACTCTCTATCCCTTTCCCTTACTCTCTGTAAAAAATCAATATAATATATATATTTAAAAAAAAAAAAAAAGAAAATTGCAAACTAACTCATAAGAACTGTATATGGTTAGCTAGGAGGATCCAAAAACAAAACCAAAAAGGCTCAGTAGCAATCTTTAAATTTCTGAAGGGAAAATATGAAAAAGACCTGACTTATTCTTTGTGGCTCTACAAGGCAAAATTAGGACCAGGAATATTACAGAGCTACACTGTGCTTCCACATAAAGAACCTTCTAACGATTAATAACACTGCCTTTCGGAAATTGAGCTCCTTGTTGGTGAAAGAATTCAAGTAGAGGCTAAACAATAACACCCATCAGGTGCCTAAAAACTAAGAGTAAAGAGGCAGAAACTTAGCTCTGCGGTTGTTGTTACTTTGTTGTTTTGTTTTGTTGACATTTTGTGCAAGCCTAACCTAGAAGTACTTCCTGAACTGATGATAGAACATATGATACAATCTATGATATATGCTATATTCCAGAGCAAAGTTGAAATCCTTCTTTTCAACCAAGGCAATTGGCTTTTTTTTTTCTACAGGTAGTTATGATGTTTCCATCAAATGGGCAACTAAATTTAAAAAATGTATTTTGGTGGTTTCATATAAGAGCAAAACAAACTTATCTCCTCATTAAAACATGTACCTAGTTATTATTTTATTCAAGAAAGTTTTATAGTGATTATCCTCTAATTTTTTCCTTCAGGCAGTATAATTCTCTGCTGTTTTATTAGTATGCCCAATATTAAAAGTCAACCACTGTTCTACTATTCTTGACTGTATTAATAGGCTTCTGGGAGTATATCACAAAGGTGGACATCATCCTCTGGTTATATGTTCAATTGTTGTGCCAATTATGTTATATAATAATTTATCCATCAAAAGCTTTATTAGTTTTTATTTAACAGATTTTGGTGATCAACACCCAATTCTGAATCACAACAAATCCTTTGTTTTCCAAATAACACCCAATGATTATTTTAAAAAACAACTTAAATTTTAACACTCCTCAAAAACACAGAAAGTTACTCAATTGAGACCTTTTTACTAATTTAAAACTTCAATAACTTATTTCAGAACTTAAATTTTTACAACAGCCGAAACCGGTTTGGCTCAATGGATAGAGCATCGGTCTGCGGACTGAAAGGTCCCAGGTTCGATTCCGGTCAAGGGCATGTACATTGGCTGCGGGCACATCCCTGGTAGGGGGTGTGCAGGAGGCAGCTGGTCGATGATTCTCTCTCATCGATGTTTCTAGCTCTCTATCCCTCTCCTTTCCTCTCTGTAAAAAATCAATAAAACATATTTAAAAAAAAAAAAAATTTTTACAACATATCTTCCTGGTAATGAACAATTATTTTTTTCCTCACGGGTGAGAAATTTTAATTCTGTTCACTAGATTTACCATGGTGCTTGTAATAGAAATTTTTCTTTCAGCACTGGAACTCAAGTAAGAAAACACTGGGTAAAACTGTATATTTTATTTATTTTAAAACTGTATATTTATTTATTTTACCCTTTGATACATGTATTTTTTTAATAATACCTGAATCTATCATACAACGTAAACTTTTAAATCTAAATTAAACCTTATATACAACTGGTTATTAAAAAAAAACATTTCACTTGCACGATATAGCCTATTAAAAGGCCATGAGGGGATGAGGGCATTAGGGAAGTTAAAAGGGGAGAGGCAGACCAGATATCTTTAAAGGAAAGAGGTTGCCAGAAACATCCACAAAGGCACTGAGGTAAGCAGAAAAATAAATATGGAGATAATCTGTAATACTCTGAAGCCCACAGGCGAAAGTACAGAGCTAAATTCCAGCTAACAATTATTCTCTACAATCACTCTCTGTACAAACCTCTTCAAACTCGTTCTCTAACAGTTTCTCCTGTCTCTAACCATACCTCTACATACCTCCACACTCTCCAATTTTATCTTCTTTCTTACCACCTTACCTGGAATTGGAATTGTATAAAAACAAAGTATTTATCTTCAGTTTTATTTTATATTTCCTGTCCTGCTTTTCAAAAGCAGGTAACATGATCACTTTATGCTTGTTTTTAGTGATTTTAGAGGGGAAGCTATATATATACATACATACATACATATATATATATATATATATATATATATATATATATGTATATATATATAATCAATCTGGTTCCTCCTGCATGAATCCTGACTGAGGACCAAATCTGAGACCTGGGTATGTGCCCTGACTGGGAATGAAAACAGGTGACCTTTTGGTGAATGGTACTACACCCAACACTGGCCAGAGTATTATGTTTGTTGTTGTTTTTTAACAAAAAGATTAAACTGTTGTAGTCTTTAAATAACTTTTTCCTGGGACAACAGAAAAGTATTTTACCTACTTGACTATAAGAAGACTACCAATAATCTAGATGAAAACCAGATTTGGAAATTCTAAATAATGGATAGTTGTACATTACAGTATTTGGGAAAATATGAAAAAATAGCACATAATTTGATTTCAAAACTATCATGCTCAGTTCCAAACTTAGAATGTTTTAATCTGTGTATGATTAGAAACAGGCAGATGAAATATTTTTTAACCAAGAAAGTATCCCAAAATAAAATTCAAATTAAAAAGAAACCTCCAGGCTGGCGTGGTTAAGTGGTTGAGCATTGACCTATGAACAAGGAGGTCACAGTTGGATTCCCAGTCAGGGCACATGCAGGGGGGTGGTGGGGGTTTGCAGGCTTGATCCCCAGTAGGGGGTGTGTGGGAGGCAGTAGACTGATGATTCTCTCATCATTGATGTTTCTGTCTCTCTCTCCCTCTCCCTTTCTCTCTCTGAAATTAATAAAAACATTTTAAAAAAAGATAAGTCAACAGCAAAATTCAAAGGTAATCTAAACACATTACCAAGTTCACTGTCAAACTAGCTCTAAGTAGGTATATAACTTGTAGCTTGGTTTCCTAAAGTAAACTCTTAATTTCAAGAGAGAGCCTGCTGAAAACTCAAGAGAGTCACATGGGTTTCCCTCTCTTCCTTTTGGCCACAGAAATAAGTGCAAGGAAGGCTGAAGCAGCAAATTCTAAAGGGGAATAAGCCATGTGTAATGTGCAGGAGTTTTTCTTAAAGGCATGGAAAAGAATTATAACTAGCAGGAGAAGGAAGGAAAATTAGCACCCTTTTTGCTAAGTTGTAAATAAGGAGAGGTAAATGACTCCACATTAAAGAGACCTGAGTGAAGTTTTGTGCGCTCAAGTTAAAGAACAGGCAAGCATGGCTATCTAAATAGCATACAATGAAAGTAAAAGACCCTTCCTACTAATAAAAAGGAAGCTCAGATTTAATTAGGCAGAGATAAATTCTCAATTAGTGAAGGTTAGGAAAATACTTCTACATTTGTATTTGTATCTGTTCTCTGTTGTATCTCTATACTCATCAATTACATTGTACATAACAATGACCCAATTTTAAATAAACAAAGCAATTTGAGATATAAATATATGCTGTAACTTCTTTCAGTAATTACCTCAGGAGACCTGCCTATCAACAATTATTTCAGTAATTATAGTCTGGGAACCACCTGTATCAGAATCACTTGGAAGTACTACTTGGTACATATTTGGATTCCTGCTGGACCCCATCCAAGATGTACTCAATCAAAGGAGATGGGGGGCTCAAGGCATCTGCATTTCTAACCTGCCCCTTCTTCCCCCTATTTAAAACACTAAAGTTTAAGAATTACTGGAGTAGGGTCCAAGCAACTATTAATTAGAACTACCTGGGGACAATGCTTACTGTAGCTAACGGAGTTCCTAGGAAAAATAGCCTCCAAAGGGAATGACTTTCCCTTTCTGAGTAATACATTTAGAGATGGCTAACAGATGGATCACCTCAAAAGCTCCAAATGTTTCCATTTTCCCCCAAAACATTCCTACCACAACATACTAAGTATGAAATGTATGAGTAAGCCAAGTTAAACATTTCATGAACTTAAACTTAAAAATTGGCTTTGCCTGTTTAAGAAAGGTCCTTAAAACAATAAAAGATACAAATAGTTTAATCTTTCTCAACATCCCCTCCTTTTAGTTCCTTCTCAAATTTGTTTTAGTCAAAGTTTCGAGACTTCTGGAAATTTTATATCACTACACTAGAGTCCATTTTAACACCCATCTAATCCAAAATAAAATTTATGTTTAAAATCTACTACACAAATTGTGTAATGTTTCTTCAGGTAGTATACATAAAATTCATTCGTCTCTTCCTTTCTTAAAACCAGTGGATTTTAGCGATGGGATTGGGGAAGGGACAGTGGTGGTCTTGCTGTAGTTTAAATAATGACATTTGAATCCTCACTATATGCCATATAATAAATACAAAGCACTTAGAATACTACCTCATTTAACCCTCATGACAATCCCATGTGGTAGGTATCACTATCATCCCCATTTTATGGAGGAGTTGCTTACGGTCCAGAGAGGTCAAGTAACATGTCCATAATTACACAACTAGTAATCGAATTTAAACTCAGGCACTTATCTAACTTCATAACTAGAATTTTTAACCACTACAATCTCCTGTAGTTTGAAGATGTCACCTGCCAAAAGAAAGTACCCTGAATTCGACTAGGTAGAGGTTGTGGATTCTGGAGAATCTAATTTTTTAAAAAATGTGCTTTTAGGAGATTTTGAAGTTTAACAAAGGCTAAGAACTATTGCACTATTAGTTCACCAAAGTCAAGCACTGGCCACCTTTGAGAAATAACTCATGGTCATAAAGTTCAAGCCTCAAATTCTAGTTCATTGATTAATTAGAATTTACTTACTACACCTCTCATCCCCCGTACCCTCTCCCATTCCAAAGAAGTAGAAGAAAAAAAATCTAGCATTTTCTAAAGAAAAAAATTAGAGCTGCTAGCAAATAAAATATTTCATTGGCAACAGCACTGTCGGTTTTCCATAGGGTATTAAACACTGCATAAAGTGATCCCTGAAGTTCCTTCTACTTTAAACATTTTTGACTTTACAGTAAAACACAACTGCTCCCCAAATAAAAACGCTTTAGTCAATAACCCCATGCCAAATAGTGTGAGGTTTAAGTAACAGAATATACAGCAGGTCCTTGAATAACATTGATGAAATGCCAAGATACTGTAGGACCTTAACTCTTGTTTATATCAATTAACCTAGACTAAAATTGGTTTTGTTATGCACCGTTTCACTTAAAGTTTTGCAACCTATTGAAGATGTTAAGTGAGGACTTACTGTACAGATGTTGCTTTCTAAGTTGTGACAAATGTACTACAGTAATATGATGTTGACAATATGGGAACAGGGTGAGCAGTATGGGAGAACTCTCTGTATGTAATATCTGTGTAACTTTTCTGCAAATCTAAAACTATTCTAAAATAAAAAATATTTTAAAAAAATCTATGTCCATTTTGAGTAATACAGAAAATTTCTACTGAACAACAACTAACTCCAAGTTAATATTGGAGGAATAGTCTGCTTTGCTTACTGAGGTATAATGTTAAAATATGAACACTTTAACATTTCAAAATGATATGTTTGAGCTCTTAAAATTATCTTAGTCCCACAAAAATTGGAGTTTCCCAAAACCATTCTACCATATTTATATTCATATTAGAGGCCCAAGTGCATGAAAATTCATGCACTGGGGGAAGGAGGAGGGTCCCTCAGCCCGGCCTGCCCCCTCTCACAGTCTGGGAGCTCTCATGGGCGGGAGGCAACCCAATGATCAGGGGAAGGTGATGCCCCATCACACCTCTGCTGCTGCCACTGCCGGCAGCGCAAGCCTCAGCTGGCCCTGGTTACCTGAGCCTCAGGCGGCCCTGGGCGGCTGGGCAGCCGCCATCCGAGACTTGCCTGCGCCTTGGGCCAGCCCTGCCCCACCGTGCGCCTGTCGCCCCCTGGGCTGGGCTGAAAGGACTGTGGGAATCCGGTAGCAGGCACAAGGAGCGGCTGGACCTGCCTGAAGGTGGGTCCGGCCGCACTGCATGCCTGCCAACCCCCCGGTGGAGCTGAAATGACTGGGGACTCCGGCAGGGCTGAGGAGACTGGGCGCCTCCATCTTGTGGCTATGGGTGCCACCATCTTTCTGACGGTGTGATGGTCAATTTGCATATTTCCTCTTTATTAGATAGGATTATCATATCTCTAACCATCCACCTTAAAACCATGACTGAATTCCTTGAACTAATGCTGGACTTCCCACGGTTTAGTGTAAGTCCCTATTCCCTATAGTGTTTTGTGGTTGGTTGTTTTATTTATTATTATTTTATTTGTATTTTTTTTAAGAAAATACTGAATCTCAGGGAAGGAGTTGGGATGGGAGTCAGACACAGGGAAAAGATTTTTTTTAAGTTTTTATCTCCTCCTCACGGATGAGATGATGACAGTGAGGGTAGTAGTGCCTACCTAGCATTTCAAAACTTTTATAGACAGGAAAGGGCTAAGGATCAGAAGGAATGTTACTTCTAGGTCTCCCACTGTCAAGTCACAATAAACACAGAGATGCCCCTGTGAAGCTGAGGCAAGCCCCCAAGAAGGAAAGAACTACAATACACCTCATCTGGAAGGGAGAGGAAGCAGGAGGTCATGACCGTGGTCCCATCCTGAACCAAATTCCTTCCTTTCCCATAACATTTCTGCCCCAGTCAATGAAGCTCCTGCCAATGATGTATCTAACGGAACATAACTTTCTAGTAATAGATATATTGCTGTAAAATGTTCCCCTTTACTAAGGTAAAACAAACCTGAGCTATTCTTTAGAAGTATTTCTGTTACAGGAAAGAGAGAATGCAGGAAGAAGGAAAAGATGGAAGATAATCAGGTGGGAGAGAAAAGAGCCCCAGGTCAACAGCAGTTGTGATGGAATGTAAACGTGAACTGAAAACTAGGAATCCTGGTTTCCTGGTTTATAATCCCAGATCTGCCATTAGCTAACTAAACCAGACAGTGAACTTCCTCATCAAAAAATGAAGTAAGGGCTGCACCTAAAAATTCTAAGGGTTGCACCTAAGAATAAGAATACATCCTAGAACAAGATGTCCCCCCAAAGGGCTTCAGAGCTTCAGAGTTGAGAATACTTGTGCACAGGAAGAAAAAAGCCTCTTAGGTTGCAGGAACAAGGAAAATTTCTGATTATTCTGCCTGGGGATGGAAGATTGTTCAAAATTACTAGGTACAAATTAGTACTTATAGAACAGTAGAAGGAGAGTCCATGCAAGTTGCCAATTCAACACAACCTGAGTGGGGTTCTTTATACCAGCGCTAGGTATTAGAGATTCAGAGATGAATGTCATAGTCTCTGCCTTTAATGTGTTCAGAATCCAGTAAAGGTTTTGGACAAACACTAGGAGAAAAACTGTGCCTGTCTGACACTCTCCTTTCCCATTAATGTTATATGAAGGGCTCAATGACACCTAGAATCTTCACAGATTGCAATTAAGAAAAATGAGGCTTAAAGAAATTAACTTCAGGGTACTAAGTTTTCTAACTTCAAACCCAGTGGTCTGATACACATGATTAGTGTGGCCATATGAATGTCAACTAGCTACATTAATTAAAATCCTATTAACCTAGAGGATAAAGAAAAATTTAAAAATTGTATCAAAATTCCTGCCTACAGTTAACAATATGAAAGCCTTTTATAATAGATGTGCCTTATTATTCATTAATTGCAATGCATAATCCCCACTAGTGTGTACTCCACCTCCAAGTTAAAGATCATAACCATTGTCCAAACCATCCCTATTCCCAATGGGTGGTGTTGAGCAAGTACTCTGGGTACAATAGTTGAATCAGTGATCTCCAAAGCCCCTCCCAGGTTTAAAATTACCTGACACCTGACATCAAAACATGACCAATAAACACATAAAGGCCACACAAGGTCACAAATATATACACTTAACTCATCTAGAGAGTTTTTAAAATTCTGCCACTACAAGCTTTAAATATATATATATATATTTTAAAATATATTTTATTGATTTTTTACAGAGAAAGGGAGAGGAAGAGAGAGCCAGAAACATTGATGAGAGAGAAACATCAATCAGCTGCCTCCTGCACACCCCCCACTGGGGATGTGCCCCCAACCAAGGCACACGGCCCTGACTGGAATCGAACCTGGGACCCCTGAGTCCGCAGGCCGACGCTCCATCCACCGAGCCAAACCTGTCAGGACAAGCTTTAAGTACCGTATATTTTTGCAACTACAGGCACAAATGCAGATCTTACTACTCTATATATTTTGTCCTATGAGTAACAAAAAATTAGGATTTCCCAATCTTGATTTAAACAACTTTATAACTTATTTGTAAATTTATACAAGCCGGGAAAATAAGGGATAATAAAATAGAAAAAAGAATAAGAAATATTAATTACAATCAGAAAATTGTGACTGTGTCTACAATGCACACTAATTGTATAATCCTCTAAACTTGAGCTGTAGAATTTGTTTATTTCTGCTGTTTGCGAAGATCCCTGAAAAAGGAACAAAAACACAGGAGAGAGAACTCTGAAAGAGAGGGTTTTACAAATTGGGAATACTTTCCCATTTGCTTATAGATTTTAAAAAAAAAAAGCGGGTCAAAATCTAACTCAAGGGAGATTGCTTTTGCTCTTCACTGATGTGCATTAAGATGGGTACTTTTTGACTATTTACTTATCCCTGGCAAACCAACAAGGCACCATTCTGAAATCTGGAATGTCCAGGACCATAATTTAATTTCAAGAAAAGCAGGTCAAATGACATAAATAATACCGTAAAAACTTAAAATGAAATTGCTGAAAAAAAGTGGAGGGCTATCTGACAGAAGTAGAGAAGAGGGATTTTCTAGATTAAACTGACATCGTAATTTGGCTTAGGCTGGGATCAAATTCTAAACACCAAACTGAATTTGAATAAAGGCCACTGGGATGTGTGTGTGTGGGGGGGGGGGACGGGGACGGTTAAGCACTGTGAAATACAACCTCTTCTAATTTCAAGAATTCCCAAACTATTTGAATGGATTTGATTCCACGTAGACAGCTGTGCAAAATGATTTCTCTTTCTCTATCACAATCACAAACCTACACACACTGCCCCCCTTCCCCCACATCCTATTCCTTGTAGTACGATTTAAAAAAAAAAAAATGGGGACGGAGTAGGCTGTCTGCTTTCTCAGAAGAGGCAAAACTGTAGATTGGGCACTACCAGGCTGGCAGGTACCGAATAACAAAAACCAGGTGTGAACGGCAGGTACAGACAGCCTCCGGGCCACAGGGGCACAGAGAGGTCCGCTCCCCGGAGCTCACGGGGACAGACAGCACAAGGCAGACCCAGTTCCCCTTCCCCGGTGACAAAAATCAAAGCTCAGTCCAGGCGCCAGCGAGAGCCCGGCGGAGGCGGCCCCCAGCCGCGCTCGGCCAGCACGCGGCCCGGCCCGAACACGCCCCGCGCCCTGCGCAGCCAGCGCTGTACCTGGCAAAGAAGTCGGCGAAGCCGCCGCTCCGTCGAGCCCGGGCCGAGGTCCCCGCGGGGCCCTGCTCCGCGACGGACGAGGGCACCGGCGGCCCCGCCGGGGGCAGGTGGTCACGGGCGCTCTGGCGGCGGCTCACCTCGAACGTGTTCCGCGAGTTCAGGTGGACGTCGGAGAAGCCGGAGCGCGGCTCCGCGCCTGCGCCCCCTCTAGTCCTCTCGGCCGAGGTGGCGGGGGACGCGCCTTCCTCGGGACCCCCGGCTCCGGCTCCCGGCGGCTCCGAGTCCTCGCTGCTGCTGCCGCCGCCGCTGGCTGGGCTGTCCTCCGCCGCCGCCAGGCAGCAGCTCCGCAGCGGGTCCTCGAGCGGTGTGGCCCAGTCGGACCGGCGGCCCGCAGCGTCCGAGCCCTCGTCGCCGGGCCCCTCCAGGTGGAGGCGGTGGTGGCGTGGATCCCGACCGCCGGCGCGCGCCAGCCCGCGAGCCTCCTGCAGGTCGCGACAGTCCCGGCCCGGCAGAAAGCCCGAGTCCCCGTTGGTCATGCCTCCGTGCCGCGGCGCGCTGGCATCCGCCGCCTCCGCGCCTCGGTGCTTGGAGCCCGGGGCTTGGTGCGGGGCTGCCGAGGGCGCGGGAGCGCGGCACGGGCCGGCGGGGAGCGGACAGGAGCACAGCCCGGGCTCCAGCTGCCCCCCGGCCGCCGCGAGGTAACGCCGAAGGAGCTGCTGAGGCGGCGTTTCCTCCTCCTCCTCCCCCTCCTCCGGCGGCTCCACAGCGCCGACGCCTCCGCCAAAGCCGCCCGTGGCCCGGATCATCTTCCCGTCCTGGCCCGCCGACTCGGGCGCCGGCACGGGGAGTAACTTGGGGTTTCTTCCCGAGCAGGCTCCGGCATCCTCCGGACCCACCATCTGAGCCGGGTGAGCGCCGCCCGAGGAGGCGGCGGAAGAGTCCCCGGCGCAGGCTCGGCCCGGGTACAGCCCTAGGTGCCGGGGCCGCGGCGGCCGCCGCCGCAACCTTCCCAGGCCCACCCCTCCCACCCGGGGTTCGGGCAGTTGCGGGAGGGCGGGCCAGTGCCTGGGTGTGCGCACGCGCAAAAGCCGGACCGGTCAAGCCCGGACCGGGAGATTCCGCGAACCATAGAGACGCCAGCTAGAGGGGCCCGCTCCCAAACACTCGGGCGGCCAATCTGGGATCCGCCATCTGGATGGTGGAGGTTGGTTGGTCCGCTCCGAGTCTGACAGTTCTTACAGGAGCACGGGTATGGCTCGCTTAGCAAAAATTAAGTACTCGACGTACTTAATTTATAGGAGACTACAAGGTGTTAGGTCCTTCCAGCTCTAATTACCCTTTTACATCCATCTTCTCCATCACCATTGCCACAATTTAGGGCTTCATCTCCTCACGTCAACACCCTCCCGTCTTCACTTCATCTTCCCAAATACTACTGAAGTTATCTTATCTAGCACCACGCTTCATCGCATCGCTTTCCTTAAAGATTTCCTTTATCACTCAAGGAGGGAGAGGAAGTAGGCAGAGAGGGGCTATTGAAATAATTCCAGCATCCTGTGAAAACGGATTAAAATGGGGTGATAATCATTGAGTGGAAATGAAGTGTGTTTAAGAAGAGGGAGGAACCAGCAATGACTACAAAACCTTTTGAGATGGAAACTGATGTGGTTTGAAGAAATAGGGATTGGAAAAAGTTTTATTAATAGGGGAAATATATCTGGTAAAGTAAAAGACACAGACTATCCAGCATCTAGTTAGAAGTCTAAAACTTGAGCTAGAACTTAGATGGACATGCAAATTGAAGTCATCTGCATAATGAGTGACAGCATCTAAGGAAGAAAGAATAAAGATGGAGGTACAGCAGAGACTCAAAAGTGTCATTTCAGCATAAACAAAGAAGTTGTATTGGAAAGGATAAAAGAGGCACTACTTGTGGATAAAATGAAGCAGCAAATATAGACCACTCATTCTAAAAGTATGTCAATGAAAGAGAGGGCAGAAATAGAATTCAGCAGTAGAGGAAGCAGCATTGTCAATCTGTAAAAGCCTTTCTTATAAATATACTGTATATCCATATACACAAAAAGAGTGGATATAACCTATATATGAGTGGTAATACATGTGCTTTTTAAAAAAGGACATCCAGTCACCTCAAGCTCAATATGTCCAAGTGTAAACTCACAAATGCCTCCTCCGAAATTGCTCCTATTGAAGCATTCCATATATCACTGAATGACAGTATTATATCATTATCTTATCTCATTAGCCAAGTGTAGTGGATGTGGACTGCATTGTGTCCCTCAAAAAGTTATGTGCAAGTCGTAACCCCCAGTACCTGTGACTTTATTTAGAAAAGCATTCTTCAGATGCAAGTATGGTAATGCTCTCAAAATTAAATAATCCTGGATTGGACATCCTCCCTCTCCTCATAGAGCTAAGAATTTGGTGCCCTCATATAAGACAGAAGCACAGGGAAGTCCATGTGAAGACAGGAGCAGAGATGAAAGTGATGCATCTACAAGCCAAGGAACACAAAAAATTGCGGACAGATACCATAAGTTAGGAGAGAGACATGAAATAAATTCTTAGAGCCTTCGGAAAAAATCAATCCCACCAACACCTTGATTTCAGATTTCTAGTCTCCAAAACTGCAAGAGAACAACTTTTTGTTGTTTTAAGCTACCAAGTTGTGGTAATTTGTTATCACAGCCCCAGGAAACTAATACATCAAGTACTCATTAAAGTCTGTTGTATCTCTATCTTTATGTTTAATCATATAATAGTGTTATCAGCTATGCTAACCATTTTTTTACATTAGATCCTCTGAAATGAGATAACTGAAAGATGCTTACAAACTTTCAGCTGCAAGATGAATAAGGGCTGAGGATCCAATGCAAATGTCTTAAATTTATTCACTTCACATTATTTCCTCCCACCCAGACTAATTTGCCATCATCTCATTCCTAGGTGACAGAATTAACCTCCAATCATTCTCCGCACATTCACCAGGGGCCACATCCAAATAATTCTCCATGCTGCAGCCAAAGTACTTTTTAAAAAATATATATTTTATTGATTTTTTACAGAGAGGAAGGGAGAGGGATAGAGAGACAGAAACATCGATGAGAGAGAAACATCAATCAGCTGCCTCCTGCAGCCCCCCCCCCCCCACTGGAGACGTGCTCGCAACCAAGGTACATGCCCTTGACTGGAATCAAACCTGGGACCCTTCAGTCCGCAGGCCGACGCTCTATCCACTGAGCCAAACTGGTTAGGGCCAAAGTACTTTTTTATAAACACAAATCTGATGTCAGTGTCCTGCTTTTTTAGTCATCATTGTATTAACATTTCAACTTTTTAAAAGAAACACCTTTTCCTTAGTTTTCCATTACTCTGTTTCCTTTTTTTCTCCTACATTTCTGGCTGTTTCTTCTAAGTACTCTTAGGGAGGGTTCTTCCTTAATCAAAATGTAGTGGCTTCCTATTTTCTTAACCCTAGAGACAAAATCTTTTTTCATGACCTATTAAGCTCTTTATGGTCTATTTCCTAGCCTCCTCTCCCACTTTTCTCCCAGATGCCCTGAATTTCAGTTACATTGGCCTTCTTTTCATTCTAGCTGCTACAAAGCTGTTTCTCCAAGATTGTATAGCTAGAATGTTTCCCAAGATGATCTGGGTCTTCGTTGTATACATCTCCAGCCTCATCTCACATTTATCTTCTCATCATGTTTCAGACACATGGCCCTTTTCTCTGTTTCTGAAATTGTGTGCTAAGTAAGCCCTTTCTCCCTAAGGATCTTTGTGCATGAGAGGACTTTTCCCCACCTTGTCAATCTATCTTCTACTCTTACTTCAGGACTCAGTTTGTTTTTTAAATGGGTTTTAGAAGAGAGGGAGAAAGATGGTGTGTGGGGGGCGGGGGGAGGGAGAGAAACATCGATTTGTTGTTCCACTTACTTGTGAATTCAATGGTTGATTCTTGTATGAGCCCTGACTGGGATCAAACCAGCAACCTTGGCATATTGGGACAACACTCTAACCCAGTGGTCGCCAACCGGAGTTCCGTGAAGTCCAAAAGGTTGGTGACTGCTGGTTTAAGGAAACCTTTGGAGCAGTGGTCGCCAACCGGTGGTCTGAGGACCACTGGTGGTCCATGAGTTCCGAAAGTAACCAACTGAGCTACCCAGTCAGGGCAGGACTCAGTTTTAATGCCAGCTTCTCAGAGAAGCCTTCTTTGACCTCTCCTCCAATTGCTTAGATTTGTTATGTTTTTATAACACACTTTTTCTTTGTAATCAATATTACAGCTACAATTTTGTTTTTTGGGGGACTAGTATTTGTATACACACACACACACACACACACACACACACACACACACACTACAATGCAAGCTCTGCAAGGAGAGGGAGTGTGTCTGTTTTGTTCATCTTTTTAGCAATAGTATCCAGCACACTGCCAAGCACATAGTAACTGTTCAATAAGCAGTTATTAAAGAAATAGATGAATAAGCAGATGTGTCTATCAAAATAAAATGTGTCTATCAGAATAAAACTATCAAAATATGTGTCTAGTCCCCAAGAAATTCTCAACTCAACAGATTAAGCATATCTGTAATCCTCAAGACCATGATTCAGAAACTGCCTGATGCTGATTTCTATTTATACTCTTGGATACATGCAATTTCATCTTTTATGGATGAATGTTTAACCCAAATGATTTGTTTTGTGTGAGTATGCACTACTGAAACATAAAATAACCATGGGTTGTCCTCTTATATACTGGTCTGAAAGCTGTGAGTCTTTGTTGATGAACTGATTAAATAAAAATGTGATAAGTATGTTCATTTGAAAATCAGTTGACAGGACGTGGAATATATTTGGTATCAAAATCCAAATGAAAATTCTGCAAAGCAATGGGATGAACAATCTTCTGTGGGACCATGTGACTTGTATTGCTACTGAATTCATCTTCAACTTCCACAAATGGTTTAAAAATTCCATGCATGCCTGGTAAAGCCTCAGCTGGTAAAAGAGGATGACTAGGACTAAGGTTGTGGATTATAGTTAGATTACAAGCATTGAAAGGATGACTATTGCAGATTAACTCAACAGGATGAGATATATGTCAGAAATGAATGATAGAAGATCACAGAGCAGCTGCTGTTTGGTGAGCCACAGGGAGACAGCCACAAACCAAGTTTGGGCATCGTCCCATGCACCAAAAGATTACTGATTCAACGCGAATCCCATTCAGGGCACATGGGTTCCAGCACATGCCCAGGTTTCAGGCTGGATCCCCAGTAGGGGGCATGCATGAGGCAGCCAATGTTCCTTCCACTCTCACATTGATGTTTCTCTTTCTCTGTCCCTCTCCCTTCCCCTCTCTCAAAAATTAATTAAAATATTATTTAAAAAAAAAAGAAAGAAGAAAAGAGACAAATGCACACTGGTCCTTGTGGAATAAACTGACACTACATGTCAGGAGGCCAGGTATGGTTACTCCTGGGATTCTGTCAGAAGGAAATCACTTAAAAGGATAAAATAAAAGCTATACAAATGTGCTCATAGAAAAATATTAAGTAGTTAGAAATTAGAAGTTACCTAAATTGTCAATAATGTGGGAAGTGTAGGAAAAACTAGGTATATCAAATATTTCTAGAGAAATATGAAAATAATTAAAATTATTGAAATATGAGGATAGTTTATAAATAATATTAAAAAGTAGAGACATGCCGAAACCGGTTTGGCTCAGTGGATAGAGCGTCGGCTTGTGGACTCAAGGGTCCCGGGTTCGATTCCGGTCAAGGGCATGTACCTTGGTTGCGGGCACATCCCCAGTAGGGTGTGTGCAAGAGGCAGCTGATCGATGTATCTTTCTCATCGATGTTTCTAACTCTCTATCCCTCTCTCTTCCTCTCTGTAAAAAATCAATAAAATAAAAAGAAAATAAATAAAAAGTAGAGACATAATTGCATATCATAATTACAATTATGTATAAAACTGCATATGTAGCTTGATAAAGGTCAAAAGGACAGACATGAAAAGAGAATGATGGAATTTGTTTAGATTTTTTATACTTTTCCTTTTTGTCATATTTTAAAAAGTGATTAAATGGGAACTCTTTAAAATGATTCTCTAAAATTAATTTCCAAATACATGCCATAGTGAATTGTGAAGAAACAAGAGTTGCAACTATTTTTTTAGGCTGTAAGATAGCATTGAGCTAAATTTGGAGGACAAAGCATTCACAAGCCTATACTTAAAAATTATAGACAGACTTCCAAAAACAATGACAGATTCTGCAAATATTTCCTGCTACTACAATCAAGTGAGAGTTCTCAAGAAATTCAGTATGAGGAGAACTAAAGTTTGTCAAGTGTTAGTGTTTTCAGAAATGTTTGGGGCCAGACCTAAAGTAAGTTATCTTGATTACAAAAGTATCACAGAAAGCCATTTGGCAATAGAACAAAAGCCACAATTCCATCACCCAGAAATTGTCAATTTTAATATTAATATTTTTCCTTAATTTATCTTTATTGTTGAAAGTATTTCACCCCTCTTCCCCATTAACCACCTCTGCCCCCACCTCCACCCCACTCCCCCTGCTCCCCAGGTCTTCCCTGCATGACTGTTTGTCCATGGGCTATGCAATATCCTATATAATAAAGAGGTAATATGCAAACTGACTGTCACTCCAACACACAAGATGGCCGCCCCCATGTGGTCAAAGATGGCTTCCCCCATGTGGACACAAGATGGCCACCACAAGATGGCCGGCAGGGAGGGCAGTTGTGGGTGATCAGGCCAGCAGGGGAGGGCAGTTGGGAGGGACCAGGCCTGCAAGGGAGGGCAGTTGGGGGCAATCAGGCCTGTAGGGGAGGGCAGTTGGGGGGGGACCCAGGCCTGCAGGGGAGGGCAGTTGGGGGGGACCAATCCTGCAAGGGAGGGCAGTTGGGGGGGACCCAGGCCTGCAGGGGAGGTCAGTTACAGGTGACTGGGCCAGCAGGGGAGGGCAGTTGGGGGCAATCAGGCCTGCAGGGGAGGGTACTTGGGGGGGACCAGGCTGGCAAGAGAGGAAAGTTAGGGGTGACCGGGCCAGCAGGGGAGGGCAGTTGGGGGCGACCAGGCCTGCAGGGGAGAACAGTTAGGGGCTACCAGGCTGGCAAGGGAGGGCAGTTAGGGGTGACCAGGCCAGCAGGGGAGGGCAGTTGGGGGCAACCAGGCCTGCAGGGGAGGACAGTTAGGGCCTCCAGGCTGGCAAGGGAGGGCAGTTAGGAGTGACCAGGCCGGCAGGGGAGGGCAGTTGGGGGCAATCGGGCCGGCAGGGGAGCAGTTAGGTGTTGATCAGGCTGGCAGGGACTGGTTAGGGCAGTGATGGCGAACCTATGACACGCATGTCAGCACTGACACGCGTAGCCATTTCTGATGACTTGCGGCCGCTGAGGTGGCCACATGCCGAGGATGAAACATTTGCGAAATAATGTTTTTTCCTCAAAGTGACACACTACCTGAGTTATGCTCAGTTTTTTGGCGAAGTTTGACACACCAAGCTCAAAAGGTTGCTCATCACTGGGTTAGGGGGTGATCAGACTGGCAGGCAGAAGCGGTTAGGGGAAATCAGGCAGGCAGGCAGGTAAGCGATTGGGAGCCAGCAGTCCCATATTGGAGAGGGTGCAGGCTGGGCTGAGGGACACCCCCCCCCCCCCACCCCCCGTGCACAAATTTTGTGCACCGGGCCTTTAGTATTCATATAAGTTTTTTGGTTCATCTCTTCCCACCTGAAATACATCAGTCTGTTGCATGCTTCAGTGTCTCTGGATCTATTTTGTTCATCAGTTTATTTTGTTCATTAAATTCCAATTATAAGTGAGATCATGTGATTCTCTGACTGGCTTATTTCACTTATCATAATACTCTCCAGTTCTCTCCATGCTATCTCAAAGGGTAAAAGATTCTTTTTTTTTTTTTTTTTTACAGCTGAATAGTATTCCATTGTGTAAATATATATCAGTTTTTTAATCCACTCATCTATTGCTGGGCACTTGGGCTGTTTCCAGATCTTAGATATTGTAAATAATGCTGCTATTAACATAGGGGTCCATATATCCTTTCTGATTGGTGTTTTAGGTTTCTAGAAGTGGGATCACTGTGTCAAATGGTGGTTCTATTTTTAATTTTTTGAGGAAACGCCACATTGTTTTCCATAGTAGTACAAACTGAAAAGGAAACCCACTGCATGGGATAACATATTTGCCAATGATACATCTGATAAGGGGTTAATTTTCAAAATATTGGTATATAAAGTACTCATACAATTCAACAAAAGGAGGACAAACAACCCAATTAAAAAATGGGCAGGGGACCTAAATAGACACTTCTCCAAAGAGAACATACAAATGGCCAAGAGACATATGAAAAAATAATCAACATCACTAATTATCAGAGAGATGCAAATTAAAACTACAATGCGGTGCCACTTCACAGCTGTCAGAATGGCTACCATTAATAAATCAACAAACAACAAGTACTGGCGAGGATGTGGAGAAAAAGGAATCTTACTACACTGCTGGTGGGAATGCAGATTGCTTAAAAATTTTTTTTTAATTACAGTAGTTTTTAAAAAAATATTTTTTTATTGATTTCAGAGAGGAAGGGAGAGGGGAGAGAGAGATAGAAATATTAATGATGAGAGAGAATCATTGATCCGCTGCCTCCCGCATACCCCACACTGGGGATCGAGCCCACAACCTGAGCATGTGCCCTTGACTGTAATGGAACCCGTGACCTTTCAGTCTGCAAGTTGACGCTCTATCCACTGAGCCAAACCAGCTAGGGCAGACAGCTTCAATTTTAATATTAATTGAATATTAATTTTATACTCCTTTACTGATTATTTAATTTGCTGTGTTGTTTCCCATTCTGTGGATGAAATAAGTATATCTAACCAATTCCATTATTGGACATTTAAAAAAATAAATTTTATTGATTTTTTACAGAGAGGAAGAGAGAGGGACAGAGAGTTAGAAACATTGATGAGAGAGAAACATCGATCAGCTGCCTCTTGCTCACCCCCCACTGGGGATGTGCCCGCAACCAAGGTCCATGCCCTTGACCGGAATCAAACCTGGGACCCTTCAGTTCGCAGGATGACGCTCTATCCACTGAGCCAAACCGGTCAGGGCTGGACATTTTGATGGTTCCCAACTGTTTACTATTATAAATACTTTTGTGGTTTAATTCCTTGTATATACATATTCATACATATCTTTGGTTATTTTCTCTGGAAAATTGATTAGAAATGGGATTGATAAGGGAAATGACATAAACATACATTTTACTTTTTATTATACTTGAAGCCAAAGATTTTGCATTGCTTTACATGTTTTCTTCCTATATCCAATTAAATCTCCTTTCTACCCTAATTTTCATCCATCCTCCAAAACTCATTTTCAAGCTCTATTTTCCAAGACAATTTCAGTACCAATTTGGTAAGTCCTACAATGCTCACTGATCTCCTACATATTTTATTATTTTTAATTTTGAAATAATTTGAGACTTACAAAAATTTACAAAAGCAGTGCAAAGATTTCCATTTGCTCTTAATTTCGAGTTTCCAAAAATTAACAGCTAATATAAACACAATACAATTATCAAAATAAAGAAATTAACATTGCTATAGTACTATTATCTAACCTACAGATTAGATATTCAAATTTTAGATTAGTTATTCAAATTTTTCTTTTTGTCCCACTAATGTCCTAGATCTGGTGTAGGATCAACAATTTTTAGTTTTCACATCTCCTTCTATCTCTCCAAAGCAGAACAGTTTCTCAGTCTTTTTCTTCCATGACTTCAAGGCCAGCTTCATGGGCATGCTACCCGTTCAGTTGCACAGGGGTCCCCTACACATTTTCTTTAATGCTCTGCTGCTGCTGTCTTGAAATTCTTAATCACTTTTGAAGAAGGAACCTCATATTTTAATTTGAACTGGGCTCTGTAAATTATGTAGCTGATCCTGACTGACCTTGACACTTTTGTAACATGTCCCTCAGTTTAGGTTGGGCTAATTGCTTCCTCATAATTAAATTCAGGTGTTGTATTTTTGGTAAGAACACCACAAAAGTGACATTGTGTCCTCCTCAGTGCATTTTATCAGGAAGCTCATGATGTTGGTTTATTCCAATCCTGGTGATACTAACTTTAATAACTTATTCAAAATAGTGCCTGTCAGGTTTCTGCACTGTAAGTTACTATTTTGTCCTTTGATGCATATTTTCAAATTGCTCTCCAGGAAAACTGCAATTTTACATTTCCCATCTGCCCATCTGAATTCCCTCCTCCTCCACCTGGTTTCCATATTACATAGCCATTTACATTTCTTTTCTCTTTTTTTGCCATTTATATTTCTTTTGAGAATATGTATAAAATTTCTTTGGCTCAACCTGCTTCTAGTCCACCTTACTGACTAGATAATCCTAAGAAATATTTGTGAATTGAAAGTGTACAACTATAGGCTAAGAGATCATTTTACGGTACTTTAAATGTTTAGGAAAAGACAACAGAAATCTCCTTTAAAAGATGGCCATTATCTTTAGTATATAACTGTGTACTGTGAATTCCTGAAGGGGATGTGATAAACTGGATCTGGATTTAGGCTACTGGATACTGGATTTAGGCTACTGGCTGTTTGCTCACAATGGGTTTGTGAACTATAAAAGGGGTAAAGAGAAAAAGTAATTGAAAAGAAGAATCCAGATGCTCTGTTGAAGAGGACTGGGATGTAACAGAAAACCTCTGATGACTGCAGCTACTCTGGAGATCCAGTTGGCATGACGTAGTCAAATCAAATGCATGCATAACCTACGACCCAGCAATTCCACTCCTGGATATACCCTTCAAAGGAATTTCCTCACATTGATGTTTCTCTCTCTCCTTTCCTCTCTCTCTAAAATCAATGAAAACATAACCAAAAGTGAGGATTTTTTTAAAAGTACATGTACATATACAAAACCTTATATTTGAAAAATATATATTTTCAAAAGGACAGAAATTTTTAAAATTTATGTTAAATGCATTAAAATGTTTGCCTAGGCAGCAAAATCTCAAACATATGCTGAAGCAATATCTTCACTGATACAGCTCCTAGGGCAATGGAAACTAAAGAGAAAATAAACAAATGGGACTACATCAAAATAAAAAGCTTCTGCATAGCAAAAGAAACCATCAACAAAACAACAAGAAAGCCCACTGTATGGGATAACATATTTGCCAATGTTATCACTGATAAGGGTTTAATCTCCAACATTTACAGGGGGCTCATACAACTTAATAAAGGGAAGATAAACAACCCAATCAAAAAATGGGCAGCCCTGGCTGGTTTGGCTCAGTGGATAAAGCGTCGGCCTGCAGACTGAAGGGTCCCAGGTTCGATTCCGGTCAAGGGCACAAGCCTGGGTTGCAGGCTCGAACCCCAGTGGGGGCATGCAGGAAGCAGCCAATCAATGATTCCCTCTCATCATTGATGTTTCTATCTCTCTCCCTCTCCCTTCCTCTCTGAAATCAATTTAAAAAATTATTTTTAAAAAAGGGGGGCAACAGACCTAAATAGATAGTTTTCGAAAGAGGCCATAAGGAAGGCCAAGAGACATATGAAAACATGCTGAAAGTCACTAATCATCTCGAGAGATGCAAATCAAAACGACAATGCGGTAGCATCTCACACCTGTCAGAATGGCTGGTGAGGATGCGGAGAAAAAGGAACCCTCATGCACTGCTGGTGGGAATGCAGCCTGGTGCAGACACTGTAAAGAACAGTATGGAGTTTCCTCAAAAAACTAAAAATGGAACTCCCATTTGACCTAGTGATCCCACTTCTAGGAATATATCCTAAGAAACTAGGACACCAATCAGAAAGGATATATGCACCCCTATGTTCATAGCAGCACAATTCACAATAGCTGAGATTTGGAAACAGCCTTAAGTGCCCATCAGCAGATGAGTGGATTAGAAAGCTGTGGTACATATACACAATTGAATACTATGCTGCTATAAAAAAGAAGGGATTCTTACCATTTGCAACAGCATGGATGGAACTGGAGAGCATTATGCTAAGTGAAATAAGCCAGTCAGAGAAAGATAAATATCACATGATCTCACTCATTTGTGGAATATAATGAACAACATAAACTGATGAACAAAAACAGATCCGGAGACAGAGAAGCAACAATCAGACAGTCAAACCTCAGAGAGAAGGTAGGGGAGGGTGGAGGTAAGGGGGAGAGATCAACCACCTTTGCATGTATGAGTATAAGCCTAACCAATGGACACAGACACCAGGGGGGTGAGGGCATGAGTGGGGGGCGGGGAGTAAGGACACATATGTAATACGTTAATCAATAAAGAAAAAAATGTTTGCCTATGGAAGAAAGGAGAAAGGAATTACTAAAAGGGGATAAAACTGAATATACTGATAAATAAAACATGGAAGAGACAGTCTTTGCATGAATGAATGATGTGTCAAGAACTGAGGAAGGTGTTAACTCTCTATATTCAAAGAAAACGGAAAGAAAAAAAAAGGAAGTGGAGGTCAGAAAAGAGAGAAATTGAGCAGGCAGCAAACTCTGACCTTTTGGTTGCAGGGCTTTTCACATGCTATTCCATCTGCTAGAAAATCTAATCATCAACACACACATACACACACACACACTAACTCCCTGGCTGTGTAGCTCAATTGGTTAGAGTGTCATCCTGATATGGATGAGGGTTCAATTCCCAGTCAGAACACACATAAGAAGGAAGCAATAAATGTATAAATAAGTGGAACAATAAACTGATGTTTCTCCTTTCCTGTCTCTTTCTAAAAATAAAAATTAAAAAAAATGTTCATTGAACCCAACTGATGGTTTTTAAATATGTTCACAAATTTGTTTATACTCATCTCTTCAAAAAGTAAACTGTAATACCCCTATCATTGAGTGTGGTCTGAATTAAGTAACTCACTTTTAATAAATTGAATTGCGGAAGTGATGACTTGCAAGAGTAGATCTTAAAAAGCATTAGTCTTCCCCTTACTCTGTTGGATAACTCGCTCTGGGGGAAGTCAGCTGCTATGTCATGAAGACACTCAAGCAGCCCTTTGGAGAGGTTCACATAGTGAGAAACTGAAGCTTCCTGCCAACAGCCAGTAAGGATTGAGGCCCCTGACCAAGAGCCATCTGAGTGAAGTTAATCCTGGGTCTCAGGAAAATTTTCGGATGACCACAGCCTTGTCCAACGTCTAGACTGCAAATCCCAGAACCAGAACCATCCTGGTAAGCCACTTCTAAATTCCAGACCCACAGAAACTGTGTGAAATACTAAGTGCTTATTATTGTTTTAAGTTGCTAGGTTTTAGGGTAATTGGTGAAGCAGAAATAGATCATTCATATGCCCACTGAAACTATCATTATGTTTAAAAGTTAGCTACTTTGGAGCCTGGCTCTTACACTTACATCCTTCCCCTCCGCCACTTCCCATTTTTGCCAACTCCAGAAGCCACCAATTCCTTTTTTTCCCTGAATGTTAAAAGGCCTTAAAAGAATATTGAGAAGTCCTTTTACCCTAGTGGGCCCCAAAAAGACATTCCTCAGGGGCAAATTCTTATCTTCTTTCTGGTGTGATACATGTAGGAAGAGATATTTTGAATCATCCAGACCTCTCATCTATCTATGCATAGACAGACTACTTATTTCACTTACATATCCACTTATTCGCCCAAGGGGATTTTTATTATAACCAGCAGCATCAGCTTGGAAAATGAGGTCTTGGGAGCGTATGTACATTAGCCCATGAGCGCAAGTTTTCCCAAACTTTGTAACCAGAGGAAAGACTGGAGCTTTGGTGATGATGGAGCACAGAACATTGGTATAAGCAGGGAGAGCGCTGTGGAGATGTGAGAATGTCATACACCACACTTTTACATTAGTTTCATTGTACAGTCTCTTCCCTGCTCAGCTATACTTCCTGGCAGCTTTAGAACAGAGAGGCCTGGAGACAATGTGTCTTTGTTTTACAGAACATTCTTTTAGAGAGCTCCTAGCAGAGTCTGGTACAGAGAGGAGAATGAGGAACTACTGCTGCCAAAGGGGCTGTCAGAAACTACACGACTTTGTGCTTGGAATCTACTTCCCCTTCCCTAGAGATTTTGGAAAGCAATGAATAAAGAATGGCTCTGAACAGCCAATGCAAGTAAAAAAAGAGGAAATGTCATGTCTTAGAAGTTTAATTTATCAACAAAAACTCTTAAATAGAAAATAACATACATTATAACCCTAGGAAAATCCCTCTTTAATTTTTTTCCAATCTATAATATTGCAGATTAGGAAACGTGCTTAAGGCATTTGACCCCTTTTGCTGGAAAAGCACTCCTCTACTGTTGGATGGACAACCTATTGTATCTTCTGCCTGGTGTAAACACAGACTTTGCTAACCTATAATATCTAATCCTCAGATTCATGAACTTTAAAATGAAGCTAATATTTATCTCATAAGAGTATTGAGGATAATATGAAATAATTTAGTGAACTATAAAAAGTGTTTAGTGATTACTTACATTGGGTACCCCTGAATGTGACCCTGAGTCAAGGTATTATGGGTTGAATCGTGTACTGCCCCCAAATGTTAAAATCCTAACCTTCAGTATCTTATTTATTTTTATTAATTATTAAAAGTTGATTTTATAGAGGGAGAAAGAGAGAGAGAGAGAGAGAGAGAGAGAGAGAGAGAGAGAGAGAGAGAGAGAGAGAGGCGCGAGATAACATTGATCGGTTGCCTCTCCCATGTGCCCCGACCAGGGATCGAACCCAAAACCTAGGAATGTGCCCTGACAGGGAATTGAACCCATGACCTTCCGGTGCATGGGACAACACTGAACCAACTGAGCCACACTGGCCAGGGCAGAATGTGACCTTGGATATAGAATCTTTGCTGAAGTGGTCACGTTGAGATGAGGTCTTTACAGTGGACCCTTAATCCAATATAACTATTGTCCTTACATGAGGGGAAGATATCCATGTAAAGACACAGAGCAGAGAGAATGCTATGTAAAGATGAATATAGCAGATGTTATTTGTGTCCCATTGACATCCTGTAGGGACTTTACATTCCATACATGCCTAAGGAAGTGATGCAGAGATTGGAGTGATGTACCTGCCAGCTAAAGAATGACAGTTGTCACCAGAAGCTAGGAGAGAAAAATGTAACTGTTTCCCTAAAAAGAAATCAGCTTTGCCAACACCTTTATGTCTAACCTCCAGAATTGTAAGAAAATAAAATTATCTTATAAGTCATGCAATTTGTGATATATTGTTATGGTGACCCTAGAAACTAATATACAAGGATCTGAGTGCAAGCGATTTATTTCGAAGAAGAGTCCAGGAACTTCTGCTAGCATGGTGTAGAAGTGAGACTGGGAAGTGAAGTAATAGAGTAGGCTGTTGACTAGGTTACCTCTGCAGGTGGGGCTCAATCCTTTTGTGAATCTCCAGGAGACAATGTAGAAGGTACCACAGAGTTATGCTACCTCTGAGGAATGAGGACCCTGGTATATTTATTAGTATAAATATTGGTGTATTAGCTTTCCATGGCTGCTGTAACTAATTACCACTAATTTGTGGCTGAAGATGACAGATCTAGAGGCCAGAAATCCAAAATCATTATCATTAAAATCATGCTGTCAGCAGGGCCTGTAGAAGAGAATCTGTTCCTTGCCTCTTCCCCCTTCTGGCGGTTCCTGGCATTTTTTGATTTCTGGCTATGTTATGAAAATCTCTGCTTCTGTGGTCACATTGCCTCCTACTCTTCTTCTGTCTGTGTGTAATCTCCCTTTCCCCAGCTCTTATAAGGACACATGTGACTGCATTTAGGATCCACCTGATAATCCAGGATAATCTCCCCATCTCATGATCCTTAATTACAACTTTGGTCACATAAGGATATATTCACAGGTTTCAGGTACTAGGACCTGATACCTTTGGAGGACATTTTTCAGTCTACCTTAATTGGTATATTTGCCCTTCTACTTGTACAATTTGTCATTGGTTGAAGGTAAAAATTCCTTGGCACTATGTCCTGTCCTGCAGGGGTTGAGAAAAAGAGAAAACATTCTCAGGTTGAAAGTTCCAAGGATTTTTTTAGGCATGTATGGAATGGAAAGTCCCTTCAGGATGTCAATGGGACACCAATAACATCTGCTATATTACTATTATTTTTGTTATTAGTTTATTTTTTGTTGACAATTTTAATTTAACAATTAATCATTAGTTATAATTGTTACTAGCTATTTTAATCTAATTTCATAATGGACCACAATATAAATTACTTGTACTACCTGTGTGACTTTACTTGAAAATGCTATCCCAACTATTTGAACTTGATCCTTTCTATAAGGGTACACCTAAGCATACACTGCTCTATCATTTCCTCCAAAACACCTTTTCTTTATCTTTTTAGCACATATGCAATCTCTTTTATTAATCTCTATTTGGGCATGCATTAATTATCTTTCTCAACTGTCTATTTTTCTTAACTATATTTTAACAATGTCAATGGTAGAGACCATGACATATACACTTTCAAATTCTTAATGTTGTGATTTTGGGTATTTATATTTATAATCTGACACCATTTAGTAATTTTTCACCAGGAAATACAAAGCATCTATTTCATGCCTATTATGCATTTTTAGTTTCCACAAGGTCCCTTTTATAACATATAAATTGTCTTGTGGGATTGAAACATTAGCAACCTTATCGTACCATTCTACTTAGTGACAGTTTCAATCCAGTTTGTTTACAGAAAATTGTAATATGTGAGTGGCCAAGAAATCCCTGGCTTGTTTCCAAAGATCTCTGGAATATTGGGATTTTAGGTGTGGGTAAATGAAATAGGGAATGTTGGAAGAAGCACAAGTGAAAAAAAGTAGTTTGGAGTTTGGTTTTAAACATGATAAATTGAAGTTCTGTGATTACCTTGTGGAGATGTCCAGGAGGCAGGTGGCTACAGGACGGAACTTTGAAGACTGAAGCTTGAGAAAGAGATATGAATTGGACAAAAGATTTGAGAATCTCTGCAATAGGTAGATGGACGAGAGCATGCTGGGAGAGCAAGCAGACCAAGAAGAGAAGTAGCCAAGTGTAGAACCTTGAGAGTTAACATTGAAGAGGTGAGAGAAAGAAGGAATGGAGGTAGGAGAACCTGGAGTAGAGGCTGTTAGGGGAGTCAAGGCAGTCAAAATTTCAATGTGAGAAAGGAGAAATGGCATGGAGAGATCTTCTGAGATTAAAAAAGGAGGGAGGGAAGGAAGGAAGGAAGGAAGGAAGGAAGGAAGGAAGGAAGGAAGGAAGGAAAGAAGGAAGGAAGGAAAGGAGAAAGGAAGGAAGGAATGAATTACGTGATTCCATGCATACATAAAAAAGAAAAAAATTCACAACGTCTTGGTGACCTTAATGAGAACAGTTTCAGTGGGATGTTATCAGTAGAGCCAGATGGGTTAACAGACCTCTCGAAAGAAAAGGGCTCTCTGGAATCTCTGGGTACAATCCCTGTGAAGTTAGTTTGGGGTAAACCAGTGATCCCACTCAGCCCAAGAGTCCAGGAAAAATCTGGAGGATCCAAGAGGATCTGTAACCCAAACTTAGCTTAGCAATGGCCTGAATGAATGGGAAACGAGACAAAGCTGAAAAAACAGTAAGATTAAGTTAGTAAACTGCCATTTTTAAGTTTGAGTTCAAATAATAGATTGCTCAAATTCAAGATGGGAGAGATTTAGCTTGGCAATAATTGCTTTAAAATGATCCAAAGATTTTAGTTGATGATATAAACTTAAAACAGGCCAAGAGTATGACTTAATTTCCCAAAAAGCTAGGACAGGCTTGGACTGTGATAATAGGAAAGAGGAAGTGGAGACACCAGGAGAATATTAGTTTTTTGGAAGTGAAGGAGGAAAATAAAACAATTTAAAGGAGATAGGGTTGCCGGGCAGTGTGCCTCAGTGGTTGAGCATCAACCTATGAACCAGGTGGTCACAGTTGGATTCCCAGTCAGGGCATATGACCCGGTTTCTGCTTGATCCCCAGTAGTGGGTGTCAGGAGGCAGCCAATCAATGATTCTCTCATCACTGATGTTTTTATCTCTCTCCCTCTTCCTTCCTCTCTGAAATCCATTCATCTACCTACCTACCTACCTACCTACCTATGGAGATAGGGTCCTTAGGAAAAAAAATTGAGGATGGAAGAGATTTGAATATCTTTTTTTTAAAAATATATTTCATTGATTTTTACAGAGAGGGAAGGAGAGGGATAGAGAGCTAGAAACATTGATGAGAGAGAAACATTGACCAGCTGCCTCCTGCACACCCGCCACTGGGGATGTGCCCGCAACCAATGTACATGCCCTTGACCGGAATCGAACCTGGGACCCCTCAGTCCGCATACCGACGCTCCATCCACTGAGCCAATCCGGCTTCGGCTCGAATATCTTTATAGGCCAAGGGGAAGGGTCCATCAGGGAGGGAAAGGATATAGGAAAGGAGGGATAATTAGTGATAAAGGAGTCTGATAAAGCTGGTATTTGGTTTTGAACTGAAATGCCGGTGCCTGGTGAGACTGCAGGGAAGGCCAAAAAATGATGGGAGTAACCATGGGTAAGTTGTTGTTTGGGAAAGAATTCAGACACTTGGGAAGACCAGAGGCAAACGTTTTCGATTTGCTTGATGAAGTAATGCTCCACTGGGACAGGCTCTGCTGTTTCTGAGAACGTGTGTTAGGACAGAGAGCCATGGGGAAATTGGGGAGGTTGGAAGAAATGGAAAGAATTCCAGAGAGAATGGGATTCTTCCTTTTTGAGGTGAGATACAGAAATTGGGAGGTTTCTTCTCAGTCTCTCTAAGACCAACACCCACAGGAAGCTTGGAATCTTTTTGAGCCTCTGCTCTCTTTTCCCACTTGGCTCAGGACTGTCAGGCCAGACGCAGTGTCCGCAATGTGCTCAAGAACCACAAACTTTTTTTGGTCTTTTTTTTTTTAATAACCCGAAGTGGAATTCTTAAATTTATTCATGAAGAAAGGTCTCTTAGAGTCAATCATTTTGAAAAACATGTTCTTCGTGCCGTGCATCCATCTACCTGTTGAAATGCTGGCGGAATTGCTAAGCAGGCAATACCATTTACACAAAGGTAATACAGTTGCAAAATACTGAAATGCACACGAATCTCACTGATGTAACCTGTCAGGCAATGGTTATTAAAGCAAAAGTGTTTAAAAAAAAAAAATCAAGAATCACACACTTGTGAGCGGCGGAAGGTCCTGAGAAATTCGGCATTGCACAAACACGCCCGGAGAGCTGGTCGAGGGTCAGGAAAGCGCCGGCATTACACAAAAAGAATAAGTTTTTCTCGGCCCTCAAGACTTAACGGGAGGAAGAATATTACCCCAAAAAACCAACAGTCTAACACAACTATGCGGTACCTACGTGGGGAGAGGCACAACCTGCAGAGAGGTGATTGAAAACATCGAGTCCTTTCGTTCTCAGATGCGGAGCCCAATTTCCCACTTTTGAGGAAATCCGGAAAGAGTCAAAGATTCAGAGCCAGTAAGTTATCCGCCCCGGGACACTTTGGCGACGCCGGCCCCGGACCTCGAGACTGTCCCCGCGAGAGGGCGTCCGCCAAAGCTGGTCCGCGGAAGTCCCGCCCCCCACTTCCGGCGGAGAAAGGGGGCGGGGCCAGCAGCAGCTTCCGTTCTGCAGTGTCGCGGCTGCGGCACGTGTGTCTCCCCATCAGGATTTGTGGCTCCTCTCTGCCCCTGGAGAGTTTTTCTCGCCGGAACGCCTTTCAGATTTAAGGATGAAGGCGGTAAGGGTCCTCAGAAGCCCGGTCCCCGCGGTTTAGGGGTCCCTTTGGCTGAGAGTCGCTGCCTAGTGTAGCTTTCTGGCGGTTTTCGCCCTTGTTTAGGGGGCGGTGGCCTAGATTCGGGGCTCCCTCTCGGTTCGGTGCGTTGTCTGCATCTTACACCGGCGTCTTCCTTCACTGCCCGTTGTGATCGCACTCGGCTTCAGTAGCCACGATGAGACGAGCACCGAGTCTTGCATCCCTAGGATGTCAGACATTGAAGGGTTCCTTCAAGACTGTGTTTCGAACCCCTTATTTTACAGATGAGAAGCAGGGTCCTGTTCTCAGTGAATTTATCGTGTGAGTCATAGGATTCGAAACGAGTCCTTCCCCCCACAGGGTAAGAAGGTAGGAAAGCAAGTGCTTTGCTCCAGTTCTGGCAGAAAATTAGAGCTAGCCCTAGGATTTGGATTTCTGAATAAGGGGTCACCATCAAGAGAGTTGGAATCCAAAGACCGGAATTCAGTATTGCCTTTGTTAGTATACGGGTCTTTTGACACGTCGCATAATCCTTAAGCCATAGCTTCAGCATTAATGTCAGGATAATGGCAATCATTGCTTAACTAGGCTGTTGGAGGTAGTATGTTGGAGAACAGTGTAAACAGTAAAGTAATATATAAATGTCAGTTATTGTTAAAGACAGCCAGCATTTTGCTCTGAGTATGCTCAAGTAGTTAAGATAGCCTTGAATAACCATTTGCAATTAGATCATGGGGGTGTCTTAGACACTTTTGAGCAGCTGTGGATTCTGGTCACACTAAGACCCATGGTTGAATAACTGAGGCTCAAGTGCCATTCTGTAGGATAAATGCCTTAGTTTGGTTTTAACTCTTCTATGCCAGATCTTGGCTGTGAGACATTAGAATTGTGGAATTGGTCTAATAAATTTATAATCAATTCTCTCTAATCTGATTTTTAAAATAATAATAAATTATTGGTTATGCAGCATTCCTCCTATTGTTGTTTTCCAGAGAAGAAATAAAAAACAGGTCCCAAGCTTTAGGAAGTTGCTAAAAACTAGTAAAGTCAAACTTGAAAACAAGCTAAAAAATAAGCAATTTAAACAACAAAGCAATCTCAAGAAGTACCGAAAAGAACAGAGGAAACTAAGGCAAGCTGTAAAAGATGCTGTGTCTAAGAAACCCATTCCACTGGAGGACCCGAAGAAAAAACGACCAGGTAACTGTGAAAGCATTCATGTGCTCTAATTTCTATTGAGTTGTTCTAAAGTGTTTTTCTAAAATGTTCCAATGATTGCATTCTATTAATCACTCTTGGTCACACACCCTTCTTAAGAGTTGGTAAGGATAGTAGTCCTATATGCTTTCTAATTTTATAGTCAGTATAGGAAAACATTTCAATATAGTATTCATTGTGAGAAAGAGCTAGACTAGCCTCTGCTTTTAGTATGTCTAGAAAGCAGATCTGAAGATACAATACTTGGGATAACAAACTCAGAATGGCCCTGTAAATAAATAAATGCCAGGCAGCATGCCATGCCACTTTCCCATTCACTGGCAGTTAGCTAAGGTAGGAACATTGCTTTTCTCTGGTGCGTTTTTCAGTGCTGCCGAAATTCATTTAGTGTTCTGAACGCCTGGCTTTCTTTTCATTTGGAAACTTGGAGTAAAATTGAGCTGTAAATGTCGGGGTTATTTTTGTAAAACTATCCAAGAACTCCAAGTACTCAAAACAGGTAGGGAATATGACCATTTTTAGTCAGACCAGTTCTTCTACAATGTTACTGATACTTTCAGGGTAGTTATATTTGACTGTATCTGAATATTCAGTCTTCCCATGTGCTTCTCATTCTCTTAATCCTGACCTATATTTAGTTTCATCTTTTGGCAACATATTATTGTGATATGTAAAAGGTCATGGGCATGGAAGCCAGGAAACTTGGGCTTTTTCTCTTGATTTTGTTACTTAAAGCAATGTGGCCTTAAATCAGCCAGGTATTTAATCTTTAAAAACATGTGATGGTTGAATTAGATACTTTTAAAGATCTCATCCATCTGAATTTCTGTAGAATTTAAAAAGCATGATGTGGGCCCGGCCGGCATGGCTCAGTGGTTGAGCATTGACCTATGAACCAGGAGGTCACGGTTCTATTCCCAGTCAGGGCATATGCCCGGGTTGCAGGCTCGATCCCCAGAGTGGGGGGTGCAGGAGGCAGCCATTCTATGATTCTCTCTCATCATTAATGTTTCTATCTCTCTCCCTCTCCCTTCTTCTCTGGAAAAAAAAAAAAAAAAAAAATATATATATATATATATAAAATTAAAAAATAAAAAGCATGATGTGTTAATAATTGTATACTAAAAATAAGGAAAAGATTTCATTCTTACATGTTGAAGTCTATCAGGCAGTTGGATATAAGGTTCAAAAATAATTTAAGAAACAATAGAAACAGAAGCATAGATACATAGAACAGACTGACAGCTGTGAGAGTGGAGGGGGTGGGGGGCTGGGTGAAAAATGGTGAAGAAATTAAGCAAAAAACGTATATATGTATGTAACACATAGACACAGACAACAGTATGGTGATAGCCAGAGGGAAAGGGGGGTTGGAGGAGGGCAAGGAGGGGGATGAATGGGGACGGAAAGAGACTTTACTTCGTGCAACGGTGCACGATTCAATGTGCAGATGGTGTTTTGTTAAGTTGTACACATGAAACCTGTATGGTTTTTTTAACCAAAGTCATCCCAATCCTATATAATAAAGAGCTAATATGCTAATTAGACCAGACAGCGGACTGACCTTCCGGAATGACCTTCCAGAGCAACGACTGGGTGGGGGGTGGTGCGAGGGCCTACTTTTGCATGAATTTTGTGCATCGGCCTCTAGTACAATAATAATAAAAGTATAGGTTTAAAGTGAAACTTTACTGTGAAACAGTACTTTAAAGTGAAACAGTACTGTCTTCATGGTGATTTTACCTAAGTCTAAGGCTTTAACTACCATCTTTATACTGTTAATTCCCCAAACTATTCTCTCTAACCCAAGCCTTTCACTTTAAACCTATACTTTATTTAGAACCTAGAACAGAATTTTAAGGAACCCCAGCACTTAAGAAATGGGAAGAAAAACCTATATAATGGGGTCTGAGGAGGAGCCAGAGAATTAGGAAGACAACCAGAATTTACAGTGTTTTAGAAATCAAAGAAGAGTGTTTCAAGAAAGAAGGAAACTCTTTGTTCTAACATTCGTCTACAAAATAAATTGTTAATTTTAAAAAACAAGGTGGAAAGTAGTGTGTATTGAAGCTTTGACCCACTTGAAATTGTAGGCTGTCACCACATGTCTGATATGAAGATAGAACACATTGGTAGATACAAAAAAGGAGTGGTCAAAGGATTGAAGGTCTACATCAAGCATGTCAAACTCAAAGGCTAACACGGGCCAAATAAACAAGGTTTAAGTTTATGTGGGCCACAAAAAAACAAAAGCTTCAATTTTCATAGAAATGTAGGTTATATCAATAGAGACATGGTGAATACAAGGGGCTGAAATAAATGAGTAATCGTTAACGTAAAATAATAGAACATTTTAATAAAAATTAAAAATTTTTTCTTGAACATTAACTTACCAGACACTGAATAACTGCACAAATTAATAAGCGTAATGCAAATAGATCTATTTTTCTTGTTCTCCGAAAGTGAAATATTTCCTGTTGTGCACACCAAACAAGTCAGTACAAGACTAATGACGTGGCAATCGGCTGCTAAAATACTCGCTGCTGGTATTAGTGGAGAGAAATGGTGTGCCTGCATGTAAGGCGCGTAAGGGAAATGAATGCAACACGATTATAGTAATCAGTCATTAGTGAATGTTGTAGTTCGTTAGAGGCCCGATGCATGATATTCATGCTAGAGTAGGCCTTCCTTCCCTGGGCTGCCGGCACCAGCTTCCCTCTGGCATCCAGGACCCGGGTTTCCCTCCCGTCACTGGCAGGCACCCAGGACCTGGGCTTCCCTTGCAGTCCAGGCTTTGTCCGGAAGGTTGTCTGGAAGGACGTCTGGTCTAGTTAGCATATTACACTTTTGTTATTATAGATTATGTATAACAGGATATTGTAAAAAGTAAGCTATGAAATTTTTATTAAAACGTATCTTACATACCGTTACATTGGTGGGGCCGCTAAAATATTCGTTGTGGGCCGCATGCGGTGAGTTTGACTTGCTTGGTCTACATATTTGGCCAAAAGAGGTGCAGTGGAAGTAACTGAATGAGACTGGGAAAACAAAAGGTTGTGCTCAGAGAGGCGGGTGAGGACTTGGGTTAGGGATGTGGCCTTCGGAGGGGGCAGCTGAAGTGGAATGGAAGTGAAAGTCACCGGCGATCAGATGAAGCTAAGGAGCTAAGTCACTGGTTCTCAAATGCGCTGGAAGACATTGTAGAAAGTTGGAGACATTTGTTCTTTTATTCTTAGAGTGACCTGGGGGTGATCCTGGCATTTAGGTTTCAGGGGTCAGATATGCTAGCATTTTGCTTAGCCCACGATACCCCTGTATCACAAAGAATTGTCCTGCCCATCATGTGAGTAGTGCTCCCATTTAGAAATACTGGGCTAAGGTATTAGAAAAGTGTACATTTTTCCTTTGTAGACACAAAAATGCAGAGTTCTACATCTCTAATACATATTTCTGATTTTGTGTGTGTGTGTAACAGGTAAAAGGATTGAGAGGGAAGAGGAGGAAGAAGAGGAAGCCCTACCTTTAGATATGATGGATGAAGATGACTTACAGTTAATGAAGGATTTAGGACAAAGAGCATCTTTTCTAACGCGAGATCTTTCTTCTAGGTAATACTTCATTTAGATTATAATCATTCACATCCTTTCAGCATTAAAAACTTGGTTCTGAATTTTACTTAGGTGGTTAGTGCAGAACTTCAGCTCTGAACACAAACAATGTTTACAAAGAGTAAACCCTATTTATTATTCAGTTTATTTCCTAAATAAAGGACGTTCATGAATAAAACAAGCTGATTTTATTTAGTGTACATCTTTATTTCGTCTGAGTCTGAATAGTGAATGGGGAAGAATGCTCTTCTTTGTTTGAGGAATTGGCAGAACATTCCCGAGTTCTTTATGGCCGTGCTCTCAATCCTCCTTACTCTGTGAGGTGGGTATTATTCCCATTTACAGAGAGGAAACTGATGCTTCCCCACAACTAGTAGATCTGAAATTTAAACTTAGATCTTTTTAACTCCTAAGTCTATGCAATGTTCTGAAGGTTTTGGGGAACGCAGAATAGCATGATGTCCCTGTTTGCTCTGTGGCATATTCTTCAAAAAGAATCTGCTGTAACTTTCCTCTTAATTTTGCATCTAAAGGGAAAACTAGATATAGCCATAGTTTGAGTCTTTGTGATAGACTACAAAATTAGTTTATTCATTTACTATTTAAGTACCTGGTTTAGGTGCTAATATTTATATACCTAGTGAAGGTTTGGCTGGTGGTTAATTTTTCTGTGCTTTAAAAATGGTAGATCTCTAGGTTCCTTTTTAAAATATTAAAACTGAAAATGAAATTTTTTTCTACAGTGAACCTGTTCACGCCAAGAAACGAAAGCATGAGAACATTATAGATAAATATGAAAAAATACCACGATCTCTGCAAACTGCACCAGAGAAGGAATTGATTCACTTGCTTCCTATCAAAGATAAAAGTGGTATAATCCCACAGACCAGGGAAAAGCCAGGTAAATCAGTTAACAATTTTAGCTCCTTAAAAATATCACATTTCTTTTATTAAAAATTTAATTTAATTTTGATTTACCAATATCTACAAAATAGAAGTAGCTACAGTTAGTCATATAGCAAGCTTATGATTTTGGCCAGAAATACAGTTGATTATCTTAGGTGTCTATTGTACTGTGAGTATAACTGAAGCTACGAGGTTAAGGTGATCTTAGAGTATTTTAACAAATTCTGTTGTTTCTAAAATTAGAGCATCTTAGTCCTCCTTTATTAGCCTTTTTTTCTTATATGAATCTTTTTTCTTGTGAAATAAAACACACAGAAAAATCCAGAATCAAAGATGTGAAGTTACGTAGATTACCACAAAAAACACACCCATAAAGCTAACATCTGGGCAAGAAACAAATACTGCCAGCACCCAGAAACTTCCCTTGTGCTCCCCTCAATCACTAATTGCTCCCTCCTCACAAAAATAACTAGTTTCCTGAGTTTTATTTTAATCACTTCCATGCTTTTCTTGATAGTTTCACCACTTAAGTATATTATCACATTTTTAATATACATATTTTCCATAGTTCTTGACACTAACCAAGATGAAGAGGATCAAGAAGAGATGGAACTTGAGGAAGGTAATGGGATACATCTTTATAGTTGCTAAATTGTTAATTGCGAACTACATTTTTTGTATAATATGTGAGATAATTTTAGGTAAAATTTGGAATGTGCATTTTGGAGTACTGATTATTTCAAGGTCATTGTGAACATTTTTTCACATTTTGAAAGTTTTATCTGGTGGAATTTGATTGTTGCTTTTTATTATGCAAAAATTTATGCCATTAATATTTGTAATGTGTAGGCATGCATGAAGAGTCTTGTTAATTGAACTGTTTTGAATTCTTTTTACTTGTAAGTGAAGGACCTGCCTACAAATAACTATTAACTATTTAGCTTTAAATTACAAAAATGATTCTGTGGTATGAAATCATTTTGGTTTGATTAAATGTGGGTTTCTAAAAGCTAGCATAGTTCTAGCTAAAGTTAAATGGAAAGAACTTATTTTATTGTTTGAAACTATATTGCTTTGAAATTTGTGACAGAACGAGCTGGTTAAATTTTACTTCTGCTTCGCAAACCTCATTGATAGTGTAAATGACATTATAGGTCAACTATTTTATGGTTTTCAGCCATCTTTCATAGGCTTGTTGCCGATTATACTTGTGAGTTTATTAAATCTAGTTCCCTGTGAATTTCTTAATGTGAACATATTTTGTGTAGTTCAAAGGACTGAATAGAGTTGAAAACAAAGAATATTCTGTACTTTTTAAAACAACTGAATCAGATTGTCCTTCCCCTTAATTAATATGAATTCTTGTGGGTTTATTAGCATGGTCATAATAATATGAGCTCTAGAGTCAGACTGCCTGGATTTGAATCCCATTTCTGCTAGGTTTATGAGGATAGGCCAGTTACTTTTCTTTTGCCTCAGTTTCCTGATCTATAAAATGGGGCTATTGATAGTACCTGCCTTATGATTGTTGAGAGGATGATGTGAAATAAGGTTCCTGGACACTTGTAAATAAAGGAATGTTTAAGAGGGAAAACCTAATCTGTTTCAGAGATAATTGAAGATCCTATTCGCGAGCTGACCATAGAAGAGCATTTAATTGAGAGAAAGAAGAAGCTACAGGAGAAGAAACTGCATATTGCAGCCTTGGCATCTGCCATTTTATCAGACCCAGAAAGTAATGTAAGCAGTTTTAATTTCTTTAGGTTCTTCACATTAGATATGGTCTAAATGTCTAATATCTTAAGATACTCTTGTTACCTAAAGTACACACAAAAAGGAAAAGCATTAGCAAAACATAGTAACTGAGTTAGAATGAGAGAGCAGACAGAACCTTGCCTAATTCTACATCTGAGCTTTATTTCTTCTGTAATCTTACTGAAGTTTCATAAATGCTCTGAGTCTCTAAATGAAGATAGTCGATTTAATGTTGTAACTCATAGTGGTAAGTCTATAAAAATTAATTATGCTAGGGAGGAGGAACCTACTTGCAAATTTGCTTGACTGACTGTAGAGTTTCTAGTAAGAAACACGCACACAAAAGACAGAGTAGTTTAGGAATACTTATAAGTATAAAATATTTAAGTGAAATGGATCAGAAAGTTATAATGCATTATGATTGGGCCATGAGTACAGTAGTGGAGGTGATGATAGTTATAACTTGTCAACTCAGGAAATCCAAGGTGTAGCCTTGGCTCTTCTAAGTACCGTGTGTTAGAATTTGGGTAAGTTTTTTGCCAAGATTCATTTTCTTCATCTCTAAAAGGAGGATGGGACCTATATTAAAACATTGTTGTGATGATTGAATGATATAATAGACATGAAGTTATATGAAGTGTTACTATTATTTTTGTTATATTGGTGTCCAGCTTCCTCCTATGACAATACTTGTTTATTGGATGATAAAATAGATTATTTACATTTATAGAAAAAAATTCCTGTGGGGATGCTTTGGAGTAGTAATTGTCCTTTTCTAACAAAGTCAGGAGAGCAGAACCAGGGAGGGGGATTTGGGATATTTCTGATCTGTACCATCTCATTTAATCATTGTCAAACTGTAGAGACAAGAGCTATTGATCTCATCTTACAGCTGAAAAATAGAGCCTTTAAAAACTCAAGTGATTTCTTTCAGATTTTAACAGCCACTGGATTGGCACCCAGGTCTTCTAATTCTGGAGCCTCATGCTCTTTTCATAAAAGTTAGGGCAGGCAAATGGAGGTTACATACTTGTCCTGCTCCTGCTATGGTAAGCATTGTTAATCAGCCAGAGTGTTGCTTCTCAAGATATCACTCCAGCGGGCAATAGTATTTCATCAAAGCAATGCGCACATTAGTTGAAACCAATTTTTTACTTCTGCGTTGCATCAGACAAATATAGTACCATGAGTAACTCTGAAGCTTAAGTTACCTGTGGATGCATTGTACTAATTCCTGATTAACTTGTACATGTGTGATTATACAAATTTTGATTGGTGTATATATAGCAGTATTTCAAAAAGTATTTTTAGTGAAATAGGACACACCTGCATCAAGAAAATCCAATTGAAAAGATTTTCTTAAAACAGGTAAATTAACAAGTTTAAACTATTTTTTAAGTCTGTATTTTTTCTAACTACTTATTTAACAAAAACATGGTTACTTTATAACTTCAGTGACTTATCTGTCCGTAGTGGGAGCAGCGTCAAGTTGTGTATGGCTTGACTAGACTCTTTGAGTCATTGTGTGAATTCTGGTTACTGGGCCAGATGTGGGACTGTTGCTTTTGTTCATGATTGTTCTGTCATTATTTCTCTAGCCTGATGAGTAATTTCTTTAACAGGTTAAAAAATTGAAAGAATTGCGTTCCATGCTGATGGAACAGGATCCTGATGTGGCTGTTACTGTTCGAAAGCTGGTGATCATTTCTCTAATGGAGTTATTTAAAGACATTACTCCTTCATATAAAATTCGGCCCCTAACAGAAGCAGAAAAATCTACCAAGGTATGCTAACTATAATTACTGTACTATAGAAAATAAGCTGTAAATTTTGGAGAGCTAGAGATGGGAGAAACAGGGTTGGGTTTTTTTTTTTTTGTTTGTATTGTTTGGTTGGTTTTACATGGCTTAGTATACTAGGCACTCAACATTTTGTGCTAATTTTTGGATTTCAATATTTTGATGTTAAAAAGTGATTGATCTTTTGGTCTTTTCAGATCCGCAAAGAAACCCAAAAATTAAGAGAATTTGAAGAAGGGCTTGTTAGCCAATATAAATTTTATTTGGAAAATCTGGAGCAAGTGGTTAAAGGTATAGTAAACATCTTGAAAGCATGTAACATACTTAGCTTTGGTCAGGAAGGTGAATTCTCTATTCTGTGCTGTGTGTTGGCTGTCAGTATCGTGTATGGTCAGGAGCAGAGTCTCAAGTCAGACTTTCTGGGTTCAAATCTTGGCTCATCACTTAACACCTATGTGATGTGCAGTCATTTAATCTCCTGTGCTTCAGTTTTTCTAGCTATTAAGTGGGAATAATGCTAGTCCTTAACTCACAGGATTGTTGTGTAAAAGTAAATGAATTAATAGATAGAAAGTGCTTACAACTATGCCTAGCCTGTATTAAGGACTGTATTTTATCAGTTATTAGTATTGTTGTTGCAATCCTTTACCTAGTAAGTAGTTGTACTAGTATGTGACTTCATAAATGGTTGGAATTTATTGTGTGTTTTTGTTGTTGTTTTTAAATATGTTTTTATTGATTTTAGAGAGGAAGGGAGAGGGAGAGAAAGATGGAAACATCAATGATGAGAGAGAATCCTTGATCAGCTGCCTCCTGCGCACTCCCTACTGGGGATCAAGCCCACAACCCTGGCCTGAGCCCTGTCTGGGTATCGAACTGTGACCTGGTTCATGGGTCGATACTCAGCCATTGAGCCACACCAGCCAGGCTGATATATGTGTCTTTTAAAAAACATGGAAAGCCAAGATTCTGGTAATTGTGATTAGAGTCAGAGGGTGGATGGTGTAGAAACATTTTGATGATGACCTTTGTCTTGTCTAAGGATAGATACAACTCATATTTAACAATTTGCATGGTAGGTTGAGTTTTCATATTATCACATATTACTGTAAAAGAAAGGTAATTAGCTGAAGTTTTGACCAATGAGTAAAGTAAGTAATTAGAGTTATCTTTTGATTAGACTGGAAGCAAAGGAAGCTGAAGAAAAGTAATGTAGTTTCCTTAAAGGCATACAAAGGACTGGCAGAAGTGGCTGTGAAGAGCCTGTGTGAGCTACTGGTGGCACTGCCTCATTTCAACTTTCACAACAACATCATCGTCTTGATTGTCCCTCTCATGAATGACCTGTCAAAATCGGTGGGCTGCTCTAAATGATTGTTGCTGTTGGGCTTAACAGAAAATTATAGACCATATGGCTTTTTTCTCTCAAAAAATATTTGGAGCTAAAATAGAATCACTTTACTAAACACTGTTTCTTTAAGAAAACTATTTGATCCCTATAAGTTTAGTGCAGTGGCTTTGAACAGGAGGCAGTTTTGCCCTCCAGGGAGCATTAGGCTGTGCTAACAGCCAGTTTTGATTGTCCAGACTGTGGTGGTTGGGGGTGTAAACTGCCTTGTAGTGGATAAAGGCCAGGCATCTGAATATCCTACAATGCACAGGATAGCCCCCCACAATAAAGACTTCTCTGGCCCCAAATGTCAGTAGTGCTGAGAAACACCAGTTGAGTGTAACATTTCGTTTTTCAGATATCTGAAATGTGCTGCGAGGCAGTTAAGAAACTTTTTAAGCAAGATAAATTAGGCCAAGCTTCCCTTGGAGTAATCAAAGTGATTTCTGGATTTGTGAAGGGCAGAAATTATGACGTTAGGCCAGAGGTAAGTTTTTCGCATTTTACTTTACACTGTTTTTGTTTTTAAATTACGAAGTTAATTTTCAGTTGCCATGAGGTATTTATGTTTCTAAATTACAAAGTTTAATTTTCAGTTGCTATGAGGTATTTATTCTTTATAGAAGTGTGTAAAGTAGAAAGGGAAAATACTCAATTCCCCAAATGTAACCTAGTCATATAGTTTTGATTGCTCAAGTTCACAATTTCTACTGTTTCAGTTCCTAATTTCAGTCTTGCTTTGCCATCAGATTCCTTTCATTAAAGCTGATAATTTTAGTTGAACTGCGAAAATTATAAATATTGTACTTAAGTAGAGAAAATATTTGGTGTCTTTATTCAGAATTGTAGCGTGAACAGATAATAAGGTTTGAACAGGGAAACACTTTCATTTTAGTGATGTTAGAATTATAAACTGCATTTTTTAATTGGTTGGGTTTTTAAAGTGTACAATGTGATGATTTAATATATGTATACAATCAAGGTAATTAAGACATTCATCACCTCTCATGGTTACCTTTTTTTCCTGTGTGGTGAAAATACTGAAGATCTACTCCCTTAGCAAATTTCAAGTATATGATACAGTATTATTAACTACTAGAGGCTTGATGCACGAAATTCGTGCACTCAGGGGTGTCCCTCAGCCCAGCCTGCGCCCTCTCACAGTCCAGAAGCCCTCGGGGGATGTCTGACTGATGGCTTAGGCTCACTCCCCGCGGAGCAGGCCTAAGCTGGCAGTCAGACATCCTTAAGGCTGCTGTGGAGGTGGGAGAGGCTCTCGCCACCGCCACTGCGCTTGCCAGCCGTGAGCCTGGCTTCTGGCTGAGCGGTGCTCCCCCTATGGGAGCACACTGACCACCGAGGGCAGCTCTTGTGTTGAGTGTCTGCCCCCTGGTGGTCTGTGTGCGTCATAGTGGTCGTTTCGCTGTTTGGTCGATTTGCATATTAGCTTTTTATTATATAGGATAGTCACCATGCTATACTTTAGATCTCCAGAATTTACATATTTTATAACTGAAAGTTTGTATCATATGATCAACATTTTTCCATTTGGTAAATGGGAAATTAAAGCGGGTTTAGAAATACCTAATTTATGCCCTAGCCAGTTTGGCTCAGGTCAGCCTGTGGACTAAAGGGTCCCAGGTTCGATTCTGATCAAGGGCACATGCTCGGGTTGTGGGCTCGTTCCCCAGTAAGGGGGGGGGGGGGGCAGGAGGCAGCCAATCAATGATTCTCTCTCATCATTTGATGTTTCTATCTCTCTCTCCCTTCCTCTCTGAAATCAATAAAAAATACACATATTTCAAAAAAGAAAAAAAAGTAATACCTAATTTATATCCCCTCCTCCAATATTGGTTCAAACCTTTTTCTGGCCTGTCTGCTCTTTGTAATCCTGCCTGCCAGTGCCAAAGAATGTGCTCCCTCTTTGTTATTGTCATCAAACTGCAGAATAATATTACTTGTATTTAGCCAAATAGTAGTTGTGTTTTCATAGACACAAGTTACCAAATATGTTTAGCAAAAATATAACAGATCTTTATGTGAAATGTGATAAAAGATAGTTCAAAGGTGGTTTTTTCTTTTTCTTTTTTTTGCACGAAGGGGGGAAATAACATTGTTAAGTGCATATTTTTCTGTATAAAGTTTTTGAGGGCAATATAAACTTAATACTTACATTTGTGTCTTCTTCAATATTAGATGCTAAAAACATTCTTGTGCCTAAGAATCAAGGAAGTAGAAGTGAAAAAAGATACAGAGGACATTAATAAACCAAAAAAATTCATGACTTTCAAGGAAAAGAGAAAAAACCTATCAAGAATGCAGAGAAAGGTTTGATTTATTTCCTTTTTTGTTTTGATTTTAGATTAAAATTATGTATAAGAACAGGTAAAATCATTGTTAAATCGTGATTGTAACTATTTAAAGAGTTTAGTTTTCCCAGTTATTACAAAGAAATACTTAATTAAATCAATTTAAACTGAAGATTTACTGGAAGGAGAGCAACAGAGAAAAAGATTTTCTTGCCAAAACCGGTTTGGCTCAGTGGATAGAGCGTCGGCCTGCGGACTGAAAGGTCCCAGGTTCGATTCCGGTCAAGGGCATGTACCTTGGTTGCGGGCACATCCCCGGTGGGGGGTGTGCAGGAGGCAGCTGGTCGATGTTTCTCTCTCATCGATGTTTCTAGCTTTCTATCCCTCTCCCTTCCTCTCTGTAAAAAATCAATAAAATATTAAAAAAAAAAATTAAAAAAAAAGATTTTCTTGCCATGCTGGTGTTTACCTTCATCTTAGATTCCTTGTGACAAACCAGGTTCTTTCCTTAACAGAAAGGGTGTCTTCTTGTGAAGTTAGCAACAAAGTGGGTTTTTGTTCATTGAATCATGTTCCTTTATTGTATCTGAAACCTTTGTTTATTTACTATTAGACCCTGGACACATTTCTTTTTGTTTTTAATGTTGAGAAATGGAGCTAATTAATAGTACCTGTCTTGCCGAGTCCTTGTGCAGTTTCAGTAAGATAACGTATGTAAAGCACCAGGCAGCGTGCATAGCCCGGCGTGCTTTATAAACGTTAGCTACCACTACCACTATCTGTTGTTATCATTTCTCAAACATTTCTAAACAGTTTATTAGGGTTATCAAATTGCTTATGAAAATAAAATAACAAATAATTTCCAGGATATCCATTTTTGCATGTGTCTAAAAATTTTGAAAACATGACAGAATTATCAAGTTAGACTTAATTACTAAACAAATGAAGGTAAATGTTTTCATTATTGATACCATACTGTCCTAACGGAAGTTGGATACATAACTGTGGTGGGGAAACAAAGGCCCAGCTCTTTATCAGCCGCACATGAGGGAAGAAACTTTCTCAGGCAGTCCCCTATGGCTCAGGCAGCTTAGCAACCATTGTTCGCTGCTCTTAGAGCGGAAGGAAGTGGAAACAAATAGATATTTTGTTGAATTTCTATATAGTATCTGGCTTTATGCATTGTATATAAATGAGTTTGGGAAGTTTTGGTGATGACTTGCTTCTGTATTGTAGATGATTTAACCACAAGAATTATTTCTGGGCTCAGCATATTCTTTCTTTTTTGAAAAAAAAATTAAATTATAGAAAACTACAGAGAATAATATAGCACATCCCATGTATTCCCCTTTCTGAATGAGCAAATATGAAGACTTCAGTTTTTTTCTTGAAAAGGAAGAAACCATTGTGTTAGAGTTAGAATCCCCTGTGGTCTCCTTCTTTCTTTCTAGTGCCTTCCCAGGAGGCCACCACTGTCCTAAGTTTGGTTTGTGTATGCTTCTGATCCATGCTTTTCTGCTTTGCTTATATTTGCATTCATAGAGAATCTGTGGTATTATTGTATGTTTCACAGTATTCACGTGTTTTATCTCTCTGAAGGTTGCTGCTTCACTCAATGGTATAATATATACTCTTTATTTTTCAATCTATTTTCAGTGGAAAAAAGCAGAAGAGAAACTAGAGCGAGAGCTTCGGGAGGCGGAAGCTTCAGAGAGTACTGAGAAAAAACTGAAACTGGTAGGCAGTTCCCCTCTACCAGCGACTTTCAGCTGGTGTGCTGCAAGAAATTTTAAACATGCAATACCTGACCATTTAGTCAGGGGCACTGACCTATTTTCCCTTAGGTTGTCAAAAAAAAAAAAAAAGAGCCAATATAACAATACCCATCCGGTGTGAATTAATCAAAATTATACGTTTTGGGTTTTGTTTTTTTTTTAGATTGGCAAAAGGCATATTTTTTTGGTGTACTGCAGAATTCTAGTAATTAGTTTATATGTGCCATGAGATGAAAAAAAGTTGAAAATCGCTGTCCAATGCTTTTTAAAATATTTTGTTAAACTGTTTTAGGGATTTATTGTTTCAACTTATCTATACTAATAAAAGAGAAAGATGAAAATTGACTGTACCTTCGTGACGCCCACCAGCCAATCAGGAGTGAGCATGCAAATTAACCCAATAAAGATGGAGGGTTAATTTGCATACGCAGGCGCTGAGCGGCTGGGGGCAGGGCAGGATGCTTACCACCCCAGCCTCTACGGGCTTCTGGGCAGCATGGGAAGGCAGAAAGGTGGCTATGGGCTGGAGCGAAGGCAGTGCCAGCAGTCAGGGGAAGGAAGGCCCGTTCTTTCACGAATCTTCGTGCATCGGGCCTCTAGTGGTTATATAATTTTGGTTTATTTCATGAGGCTTAGATATGAGATGTACGAGAAATTATCATGTGATCAGTGCTGGTTTTATGAAATCACAGGATGTGTACCTTCATTCTGTTAAAGCTTCACTTTGTGAAAGCTCCTAAGATTGCATTGTTGGGAGGGAGGGGAAGGAGTAAGAAGGTTGAGCTTTGATGATAGTTACAGTAATTCAGGAGAAAGTGTACTGCGTTGTACTGACGTCATGCTGTCTGTTTCTTTGGCCAGCACACGGAGACATTGAATATAGTGTTTGTAACTTACTTCAGAATATTGAAGAAGGCCCAGAGGTCCCCTCTCCTGCCAGCAGTTCTAGAAGGTCTTGCCAAGTAAGGGCTGTGTAGGTTGAAACCTTTTAGATTCTTTCTAAGTAAATAAGAACGAAGTAACCATGAGTTTTGGACAGGGTTTGCTAATGATGACTCAGTGTCCTTCTCAGTTCTCTTTATTTTTGGTCACCAGCCTTTCCTTGCGTTATTTTTATTTGGCTGCTTTGGAAGTATTTTCATGTACTTGGGTTTATATCATTGTTAAGCCAAAGGGTATGTTCATTTTAAATTTTATTATTTTTTTTATTTTATTGATTTTTTTACAGAGAGGAAGAGAGAGGGATAGAGAGTTAGAAACATCGATGATAGAGAAACATCGATCAGCTGCCTCTTGCACAACCCGTACTGGGGATGTGCCCGCAACCAAGGTACATGCCCTTGACCGGAATCGAACCTGGGACCCTTGAGTCCGCAGGCCGACGCTCTATCCACTGAGCCAAACCGGTTTCGGCAAGTTCATTTTAAATTTTGATAAATATTGCCAAACTGCATCCCAAAAAGATTGTACCAATAGACAGGGAATGTGTGATTTGTAGGTCCTTTCCTGTTCTAAGATTTACATGGTGTCAAAGGCTCTTGCATTAATACTGAAGAGACATCCTTTAATTAGTTCAGGGCCTAATCTTTTATAGTGTGTAGAGTACTCTGACGTTTAGTAGCTCCCATGATTCTTCCTCTTTAACTCTAGTGGGTGATCTCAGTTATTTCTAGAAATAGAGGCCCAGGCCAATCTGTGACTTAACCTAGGATCATAAAGGTAATTCATTGCAGAGCCTGAACTAGACACCAGTTCTACCTTCTTTTCCCTTAAAGCTTTCATGGGGTCCATATTCTTATAAATAGAAGAATCTTTCCTCCTTCCTTCTTCCCACCACCCGTGTTCCTGGAAGCTGATGCTGCTTGTGCTCTTAGGGCTTAGAACGGTGCTGGATGCCCGGTAAGCTTTCTTCGGGGAAGTTGTTTGCCCTTAGCAACTTGTTTCCCAGGGCAGAGGTATTTTTGAAATACTGTATTAGTTTGTTTAGTGCCTCATATGTTCCTGCTGACTATAGTGTCCCACTATGGATTGTCAAAAGGTCAGTCTGAATGAATGAGAAGTAACAATAGTCTTCTCCATCATCTCTATCATAGCTAATATTTGGAATAAGGAATACTAAAATTATAAATTTAAAATCAAGTTTAATTTGTGGCTGCTTTATTTCTGTTTTTAGGTTTCCTTTTAACTATGTTTTGTTTGATTTTTAGGTTCGCTCACCTTATAAATGTGGAGTTTTTTGATGATTTATTAGTAGTTCTACATAGTCTCATTGAGTCTGGTGTAAGTATCTCTATTAATGAATTACTTTTAAAGATATAAATGGTATTATTATTCTTAATATCTTTTTTTTTTTTTTTTTTTTTAAGGACCTAAGCTATCAAGAAAGTCTTCATTGTGTCCAGACCGCTTTTCATATTCTTTCTGGGCAAGGTCAGATATCTTCATAATCAAGTTTTGTTTGCTTTAGCTTTGGAGGCTGTAACATTTCTAATTGGTGTTTGTTGTCATTTCAAAAGGTGATGTTCTGAATATCGATCCAATGAAGTTCTATACACATCTCTACAAAACACTGTTCAAGTTACATGCAGGTACGTATGTTTAGATAATGTGTCTTTCATAAATAGTTCCTTTACGAATATGTTGCGGCCAGAATGATAGCCAATGAACAATGAGAAATAGGAACGGGTGTATGAAGTGCTGGCCTGCCAGTGCCACATGTGTATGTAACTCCGTGTTAGACAGGGAGAGCGAGAACCGGGGAGAATTGACTGGAGATGCAGTACAGCCCTACGTCCTGGGCTGGGGCCTGATGTGGGACCTGTGACAGTTGAGCTTGGGTTTCTGGGGCAGGTGAACTTGGATCATGGAGAAGTAATGAAGGGTCTGTCTGCCGTTTCAGGTGCGACCAATGAAGGGGTTGAGATTGTGCTCCAGTGCCTCGATGTCATGCTCACCAAGCGCAGGAAGCAGGTTTCTCAGCAGCGAGCCCTGGCCTTCATCAAGCGCCTCTGCACCCTTGCTCTTCACGTCCTTCCCAACTCAAGCATTGGCATTTTAGCAACTAACAGGATATTGATGCATGTGAGTGATACACCGAAGAGAGCTAAGTTCTGGCAGTGCCATGATGGTGTTTCGTTTGGGGTGTGTGTGTCCATCCATTCCACTCCCCCGTTACATTATTATTTAATTAGAAGTAATTCATACCTGCCCGGCCACTGTGGCTCAGTGGTTGAGTGTTGACCCATGCACCAGGAGGTCACCAGCTCGATTCCGAGTCAGGGCGTGTGCCCAGCTTGTGGGCTTGATCCCCAGCAGGTGCCATACAGGTGCCATACAGGAGGCCGCTGATCGATGTTTGTTTCTCTCTCATTGATATTTCTGTCTCTCTCTCTCTTCCTTCTTCTCTAAAATCAATAAAATCATTAAAAAAATGTAATTCACACCTGTAACAAAATCATATGATAAAGGAAGTCCGTTAAGTTACAAAAGGAAAGCATTCGGCCCCTCTCGACACTCTCCAGAGGTTACAAGTTTTACCATTTAGTGGGTATCCCAGCTGACTTTTTTTTTTATTCATATATAAACACACCAAACGCACACAAACAACATAGCTTTTTTTTTCTTTTTTTTTAAATAGAAAGGGGGTTGTGGGGATTATGATGTACATATTGTTCTACAATATTTTTTTAACACTTAATGGTGATGAACACATTTTTGTGTCAGTACAAATATAACTACCTTGTCTCTTTAATGAGTAAATGAGGTTGTTTGTTTAACACCTATAGTTCTTACTATGTGACTGCCACTGTGAAAATGTGTTACAAAACTTAACTTGCTTCATTTTCATGAGAGCTTTGTGAAGTAGCTACTATTATTGTTCCCATTTTATAGATGGGGAAAAGTGAGGTCCAGAGGAGGAGTGACTTGCCTAAAGTGATGCTGCTACTAAGAAGTGGCAGAGGTGGGCTTCAAATTTAGGCAGCCTGGCTTTTATATTTTGTATTTTTCTTTTCATGGGCATATAGGTTGTTTTTGCTATTAACAAATAATGTTATAGTGAATATCTTTATGTGTATCTAATGTAATTATTTCTTTAGGAAAGATTCCTAAAAGTGGGATTTCTGGGTGAAAAGAATATTCTATTTTTTCTTGCAAGATAAAATAAGTTCTTTTCAGAGCAAGCCAAGAAAATAATCTTTTGCAGTTTTTGTTCTCTTATGGTATAAGCTTAAATTTACAAAATTAAACCTGGGTATGAAGCTCATGGGCTTATAGCTCTTATATAGCCATAAAACCAAATGAAATTTAAGTATAAATAAACGTGCAGAACCCAGTAACTGTCTTTAAACGAGTAATATTAATTAATCCTTATGTGACATTTTTGCAGACTTTCCCCAAAACAGACCTGTTGCTTGACAACGAGTCTCAGGGAAGCGGGGTTTTCCTTCCTGAGCTGGACGAGCCCGAGTACTGCAACGCCCAGAACACCGCTCTGTGGGAGCTGCACGCTCTGCGGGTAAGGCGCCCTCCCTCTCACTGTGCGAGCAGTTGTGTTCAGCTTTTCCCAGTAGTTATTGTTGCCAGGGTACTTAGTGTATTTTGTTCTGGGTCCTTTCCTAGAATATGTGTTTTAATAGCCTACATTTCACTTCGCTCTTCCTACTCGAAGATGTTGAAATACATTTTTTAAGGAAGCTGAAAACGACAGTTTTGTGGGGTAGAATTCGTTGGAATGTTTCCCGTCCCGGGCACATTTGTATTGGCTCCCATCCAAGGAGACGTCACAGGCCCACCTGCCAGTGTGGAGAGGGTTTCACCTACGTTGTGGTCCTACGGTGTGGCCGGCGTTAGAGTGAGACTCAGAAAGTACGATTCAGGAAGCCTGTTGTGAACGAACTTTTTCCCTGTGAAAGAGAAGTTGCTTTTTGATTTTTCTTTTCCTACTGTAAAAGCGAGACTGTGCTTTGTCACTGGTGACTTGCTCATCAGATTTGTGTTGTAATCCTGTGAACAAAGGTAGTGTTTTTCCTGTAGTTATGTGGTTCTTATGAATTACATGTACATCTATAGTTTTTTTAAAATTAGTGCTTATTAAATAAAATCTTCACTGTAGCTAGTGTTTTATAAAACACTGACCTGTACAAATGCTGTCCTGTTTTCCCTTCAGCGACATTTCCATCCCATCGTGCGGAGATTGGCAGCTCACCTGATCGCGGGAGCCCCTCTGGAAGGCTCTGAAGCACTCAAACCAGAGTTGAGCCGAAGGTAGTAGCTAGCATCGCCTTATTATACAACCATACACTTCAGCTGATAGCTCTGTACCGGGAGAAGTCTATCTTATAACGTAATAGAGTTAACATGTAAAGTGCTAGCTGGTTATCTGGATTAGGTCTCACTTATATTCCTGAATTGTTCTAGAGAGAAAACATGCTGCCTCCGATTTTATTTGTTTGTTTCAGGTAATCACACATTTATTTTTTTTTTACACATACAGATACGTAGAAAGAATAGTGAATCCCCATATGCCCATGACTCCAGTTCAACAGTTAATAAGACAGTGCCGTACTCGCTTATGTGAAGATCCATCAGTCCAATACAATGAGATTCTTTCTTTTTTTTTCTTTAAATGGTCCTGCGAGGGCCAGAGGGAGGAATGAGGAGAGGAAAGTGCTTTGGAAACACTGCGTCCGGGAGGCGGCGGTTTCTCTCCTGGGCCTCCTGACCTGCAGGAAGCTTGGATCACTGCCTCCGGCTTTCACCTCACACTCTGGGAGGTTTGGCCACATGGGGCCATATTTTTTACATGGCAGTAATTAGCTGCTTACCCTCTAAAGGAGGCATAAACTCTGCAGTTTTCCATAAATCCTTTTACTGCTGGGTAGGATAGAGATAACTTTTGGCCATAAAATTTAAAAAATGGCCATTTACTTTCTTTCTTCCTTCATTCTTTCTGCCTGTCTTCCAGCCTTGTTTTCCAAAGGGAAAAAAGGGAGAAACAGTTCTTTATTACCTTTTTTCTCCCATGGCAAGTTTTGGTCAGAGCTCTTGAACACTTGCCTCATTTATGCCAGAGGTTTCCTTTTCCGGAGGAAGATGAGCAGCTGGCTTATCCCAAAGGCTTGAGAAAGGAGACTCCTGCTGTTTTTTCCCCAGAGAGTGGAGCTTGGGGTGTAACCCTAATCACCTCATCGCGTGCACCAACCCCAAATCATTAAGGACTCATTTACATGCCATGGTTATAGACATTTATTCTCTCTGGAGAATGGTTCTCCTGGCTTTAATCCAGGCCAATAACTGAAGGGTTGAGCTGTTTGGAGTCCCTGGAGGATGACTCCATGCTTTGCTCCTCTGGTTCCTGTGACGAAGTTAAACTGGTTGCCTATTGTTTACATAACTGTGGTTGAGCTGGGATTTGGTCACATTGAGTTTGAGCTCTTCTCTTCAGCCTTCTCTGTTCAGGCCTGTGTTTCTAAATGTATACCAGACCTCTGGGAGGTGGAGTTCGTTGGATAATGTTGTCAACACCTGGGAATTTAGGATTTATTTTGTGTGTGTTGATTTGTTGGTTTCAAAAGCAGGAGCATGTTGTATCTTAATGCATGGATTTAGAATAGTGAGTCATTCTCTGGGACGATTCACTGTTTTCAGGGTGCGCGGTGTGGTGGTGTCTTTGTGACTGTGGGTTTCTGTTTGTGGCTGTAGATCTGCTGTGGAACTCTTTGAGGCTTACAGCATGGCAGCAATGACATTCAATCCTCCTGTGGAAACTTCAAGCTCCAAAAGGAAGGTATGTGATACTTTTCATTATTTTTTTAGAAGATGAAGTCAAAACTAAACTAATATATCTCTTAATAACTGTTTCTAATTTGCATAAGTGTTTATAGGTAGATTTTTTGTTTGTTTTCATGTGTAGTTGGTGATGGTAGGACGGATCTCTGGTGATGGAATTCTATAGAGACAGTCATGGGACTGTCTCATTCAGGGCAGGGCATGCCCACGACTGGACCCAGCCCCGTCACTCTTACAGCTCACATGTGGTTGGTTTGGTGTTAGCTTTTGCCATTTTTAGCTCTGTTCACAGCTTGGCTTTTGTTGTTGGCATAAGAACTTTTAACTCATACTTTTAATATTTCTTCAGGATAAAGTTTTACAAGGGGATTCATTTTTGAATGAAGATTTAAATCAGCTAACCAAAAGACTTTGCAATGAAGTCGCTACTCAGTTGCCTCTGGATTTCACCAAATATTTGAAGACATCACTAGGGTAGCAGAAGGATGAAGAGCCAGTGGACGTTCCTGTGCACTTGTGTGTTTGTGCAGACGCACGTTAAGACAATGAAGACAATGGTTCTCTTTTTGCACAGGGAAACTTCCAAAGAAAATTCCCCAAGGAGGAAGAGTTACCCTTTGCGTGGTGCAGGGTTCTGCCCTAATTCTGAAACGTCTTTTCATTGAGAAAGGAGAATCCAAAGCCTTTTCCTCCCCTAATGTTTGGAAACTTCTTTCGTAATGATGTTGCCTTTTTGAAATTTAATATACATATTAAGTTAGTTTTTTAAAAAAATCTTTGGACTGAATTTATTGGGATGCAATTGCTAGATTAAAATGAGGGCAGCGAGCACAGAATAAAGACGGTGAGATTGTTTTTTACAGTTCAGCTAGCTACTCTTTATAACTAAATAAATCTATTTCTATTATACCACCATAGTTGGAAGTGAGAAAAAATTCTAAATTTGAGTATGTTTTTATGAAAAATTTTTAGAAAAGAAAAAATAGCTTGAAATTGGACACCAGGTTCATTGGCTCTTGCTGGATGGTAGGTACACTTCAAGAAGGAACCTCATCTGACCTTTGAAAAAAGGACGAGTGCTCATTCTGGCTACTTTCAAAGAAAGTTTGAATGTGATTCTGGTCTTCAGAGTTCTTTGCATTTTTTGGCATGCTCTGGAGGGTGGTGGGGGAAGAACTGCCCCACATCTTACCATTCTGTTTTAAGGATAAAGGGTACCCAGGGAAGGGCTTTGGTAAAATGCCTTATTCTTATAATTATAAAGCAATATAATACAGCTGTTACCATATTCTAAGAATGGTCTATGAAATAAGTGTTTAATGACTAGGTTATAAAAATTTCTCCTATGAATAATTGAATAAAATAGTTGCTTTTCCTGCTTCCTATTCTTGTAATGTGAGAATAAAAAAAAAAAAAATTCACAGCAGTCCAACTGAGTAGATCAGTTATTGCTTCAGAGCTATAGAAGCCAATGATTTTGGCCTAGTGCTTAATGCTCTATTTTTGTCATGAAGTAAACGAAAAATAGAAAGTTGGTTATCATTCCTGCATTGGGAATACTAGCTTTAACAGTGCATGTAATCTCTTAGCATGTTCTTGTATGTGGTTTCTTAAGATCAGATTTTTTAGGCTTGATTATTTAATGATGAGAAGTGTATGATTCAACATATAAATACTTGCTTTTAACCCACCTTTTAGACATAGAACAAAGTTCAGGAATGTTAGAAATAGTTTGGATGACCAAAGTGTCTTTCCATATCAGAGCACAAGTCACCAATACATGCCACAAGTCATTTATTTCCCAAATATAGACAAAAACATATTTCACTTTGGCAGTAGAAACTAGGTGAAAAGTAAATTTTAAAATAGAAATTCAACTATTTCACACTTGTATTATGTTTTTAACCCTTTTGTTACATATATAATCACAGTAGGACCATAAAGTTATATATCTAGGTTCTGAATATCCTATATGAATTTGAGGATGAAATATATTTGTGCATTTATTTACATAGCCTTGTATTAATGAGTTTCATTTTCAGAACTGAATAATGGCAGTCATTAATGATAACAGGCACACACAAACAGACACACCTTGAGGCTATACTAAGCTACAGCCTTATTCATTTTTTTTAAACTAGACAAATATTGGGCACCTACTGTGTGCTTTTAGCACTGTGCTAGGCACTTAAAAGTGAAGTGGGGTAATAATGGGAGTCAGCCTCAGTCTTCCATGACCTTGCAAGAGTTAAGTCATTCACACACACAAAATTCGACATTACCCCTTTCAGTGTCAGAGTGAGTTATTGCCAAGTTCGGAGACCTGTGTCATCTGAATTAGGGGTTTCAGAGGCCTGCTTGGTGGCAGGCTTGAGCACAGTATATTCTGGATCTAAGAGACCTATATGAATAGTTGGATAATCGTGGAGATTCAGCAAGTATTTCAGAAATAGTCACTTCAGGTATTCCTCTGTCAGAATACCTAGCCATCAATCAAGAGTTGCTTTTAAGAAGTTGATGCATGGAGGTGGCAGAGAACACACGAATTGTTAGCGAGCCACTGTATCGGCGAAATGTTGACCCAACTGTGGACTATGTGTAAGAGGCGATCTCCCAGCATTCACCTCTTCTCGCCTCACTGCTGATGTGACAGAAGCAACTGAAAGGAGTCAGAGGCAGCTACTGGAGAGCACTTTCCCTGCAGGCTTCTCTGCCATGTACAAGGTCATCCACCAGCCAGGAAAATTGTGCTCTTCCATTTGCCTGGGAACAGAGCTGTGCAGCTTGGTCTTAGAGTTAACTCAAGTTTACCAGGCCAGTATGCAAGCTCCGACTACTTTTCAGAATTAAGCAAGGAGAGGTCAAAAGAAATGCTGGAGGGGAAGATGTACCTATATAACAGTAGGGGGGTGGCCACTTTCATGAATGAGCCCCCAGTGTCTTCAGATGCTTCTACAAAAGCAAAATCTGATTAAAAACAAGGCACCTGTAACTCCCTTTTGTTAAGTCTAGACCCCATATTTACCCCCACCTGGACAATCTTTATAAGTAACTGATACTCACTAAGGATGACATGAAAAGAGGTGTTCCCTCAAGAGGACACTTCCTGCCTCAAGTGTCACTTCCTACAGATTTATGCAAATTTACCCTCACTTCCTTACCACCCTTGTATAATTTTACTTTTTGCAAAGCAACCAATTCCTGATGGTGACAGAGGACGTTATTTCTCCCAGCATCATAGATCATAGTGGATTTCTACTCGAATCCTTTCTTGCCAGCTATAGATTTTCTTTAAAGTTGGTGCCACCTAACAGAGTGACCGAATTCATTCTCCTTTCCTTTTGTTTTTAGTGAAGCAACTTCAAATATTTCTCCCACAAATTTTATAATAAACCCAGCTTGCATATTTGGATTCTTTTCCATATCAACTTTACTGATACAAGTTTGTACTGAAATTTTTAGTAGTCTGGAAAGTATGAAGTGGTAATGGGTATAGTCTGTGTGGCTATTTTAGATGCATTCTACATAATAGGATAGTTTCACTTGGTATACTAATATAGCTGTATAGTTCAGATAAGTCATCAATAAAAAATTCATGTTTTTGGCAAACACCAGGTATGTGCTGGTTAGTTTTTTTTTTAAATATATATTTTATTGATTTTTTACAGAGAGGAAGGGAGAGGGATAGAGAGTTAGAAACATCGATCAGCTGCCTCCTGCACACTCCCTACTGGCTATGTGCCTGCAACCAAGGTCCATGCCCTTGACTGGAATCGAACCTGGGACCCTTGAGTCTGCAGGCTGATGCTCTATCCCTGAGCCAAACCGGTTAGGGCTGTGCTGGTTAGTTTTAATAGTAGAGGAGACATTTTACATTTTTTTAAAAAAGATGTTTTTATTGAATTTTAGAGAGAGAAGGAAGAGGTAGAGAAACATCCATATGAAAGAGAAACAATCGGCTGCCTCCTGCACGCCCCCTACTGGGGACTGAGCCCACAACCTGGAATTAAACCAGTGACCTCTGGGTGCACAGGATGACATTCAACCAAATGAGCCACACCAGCCAGGCGACCTTTTACATTTTTGAACAATGTACCTTCCTAAAATCCCAACGACTCAATACAATAGAATATGTGCTTCTACCTCAAAATGGAATGAACAACCAAGCTGAATTGCAGCACAGGCCCTAGGCCGGTTCACTCTCTGGCTGGAACCCAGTCTCGTGCTCAGTCTCATGGAGTGTCCGATTTTGTGCCGCCGCCAAATCAACTATGTTAAAGGTTGTGGACTGGGGTGGGGTGGTGCTTAAAGAGAGTCAAGGCCAAATAGGAAACCTAGGGAGACTAGTTTTGCTTCTCATTTTATTACTCTGCCGTTTTATTCAACTCTAGCCAGTGAGGCCAGTAACTCAGTTTTCAATAAATGGGAAGCCGAACCAGAGGGGAAAAACGCCTATTAATTTATAGAAGCTTGATAAAATATTTCTGGAATATTTAAAAAAACGGGCAGCACTGTGCATTTGTTATAGACTGATTATTTGATTTAAAAAGAAACCTGTACGTCTGCGCAAACGACATCAAACTGCAACAGCCTGAATTCTGCCGACCAGCAGACGAGGTTCTGCTGATGTGACGGCTCAGTCAGTAAGAACAGCCCATAACATGAAAGCTGTACAGTATATTTTTAACACTTCTGTTTCTAGAATATGTGAAGGATTTGAGGTTGTTTTATTATTTTTCATAATGGGCTAAAAAAATCCTCAAAGCAAAGTTTAGGGTTTTTAGTGTGTTTTATAATTTGAAGAAAAATGTCAAATTTTAGTATCAATAGAAAGATAAAATTTGGATTTTACTTTAGAGGGACACACATTTCATTTTAAAAGTTGTAATTTGCTCCACACCAAGAATAAGCAACCTTTACACTTACATGATAGTTTTATACAGCAAGGTTTTAAAAATAATTTACATTAAGTGGCAAGTATGATGTGGGTCAATAGCTCTTCAGTTAATCAGAAAGGAAAATGAAGCTTTTTAAACATGAAATTCGGGACTACTTCAGGTATTCAGAGCATACATTTTCTCTTTAGGAGGTTTGTCTTCAAATAGTGAGATAGATTCACTAATATTTCTAATTCATAAGCGATATCAAGAAAGCTATGTATAATAAATATGTAAGTACAGTGTCAGTACAAACCTTGCAAAATAAATAAATTTAAACACCAACTCAATCTACTCTTGCTTTAAAAAATGGTTAAGTTTCTTCATAAGACGTCACAACTCAGTAGATATTAAATTACACATCATTCTAAATAAATTCTGTGAAAACTAAAAGTGGAATAATCTGTGAATATACAAGCAATAAACTTTTAAAAAACCCAACATCATTCTATATGTAAAAAGCAAGCCTAAAGAAGAGTACATTATGGTACACTGTGGAAACTAAGTTGAATTCCTCTTCAATGAATCTTATAGGACATATTTACATTTGCAATGCCCCCAAGCTTCCAATTCTCAGGCATAAAATGCATGACTACACTAGCTTGCTTGTTTTCAGACCTCCGCGCCTCTTGTTCCCAGTTTTCCAAGTTCAGCAAACTATGGCCTGGGGCCCAATCCAGCCGGCCACCTGTTTTTGTACGGCTCTTGAATAGCTTTTACATTTTTAAGTGATTGAGAAAAAACAAAAGAGGAACATTTGTGACATATGAAATTACATGAAATTCATTTCAGTGTCTGTAAATAGTGTTCCTGGAGCCCAGCCACCCTCATTCGTGGATGTATTGCCTATGGCTACTTTTGCATGATTTCAGCCAAGCTACGTTGTTGCAACAGAGACCATATGGCCCATAGAGCTCAACATATTTACTATATGGCCCTTTGCAGATAAAGTTTGCTGACCCCCGTTCTCAGTCAGTTATTGCAAGCTTAGTCATGGTTTGTTTGTTTGTTTTCCTTTTTAACAACTGTTGACATTTCTAAAACGACTATCTCCTGGGCTTCTTTGCTTCACTCATCAGGAAAATGGTTGGTAGCCAGCCCTGTGCCATTTCGCTTGTCCTCCGTGTGGACCTCACATCGTGTGTGATGAAAGCTTCGGTCCAGAAATCATCAGTTTCCAGTTTAAGTTGAATGAAAGCAAGGAAAATGTATATTTTCCCACCACGCTCATTCTTGACTTTATTTTAACTTCTTGTCAAAAGGTCTTCACCTGTGAAGTTGCATCCAGAGGCGTGTTAGTAACTATATTGTAAACGGAGGGGCAGAAGCATTTACAGTGCAGCAAGCGTGCAGTGTTCAACAGAAACCCGCGGCTCTGGTGGCTGTGTTTGGGGGGGAGACCACGTCTGATGCACTCAGTGTTATAACGTGATGCCCCCGGGAGGTGGGACAGGAGACTTTTTCTGTCTCGGAGCGCCATATTCTTCAGAAAGATTTTTCTTTCTTTTTTTTTTTAAATCACAATCAAACTGTTCAACTTTTTTTAAAAGGTGAAATTCCTTCAACAACTGTATTTATTACTTCGGATAAGAGTAAGGTAAATAATTACTCGTTTAAAAATTCTCAGAGTATTTGTTAAGGGGTAACTCTTGACACTTGAGAGAGGAAAATTTCAGGACAAACATGAAACATGTCAGCAGAACGCACTGAAAATACGAAGCTTGTTTTCTGATGAGAATAGACAGAAAGGCCCTTTCTTTTTCACAAGTGCTCTTGCTTGGAAGCACCATTTGAAAAGGAGTTCATGACGTGGGACACAGATTCCCATGGGGGCACCGACGGCAGGTTTTAAAGAGAAGCTTCCCCAAGTTCAAGCAAAGCTGCAGTCAACTGAATGATCTGAATGTCTGCTGAAAACGGAGTCCAAAGACATTGATCTAAACCACCACCCTCCCTACTCCTAAAATAGGAGCAATTAGTAAAGCTCATTATAGCAAGCACATCATTTTTTTAAAAATCTCACCCGAGAATATTTTTCGATTGATATTTAGAGAGAGTGGAAGAGAAAGGGAAAGAGAGAGAAATATCAATGTGAAACACATCGATTGGTTGCCTCCTGCCCACACCCCGACCAGGGCCTGGGCTGGGGAGGAGCCTGCAACCGAGTACCCACCCTTGACCAGAATTGAACCTGGGACCCCTTGGTCCGCAGGTTGGGGCTCTATCCACTGAGCCAAACCTGCTAGAATGCAAGCATGGCATTTTTGAATATTGATTTCAGAGAGGAAGGGAGAGGGAGATAGAAACATCAACGATGAGAGAGAATCATTGATCGGCCAAGCACGTCATTTTTAAGTCAAATTTCTAGTGGCGTTGTATCCTTAGGTACTTAATGTAATCTTGTAGCATGACGGCTCTTATGTGCAGAGTGTAATTTAGCTGGTTGATTCTTGTGTGTGCCCTGACAAAGGATCGAACCCGCAACCTTGGTGCATCACGACCAACCGAGCAACTGGCCAGGGCCCAGTATTTTAAATTTTGATCTGTCTTTAGGGCCTGCTCAAAGACCCACTACCACAGTGAGTCACTTTCTAAAAGTTGGGGAGGTTCAACACCGGTGCTTTAGTCCTAAAGCTCACTTGGCGCTGATTATGACAGAAAAGGAAGTGAGTCCGGAACTTTTAAACAATTGGGATATCTCAACAGGAAATGGGACAGCCCAGAGCTTTACTGTTCTGTGCACATCCGCCGTTATCTGACGCTATGTGATACGGACTGCTGCCATCCTTCTGAGATCTCTTCCCAATGAGTCTTTGCTTAACGGGAACAATCCCGACTCCCTGGGAATAGCAGGGTAGGCAGATGTTCCGGAGGGAGAGGTTTCCTGTATTTGGCCTTGTCTGTGATTTCAAAAGAGCTTTGTAAGTGGTACGAGGCACCAATTATTGTAGGAGTTGGTCCTTAAATGTAGAAACATGGGCTCCCTGTGTCAGGCTTTCTTTTGGGCTGTTACACATCAAAGTTGTCCTTGTCTCGAGAGGCCAACTGTGAGCGCCTACAATTTAATATAAGAAGGTCCTGATTGTGATGGAGACGGATGAGGGAGCCTGGCGGTACAAGCAGCAGTGCCTTCATGTGGTCTCTGGTGAATTTTAACTCTGAGAACCACAACCCAACAGGTGAGCAGTGGGCTTTGACAATCCCTTTGGTTCATGAGGAAACTAAGCTAAGAGAAGAACTCTATGTTTGGTTTCCTCATATGCTTCTTTTTAAAAAAAATTCAGGTTCCATAGAAATAATTTGTTTTAAGATAGAATGAAAGGTACTCTGCGTGTGAATACCACACAGTTTGCTGGCAACCAATGGTGTAATTTACTGCCGTTGCAAGATGGAGGCCGTTATGTTATTTTGCTTTCTTTTTAATCATCACATCCCGAATGCCAGAGTTTAAGTTTTTAAATGAGGCAGAAGAAGTTGAGTTTGTTGAGGTCAAATCAAACCTCAATTAGAATAACATAAAACTAGACAGCCAAAGGAAGGAAAGCTGAATGACTCACAGCAGCCCCTCAAGAGTGTCTGAGTGGCCAATAATTAAAACAATTCTATGTCTGATGAAACATGGCTAATGTAGTTTGGGAAAATTGACTGTCCTCTTAGACCCTTTGTTGAGTTCTATATAAAATAAGGAGGTCTGCCCGGCTGGTGTAGCTTAGTGGATTGAGTGTCGTCCCATGGACCAAGAGGTCCCAGGTTTGATTCCCGGTCAGGGCACATGCCTAAGTTGCAAGCTTGATTCCCCAAAAGGGGGCGTGCAGGAGGCAGCCAATCAATGTATCTCTCTCATTGATGTTTCTCTCTCTCTCTCCTCCGTTCCTCTCTGAAATCAATATATATATATTTTTTTCTTTTTTTTTTTAAAGGCAGTCTACAATGATAATTTCTGAAGGTACGTATATCTTCAGAGCCCTTTTCCCCTTGTGGTACCATTCCTCCCTCCTGCAGGGGGCACCTCCTTTTGGAAAAGATAAAAGATTCAGTACAGATTATGCCTTACAAAGTAGTGTGAGTGGGCCCCTGGTTCAGAATGGTGCAAAGACGGAGTGTACCTGGTGAAACTTGCTGCCAGTGGTCACTGTCGATAGTCCATCGCGTCACTGCCACCCACAGGTCTCTCCTCTTTGTTTTGGACGCTTTCTGAGGCCAAGACCTGAGAAGGTGATGTGAGTCCGCGGGGCTGTTTAGTTGACTTGGTGAACTTCTTGAATTCACTTGCAAAAGAAATGCCTTTTCTCTTGTCTTCTCGGGATGCCTATGGAAAGAAAGAACCCTCCATTGGTGTTAAGTTAAAGCTGGCATCCTCAATCACGTGGCAGTATATCAGAAAGGGCCCTCCTCTCTTCCCCGTCTATGACCGAGGGCCTTCCCTCTCAGGATTGCTTAACCACAGAGGGGAACACATTTCTTTCCCTGCAGTGAAAACAAAGCCAAACAACCTTCTCCCCGTAAATTTCTTGACTTTCTCCTAGATTTTGCTATCTCCCAAGTTTGATTACGAATTAGTTATGAATATCAAGTAACTGGTGAAAAGAGTAAAATAACCTTGAAGTTTACCTGCACCTGCTCCTTTAGCTTAAGGATGAATTTTCCTGCACCTTTCCACTTGCTTTGGGCTTGAAACACACACTCCTGATCCAAAAGGACCCGCTGGGAGGACTTGGGGGTAGAAGACTTCTTGTTGGCTGTGTCTTTCACCACCTCTTCCAAAAGCACATAGTCGTTCGGGTTGGGGTTGCTCAGGATGCTGTAGGAGTACTTGGCTTTGCATAAGGTCTGAAAGGTAAGTTACGATCAACTGGATAAGGACGGTGTCTCTAACTCCTGCATTCATTATGAATGAGACTCGAAGGTGGCAAACCGTCACAGGCTTTCAGAGACGACGGGGCTCTTTCAGATCATGTTATCCTACTCCTCACTTTCCGTTTGTGTCGCTGTAGCGTATGACAGGCTTTCCCACATTATGGTTCAGCTTCACGACACTCCATGTTTAGTCAGTATTTCCCCCGCCCCCCTTTCAGACAAGGAGCTTATGCAGATTCCAGAGGATGAGCAGCAAAGAAGCAATAGAATAAAGACTGGAAACAGACTGTGTGCATGAAACCAAAGCTCCTAGACATGAAGGTCGTGCGACAGTGAGGGACAGAACCCTGGCCCTCAGACGTCTCCCTGTCCCCCTGGGCTGCCTCTTCACCACAGACTCTTGGATGTTAAGGCATTTTAGAACTTAGTTGGTCTCACTTCTCATTTCGTGCAAGATTATCTTTCATTTATGCATTTATTCAGTCATCAAGTGTTTAGTGAGGGCCTACTATGTCCCAGATACTTTGGGGGCACAAAGGTCAACAAAAGAAGCTAAGTTCAAAGTCTATACCAACCAAATTACCAGGCAATAATAGCGAGTAGCACTTAAATCGTGCTTGCCATGTGCTAGACATTGTACAGTTTACATATATTACTGACTTAATCTTCACAACAACTCTGTCAGCAAAATACTATTATGCTATCACCATGTTATCTAAGTGGTAACTTACCACATGGTGGTATATTGGAGCCAAATGGAACAGGCTAGTAAAATCAGACATGGTGGGAGCTTTCACACAACAGAAATCAACAAATGCTACAAATCAGAGTGTCTTTTTTAAGCATAACTGCCTGTAACTAAGGCACAGACGGTTAAATAACTTGCCCAAGATCTCAGAGCTAGTAAGAGGTAGAGCTGGGGTTGGAACCTCAAGCTTTTTAACCCAGAGCCTGTGCCGTCCACCATTATACTATCCTACTTCTCAAGGGTGTTTGATGAATGCAAACCATGACAAGGCTTTAAAGGAAGGAAATACAGTTTCTGAAACCATGGACACAGGGAAGCATGACCTAGAGGTGGGAGAGGGTCAGAGTAGGCCTTCTACTTGCCCTCTGACAATGGCCATTTGGTATTAGCTTCGGCATTTCTAGGACAATGAAATTATTACTCTGCAGAGCCACATCCTACAACATTATCACCAGTGCTTCACCCAGGGCCTGACTCATGGTAGATACTAGGTAAGTATCTGTTGAAGGAACGAACTATTATTTCCCACTCTCCCTTTGTAGGTCTCCACTGGTCTAGGAACTTCATTCATAGAATGGGCTGGCATCTGACTTGTCCCAATAAATGTACACGGAGGACAGGCCTGAGGTGGGGGAGGGCTCCCACCTGCTGAATGACATCCTGTGCGGTGCTGACGCGCGGCGCTTTGATGACGGTCCGCGGCTGCTCTGGAGAAACGTCATGCACTTGGACAAAGAAACTCTCCTCCTCCGAGCTCAAGATCACCTCTCTGTCATCTTGAACAATGCTTTTCTCTTCCAGGTTCTATGTTAAAAGAGAAGAAAAGAGTGAGTAAATGGTGAGATGTTGTAGAGTAAGGAAAGAAACTTTGAACAAAAATGTGAAATGCATCATGGTAATGTGGCAATAACTTCTTAGCTTCCTAGTTGATATGCTAGTTAATATTTCATAAATTATTCTAGAAGGACATACATGTCTTAGACAAAAAAAAAGTACTGTTTCTGCTGAGGTAGACAGACTGATAAGGTCTGTCCCAGAACAAGCTAGTAGATCTGCTCCTATTAGCTGTGGATTAGGAGCCCAAGTCAACTGTAGGTAAGTTTGTAAAAAGACAATATACCATTTTGCCAATTACCAAAAGCCAAATGAGAGAAAGCCCCCCCACTCTCGCATAGAACGTGAGCATTTAAGAAATGCTAGACATCTAAAATGTGAAGCGTGAAACTGACATTCAGCTTAAATGAACAAAATCACAGTGAAAGGTGGAAACGATGGCTGGAGGTAAGTCACACTGAAATGACTATCGACACTTTGTAAAGTATATGATTGTCTAACAACTATGCTGCACACCTGAAAGTAATATAAAATAACATTGAAAATAAACTGTAATTAAAAAATAAAAATTAAAAATATAATAAAATAAAAATGAAGATTTGATTTCTTAAAAAAACATGAATATCAACAAAATACTCAATACTCATGATAGTTATCAGGTTGATTGGCTTTTGGCAAATTGCCTTCCAGTGAATTTTACATATATAATCCTATCTAATAAAAGAGTTATATGCAAACTAACCATCACTCCATGACACCCACAAGCCACGCCCACCAGCCAATCAGGAGCGAGTAAGCAAATTAACCCAACCAAGATGGCTGCGGCCATGGAGCGAGCAGGAGGCTTGGGTTTCCCTGGCAATGGAGGAAGCCAAGCTTTCCGCACACCCTGGCCCGCCCAGGCCTCCACTCAGGCTACAAAGTTTCAATTATAGAAGATAAATAAATCCCAACAAAAATGGCTGCAGCCTCAGAGCAAGCAGAAGGCTTGGCTCCGCTCAAGGCTACAGTTTCAATTATAGAAGATAAATAAATCCCAGATACCAGGGCCTCTGCTTGGGTCGTCGGGGGGTGTGGCCGGCCTGCAAACCACCACAGGCCCCTCGCCCAGGCCACCCTATGCCCCAAGGGAACCCCCCATCCTGATTCGGAACACCCTTTAGGGCAAAACAGCTGCCCCCCACCCGTGCACCAGACCTCTATCCTATCTAATAAAAGAGTAATATGCAAATTTACCATCACTCCAACACACAAGATGGCTGCCCCCATGTGAACACAAGATGACTGCCACAAGATGGCCAGCAGGGGAGGGCAGTTGGGAGGGACCAGGCCTGCAAGGGAGGGCAGTTTGGGGGACCAGGCCTGCAGGGGAGGGCAGTTAGGGGCAAACAGGCTGGCAGGGGAGCAGTTAGGCATCAATCAGTCTGTCAGGGGAGTGTTTAGGGGGTGATCAGGCTGGCAGGCAGAAGCGGTTAGGGGCAATCAGGAAGGCAGGCAGGCGAGCAGTTGGGAGCCAGCAGTCCTGGATTGTGAGAGGGATCCCAGATTGGAGAGGGTGCAGGCTGGGCTGAGGGACACACACCCCCATGCATGAATTTCGTGCACCGGGCCTCTAGTTATATATATTACCTATATAGTTAGATACATCTATAGTAGAGAAAAACAGCAATAAAAAGGCAAACTTTTCCCACTGTCACCCTTTTTCCTTCTCTCTCCCATCTCATTTTCCACAAAACCCACAAAAAAGCACTGTTGTTAGGTCATATGTTCTAAACATCTGCTATGGCTATACAAATATATTTTTGTATATGTGAATAGACAGATAGACGGAAACCCTGGAATTATGTGAGTTTAAATATAATATTATTGTCAAATGACTCCTGTTCTTTGTTAGTCCCACTAACAAAGAGGGTAGTTTACAGTTATCTTCTGCAGGGAGCTGCAGGGAGGGGAAGGCGAGGCAAAGCAAGTAACAGTAGGCAACCCATCTCCGGGAGGGAGGGTTTGGCATGGAGTTCCCTGACCCCCAGCACTCTCCAAGCCGAATCTCCTCAGACCAGGCCACTGAAATGGTGCTAACTGGCCAGAACCCAAGAACACTGTCACTATCCTGGAAGTTAAAATCAGCCACACAGGACCCAGAATTGTCCCCATGAATATTAAAATCAAATGGGTAACTGCCACCAGATGGCGCCAAACTATAGCCAGGACCAGAAAGGATTTGCCAACCACCCACACAGGCTTGCCCCAATCATTGCATTAACCTTGCAGTCATGAAATTTACATGACTAAAGTTTTTGGACTCCATTCATTCTATTAAGGGCTGGTGGGGAGAGTTATTGTCTATGTTTATTACCTAAAATGAGATTGTCCTTTACTACATATACTGTTCTACAACTCTTTTCCTCCACTTCAAAGACTGTGGCCATTACATTTTGTTAATTCCTAGAGATTTTGCTGCATGATATGTGATGGCATTGATTATGATATATCTAACCAATTGGAAAGTGGGGGTAGGTGGTATTTCATATGACATCTATATATATAAAAGGCTAATATGCAAAGTGTCCCCTTGGGAGTTCGACTGGGAGACTGGGAGTTCGATTGCTCACTATGATGTGCGCTGATCACCAGGGGGTGGCACAAAATGAAGGAAGGCCCCAGCCGGCAGCCAGAAGGAAGGCTCTGATCGACCCTGATTGCTGGCCAGGCCCAGGGACCCTACCCGTGCACGAATTTTGTGCACCGGGCAGGAAGTTACTGGGCTTCTATCGGTTTATTCAGGGAAAAAAGAAAAAGAAAAAAAAGGGGTCCATCAACAAACCCCAACAGAAGCCAACCAGCCTGGAGTTGGAGCTGTGCTGTTTCCTTCTCGGGAACTATCGCGGGAGTATCAGTGAACATAATGATATTTAGTACGAGTTCTGATCAAAGCTGAGAGATTATTCTTACTTTATGTGAAGTTACAGAATATATTTTTTTAAAAAAATTACTGTTGTTTTAGTTATAAGTGCTGAGCCATTTATTAGCTACAACTTTAATAGGCACTAATAGGAACACAACCAACCCCGAAATGTAGAACAATGCCTACAGGCCTCGAATTACCCAGTTCTGTGACCCCCATGACAATGTCTTCTCACACATACAAATAAAACAGCCGACGAAACAGCTGACGACATGCATAAGGAATCCACTGAGTGCTTGCTCGCTTTGTTTTAGAAGGGATGACCTTTAGGCTGAATTTCTGTAACTTAGAGATAACATTCTGAAGATGTGCAAAAGAATAAACTCATTTTTCCACATATACTTCAGAAGAAGAATAGAAATCAAGTGGGAATTAGAAGAAATTCTGATTTTGAGGGAGTTGGCCAGTGGCGGGTGGTGAATTACACACAGAGCTGTTACCGTGTAGGCTGCACCCAGACACACTTACTTCCTGCTGGGTTTTTAAGACAATCCTGCCAACATAGCCCTCTTCTGGAAACCAGCTGCTTAAAATCTGCACGATCTCCTCCTCGGGACCAATGGCCCTCTGGAATGGTTGTTTTCTGCATTCATTCTTTTCTTTAGATATAAAATATTTTTCTTCCATCAAAAAGTAGTCTGCGGCAATAGGTTTGGTGTCTTGTTCAGTGGTCAGAATCTAAAGATAAAGCAAAGGCACATTTAGCAAAAAACTGTAATTCAAAACAAGCCTGTTTTCATGGGGCCCAGCTTTGATGTGTAATTTATAAGCGAAACCTACTCTGGAGTGTTGCATAATTCTCTTTGGAAGGTCTAAGAATCCTCTCAAGCCCAAAAAGAATTGTTTATGTGCATTCTGGGCAACAACACAATGTACTCATCATCCCCAGACAGCGTAACTATTTTCCCCACTTGCTGGAGTGAGAGCTCCTACCGAATGAAAAACTTTAGGTTTGTAAATCTACGAATTTACCTCTTTGTAATCTTGCAACACAGGGGACCAAGGATAAGGAACCCAGTCCAGCTTTTACCAAGAACAATCTCTCCATCGTTGTTGACTCTATTCTGACCCACGTTCCTGGGAATTCTCCTTCCAATGAAGTCTTAGCTGTGTGTCTAGAGGCCCGTTTTCTTTGTTGGCTACTGACCCGGGCAGTCAAACAGCGTGACCCAGACAAGGCTGGAGAGCCAGGCAGACTGAGTCCGAGGTCCGCCTTCAATACTACTGGCTGCGAGGTGTTGGGCAGGATATTTAACCCGTTAGAGATTCAGTTCCCACTCAATAAAGGGGGAACAGGAAGAGTACTGAGGGGAAGCAGAATGCGCCTCCCCCAAATGTGATTTTTGGGATACTGATTATTTTAGACTGGTTATTTTCAAGAAATGAAACAAAAAAAAACTCAGAGAGAACCTTCAACCGTCCCCCTTACTGCCTAAAAGAATTTAGATAGAGGCTGTGCTCCAGGAGGAAGGTATCAGCGTAGATAACTACAGTTTAATATGAACGAGGTGTGATGGGGAGGAGCCTAGCAAGTCCGCTGTGTCCCATTGGTAAAGATGGCCCAGCAAACATTTCTCTATCAAACACTGGCTTTTCCATCTCCATGTGGATTGCCCTCCTGCCCTTTGAAATCCCAAACTTCAACCCTCCTTCTCCTTAGCTCACGATGGCATATAAACCTCACTGTCCCCTCTGTCCTCTGGTCTCATATTTTTATAGAACCCCCGTGTGTGCATACATGATAAGATTGGTTATTTTCTCCTGTTAATCGTTCTTATGTTAATTTGATTATTGGTCCAGCCAGGAGAACTTAGGAGGTGGGAGGAAAATTACTTTTCTGCTTCCACAGTACAACCTCTTAATTTTATGATTTGTTGTATGATTGAGACACTGTCTATAAAGCAGAGCGTGGCCCTAACTGGTTTGGCTCAGTGGATAAAGCATTGGCCTGTGGACTCAAGGGTCCCAGGTTCGATTCCGGTCAGGGGCATGTACCTTGGTTGCGGGCACATACCCAGTGGGGAGTGTGCAGGAGGCAGCTGGTCGGTGTTTCTCTCTCATCAATGTTTCTAACTCTTTATCCCTCTCCCTTCCTCTCTGCAAAAAATCAATTAAAATATATTAAAAAAAAAAAAAAAAAAAAAAGCAGAGCGTGGGCACAGCATGAGACCTCAATAGCCTTGAGCCATGGCTGCAGTTCCTCTTGCTGACGAACCCTTTCACACTCACATTGTACAGGTTCCTGACAAAAGGCTCAACGCAAAGTGGGTGCCAAGAGAAGGCTGCCACCATCGGGCCTGGTGAAGCCAACACCTTTCTCCTCAACACCTGTTGCTGCTGCGTCTCACTTGGAGGAACAGCATGAACTGAGGATGGAGGGGGCAGAAGAGTCTCAGAAAGGCTGCTCCCTTCCCCCGAGCCCTTGGTTGGGAACGGGTGCTGGGTTCTGGATTCCCGGGGGCAAGGCAACAACCACCACAGGAACAATTCAGGACGCAAGGTCCTAGGAGCCGGGAGCAGTCCCTCCCTCCTCAGTGCTGCTTTATGGGGGGGGGGGGGGGGGCCAATAAAGCAATGGGCTGCTTTTTATGGGTGGTCCCTGGAAATGTCTCCTTGCTTTATAACTTCATATTTTATAGAGTCCCCAAAACCCCAACAGTGCTTTGCGACAGCAGACACTAAAGTTCATAGACTGATTGATTTAAAAAACAAAACTCCCAAAACAACCCCAACTTGGGAATAGTTTCTGTTAGAGAGTCTATGACATTTGACAAGGGAGCTGTTTTCTCTGAGTCTAAGTCAATTATAAGATCTTGGGGGAAAGTTGGCCTGTCCATAGAGACTTCCCCTCAAAGGACCGAACTACTTATTAACACTTAGTATGTGTGGTTCAATGGGTTTTTAAGCCCCAACCATTTCATGATCGCAGTGGCAGTTCGTCATGTGCCCTAACTTCAGAGGGGGCTCCACAGTTGGTCCCTTGGTCACAGCTCCCCTCGGCCTACCTCCAAGGAGAAGAAGGGATTCTGAAATGGGCTGAGGATGAAAGAGTCTGCAAGGATACTAGGGGGCATGTTGGAGACAGAGAGTGAAGCACAGGAGTGGTGCTTCTAGTGAGAAGAGAACAGGAGTTGCACATGGGCCTGCCTTGCCCTTCTGAGGGGCTGCCTCCCTCCCAGGATGCTGCTCCTTGTGTCTGGCTCTCCCTCTTACAAGTCCTCCCGAGGGGCATTGTCTCTGCCGGCACAAGGCCACCAAGACCCCCAGGGATCCAGGGCAGAAGCCCAGCAAGAGGGGACTTTGGCCAGTTCTGCTACGGGAGTTGGGTTAACAGGCTCTCATCCTCTTGTTTTGGGACCTCCATGCCTCTTCGTACCACTAGAGGGGTATAACTTTAAAGGTCATGATCGAGTGCCAGGGGAAGGGGGACAAGGTGGTTGATCAACATGCAAATGGAGGGCTGAGGCTGGAGGGGCAGAAGATGTCTTGGCCTATATGGTCCATCCTGATGCTCTAAGAATTTGACCCAACTCCTAGAATGACAAGCAGACTTTAATCAGTTCGTGTGCAAATTCTGGTCGATTAGTAAGCTCTGCATTAAGAGGGACTATGAGGCTTGAATCTAGGCTCAGAGGGAAACAGTACACAAGGTTGAAGAGCCACTCATCCTGGTCTTTATTCTTCTAGAGCCCAGTGTTCTTTATGTGGCTGAAGAAGTCTTAGAAATTCCTCTCTACAGGATAAGGTAGATTGTTTAAAGGTACCAAGACCTCTCAGGTCACTTGTAGGGCAGATCTCAATGTTGGATATCACAAATAATCAAAAGGCAAATCATCAACGTGGACTTTTGTGTAGTTGTGTGTATCTAGTCACACACACGCAGGCTCAGTGCACTTACTTGCTGGAGAAGCTGCTTTGCCTTGGTGCCTCCATTTATAGAGAAAACAGTGAAGGGCTCCGGACCTGGGACCCCATGCACCGTGACTCTGTGAGTCTGCAGACATTTTCTTTCTTCTGTGCTAAACATCTGTCAAGGAAGATCACATGGTTTCTCATTCATTCTCATTCTGATGCAAATTCTAGGCTATGTTCATCACCGAGGTGCTCATTCTTAGAGGTGTTTACAGGGACATGTCAGTACAGAGCCATTCTAGCATCCCTCACACCCTGACCCATCGTTTTGTGGTTGAAGAAGCGATGGTGCATCTTCTTTAACAGCCTAGTGAGGATGTGTAGCAGCACACCACCAAACTACTAATTTATTTCACAAAACACTATCTCTTTCCAGCCTAAGTATGGAACCGATATCATCTAAAATGTACTTTAGTCCTTATTTCTGAATTGACATCCAACAGTGTTATTGAGTTCCATCTCTCTTGAGGGCACTGGACTAGAATTTTGGATGGTAAGATGATAAATGAAATATTCTAGTAAGTAAAGCACTTTCCTAAGTTCTGTGAGAGTCGTTTGAGCAAATTACGGAACCGGAGGAGGGACCTGCAACTGGCATGTGAAATGTGGGTAAGGTTGCAGGACTGAGCCTTTAACTTGTAGGGTCTGATGCTGACTCCAGTAGAGAGTGTCAGCACTGAACTGAAAGTAGGTCGGCCAGCTGGTGCCGGGGAGCTGGAGAAGCAACGTTGGAAAAGACACGACACATTTGGTGTCAGCGGAAGTATTGTGAGGATCCCTTCCTCTCTGTAGAAAATCAATAAAATATATATTTTTTTTTAAAAAAGAAGTATTGTGAGGAAAAACGGCTCTTGCATGGCACGTGCGGCACCTGCAGCTCTGACAGGTACTGAGGGCGACCAAGCCGGGACCGTGCAGGAAGCCCTGCCTTGCCTTCTGAAAGCATCTGGTTCTTGCTCTTAGGTGCCAGGCAGCCCAGTCCCTGGTTCCCAGTCCTCTGCACAAGGCAGGCAGGCAATACCTCCCTCCACTTTGGCCAAAGTGCTGTTTTTAACTTTGGCCACACATTGAAGGGAAAAGGCGGAGAAGCTAGGGAAACAAGGTCGGAGACAGAGAGAGAAGAAACTAAGGGGAGGGAAAGAGGAGCGGAGAAGAGGAGCGGCTATTTAATGCGAGCAGTGGCGGTGGTCAAGTCAGCGCCACCGAGAGCATAGAAGGTGCCTTTCCAGGGGTTGTCAGGACTACGCTAAAGTGTAAGGTTGATACGACAGTGATCAGGCTGTTAAGTGTGTAAAGAGGGAATTGATGAACAGCCTTTAAACTAATTTTTAAAGAGCAAGCATAATGGAATGAACCAGTTTATTAAAGTGGGGTCGCTTGGTTTAGTCATCAACCCTGGATTACTGGAGTGAGCGCAAGTCCTATGGTTCTCTAACCTCAATGGGCAAGACCCTCACCTGGGGAACTTGTTAAAACACTGATTCTGCAGTGATGGCGCCTTTTGTCTGCCGTGTACCTTCCTCATCCCCACGAGTGCAGATTCCGTACCTCCCCAATTGCCAGGGGGCAGTTATGTATCAACAGCAGCACCTGGCTGCCACCCCAACCCTGCTCACCTGGCATCCACCCCTGGACCACTGAAGAAGCAGAAGATTTTTCTGGTCTAACATAAAGTTTCTAGGGTAACTGAATGCTTCCTAGCAGGTTTGCTTAATTAATTTCTTCCCCACATGTTATTTTTGGCTCATATTAAGAGTATGGGCCCTAACCGGTCTGGCTCAGTGGATAGAGTGTCGGCCTGCGGACTGAAGGGTTTCCAGTTCGATTCCGGTCAAGGGCATGTACCTTGGTTGCAGGCACATCCCCAGTAGGGGGTGTGCAGGAGGCAGCTGATCGATGTTTCTCTCTCATCGATGTTTCTAACTCTCTATCTCTCTCCCTTCCTCTCTGTAAAAAATCAATAAAATATATTAGAAAAAAAAAAAAAAAGAGAGTATGGGCTTTGGCCCGGTTGCTGTAGCTCAATGGATTAAGCATCGTCCCAATGGACCAAGAGGTCCTGGGTTCAATTCCTGGTCAGGGGTACCTGCCCGGGTTGCAGGCTCGATCCCTAGTAAGAAGCATGCAGGAGGCAGCCGATTGATGTCTCTCTCATCAATGTTTCTATCTCTCTCTCCCTATCCCTTCCACTCTAAGAATCAATAAAAACATTAAAAAAACCCCACACCAAACACAAAAAAACAAAAAGAGTATGGGCTTTAGCACTAGGTGAACTTGGGTTTATAGCTGTGTGACCTCCGAGGTACTTAGCTCTTACCTTCCTCATCTGTAAAACGGAGACCATACTCAAAGCTCTTTTATAAAAAAGTTATTGAGAGGATTAGGTGAATTCATATATATGTAAAGTGCTTAGAAGTGCCAATGCCAGCCATTATTATTATTATTTCCACAGCTACCTGTGGAATGATCACTTTCCTGTATCCTGAGCAAGCCTACCTCCAGCAGAGCCATCCCCACAAACATGCTGAGTGAAACAGAGCTTAATTACCAGAGAGGCTGGCACGGAACTGCCGGAGGAGATTTCTTCCATCCTTCTGCTGTTTATGAATAAACTAGAGATTTCCAAGACTTCATTGTGGAGGTTTCGCAGCTGAAGATGTCGATATCCTGGAATGACGCAGAATTGGGAAAAGCCTGTTAGCCATGCACTGCGGAGCTCTGCCACAAAATGGTAGGTAGAGGCCCTGGCTGGGTAGCTCAGTTGGTTAGAGGATAGTCCCGATACTCCAAGGTTGCGGGTTCGATCCCGGGTCAGGGCACATGCAAGAATCTAACCAATGAATGCATAAATAAGTGGAACAACAGCTGCGGCCGCAGACGCTCCCCGGAGGCCCCCAGCAAAGCCAGTCCACCAGCCACCAGCTCCGCCTCTGCTCAGGGTTCTCCATCCTCCCTGCTCTGCCCCCAGCACCCATCCCTGGCTTCCGACACTGAACTTCTGCCAGGCACTGATTCCACTCTCGGCCGGTGAGCCACTACCTCTCCTGCCCTCCTCTCGGTTTCCTCTGCTCACTTCAGTCTCAGCTTGGAAAGTGCCAGGGGGCCCTGGCACGGTGGCTCAGTTGATTGGAGCTCGTCCCGTGCACCAAAAGGTTGCAGGTTCCCTCTCCCATCAGGGTGTGGTTGGGGCATGTATGGGAGGCAACTGATGGACTTATATTTCTCTCTCACATCGATGTTCCTCTCCCTTCCTCTCTCTCTCAAATCAATAAACATATCCTTGGGTGAGGATAAAAAAAAAAAGTGAAGTTATCTTTAAAAAAAAAAAAAGTGCCAGGGGTGCAGTGGGTGTTATTTGGGCAGGGACGTGAGGGAAGGGGGGCCGACCACCACAGCTCTCGACGTCAGCAGTGGCAATGGAGGCCATGCTTCCTCAGAAATGTGAATACCTCGACTTTGAGGATAACGTAAAAGAAAACCTGTTACGAGATGTACTTAAACAGTATTCAAATTTGTGTTATTTTTTCCTGCCTCTTATTTCAACTTTTTAAAAATGAAAATCTCAAACATACACTCAAAAGTAGAGAGAACGGTCTAAAGAGCTCTATGGCATCCGTCACTGAGCGACAGTAATTATTTTTTTTTTTTTTGTAATATATTTTTATGGATTTCAGAGAAGGGAGAGATAGAAACATCAATGATGGGAGAGAATCAGTGATCGGCTGCCTTCTGCACACCCCCTACTGGGGATCGAGCCCACAACCCGGGCATGTGCCCTGACCGAGCATCCAACTGTGTGGCCTTCTGGTCCATAGGCTGACGCTCAACCACTGAGCCATGCCGGCTGGGCCACAGTAATTAACAGCACGATGATGCTACTCTACCTCGCTTTAGAGCCTTGAGCGGGATGATTCTCTGAGCAGTGACCGCCGAGCTGTTGTTTTCCACAACTGCAAAACGAAGAAAAATGAGGTCTTCAAAGTGAACCCGGAAGAAAAACTGCTCGTTCCACATGGGGTTCAGAGTGTTCCGGTGGATGGGCTTCGTGCGGAAGTGGCAGCTGTCCAGCGGCATGCCCAGGATGTCGACCTCGATGCACGGGCTTCCTGTGCTGTTGCTCGGGCACACGTTCTGGCCAGAGACAACCTGGGGGAGGAAGCAAGGACCAGGTCACTGAAGATGAAAAAGAAACAAAGGCAACCTCTGCACCTCACCGCTTCCCTCCACAAAGAACACTCTGGAATGGACGAGGTCCACGGTGAATAAATCTGCTAAAAAATCCACCCCCAAAGCAGGATGTGATTGCAATCAGGCAACCACACGCCTGGAATCATGGGAAAAGCTTGTTTTGTCACCAGCATTCACCTGTCACTTTTCAACTGTCAAAATGTTCAAGTATCTTCAAAGCCAAGCAATTAAGATGAAATTAAGTTTCGCAAGAAGGCAAAGGGAAACGGGGAGACTTTACGGGATGTAATCACAAAATGGTTGTGAACATTCTGTTCAAGATGTTTTAGGTGTATATTTTATAACTTCAAAGCCGTTTTCCTGAATGGTTTAGTTTTACAGCAAGTCACAGGGAATGTTTTAAAACATTTATTCATAGCCTTCTGTAAACAGTTAAAAGTCTACTCGAGTCTAGCTAATCTGGTCAAACAGAGGAGGCCCCCTGCCCTGGTCTTTGGGAAGGAGACAGCAGAGGTGGTAGGAAAACCCGAGAGTGGTTCTCCCGGGGTGTTAGAGGGGTGATCAGAGGCTGCTTAGCATTCTTCCTTTGGAGGGAAACGAACAAGTTCTAAGGTTGGAGGGTAGCGATGACCTCGTCCCTCTTTCCTATCAGCCACCCAGAGGTCTTTTTCTCTGTCCGCTCGCTAAGAGGTAGCGACAGAATGGGGAAATAAAGTTGAATGATGAGCTGCCGGGGTTGTCGTTAAGGGCAGTCTGTGGTGTTTTGACATTGGGTTAATTAGGCAATAAAAGAAATAAGGAAAGGCCCAAGAATGATAAAGTTTAAACTGCAAGGAGGAAAGATATTTAACTGATTTGTATATCGATGCCCGTTTGATCTTACGAGAGCCTGTTAGAGTTTAAGATGACCTGCTCTAACAAGGAGCTCAACTTTTATGGGAGAAACTCAGAATGACGGTGCTGCGGGCCCTGGAAGGCAGAATCACCACCGTCAGTGTGCAGGGGAAGCAGGGAACGCACAGCTCCACCTACCGGGCACTGGCAAATACCTCAGCCACAGCCACTGCTTTGACAGGTAAAGAAATCCTTTTGGGAACGAAATCTGCACAAACACAACGGTGACACGAGGACTGCAATGCCCTGAATTCAAAACCAGCGCATATTCAGGAAGGCGGAAGCACCTTGCCATCTCCTGGAGACAGAACCACACTTACAGTCAAAGAGTAGACGGCGGGCTCCATGTTGTCCAGGTCTCTTTCCAGGGGAGAAAACTTCTGGTACATGGGGCAGTTCCTGTCCCACAGAACGGGGGGTTTCAGCACATAGCCACAGCCACCGTTGGCCTCAAACATGGCAGCGTTTAAATGTAAAGGGAGATCTGCAAAACAAAGTCAACGTTGCTTGTTACTCTGCTGCTTATGAATGTCAAGTTCAGAACTTATATGTTATATGCATAGCCCACGGACATGAGCAATAGGGTAGGGAAGACATGGGGGAAGGAGTGGGATGAAGAGGGCGGCGGGGGTGGGGGTGGGGAATGGGAGAGATCTGTGATACTATCAACAATAAAAAATGTATTTTAAAAAAAGTCAAGTTCAAAAGAACGTTGTATCAATTTTCCCTAAGCTTAAGCATGAAGAAGCGACTGAATGAGTGGCTACTAGGTGCCAGGTTGTTAGGCACGAGAGAGAAAACAGGTAACAAGACCAAGATCCCTGTCTTTTCGGGGCTCAGTCTATGGGATAAGCCCAGTGTTCTCACTCCCACCCAGGTTCTGCCACTCAAAAACTCCTTTTGCAAATCAAAATTTACAACATCCATCTGAAAAAAAAAATCTTTGCAATACCTCATTTTATACAGAATTTTAGTAAGGAATAGTCATGGCATTTTCTTATCCCCAAACACTAAACCATGCAGACAACTGTATGACCAATGCTTGCCTTTGCAAATATAAGATAAAATCTTAATAATCCAAGACAGACTGGGAGAAGAGCCAGAAAAATATATCTTTCCATGAAATCTCAATTTCAACCCATAAATTACAGTACTTCTACCTCTTTTTAATTGCAGTTAAATATGAAAAAAATTATTATCACATGTGATTCACATCATGTCCATGATCCATCCCCTCCATCGTAAACCCTGGGAACCCTCACAACGGCTTCCAGTCGCTTGTGGCCAGCTTTTCCTTGGCACGGCTCTTCGATGAACGTTGGACTCCCGCACCGGTTTGGGCTCTGACACACACAAATGCTCATCTGATGGCGCAAGTCTGTAGAAAGGTTGCCCAGATGAACACAGGGTTTATGAGGCACACCTGACAAATGTTCCCTCTGATAGATTCCTTCCATGTGCAGAGTGAACTTTGCTACATGGACCGACATCAAGGAAAAGTGTGGTGAGCACCACGGAGCAATAAGAAGTTGGCCTCCACATGTCTCGTGTGTAAATTTTTTTCCGTGTGCGTGGGGTTGGCTGGGATTGTAGGCAGGAATCCTTGGGGTAAGTGTCTAAGGCATAGGAAAGCTACGTGGGCTCAGTCTCCTTATCTATAAAATCAGTGCCCTGGACCCCACCTCTCAGGCCCGTCCAGTCCTGATGTGACTGATTCGTTGAGGCTGTCTTGCCTGCAGGAAGAGAGAATTCTCTTCCCAGGCCACCCTGTGACAGAGGAACATAGACCTGGGCTAGGATGGCGAAGAGAGGGAAGCAGGCTAGCTCATGCAGAGTTGATGAATGTGAAATGGATATATATTACAAAAAATTACAGCGGCTCACCCTCACTGTGCTCTTACTGTGTACCAGGCCCCATTCCATGCACTTTGTGTACATCAGTGCTTCCCAGTGAGGTATTCTCATTTTATAGATGAGGAAACTGAGGCACAAGAAGTGTAAGAACCCAAGGCACACAGTTACTAAGTGGTGGATGCTGGGGTTTGAACCTCGGCAGCCTGATCCAAATCTCGACAACCGAGCCACATAAGGTACACCTCACAGGCGTGTCATAAATGAGAAAATGTGTGCAAGTGTCTACCGAGCATTCGGCACATATGGCACATAGGAGATCTCAATAAACAGTAGGTAGTAAATTATGATTATGATGTCAACACCCATTTGGGTTTGAAGTCTGATCCCAGGAGGTCTGTGTCTATCCTTGTACTTTCCCAAACTTTTAAGTACTTTTTCTTTTTTTGTTGTTAATTCTCACCCGAGGATATTTTTCCATTGATTTTTTTTTTTTTAAGGGAGAATGGAAAGGAGGGAGAGAGACAGGGAGAGAAACATTGATGTGAGAGGAGAGTCACATTGATTGGTTGCCTCCTGCACAGGCTCCGACCAGGGCTGGGATGGGGACTGCTACCAAGGTACGTGTCCTTGACTGGAATCAAACCCGGGACCTTTCAGTCCATGGGCCACCACTCCATCCACTGAGCCAAACCAGCTGGGGCTAATCTCATGTAGTAAGTCAACAGGTAAACCAGATCCAGGCGGAGCTGCTCATCTACACTAATAAAATAGAAATATGCAAATTGTAACTCTGTGACACCATCAAGCCAATCAGGAGTATGCAAATCAACCCAACAAAGATGGCGGGTTAATTTGCATATGCAGGCGCAGAGCGGCCGGGCGGGGCAGGACGCCTGTTATGAGGGGGAGGGCAGAGGGAGCTACAGGAGCAGCGCTCCGGCTGGAGCAAACACTGAAGGCTCTGCCCGGAGTGAAGGTGGAAGGTGGCGGCCAGAGTGAAGGCCTGGGTCCCGGGTGCCAGAGGAAAACTGGTGCTGGCAGCCAGGGGAAGGAAGGCCTATTCTTGCACGAATCTCCATGCAACGGGCCTCTAGTTTTGGAATAAAGGTGGGACCTCAAATCTAGCCCTCCAATTGTCCCCTAGGCGTGGTCCCAGGACTTCACCTGGGGCTATCGTTTTAATACCCCTGTTGAAAGCAAGTGAAGGAGGGTGCATGAATCTGTGTCACCTGATCACGCCTCCCAGTCAATGCCTGTGATGGCAGATCAGGCTTATCATTACCTTTATGGTCTCCTATTTATTAAAAAACCCTGTATTAAGTAGGCACCATTCCCGTAATAATGATGCCTATACTTTGGGGCTAGAAAAGCCATCATAAAGAGTTTGACAATCATTCAGGAAAGCATGACCCATATTAACAGAAGCTTTTCTTTTGATGGGGTTGCGTGTCCTTATACTTGTTCTGCTCTAGGTGGAAAGAATGATGAGGGACTGTTGCCAGCCATCACCAGGTTTGCATACCAGGCTCAAGTCAGTTTCCAAACTCAAGAATTGGTTTCACTGAGTGCAGACCTGGGCTATTCCTGGCTCCAGATCACTGCAGACCTTCTTGGAGTTGATGGAGCCATTAGAAATTCTGGGAAGAGATGACCCTAAGTCAATGGACACTCCTCTGGGGCATCAGGGTCCTCTGACATCCAGGAAGTGGCAAGGCAGATGATCCATGGAACATAGTCGGGGGCTAGAGGGACACTGGGAGAGGGTTCTCTGTTACTTGGTTGGGATGTTTCATGGAATAGAAAGCGCTCCCTAATCTAGGAATTCTTTGTAAAAATAGACTCTGATCTATTTGGACTTGCAATCCACAGAAAAGTACCTAAAAACCAAAGAACCACAGGCTCAGACTGCAGTGGGGCGGAGGGGGATAGTCTGTTTCAGCTCAGCGTGCATTTATTGAGCACCTACTGCGGGCAAGATATTAGCCAGGCTCTACGCCCAGTTTGTGCAAATGAAGACCATTTTTACAGATGAACACGGCGAAACTGCCTGTTGCTTGTGCTTTGTCCAGCGTGGGGATGCGTGTCATCATTGCCTGTGGCATGGATCAGAGAGGCGTTATGGCAGCACTATAACCCGGGCTGGAAGACTATGTAGAGAAACTTGAGGATGAACCATCAACAGAGCCATCTGTCTCCCCTGAGGAGGCAGCTCGAACATGTACTCCCAGATTGATTTGGGAGAGAGGCAAAGCCTTCAGGGGTGAGTGAAGGCTGAGCTGCAGCCTCAGTGTGTCCTTCGGGACTTGGGGGGGGGGGGGGTGGCGGTGGTGGTGGAGGGAGCAGGAGGGGCAGCTCCTTTCAGCGGTGGCTCCCTTTGCCATCGGCGGAGCCGGTGTGTCTGCACCAGCCTCGGCACGCCCAGGAGAACGGGCACATCCAAAACCAAACGCATTTCCATTTCCTTGAGAAAACCATTTTGCTAGTGATTTCACTTGACTTAAAATATTTCAGTATCATAATAACCCAGGGCGCCGAAGGGCTACAGACAGGGTCAGAGATGTGAGCCCGCAAGCCACTCGGGACAGATTGAAAAGAAACTTTTATAACTTTGAAAATATTTCATTATTATTTCCACTGGCGAGTCCAAATCCTACTGTTTTCATAACTTATCAAAAACACTTCATCATCGTTAACGTTTGTGGAATGCTTTCTCTGTGCCAGCCGCTATGCTAAGTAGGGTACTTCACCTGCATCGTGTTATTTAATTTCAATGGAAAGAAGCAAATATAACAAGGGCAAAAAAAAAAAAAAAAAAAAGGCGTCGGCAGGGTCAGCCACACATGGGCACTGTTGGCACCAGTACCAGGTGGCTAGCTGGTTTGAGAGTGAAAGGTGTGGTTTGACCTTGGCTGGAGACAGGGCTGTGCTGCAGCTGGCGGGTCAGCACAGTTACTTAGGATCTGATTCAGGTCACGTGAGAGGAACGAGAAGGCCGCTTGCCTGTTCCAAGGAAAGACTGTGGCTTCCGAAGGTGCTTCGAGGAAACATTCCTCATCGACTTTATCTTCTGCAGCTCCCTTCTTGCCCCCATAACCAAGTAGAAACAAAATACTTCATCCTCTCCACTCCCAGAGTCCTTGAATTCATGATTACTAGTCATTCTGTGACCTTGAGCAAATCAATCGCTCTGTGCCTTGGTTTGCTCATCTGAGGAATGGGGATCATAAAGGTGTCCACCGCTTAGGGTTGTTGCAAAGAGTAAATGAGATAATAGGGGGTCAAGGAAAATTCAGCCCCGTGTCTGTCGTACAGTAAGTGTGCAATGAATGGTAGCTTTTATTCTGGACGTCAGGCCTCCTCAGGTATTCCTGCTAAGAGAGTTTCATCAGCAGTGGAAAAAACAAACACTGCTTTCTTGGTTCTCCATTTCCATCTCCATGGATAAGAAGCTAACAAGCAATTCGCCTGGAGTGTTAACTACTTCTTGACTGCAAGGAATAGCTTAGCAAGAGAGCTTACCAAAGGGTGTTAGTAACTCTCTGCCCCAAAAGGTCTTTAGAAACAAACTAGACACAGGCCTAAACAGTGTCTTATTTAAAGACACACACGAGTAGCCTTATGTTTAAAAAATGCTTTAAAAAGGGAGCAAGAACAAGAGATTACTAGGGACCCCTTTAAGGTTCTTTCTTATCGCCTTAGCTCTGAAACATCAAGGGCACAATTCAGTATCAAAATCACCTGTATTTTTACTCTTACCATAGGTGTGCCCCAGTCTGGAATCTTGCCCCTCTTAACTAAAATGTTGTTTGTTGAACTACGTTTCCTGAAACGTAAGACCCAAAGGAGAGAGGTGAGGAGCAGGCCATTACCATCTGTCTGGTAGTTGAGTGCCACGAGCTGTATCCCGTGCAGCCAGAACATGAGGGGGTTGGGGTTGGAGGAGTCGATGCGGGTGGCAGCCGGGTAAGTCCTCAGCAGCTGACAGGCGGTGTGCTGGATCAGTTTCTGAGAATACCTGCGACACAGACGTTTGGCGGCATTTTCATTCAGCGATGAGATATGGTAACATTTGGGAGTTCTAATGATAGCGCTGAGGGACGTGGTTGGGCTGAGGGGGGAAGAAGATTCCTCCCAGGCCTGTCGCATTCCTTCATAGGAACCTAAACCCCCCAAAAGATTAGCCTCAGATTAGTGCAGGACACTTCAATGTTTTAGAAAGATAAACCTGAACAACATCTCGGTAAAACAATCATAACCATGTAACACATCAGAGTAGATCTCAATGGTGTGACACTATTCAGTTACACTATAGTAGGGTTACACTATAGTTGAGCTAGTCCACCACCTTGAAACAAAATGACAGCTACTGAGTTTTAAAATGAGTGCAGAAGCACCAATTTAAATTAAAAGCCTGGAAGTCCTTTGCCTCATCTGTCCTGTGGATATATTTGAACAATACATGGCAATATATGTATAAGGGTATTCACTTTAGCATTTGTTATAGGAAAAAAAAAAAGCAACAAAAAACCCAGGAAGCAATCCAAATGCTCTACCAGTGAGGAAGTGGTTAAATGACAGTGTATACACAATGGAAAGCCACAGGGGCATAAGGAGAATAAGGTAGATATATATGCTCAGAAAGCTATTTGGAAAGTTACAGCAATATAAAAGTTATACAAATATGTTCGGTTATATCCCATTTGGATCATCTTAAAAAGAATCTTATTCTTCTTGAACAAAACACAATAAACCTAACAGTGGTTACCTCAGGGGACTAGAACTGAGCCATTCAGAATAGAAAGGAATTTTAATAATACCCTGTATTGTTTGAGTTTTTTTTTTTTATAACTATGAGAATTTATTACTTTTATAATAAAAAGTAATTAGTAATAAAATGGATATATCTTCTGGAGTTATAATGGTGACGAGATCAGTTCCAAGAACCACTAGAATGTTCCAAGGTGGTTCCAATTTTTCCCTATTGAGGCAAACACTGTTAGAACATCTTCAGCGAAGTGCTATGTTTTAGGAAGTTAAACATGTAAACTTGAAAAATATTTCTACTACACTTAGATAACATAAACACTCATGGAAATAAAAAAAAAAAAAAGATAGAAAAAGTTCAAGGGAAGTGCTTCGACAGTAAAACGTTGGACTTATCCAGCATGCGGAATCGAGCAAAGGTAGTGAAAGAAGGTGACTTTACTTTTTCCAGATGTTTTGCTAAGTGATGCCGTCTCCCCAGGGCTCATTCTGCCCGGATTGTTGCCAAAAATGGACTTCCTGCTTTTCCTTTCTTTTCCTCTGCTAGAGCCAGATGCATTTAGAGTTGACAGGCCTGTTCCCATAAAATGAAAATAAATAAGCCAAAAACTACAAGTGAGGGAACTCGACATTTTCCATCCCTGTCCATGTTTACTTTGAAGTCTTACTACTCCCTGGTAACCCTGCTCAGAGGACCCGCTCGCATTCTCAGCACTGTTCATAGCAGCGTTGTAGGCTGTTAGAGCGAAGTTGTTTTTTTTTAATCTCTGTGGGCAAATGTGACAAGAACTGCAGGATTATCACAGAATGACCGCAAAATCGCACCCACACCCACTTGTTGGTGCACCAGAAAGATTTTGAAAAACTGCATAAAAAGAAAATGCTCCAGTCAACACTGAATTATCAGGACCGAATTACTCAATTTTGAGAGATGAAAGAATGGCTCGGAGCCCTAGTTTTAGCATCATATGGTCTAGGTTGAATTCCTGCCATTAGGAGCCCTGACTTAACATCCACCTTCTCTGTTCCTCAGTTTCCTTATCTACAAAATGGGTATAATGATAGGAACTCACAGGCTTAGTCTGAGGATTAAACGGGAAATATGTTAAATGACAGTGATGTCTCACGGCTTCTCTTTCTCACTCCTGCTCCAACCACTCCCTGGCTCCTTCCTGCCTGGCACAGTGCCGGGCGCATGCAGATATTTGCTGAACGAGGAAATGAATGCACACCATGCAGACCTGGATCCAGTGCAGGAAGAGTGAGTTAAAGGCACCAGGGAAGCCAGTGGCCTCCAAACTGTTTCCACTGTCTACACTTGTACCATTCGGTAGTAATTCCTTCAGCTGGAGCAGCGTTCAGGATGCCCTCTTTGAGATGAAAATACACCTTCCCAAAAACATCATCAGAGAAGACAGGATAAAGGAGTGTTTAATAAAAGCAAAAACTTTGGGGTTTAAATCCATTTCCTAGTGGTGTGACCTCCCACAAGCTACCTAAACCTCTGCACTCCTTGCTTACCTATACAAGGGCTGTGGTTATGATGAAATGAGATCATGTATATCTACATACTCAGTAGAGTGACTTGTTCTGAGAAAATGCTGGGTTCATAGCAGCTGTGGGGCTTCTAAATTTTTTCTCTCTGAAGTATCTGTAACCACAAAGATGTGCAAACTTGCACTAGTGAGTTCTCATGCTTTATCTTAAAATTTTGTGTGAACTTTGCCCTCTACACAATGATGTAACAGATTTTCTCCCAAGTAAAACCAATGAGGGGTCAACGTGAAGCCCCATGTTCATTCTGGGAGTTTTGCACACATCCTGGCCCACGTCGACATTCCCCAGGGGCCTTCTGTGAACAGCCTGGCTGTTCTCTCGGGGTGGGGCGAGGAAGCAGGAACATGGGTTGGTGATCAAGAGAGGGGAGAAATTTGCCCTGTTGGCCCATCTATATATGTAAAAGCCCAGCAACCTTTAAGGCAGAATGACTGGAACGACCAGAAGGACTGGTCGCTATGACATGTACTGACCACCAGGGGGCAGACGCTTAATGCAGGAGCTGCCCCCTGGTGGTCAGTGCGCTCCCACAGCGGGAGCACCACTCAGCCAGAAGCTGGGCTCATGGCTGGCGAGCGCAGTGGTGGTGGTGGGAGCCTCCCCCACCTCTGTGGCAGCACTAAGGAGCGGCGAGCCAAGTGGAAAGGAGTGAGCAGGCAGGTGGTAAGGAGCGAGCAGGCGGGCAGTTAGGAGTGAGGGGTCCCAGATTGCGAGAGGGATGTCCGACTGCCCCCCTCCCCCCAGCCCCCACCCCCTGTGCATGAATTTTGTGCATCTGGCCTCTAGTCTATCAATAAGAACAGCAACCACCACCAGTTCCAGTGAGCCAACTACCTGTAGATAGCGTGCTAGTCACATTAGGTATTTTATTATTAATGTTTATGACAACCCTGCAAGTGAGGACTGTCCTGTCTCTTTTATAGGAAGGGTCTCTGAAGTGCAGAGAGGTTAACTAACTGCCCTAGTCAAGGTCACTGAGGAGTGGAATCCTGCCACTGAAGCGGGCTCCTGATCTTGGGGAGGTTACTGTACTTCTGGGGAAGGTTGTGCCACGTGGTCTTCATGCTGCCTCACTGCTCTGAAGATTTTTTTGCATATGGCTCCGTGGAAGGGACTTGGGATGGTGAAGAGTGAGATGCATCGAAATGGATAATGTAGCAAAATTAAAATGCATAGTGTAGCAAAATGAACATTTTATGGTATTTTCCCCCCGAGCATCAGAACAAATTATAATCATGATAAATATGTAGAAGGTATTGTAACAACGATTCTAGCAACACACTTTAGTGATTTTGAGAAAGGAAGTAAAGTTGGGAAAAGAAAAATGTCCAAAACTTCAATTACTAAAAAAAATTAAACTACAGTATATCTTATAAAGACCGTGTGCCATTTAAACACTTTAAAAGAACAGCACATTGGGAATCCATATATATAAAAGCCTAAGTGACCATTCGACCGGTAGCTGTGACGCGCACTGACCACCAGGGGGCAGACGCTCAACGCACAGGCATGGAAACATGGAACAGACTGATGAATCTCAGAGGGAATCAGGGAGGGGGAAAGCAGGGAAGAGGTTAACCAAAGATCGGCCTGCAGGGATTAGGCCAAATCATGCATTGGGCCTCTGACATCCCCTGAGGGGTCCCGGATTGCGAGAGGGTGCAGGCCAGGCCGAGGGACCCCACAAGTGCACAAATCTGTGCACCGGGCCTCTAGTTTTAAAAATAAGCCAAATAACACCACGCGTAGCCTGTGCCTCCAGTCAGAGGCTGGACCCAATGACCTTTGACTCTTCCAAAATTTGGGCATTTTTGCTCTTTATTTACTTGGTGCTTGAGAAGAAAAGACCAAGCCTGTGGGATGGTTTGGGTGTAGTGTCAGCTGAATTTATAAAGAACAGGAGAGGCAGTGAGTGTGATTCTTGACAAAGTGACCTTCACACTTGTTCCTGTGATGAAGGACACGCAGGCCACGAGGCTCTTTCGACAGGAAAAGGATTTTTCCTCATCATAAGAACACTTTCACCAGCTGTACACATGTACTTATGTGAAAGGAGGCCTGGTCTGTGAAACTACACCTAAATGGCTAGGTCCCTGCATGTCTTTGAGATCTCTGCTTGCTACTTATTCATTCATATTCTCCTCAACAGAATTTTGCCAACAGATAAGCAGCAGCAGCTGCCAAAATTTCCAAACAGTTTATGGGAGAGAGCTTAAAATGGAGAAAGTTCTATTTATGATTTTTTTTCCTTCTGGTGTGTAAAAAGACCACTATTACCTAATTTTTAAATAGCCCAATACCTTTGTCCCAATTTCAGGGCAGAGTGTGAGAACTGATGCTTAAGATAAGCCTCTGGGAGACAGGATCTGCATTCAGACCATATTGAAAAAAAATGAGGGTTGGTATTTTAACCCTCTCCAGGCCAAGTTTATATACCTTTTGCTAACGTTTAGACAATCTCCCAATTCCAGTAGCTTTCCTGTCCTCTGCAAGGGAATCCTTTCTCTTAGTAGAAAGAGGTAGGTTTTTCTGACGTCATAGGTTATGACTCTCCTGTTTGCCCTCCACCACCTGCTGTTCCCTTGTGGGACACACACTGGGTGAGCTCACTGACGACACGCCCTGACAAGGGAGGCGAGGCTGTGCAATGCAGACTGACAGGCTTCAGAACCGTAGTTATGCCATTTATTATCTGAAATGGACCTCACTCCCCTTCTTAAAGCGGTTTATCAGCACTTTACTTCTAGAAATGGCCAACTGAGGAAACTTATTCTCCCACTGAAACGCCACCCTTGGTCCTTGTGGTTTGGGTGGAGCTCAGGGGTGGGGCAGGTAACAGAGGCCTGGGACAGTGAGAGCACTGCCTGCCCTGGGCCACAGTGACTAGTTCAGGGATGGGCAGAGGACCTAGTGAAAAACAACCAATCTGCTGCTGACAGTTCTGGAAGAGCTGATCACACGGGAGCTGAATCTGGAAGCATGTGGTGCCGGCCTGCTGCAGCTGCCTCACAGCCCAAAGGGAAGAGGGCCAACACGGCAGAGACCGTGAGAAACAGGGAGAGAGCCCTGGATCAAGCCGTACCTGACACTTCTGTATCCATTTTTCAATACATAAGCCAATAAGTTTACTCTTTGTGTAAGTCAATTTCTGTCACTTTCAAAGAAGAGTCTTAACTGCTTCACTCTGAAACCTAGAGCCAATTACTTTATCTCTCTCAGACTTTGTCTTATTTAAAAATGGGGAATAGATTGGTGACGCCAGGAGCAAAATGCCGGGCCGAAAGCAGGAGCATCAGAGAGGCCATGAATTCCGTTTGGAGGTATCTTTGAGCTCGCTTAGATGCCATGGGCAAAGCTCACCCTCCCGAGTTAAAAAAAATTATGGACAAGAAGTTATCATTGAAATTAAATGGTGGCAGCCATGTCCAGGGAATATTGCAGGGATGTGATCCCTTTATGAATCTTGTGATAGATGAATGTGTGGAGATGGCAACTGGTGGGCAACAGAACAGTATTGGAATGGTGGTAATACGAGGAAATAGTATCATCATGTTAGAAGCCTTGGAGCGAGTACAAAGAATGGCTGTGTTTACCAAGAAATCAACTGCTTCCACATGTCCCCTCTCCACAGCACCTGTTTCACTACAATATAAAAATCTAGTCCTGTCCATTTTCACACTGAACTTTTGTTAAATAAACTTTTGTATTGGTCAAAAAAAAAGGGGGGAGGGAATAAACCCAATATCTCATTGAATTATTATGAAGGCAATAAGATGATGTATGTAAAATACACAAATCCTGGTACTTAAATGCTTAATAAATTTTAGCTACTAGGTGTTATGAATATTATTATGTTATTGTCATTCTCATTACTAACTATTATTAAAAGACATAATATGATCTGGAAAATAAATATTTTATGGTATTTTCCTCATGAGTATCACAGCAAATGATAATAATAAATTTTAGGATGTATTGTAACAATGATTTCAGCAACACAATTTAGCTATTTTGAGAATATTTACAGTACCCAATTAAATAAACAGCATATTTTTATCTCTTGGCACCTTTAAATGTTTTAGATGATTTTGCCTACTCTTACCTGGGAATTTTACTGCTTGGCAATAGATGACAAGGTCGGAAAGCTCTGGTGCAATCTGTCTGCTTTCCTTTTTATTCTGAGGAAGATAAAATTCTTCTCCCAACTCCATGTCATACACCTAGCAAGGGGAAAATTATACCAGTTGACATGGACGGTATATGCCACCCAGAAGCCCTTTACCTGCTGCTTTCTCAGTGCATTTCACCTTGCTCTACATTCACTCCTGGGTCCTAGCACCTTTCCTAGAGTAAAAACGTTCTGAGAGCAAGAGGTGAGTCTGACGCCTGGGTGCCGTCCAGTGTGGCCACTGTGGAACAGTCAGTGCGTATCTGCTGAATGAATAGATAATCGAGCAGGTACTTCTGTGGCTCACATTTCTGACATTTTATTCTTTTGTTCTCTAACATTCTCAACTGCAACTATGTCTACAGATTTGCTCAGAGCCTATATTCTGTGAGGCACTTGAGGGTAGGGTCTGGGTATCTAATTTATCCTTCTATTCTCAGTGTCCTTCCTCTGTTAACACTTCACGATCGGGCCCCGTTCATCTTCTTGGTCATCCCCAACATCTTCAAAACTCCTAGCAATTCCTTGAACATACCTGGCTGTCCTCTTGGCCTGCATGCCCTGTTTCTGTCTGTTTGGCCAAATCCTCCTTCTGTAACACGGTCTTCTTAATGCTCTGATAACTCTGAGAAATCACTGCTCTTTTACTTATCTACAAGCATTGTTTATGGGTTGGGCTCCATCACTAAACCACCTCCTGCACCACCTCAGTGTCTGTCGCACAGTACACCTTCAGTAGGTATTGGCTGGATGAATCAATGACTAACCTTCTACAAATGGCAGGTGGGTGTCCCATAGCATCACCATGTGGGCTTTGGCATCTAAGGGAAAGTGAGGGGAAAGGTGAAGGGAAGGGGCAGGGAGGGAGGGAAATCCCACCTGAAACTGACAAGAGTATCAGGGTCCGAGTGTAATTTAACAGAAACCATTCACCCACCTTTCCTTTGTTGCAAGCAGCGTTATCTGCTTTCTTTATCCTCTTGGGGATTTCTTCATTATACTCAAACTGAAGCTTGTCGTTACACGATTTGCTTTCAGGTCTGTCTTCTAGAATGTTATCTGAAAATGAGTTGGCAGGCTTTAGCGCACAAGAACCAAATGCTTCACTCAAGGGCTATGTCTACTTCATGGCAAGGATACCCGGACACTGGTGCTTGTCATGAGACAAGGCTGGCTACAAGTTACCAAAAGGATGGCTTGAAGTGTAATTTTTAAATTTTGTTAAACAATGCACTTATTTTTTTATTGCATGGATTCATTTGCCAGTAGTTTTGGTACCACACAGACATCATCTAAATGAGAAGGCTCATTTTCATATAGATGATTGGCTCTGGGCAAAGGTTACGGAAGATGTCCTGTGTCAAGAAGCCTTCGGCACACAGGTTTGGGAAGGATTTATGATTGAAGCACTTCTAGACGGTGAGTGGTTTAATCACTCGCACTTTGAAATGAAGCTATTAGCCTCTTTCACCTCTAGAAATGTCAAAACCAGAAGAAAAAAGACACTGTCATTTGCAATGCAGTTTTCACAATTACACTTAATTAAAAAGTAAAATTTTCATACTTGTCTATCAATTGATTAAGTGAGAATCTTAGGGATAGGAATTGAAATGTATCTAAAAATATGCAAAGTATGAGAGATCCTTCTATACTTTGGTCTTATGTTGAATTTCTATTAAAAATGACTTTAAAGGTGTTAGAGTTCTTTTATGTTCTTTTAACATGAAAAACAAGAAAGCACATTTCTCACCTCGGATTTACTATCTCATCAGACCATAAATGCTTAGACCAAAATATCGTTATACCTGATCAGGGCCATGCAGCTGCCAAGAGGTAAGTGAGATCAATCATTTTACTACATTTTTATTCACGTAAGTGTCACACGTCATGCTAATCGGGCCTAAGAAACTGGAAACAGATGCCGACATTCATGCAGTTAAAATGGCCAGTTCGAGTGGCTTTACCTTCCTGACAGTTAGGAGCAGGAGAAGCAGTAAGGACATCTGCTACAGAAAAACAGAATCAGAAAGGGGATAAAAGTAAGAGAAATTAAGACAAAAAGCCAGATAAATTAAACTCAGGTATGAAGCAAAGCATAAATAACAACAGCTTAGGTAATAAGATAAATGAAATAAGAACTCTTCCATTGATGTACTATTTTGACTACTAAGGGATGCAAAGGCTAGCAATAAAAGAAGCACAAACATTGTTAATGTGTATCATGCTGCCACACTCACATTTTGCATTAATATTCCCAATAATACAGTATGTCCAATGGATATAAGTTGATTAATTTTTTTTAGGACCATGTAGTCATTGTGATAGAATATTTCTATATTAAGTTGTCAGTTCAAATCAATACTCTAGGGCATGTTCAAAGCTAGTCAGGATAAACAGCAAGGTTGGGAAAAATCGATATTTATTTAATGAAATTTAATTAAATAGTCGCTTAGAACTTACTGGCTAAAAGGCAGAGTAGTGGTTCCTGAAACACATGAGCCTCATGTACAACTTCCTTTAGACTTTTCTGGAAGCAATTTTGGAATTGCCACATTTTTACAGCAAAAGAGGCTTCAGACTCATTCATTTTATAGATGTGGAAGCGGAGGCCTGGGGCTGTCACAGAGATAAACTGGGCCCCCAGATTCTCGAGACGGGTTCTCAACCTGGGCTGCTTGCCAGGGCCTCAGAAGGACTGTGAACACTCTTGCAAATTTATGCAGCAATTTGAGAGCATGTTCATTTCTGAGGGGACTGGCCACAGCTTCCAAGGGACCCATCATTACAAGAAGCTGATGCAGCTGGATCTGGTCCTGCCCACAGCAGGCAGGCTTCCCTGTCCTTCTCAGCTCAGCTGGAGAAAGTGAAGATGGTGGAGGGAAGCAGAGAGGAGTGAGGCAACACACACCACCACCAAAAGTACAAGAGTGACAGGACCCGTCACAGGAGCATCAAGAAGCCTGCACAGGACAGAGTTAAACACGTCATAGCATAACTACGAGGCCTGTTTGGGAATCAGCCCGTCAGAGCAATCTTTCAGTGGCATGGGAAATAACCACGTGGCGGCAGAGAATGTGATTGTTGTAGGTCCTGACTGTTAGTGCTGGAAGAAGGGAGAATATCAGCCAACAAGTAACAGAGCCTTCTCATTACACACCTGAGGGGCCTAAGGCCGCAGTGTGAAAGGACAATGCCCAAGTCTCACAGTCCATGGGGCAGACCTGGCGGGCGCCCCCTCCATGTATACCCCACCCCAGCACATGCGGGTTTTAGAAAAGCACTCTACTCCTATAGATATTCAGTGGGGTAGGGTTTAAATTTTATTCTCCTGAAAATATAGGCATACCTCATTTTATTGTACTTTATTGATATTGCTGTTTTTTACAAGCTCTACCACCAGCAAAAATATTATGACTCTTTATTGCGGTGGTCTGGAACCCAACCCGCAATATCTCTGAGGTATGCCTGTAAATTAGAAAGATCCTTCCCCTACCTGTTCATTTTTAATTTGCACATCAAAACACCAATAATAATAATAATGATAATAATAAGCCAGCTCCTTTCTTTAAAAAAATATATTTTTATTGATTTCAGAGAGGAAGGGAGAGGGAGAGAGATAGAAACATCAATGATGAGAGGGAATCATTGATCGGCTGCCTCCTGCACGCCCCCTACTGGGGATCAAGCCCACAACCTGGGCATGTGCCCTTGACCGGAATCGAACCTGGGACCCGTCAGTCCACAGGCTGATGCTCTATCCACTGAGCCAAACCAACCAGGGCGCCAGTCCTTTCTTGTTATTAAAAGTACAGAAAAAAAACCACACAGGATGATTTGATAGAGAATGGGTGTATCTTCCAATGCACTAACTTTTTACAGAAGGAAATTACATCTGGATTGGTTGATATCTTAAATATCAACCAAAAAAAATTGGTTTTCATTTCTTATCTGAATAAATATGTTCTACTATGGGAAAACATCACCATGACTGTTGTAGGGACCCACGGGGAAGAATAAGTCAATATAAAAATATTCATATTCCCACAACTTTTCAAGAATAAAATATAAAAATTGTCTTTTTTCTCTCTCTTTTAACCTTCCCCTTAAGAATATGACCCTCATATAATCTGATGGGATTTCAAATAAATAAATTGGTTTTTAGTTGATGGTATGAAGCAATCACCTAAAGATAAATATTAAATGGATACAAAAATTCCATTTCTGAATATCTGTCTGAAGGAAACAAAAACAACAATTCAAAAGGTATCTGCATCCTGGCCAGTGTGGCTCAGCTGGCTCAGCATCGTCCTCTGCACCAAGAGGCCTCTGGTTCAATTCAGTTCAGGGCACAAGTCGGGTTTCGGGCTTGATCCCCAAGTAGGGGGTGTGCAGGAGGCAGCCGGTCCATGTTTCTCTCTCATGGATGTTTCTATCTCTCTCTCCCTCTCCCTAAAATCAATAAAAACATACTTTTAAAAAAGGTGTATGCATCCCTGTCTTCATTGCTGCATTATTCATAATAGCCAAGATATGGAAGCAACCTAAGTGTCCATGGATAGATGAATGGATAAAAAGGATGTGGTACATATATACAATGAAATATTACTCAGTCATAAAAAAGAATGAAATCTTGCCATTGGCGACATGGATGGGCCTAGAGAGTATTATGTTAAGTGAAATAAGTCAGAAAGAGAAAGACAAATACCGTATGATTTCACTTGTATGTGAACTCTAAAAAATAAACAAATAAAAAAACAAACAACAAAACAGAAACAGACTCAAATACAGAGAACAAACGGATGGTTGCCAGAAGGTAGGGACACAGGAGATGAATGAAAAGGGGAAAGAAGAGGCACAAACCTCCAGGTATAAAAAAAAAAATGTCACGGGGATGCAATACAGCATAGAAAACATATTACCATAGTAACGTTGTATGGTGACAGACAGCTACTAGACTTACTGTGGTGAGGACATAAGGACATAAAGGTTGAGTCACTATGTTGCTCACCTGAAATTAATATAATATTGTATGTCAACTATACATTAATTTAAAAAACGGACAGACTAGAAGTGTATTTGGAGGAGGGTGCACACAAAAAGACTGGGTTGTAACTACTGGCCCTGATGGAGGTTCAAGGAGCCAAGCATGACTAGGAGACAGTTCTGCTGTGTGAGAAGCAGAGACCTGGAGGGCAGCGTGGCTGTCTCAATGCCAGTGGTAAGTGGTCCCTGGTCGGTGCATATACGCATATTAGCAAAACAATTATCCTACAGAGAAGTAATGCGTCCTACACATACAATATTTACATAACTTAAGAACGTTGGCATATTTTCCTTACTACACTGTTGTCTTACAGAAGTTGCCAAAGTAAAACAGTCTATCATCAGCAATGGTACCTGAGAAGACATTTTGTAATCTGCAACAAATGACACTAATTTAGCGCGAACAAAACACACCCGAAACTTAATTCTCATGTAAGAAGAAGCCTTCACCTGTAACAATTTCTAGATAACATTATTTGGGTGACTTTTTTGTATTGCGCCATTAGCTTGCCCATGTTTTGTCCCTTTGGTGGGGCTGAAAGAACATGTGCCGTTGGCTTAGTAATGTGAGAAGGGGGTTGGTGGAGGAGGGAAATGATGCCTCTTTCTTTTTCATACTCCTAGAAATCAGGAGTGAAAGCTGTGAGAGGGAGAGCAGAGAGTACAGGAACATCATGCCGCCCCTGCATGTGGTGCAGGAGACAGCAACGATTCTGCCACAGTCTACAATTCCTGCTGAGAGCATCAATCAAGCCAGAAACTGTAGAGAAACCTCATTCTCACCTTTTCCTCTAGAAACCCACTTAGGAATGACTCCTGTGTTGCTTCCCACACCTTCCTCTTCTTTCCTTGAGTGGTGGCTGTAGTGGCTAACTGGGTCCTTCTCGCTAAGTGATAGGATTCAGAGACTCTTGGACAATATATTACAACAATCTGTATTGCTGGTCTCTGGAGTGCCAGGCTTATTTTATTTGGGGAAAAAAAAGACACCAACTCCCCCCCCCCCCCCCCCGAAACAGAAAATCCAGGCACTTCCCTGCACACAGCATAGGGTCTGTTTCTCTTACCGTCAGAGAGGGATTCATAGTCATAATCATACTCGTCCTCTTCATCTTCCTCCTCCTCATTATTAGTAGGCGGGGGGTTGGCATTCCCACCATTGTAAGCCTGAGCTTGCATGGATGCTAACTGATGAGCCTGTAAGATATCAACAATTAAAGACTGCAGATGCTAAGCTAGTGAACGCTCATTTATAGCTTTCAAAATGACCATCTCATGCTAAAAGTGGTTTATCCTATTTTGATTCATTTGTGAAAAGAAACAAAAATCTAAATTCACTTGAAGTACAAGGTTAATCATTGGGTGAATGGTAACTTCTCTGCAAGAGGAATCCTGGCGCTTTCAGAAAAAATCCTAAGGAATCGTGGTTCCCTGCGGCAAACCCTCCGGGAGAAACCTTGGTGCCTCAGACCCAAATGCTGAAGTGAACCAGCCCATCAATTCTAGAAAAGGAAATCTCTGCTAAGAAACCATTTTTCTTTTTCCTTCTTAAAATAATATTTAAAGGCCTTTGACCTTGAGAAAAATGTTAGAATTCCTATGGATGAAGAGACCAACAGATTAATTTCATCCATCAGATTAATAGGCTTAGAAACTTCCAAAAACTTGGTATTGTTGCTAAGAAGGTCATAAGCCTAATATTCAACTAGAATCACTGTGTGGGGTTATGAGAGGACACAAGAATATAGGTCTGGGCACCTAACTTAAGGAAATAATCCAAAATATAGGATTATTTATGTGTATATAATATTTATACATGTAAATGTATATATGTGTGTGTATCTATAAAAACACACATACAGTGGTGGACAAAAGTAGGTTTGTAGTTGCATTGTGACATTCTTTAATAAAGCTAGTGTAATAGTCATAAGCACGTCTTTTTCCATATGAACAACTGTAAACCTACTTTTGCCCACCCTGTACATTTCTATATCCTTGGTTCAGTATCTATGTATCTCTTGTAATGATATAAAATGACATGCATGAAAGGCTAACTCTTAAATGGAAATACAGCAGGATTCTTGACCTGTTTTTGTGGCACAGGCCCCTGGGGCAGTGTGGTGAGGTAGGACCCCCTACTCAGAATGATATTTTAAATGTATAAAAATCTATATATAAGATTACAAAGGAAAAAAAAAAAAGAATGGTGAACACAGTTATCAAATGTTGAAAAAACAAATCTGTGCAATAGGAATATGGGTTTCTTTATTAACACAGTAAAAGCATATATATAGGTAGGCCAAGTAATGTTTTTGAAATAGTGATGAGCATACATAATTCTTGGAGACATTAGTAAAAACTGTGATATAATATGAAAAATCTACAGTTTCTGTTGTTGACAAAGACATAGGTACTGTCAATGTCACTGTGGTTTGTAAATCGGAGGAAATGCTAAATTTCAGCCAACAGTTAGTGAAAATAAAGATGTGGTTTTTTTTTTTTCATCTAAGTTCCATGACCCCCTGAATTCTATTTCTAGATATTACCAAGGTTAAGAATCCCTGTAATACAGGTTGTTTTGGGCCTTGGAATTATGTATATTTAAAAATAATTATTTATTCCCCGAACTTCTTGAATTGTGGTCATACGACCTTTATAATCAATACGTATACATAAGCAAGATACAGTTTAGGCTATGCCTATAGCTTTAGCCACCTGGATAACTGAACACTGTCTAGGCTGGGACTTCTCAAAGTGGGTTCTGTGTAACACTAGCGGTTATGTAAAAACTGACAATTAGCTCTAGTCGGTTTGGCTCAGTGGATAGAGCATCGGCCTGTGGACTGAAGGGTCCCAGGTTCGATTCTGGCCAAAGGCACATGCCCGGGTTGTGGGCTCTATCCCCAGTAGGGGGCATGTAGGAGGCAGCCAATCAATTATTTTCATCATTGATGTTTCTATCTCTCTCTCCCTCTCCCTTCCTCTCTGAAATCAATAAAAATATATTTAAAAACTGACAATTACAGTAACCACAAAACACAATGGAAGTTTGGAAACAGCCACTTAAACAAACTGAAACACATTCCTACTACGGAGCTTCACATGGCCTTTACTTAAAATGCTAAAGGGCACGACCTGTCAAAGATTTCCAGTACAGCCTTTCCCATGCTTTTTAATTGGGGAATTTTAAATTTTTTTTTTTAGAGAGTCTCATAGGATTAGCAGTCTTCAAAGCTTCAGGGAATCTTCTCTAGACACAAGTGAGCCACAAAAGCATGTCTATTTGTCATGGATAAGAGAAGGGCCTCCACACAGCAAGCATTCAAGGGAGAGCCAAATGCTGGGAATGCTGCTGCAAAGAGCCTGGTTGGCCCACTGGCAGAAAAATGTGAGCGCTGTATGCTAGGAGTGGTGCCACGCAAATTCCCACTGTCTAGTAAACGTTGGAAAGCGAGTGCCAAGGTCCCTAGATGCTCAGATATTTCCCCCAGTGCAAGAAGTATGGGAGAGGTGCCCAAATGGACAGTCAAGAGCTGACACCACTATTCTTTGCAATATGCTACTTATTCTGAGACAGAAAAACAGGGCCCTAGCCCTTGAATAAGAGCAATTCAGGCCCTGGCCGGTTTTTCTCAGTGGTGAGAGCATCTTCCCACTGACGGCAGGCTCACGGGTTCGATTCCGGTCAAGGGCACGTATCAGTTTGATCCTCAGTTCTGGTTGGGGCACATGCAACCAATCAATGTGTCTCTCTCACATCAAGGTTCCCTCCTTCCCTCCTTCCTTCCCTCCTTCCCGCCCTCCCTCCCTCCCTTCCTCCCTTTCACTCTAAAAAAATTAATGGAAAAAATATCCTTGGGTGAGGATTTTTTAAAAAAAGCAATTTAAATATAGGTTAGGGGGTTAGAGTGAAGGGTCAGACGAGGAGATGGGTCTTGGCAGAAATCATGTCTCACTCTGCTCTGTTTCCCCAGAGACTGGGAGTTCAGGAGACAAGGTCAGAATACAGGAGGTCTGGTGGGGTGCAGTCAGGAGGGTTCAGTAAGAGCCTCAGCAAGAGCTTGAGGCAGATGGAGGGCTTCAGAAATCCCACGCTGAGTTAGCCCATCCTCACTGAGGGTAAGTTCCTTGTATAGAAACGACCCAGGCTTTCTGTGTTAGGGGCTGGGTCTGCGCACACTGGAGCTCAAAGCATCCATTCACCCAGCCTGGTGTGAACGCAGGTCACCGGGTCCACAGCCTGCCGGGCACCTGCAGGTCTTCGCAGACATGACTGCCAACATTCCCTGGGATATCAGGGTGGGATGGTCTTAAAAAACTGGAAATGGGATTACACTGTCCCATTTTTCCAAAAGTTGTGGAGATTATATGGTAGGAAGTGCCAAGTTACCTGACAATTAGTTGGTTGAGAGAATACAGAAAATAAAGAGGTGGTTAGGAAGAGTTAGCGTGGTTTTACTAACAAATCTCCCACACAGTAACCTCCTTAGGCTTTTTGGATAAGGTCTCACTTTGTGGGAAATAACAGATAAGCAGCATTTCCAAACTTTCAGGATGATATAAATTACCACAGATTACCAGGCCTGCCTTGAAAATTCAGACTTCATTGGGCAGATTAGAGACCTAGGAATCTATGTTATTAAATGTGTTCCAGTGATTCTCATCAATATATTCCGACTCCTGTGTTGCGTCTGAGAAGGTCTTTTCTGAGGACCTAGATCTGAATCCTAGCTCTGCCACGAGGAGCTGGGTGGCACTGAGACAGTTGCATCAAGGGCTAGGCAGGCCTCAGTTTTCTCTTCTGTAAATTAAGGATTTGAAAGTGACTCTGGAGAAATGTGGGCTGCAAGAAAGGAGGGCACCAGTCGGGAGCGCTAAGCATTAACCTCCAGGAGGCTCTGTGAGAAGGGCCACAGGCTGTCTGGCCCAAGGACAACTGGGATGAGGGCACAGTTTAAAAAACTGACATTGATGACAGATGTCAAAATTTACAAAGAACCTTGTATGCTGCAATAACATACCAAAATCAAGAAGAGTGAATTTAAGCAAGATAAATATGAGGCTCCTGCACACGAAAGTTACAATTAACTGTAAACCTGGGAAAATGGGGCGACGAGACATAAGAACAGTCCCTGTGAAAAGAACTGAACTTTTGTTTCCCACAAACTCAACATGAGCCTGGTGTGCATGAGAGAATTTTAAAAGTGAGTGCAGCTCTAGGCTGCATTAACTGAGGCACGACGTTCACAGGAAGAGAGGCGATGGCCTCCCTGTCCTCATGCTGCCAGAGCCTCGTTGGAGCAGTTCTGGAAATCACGTTTTTAAGACTGGCAAGTTCAAGAATGTCTACAAATTTAAGACTATCCAAAATATCCTTAATGAAAAGTGAAGGCTCTTAGCGGCCGTATCCTGTGGGGAACAGTTGACACAAGAATGTTTAGCTTGGAGAAGAGAAACGCTGGTGGGGAGACACGTGCTTGCTTTCTAGATATGCAATTAGTCTGTGCAGCTGCAGAGGGAAGAAGTACTGCCAAAGAGTAGGAGGAACAGGAAGGAGGATTTGGGCTCCACATAAGGAAGACTTCTGTAGCAACACGATCTATTCATTAGTGGATGGAGGCTGCATAAGTGACTGCAAATGACCGTGTGCAGGACGGGAAAGGCAACAGCTCCAGGGACATTCACACACATCTTGAAGACCGTAGAGGTATACACAGGGCAGCCGTGTGGCTTGGCAGGAAGAAGTGGGCAGTAGTTGCTGGGTAAAGAAAGTAGCACAGAGGAACAGTGTTCCAGAAGAAAAGGCCCCCAATGCTGGTTGTGAGTTAGTGATGCAGCACTGGAGGAGGGCCAGGCAAAAGAGAACATGGGCTAATATTGTACAGTTGACCCTTGAACAACACAGGTATGAGGACACTGACTTCCCATACAATCGAAAACCCAAGTGTAACTTTCGACTTTCCAAAAACTTAACCACTCATTGCCTACTGTTGATAGGAAGCCTTGCCGATACCATTAATAGCCGATTACCCATAACCCATAACCTTTTTAACAAGAGAAGCGTACCTTTTGCTTTAAGATATCCACCGGTGTCTGGTGGGCTTTTAGCTTCTTATTTTTGAGAAGCACCTTCCTTCTAAGTTGGTCAGGGGAAGGAAGCATTGGATCATCTGAGAAATCACTCTCAAATAAGAATTTAGCCACCAGTTTTTCTCCAAACACAGTCTAGAAAGAAAAACACATAATCAATGTCTTTTTATCTATACTTGAATTATTTCAGGCCCGCTGAGTTGTTTCTAAAATCCTAGGAAGAGGCAGTAGGAAAGAAGCTGTGCCCCCATCTCCCCAGTAGTTTCCTACTGGGAGGAAGGGAGGTGGTGAGAAGGCAAGGAGGAGAGGTCCAGGCCATTTCCTACACGGGGCGAGCTCTAACTCTTCGGGAGAATGCTCTGGGGTCTGGTGTAGTAAAGACGAAAACAGAGATTCAGTTAGAGGCTGTGGTTTGTAGAATATAGCCTGCTCCAGATGTGGGTAAGAAATCAAAGAATAGAAACCTTGAGGTAGGTAGGGAAGAGGCACAAAGATGAAAGATAATAGGGAGAATTCACCATTCGGTACAAAGAACCACAGACGCCATTCTCACAATGGCTCCAGAGTGGAGTGTGTGTGCTTCAAGGAGGTGGGGAGAGGGGTAGGCACAGGATGATCCACCGGGGTAAGGGTAGAAAATATGGCAATTGCTATTTCTAGCTATTTTTAATTAGAAAAGAACAAAAATGGAAGCTGATTAGTGTTTAATGTACAGACTGAAATGATGGCTCCTTCACTCAGTCTGTAAGTCAGACTCAGTCTGATGTCAGGAGCTGCTCAGGAGGTCCCTGAGGGACAAGGAGGAGCCTCCTGATGCAGGAGATTCAAAATTTCAGAAATAATGAAGCATATTTGTAATAACGGTATCTCCCCTGCCAGGTAAGTATTACATAATGAAGCATATTCAATCATATGAAAACTTTAGACAATAAGTAAACAGCAAATTCACTTTAAAATTTTTTATGAGAGCCAAGTTTTTTTTTTTTTTTTAAAAATATATTTTATTGATTTTTTACAGAGAGGAAGGGAAAGGGATAGAGAGTTAGAAACATCGATGAGAGAGAAACATCGACCAGCTGCTTCCTGCACACCCCCCACTGGGGATGTGCCCGCAACCAAGGTACATGCCCTTGACCGGAATCGAACCTGGGACCTTTCAGTCTGCAGGCCGATGCTCTATCCACTGAGCCAAACCAGTTTCGGCGAGAGCAAAGTTTTTTTTACCATTAATAAGTAATAGTATTTAAAATTAATTTTTTACTTTATCCTTTCTGTTATTCCTTTTTATATTCTACTTTGTGCATGTTTTAATTAATATATAAAATATGTTAATAAATAGGATATGTATATAATTTAGAAATAAATCAATAAGTACACCATAGCAATACATGTTTTAGTATTTTACTGTTAGGAGTATATCATCAAAAAAGTTTAGAGACCATTCTTCTAAATGATGGCAAAGGAAAGACATATGAAAAGCTGGTTTTGTTGGCATTAGCGTTTGAGGACATTTCCTGCTGGCTATGTCCCTCCCTCCACTGAGAGCCACGTTTCCACAAAAGCCTCTACCAGTGGAGGTAGGGGACAGTGTAATGGCATATCTATCCCTAAATCTGCCTTATAGTTTCCTTGTGTAAGGAAGGGCAGAGTGTTACCATAGCAACTGCTGTGGCCACGCTGAGCTCCTTGCCAACCTGGACCCCGTATCTGTGGGGTGGGCCTCAGGAAGATGTGACTGATTTGCCCTGAGGTATGTCAGCTTTTCCACAAACAACGACAGGGAACATCTTGGCATCCCTGATTTGCGGTTCCAGAAGCATTGGAGGGTTGGCCTCTCCTTATCTCCAAAGATCCACAGAACGTTGCTTCTATTAGTCCAGCTGAAAAGATGGACCATCCAGGAGCAAGGGCAAGCCTCCAGGGCATCCCGATTTCTCAGGTCTGAGGGACCCTAATTGTGCTTCACAGCTGGGATCCAGCTGTAGTGTGGTCCTCAGTGGCTCCGTATACAACTCAACAGCAATGGCAAGACAAGGGCCAAGATACCATCCTGCCTCTTAGCTAAAAGCGTACCTTGAAAATTTCTGCCATTTTTCGTTGCTGAGGCAATGAACAGTGGTTCTCAATTGATATGATGATTGGCAGGTCAGAGTTGATGAAGGCACTGCGATCAATGGCTTCGATCACTTCCTATGAGAGATATAACAGCTCATTAGGGTCTGCCTTATGAGACATCTCATTAGGTATCTGTCCAGGGTGTCAGAAGGCAAGATACTTACAGCCTCAGAAAGCGTCTAAATTATTACTTTCAGAAGGCTCTGGCCAAAGTGGTTTTTATATTTTCAAATTAAGTAAGAGGATAAGGCTATTTTCTATAAAGACATTAAACTGATCATATTGAGTTTTGTTCACATGCAATAAGGAACAGCTATCAGTATGCTGAATTTAACAAATCATTAATATATTTATATTGTGTATACTGTAGGTAAAATACATTATTTTAGTTATAGCATCAAAAATTGTAAGCATAAGATACTTTCCTGCTCTCAAGGAATTTATAATTTACTTGGTGCAATGAGACACACACCACATATATTTATGTGTATATGTAAACACAATTATCAACTTCCAATCACCTCAATGTAAAGTACAAGGGTTTTAAGAAGGCTGAATAGGGAAATGAGTTAAAGAGAAAATGCATTTTAGCCATTATCTCCACAGATGACAGAAATAATAATCTTTTCCAGACAAGCCACAGTTCAGAGAAAAATGATGTTACACAGCCAAAGACCCTCTGAAATGAGGATAGTAATTACAAAATGAACTAATAAACTACTTAGAATTTGAAATAGTAATCCTATGAGACCAATCTTCCTGGGTGACCAATTCCCCAAGTGGAACCAATTCTCATTGCTTTATAATGTTAATTATTGAATCATGTCTTAACACAAGTTGTTGGCCTCTGTTAGCAGGACAGCAGGGCAAATGACCTTTAATTCCTATAGCAAAGGAACAGTCCTTGAATTTTATATATCATCACATAATGTAAAAATTACAACAATACAGGGGTAAGCAAAAGTAGATTTACAGTTGTTTGTTTGGAAAAAAGACAAATAATACAAATAAATACTACAAGAATAAACTGTGTGCCATGTATTCACAACTGTAAACCTACTTTGTCAACCCCTGTATTATTATGTGAAAACTAAATTAAGGTAATGGTAACTAAACTTTGTTTGAATAAGAGTTCTATATCAATAAGAGTTCTATTATCAATTCCCAGAAAAATGAACATGCGTGCAGCCTACACAACCCTGTAAATGCTATGGAATCTTCAGAGCAAGGAACAGAACCCTCGACGTAAGGTACAATGTGTTAGTCACTGATTAAAGTGGCAAATGAAGATAATGACTCTTAGAGACTTGATTTAAAGAAAGCTATGAAGCATCACCTTGAAGGGGATCTTGGTTGTCAGTGTATGTCCATGGTAAATGATGGGCATCCCATCATCTCCGTCCCAGCAGTCCAACTCTACGCTCCTACAGCCTTGCAGGAGGACCTGTGTGATCAATGAAAAAAATCCACCCCAGGTAAGCGAATGGAGAGAAAGCCTCAAATTAAACCCAGCACGTGATTCTATATATCAGCGTTCACATTCAGGGCTAACGCAGAAGGGCATGCGAACTAAAATAAACATTGCAGTTTGGCTAAGGGCCACAACTCATCAGGGGTCCGGAAGGCAGAGGACAGATTAAGGTGGAAAGAGTGCTTACCAGAGCTGAATACCATCGGAAAGTAAATTTGATAGCAAAAACATGTGACCATTTTCCCAGCAACTTTGGTCCCTCAAGGGAGCTATATATACATGGCACATGCTGAACTGAGAGAGCCAGGCTGGGGCTCTGTCTAGGCAGATGTCAGTGGAGGTGATGCCACAGTCCAGAGGAGATGAGGCCACTGATTCCTTAATTAACTTAAAAAATATCTTTTCATTGATTTCGTAGAGGAAGGGAGAGGGAAAGAAATAGAAACATCAATGATCGGAGAGAATCATTGATCGATTGCCTCCTGCACACCCCTTACTGGGGATTGAGCCTGCAACCCTATGTGCCCTGACCAGGAATCAAACCGTGACCTTCTGGTTCATAGGTCGATGCTCACCCACTGAGCCACACCGGCCAGGCCTTAATGAACTTTTATTAAATGAAACCAATCAGGATAAAATCTTCATTTAGATACAAATTCTGCCACTGGCTAATTAATGCATTTGCTATGAACATGTAGCATGTAAGAAGAGTATAAGCAAGGAGTTATCAAGGACTGTTGTCTAATCCTATAGCAGGACACTCAACCACTGAGCCACACAGGTTGGACTACTCCCTAAGCTTTGATATGTTATCTCACAACCTCTTTGGCAAAGTGCTCCAGGAAACACTACCAATGAATCAGCTGACAGGATACCTCTGCTATCCTGGACCTAGAGTTGGAAGCAGAGCTCCTGACATGTGTGTGTGCGTTGCAGCTCTGCATTGTTTGCTCGAAGCAACCTCTTCCTCCATAGAATCTATCAGCAGACTGTATTTCAGGACAGTCTTGAAAGGGTATTGAAAATGTAACCCGGGCCAAGAGCATGATGTATCTGCAAATGCGCCAAGTCACTGATGTGAGAATCCACATAATTATTGCCATGTGACAGCTCTCCAAAACCGGGGGCTATTGGCCAGTAGAGTTGCTGCAACAAAACTGATAGTGGAATCCCTCTTATTTTAATATTTTGTATGAGTTATTTTCTAGATCCTTCCCACTGCACATCATGCAGTATTCAATCTTCCGGGGTGACCTATCTTCCCAGGTGGAACCTATTCTGTGGCCTGAAATTCCACAGCTCTCAGCTTCTGCCTGCAGCTAGAGTTCCCAGAGGTGTGTTGCTTGGGGCTGAAAACGGTTATGTAACGTGACATCAGAAACACGAGGCTGTTCATCTCTGTGGTGCACCTGCCACACTGGGAAGAGCGTCCACTGCCTTGCAGCAGATGGGCTGATTTTTCAGCATGAAAGGACCAGCGCTCTTTATCAAGGTCTGCATGACCGTAAGCCGTCCGTACAGGGCTAGCAAAGGAAACCCAGGGCTGGCGATTCCAGGTGAAAACAGGGCTTTCTCTCAGTCCCCATCTGACCCATAGAGTAACGCTAGGAAATAATTAGAAGGGCCGAGGGAGGGAGTGGTGAGAAATAAAAGTAAAGGGAGACTCGTACTAGGTTTAAGCACCTCTGTGTGTCTATTTGAGGGGCTGTTGCGCCTAATTCAAAAGCTGCGACAACCTCACTTGGGGTGTAATGTTAAGGAGTTAAAGAAAAACTTTGAAATCAAGTAGGAAAATGAAGTAGGAATAAAAGTTGGGACATTTGGTCTTTGCTTGTTTTCTTGGGAGAAATTCTCTCTGTCTTCATTCCCCCTACCCCCCCCCCAAAAAAAACAATGGATTTCAAACTTTTTAACCTTGGAATTCTCTGTGCAAATGCAGGACCAATATGCACAGCTCATAAAAGAGCAGGGCTTCAGCCGCAGTGGGGGCAAGCATGGGACCCCTTCTGCTCTAATGCTTGCTCATCTCAGTGTCAGCAGCTGAGGCCCCTTCACAGCACTTCTATTTCGGAAATCATTATTTTAAGGACATGTCTTCATTTCATAATAAAAGCCACTTAGCTTTTAGAGTTTAGAGCACATATTTCATACTAGATAAACTTTGGGACAGAAGTTTGACCCATGCTTAGAGGAATATCTGAGCTAATCTAGAGAACAAAGGAACCTCGGGTCTGCTGGGTTTGTGTAAACAATACAATGGCAATGCTCACACTTGGACTCTACCCTTTTCCCATTAGCTCAATCACACACTTATATAGGGTGTCCCCCCAAATGTATAAACACTTAACAGCTGATAGCTCAATTGATGCTTTTGTTCAGATTTAATCCACTGGGATGAATAATTATTCAAAGTATGCATACAATTTTGGGGGGCACCCTGTACTCCTTGGAACTAACCTAGCTTCTTCTTCCTGATTAATTACCTCTTCTTGTAGGAGTTCACAAAACAGGCAGCAGACATGAGGAAGTTGCAGAAAATATAACAAAGAGGCAACTGACATGCAGATCATTGAGAGTTGGCTATTTAAGTCAAAAGGATGTGCTTTTTTCTAGTCTAGAGAACCTACTGAATTGCCCACAACATGCCCATGAATTAAGTGTATAGGAACAGTGCCTACAGTCTGGGCAAATCACTCCCCCTTAAGTTGGTTACCATAGGGATGGATCGATTGCCTAACAAATTGCAAAGCATAACAACCAATACTTTGGGAATAACTTCAGAGAGAGCTGAATTTTCTACTATGCTTTCCCACTACAATATATTGATTTATTTAGCATTTAGGGAAACGATTAGATAACTTTCCCATGGGAAAATCTAATTTTAGTAGGAGTAGGTCAGACTAAGTAGGATCTACAAGCTATGAGTCTCAAATACTTTTTTTTTCTCTCATTGCCCAGAATAAAGGTTAAGTATAGATAGCGAGGAAAAACAAAACAAAAAAGAAGTAAAGAAAACAACTGTACATATAGGCTGTTTTCCCACACGTCATGTTTCCTCCCATTTCACATGCAGTAGTTTCTGAGTTCTTCACAGGAGTCTGGGTCAGGTTTTTGTGACTTTGGGGGTTACATAAATAAGGTTTAATGACAAGTACATTCCAAGGGGATTTCTCAGTACCTGGCTGTAGAGTTCTACTGAGGATTCTCCTTTGAGCTGATGGCCTGTGAGGTAGGTATTGTGTGAAGATTCAATGTAATAGTAGGAGAGGGGCAGCTGTAATTCTTTAATGTTCTCCTGTGATTCATCATTTTTCGAAGCAAAGTTGTCTTTATCCATCAGAAACCTAGGAGGAAACACATTTTCTTAGGATTGCATGGGAAAAAGATATACTCTTAAATGACTGAGCAAAAGATATTTTAAAAGTTACCTTGCAAATCCTTCAAATGACATTAGGCCCTGATGACACATACTAATGCTAGGCTCAAACTTCTGCAAGGAATACAAAAAGAGTGTTATTTAGGAACCTAAGCGGGGGAAACACCACATCATTTTTTAAAACTGTCTGTTTTCATCAGGAAACATCTAAACCAAATATTTGAACTAATTTAGCTATGTAGTGGTAAGATGTAGATTTTTTTTTTTTAAAAAAGAAAACATTTATTACCAGTGAGTTTATTATACGAAGCATATTTACTTAAGAGAAAAGAATAAGGCTGATTTATATGAAAACAAATGGTATCAGTTTATCCAGGTGAAAATGGGGATAAAAATAGCAGCTACCATAGAGCTGGTGAGAGGTGAAATGAGATGCTTCTCATAGGGCACTTCGTACAGTGCTTGTACTCGATGATATTACAGTGAGCACCCAGCATGTGATAATCATCTGACACTTTAAGCATTTCCAGTGATCAAATCCAGTCGCTGGAGAGCTAATCCACTGATTCCCAATCAGTTGAAAGGGGAGATTGAAAACCTTGACTAATTCTGTTGCATGTGACGCAGCCGCCATGAATGATCTCATCTCACTGTCTCCTACCACCCTGTCCTTGCAGCCGCCTGGTTACTTAGGAAAGCTTCCTGCTAGGTCTCTGCTTCCACTCATTCCCCAGCACAGTTCATTCTCCAGTGGAGCCAGAGTGACCTCTTACAAACAGAAATCATGTCATGTTCATTACTCTGCTGCTCAAAAATTTCCAGCAGCTCTCCATTTGTCGTGGACTAACGCCAAACTCCTCACCGAGGTCTAAATGCCGAGATGGCTGGGCCCCTGCCTACTTGTCTGAAACTGTGTCTACTGTGGTCCCTCTGGCTTATGCGGCTCCCATGACACAGCTTTTCTATTGTTTCTCATAAATGTCGAGCTTGCACCTGCTTTGGTCTTTGAACTTGTGGCTCCTGTCTGGGATGTCCTTTCCTCGGACCTTCAATAGCTTACTTATCCAGGGCTCAGCCCAGTGTCACCTCCTCAGAGTGGCCTTGGCTTATTCCTCTCAGCCTTCCTGCACCACTCTAGCCCCTTACTCTGCTCAGTCTTTTCCAGAACCCAATATTATTACCTGAAATTACATTATACAGAGTGGGGCAAAAATAGGCTTACAGTTGTAACTACATGAAGCAGAGTTCATTCCTGTATTATTATTTATTAAATATTGCATCATTCTCCATTTAAACAACTGTAAACCCACTTTTGCTCCACCCCGTACCTTTATTCATTTATTGTCTGCCTCACCCACTTGAATGTAAGCTGTGTGGAGGGCCAGATCTTGATCTTTTGTATAACTATATTCCCAGGTCCTGGAACACACCCAGGCCCATAGTAGCAGTCTAACAAATATTTGCTAAATGACTAAAAAGGTTGAAAACCTAGACTACTAATTCTATTGTATGTGCGAGAACAAGAAGGAATTGTGTACTGATTCCTTTTAATAGTCACTGAGTAAGAGAAGGCTTGGGACCTGTGTTAATTATATATTAAATAAGAACACTTATGGCCCTGGCTGGTTTGGCTCAGTGGACAGAGCATCGACCTGTGGACTGAAGGGTCCCGGGTTCGATTCCGGTCAAGGGCACATGCCCGGGTTGTGGGCTCAATCCCTAGTAGGGGGCGTGCAGGAGGCAGCCGACTGATGATTCTCTCTCATCATTGATATTTCTATCTCTCTCTCCCTCTCCCTTCTTCTCTGAAATCAATAAAAATATATTTTTAAATAAGAACACTTATGTATTCGGTATTTAAAAAAAACCTCAACCCCCTTCTATTTCTGCCCCAAATTTAAAGAGTCTTTGGAAAGAAGTATGGAAAGAATAAATGTTTAGCAGAAAATAATTAGAAGAGTCAGAGGCTTTACACAAGTGTGCACACGAAACAGGTGCATACCTGGATGATGCTGAGGATTTCATCATAGGTGCAGTGTTCTCCCTGGCAGTTCACTAGGAAGTCATTGAGCTGAAGTATGCCGACCCCAAACACGCCCAGGGATGTGCTCTCGACCCCGGTGCCATTCGTCACGATGCTTGCAGCAGCAATGGCGTCAGAGATCTGCCTCTGGTTGTCTGACAGCTGCTGTTTACTCTTAATGAACAGCCCCAAATCTGAGACATTTCTGGTCAACAAATCTGAAACAGAATCACCCACAGAACATGGACAAACTAGCCAGCATCTTCCACAAAGTTCATTTGACAGATACCTGTGCTTAATAAATGGCATTATTAAGCTGGAGAAATTCTTCACCATTTCTGTCTAAAGAAGCCAGCAAATGCATTGCTTATTCCTGGCTTCGCAGAGTAGAGGGATAAAAAAGGAATCAATGAATAAGTAAAAGAAACTAAGAGAGAGCTAGATCGATGACCTCGAAAGCCCATGAGCTTCGGTATTCGAGGGGGAACTAAACGTACATTCAATTGGGGATTTTAGGCTGAATTTGAACTTTAGATTTTAGAATAACTACCGGTATTATATTTTTATATTTTCAGAGACTGAAGATGAGCCTTTAAAATTACAGTTTTTCTGTACTTTAAAGATGTAATTATTCCCTGTGTAATCTCAGAGGGCAAGCAGGGGAGGGTGGGAAGAGATTAACCAAAGAACTTGTAGGCATAACCCATGGACCCAGGCAATAGTATGGTGAAAGCTGGGGGTGGGGGTGAGGGGCAGGCTAGAACGGGTCCAAGGGGGGAAAAAGGAGACATAAGTAATACTTTCAACAATAAAGATTAACAAAATAAAAGTGTAACTATAAACATTTGTGTGCAGGTTTCTGTGTGAATGAACATAGGTTTTTAGTTCTTTTGTGTAAATACCAAGAAATACAATTGCTGATGGTATGGTAAGAGTACGTTTAGTTTTGTAAGAAGCTGCTCAACTCCCTTCCGAAATGGCTGCACCATCTTACACTCACACCAGCAAGGCTGCAGTGGCACCACACTGACACCACCTTGGCCAGACGTGTTCATTGTGGCCACTTGGAAGACAGCCTGGCTGGTTCCCACAGAACTGATGGGCTCATCCTACGACCCAGCAATTGTGTTCCGAGGTGTTTACCCACATGAGGTGAAAAGTCACATACATGCACACTAAAACTTATACACAGTGTTTCAGCAGCTTTATTTATCACTAGACCCGGTGCACGAAATTCATGCATGGGGGGGGGGTGTCCCTCAGCCCAGCCTGCACCCTCTCCAATCCGGGACCCCTCGAGGGATGTCCCACTGCCCATTGTGAGAGGGATATCCTACATCCCTCTCACAGTACAGGACTGTTGGCTCCCAACTGCTCACCTGCCTGCCTTCCTGATTGGCCCTAACCACTTTTTCCTGCCAGCCTGATCACCCCCTAACCACTGCCCTGCCAGCCTGATTGATGTCTAACTGCTCCCCTGCCAGCCTGTTTGCCCCCAACTTCCCTCCTCTGCTGACCTGGTCACCCCTAACTGCCCTCCCCTGCAGGTTAGATTGCCCTCAACTGCCCTCCCTTGCAGGCCTGGTCCCTCCCAAATGCCCTCCCCTGCTGGCCATCTTGTGGTGGCCATCTTGTATTCACATGGGGGCAGGATCTTTGACCACATGGGGGCAGCTATCTTGATCTTGTGTGTTGGAGTGATGGTCAATCTGCATATTACTCTTTTATTAGATAGGACAGAGGCCTGGTGCATGGGTGGGGGCCAGCTGGTTTTCCCTGAAGGGTGTCCTGGATCAGGGTGGGGCAGCCTGGGTGAGGGGCCTGTGGTGGTTTTCAGGCAGGCCATGCCCCCCAGCGACCCAAGCGGAGGCCCTGGTATCTGGGATATATTTATCTTCTACAACTGAAACTTTGTAGCCTGGAGCAAAGCCAAGCCTTCTGCTTGCTCTGTGGCTGCCGCCATTTCTGTTTGGGTTTGTTTACCTTCTATAATTGAAACTTTGTAGCCTTAAGTGGAGGCCTGGGCCGGCCAGGGCAGGTTGAAAGCTTGGCTTCTTCGGTCGCTGAGGGCAACCCTAGCCTGCTCTCTCCAGCTCTGTGGCTGCCGCCATTTTTCTTGGGATTTATCTTCTATAATTGAAACTTTGTATTCTTGAGTGGAGGCCTGGGCCCGCCAGGGTGTGTGGAAAGCTTGGCTTCCTCTATTGCTGGGAAAACCCAAGCCTCCCTCCTACTCTCTGTGGCGGCAGCCATCTTGGTTGGGGTTAATTTGCATACTCACACTGATTAGCTGGTGGGCGTGGCTGGTGGGTGTAGCAGAGTGATGGTTAATTTGCATATTACTCTTTTATTAGGTAGGATTGCTAAAACTTGGAAGCAACCAGGAATCCTTCCATAGGTGGATGACTAAGCAAACTGTGATAAATCCACACAATGTAATATTTTCTATGATAATAAAAGTTTAACATGCTAATAAGACCAGACAGCCAAACGACCTTCTGGACAACCTTCTGGATGAAGCCAGAGCTGTGAGGGCTGAGGCAAGCCACTGTGGCTGCGAGGGCCAAGCCCCTTGCACGAATTTCGTGCATTGGGCCTCTAGTCTATAGTAATAAAGTGTAATATGCTAATTAGACTGGACGACCTTCCAGATGAAGCCAGGGGCTGTGAGAGAAGCCGCGGTCCCGGGTGTCAGAGGGAAGCCTACTCTTGCACGAATTTCGTGCATTGGGCCTCTAGTTCAGCTATAAAAGGAAATGAGCTATGAAGCCATGAGAAGACTTAAATGTGTATTGCTAAGTGAAAGAAGCCTCTCTGAAAAGGCTATGTACTGCGTGATTGTAAATATATGACATTGTGGAAAAGGCAATACTGTGCAGACTGTAAAAAAAAAAAAAATCAGTGGTTGCCAAGGGGTCAGAAGGAGGTGGGTGGCATGACTAGATGGAGCACAGGAGATTTTTAGGGCAGTGAAACTATTCTCTGTAACATGGTAATGGTGAATACATGTCATACTTATGTCAAAGCCCATAGAATGTACAGCACAAACAGCGGACACTAATGCAAACTATGGGCTTCAGTTAATAATAGTATATCAATATTGGCTCCCTGTAACACATATGCAAGATATTAATAACGGGAAACTATGTGGGGAGAGAATATGCGAACTCTCTGTTATTTGCACCCATTTTTCTGTAAATCTAAAACTGCTCTTAAAAAACAGCCCATTAAATTTTTAAAAAGTGTAACTGATTCACTAACCCATAGTTAGCACATCTTATGACTAAAGTTGAAAAAGATTATGCTGAAACCGGTTTGGCTCAGTGGATAGAGCGTCGGTCTGCGGACTGAAAGGTCCCAGGTTCGATTCCGGTCAAGGGCATGTTCATTGGTTGCGGGCACATCCCCGGTGGGGGGTGTGCAGGAGGCAGCTGATCGATGTTTCTCTCTCATTGATGTTTCTAACTCTCTATCCTCTCCCTTCCTCTCTGTAAAAAATCAATAAAATATATTTTTAAAAAAAGTTGAAAAAGATTAATATTCTTAGCTAAGGACAATATAGGTTTCAAATAATTAAAAAGCAACTACATAAAAGAGGACTTTGTTTTTGTTTTGTTGTGATTATATTTTCCACTTTGTTTCTGTTTTTGCTTCGTTGTGACATTTCCCAGCAAGAACAGAAGAGAAAAAGAAAAGCCTTTAAAATGCATGGGTGGTGCTGGTGCTGGTGGTGGTGAGTGGGACAGAACTAGACATTCTGGTTTACATATTCGGGAAAATGTCCTGGGTGTCCAGACAGCAGTGCCCTGCTGAGGTCACTACAGACGCTCGCTGCTAAAGGGCAGACAACCCCCACCCTGCGGCTGAGCACCCATCCGCCTGTAGGCAGGGAAGAGACTGGTGGTTCTCAACTGGGACACACCACACCCCAGGGGACATGTGGAAATGGGCAGGAAAGGGGTTCCGGTTGCCAGCAGGACTGGAGGGCTCTACTGGTTAAATGTCCTGAAATACATGGACACAATGATGAATTTCCTCGTCTCAAATGCCAATGACACCATGAAAAAGGTTCTCCAAATATTTCGCCATGCTCCAGGTAGCAGCAGGCCACGTGAGGCAGGCTGAAGGTTCGTGTGATTGGATCTCTAACTCTGGTTTCTCAGATAGAAAGACCTCCGAGGGAAAGATTAAACTGTTACACAAACCTAGATCAGGCTGGAGACCGCTGGTGTTCTCGTCAATGGTTAGGTTGGTGTAGAGCGGGGCCGACTCAGAGCCCGACCGGTTGCAGGGCACGGCATAGAGGTCGAAGAGATCCTTCAGGTCCTTGCGGCTCCTTACACTGGGTGAGGAATGAAAACGCCTCGCATGTAGCACTGCTGCTAAAATGTGGGGCTGAGAAAGGGTCAGGAGAAAGTGTGCCATACCTGAAGGATTTGAACAGCTCCACAAATTCAACGAAACTCATGTTGCTGTCGGAAACCATGAAGCTCTGAAAGCCCTTCATTCCTCCTTTGATGCGGCCGTGCCAGCTGCTGCTGCTCCAGGCACTGCAAGAAAAACATGGCCTTAACGGGCAGGACGGGTCCATGTCTGCCCTTCCGCCCCGACAGATGCTCTTGCGTTAAGCAACAGGACCAAAAAGATGGACTGCAAGTCATTTAAGGTGGAGGCTATTTTCATGCCTCTCAAAATTTATTTATATTATGTCAGAGGAGGTCAAACATATGAGACATTGAAATGGCTTCATGTGTACAGACTATTTAATAAGGACATAAGGCTGAGGTTAATATGCTTCCACTAATTAAAACAGTTCTTTGAAAGCAAAGGCCAGTGGGGGGAGGAAGAGTAGGGGGAATGTAAATGTGTCTTTGAAGAAAAGTCATTTTTAAAAAAGAGCCCCAAATTACTAGATTATAACTTATGGAAAATTATGCATGTTTCCCCCCTATATTCTGAATTACAGAAACCCACTTAAGAAGAATGGCTTGAATGTCTTAATGTCTTCTTTTTGTCCTTTTTAAATCAGTTCTTAGATGAATTCAGGGAAGGGCTTTTAATACTAATGGAAAATGTGAGTCAGAAAAATATTAAGAATGGAAAGAAGCCAATTCTGTCTAGGATTATATTTGCACCTGCCAAGGCTGTATCTATTCAGTATAAAAATATCAGTCAACTAGATCAAAACTTCAGCCTGGCTATTTCACAACATTTATTATTTTTTTTAATGTTCTATACTGGTTCCCTGACAGGATAATATGAGAAATGTTTTGACTGGTTGTTAACCAAATCAATGAACAAGATCTTTCTTTTTCTTTCATTTTTGTCTTTTATTTTTCACTTTAGAAATATTTCAACTTATATAAGAAAGTATAGAGAATATTGTAATGACTAGACTGTTTACCCTTAATCCTGCTAACAATGTTTACTCACAGAAAATGATTCTGCGCTGACATCTGAAGGTTAAAGGAAGAGCATTACAAAAGGCTAGATTTATATGATTTTGAGGAGAAAGGTTGTTGGTCCTCCACGTGTGTGGGAAATAGAGGGTGGAGGTTCAGGAAGAGGAAGGAGGTCCCATAAAGTGGTTTATCACTTGATTTCAACAGGAACGTCCCTGTCTTCCTTCTAGTTCCAGGTCCAGCCGCTGTCTGAGGGCAGCCCCTGACTTCAGGGAGCTCCACGTGTCTACTCTCCCTTTCTGGGCTCAGTTTTGCTTTCCCCCTTGAACAGTATTCAGGCTGATTTTTCTTCTGCCTCGTCTTTTCCTCCTGTTTTAGAACACTTGGTGGGCTGTGGTGCCTGTCCGTCTGTGATCTTGCGTCTGATATGTTAGTTTCTCTACTTCTACCTCTTGAAAAATATTTTCCTCTCTTATTCTGCCCTTCCTTCTCCTGCTCATAAGTGATTGAAATAAAGGGAAGGGCTATTTACTCCCAGTGACCTGGCTATTTTGTTCATTAAGGATGCTGTATAGGCTGAAATAGAATGTAGAGCATTCTGATTCTTTGTAGCTTTTAAATGTGTTACATACCTAAACTTATGGAAAAGTTAAGAGTGACACAAAGAATTCCCACGTACCCTTGGCTCAGTTTCACCAACTACAGAAATCTGGATGTATAAAGCTTATATTGTGTTCATTGTTCACACCGTGAAAGAATGCTTCCCTTTAAAAATTGATTTACTGTAGCGTGTGTGTGTGTGTGTGTGTGTGTGTGTGTGTGTGTGTGTGTGTGTGTGTATGTGTGTAATTAATGTTTCCAAAGCCAGCGTCTGCACAGACCCATTTCCTCCTCCCACTCCCCTCGCGGGCAAAGCGGAGTGCCTGTTTTATCTCGGTTCTGCCTGGAATCTCTGCATTTCTTAAACTTTCATGTGAGGTTGTGGGAGATGGTGTGGCTTTCCGATTCCTTTGGAAGGCTTTCATTTTAATATTATTCCTTCTGAGAGGATAGATGTTCCAAATCTGTAATTTGCATGGACCTTATAATTTATTATAACACCAGCTTTGAAATGATCTAAACACATCCGACTTGCTGCAATACATTCATTCCTCTAGACATGTAGAGCTTATTATATATAAGAAGAGTATTAAATATATTTCACCCATTAGCAAAGGGTCCGTATCTGCACGGTTCAGTCTAGTAGCCACCAACCACTTGCAGCCCTGAGGCACTTTGAATGTGGTTAGTGTGACTGAGAAATAGAACTTCATTTTTTATTGCATTTAGTCAGAAACTGAATTTTAAATTTTATTTAATTTTAATTAATTTAAATAGCCTTCCCCTCTCCCCCCGCCCAGGGCTAGTGGCTACTATATTGGACAGTGCTAATTTGGAGAGTTACAGCTCAGATTTGGTTACTATTGCCCTTTGAGGGGCTGATGTGTCAAATAATTAGGAGCCATTATAGCACTATGAGGAAATAGGGGTATAAAATCAGGAAAATTAGAAGCATATAAAAACTCGGGGTCTTTCCGTTCTCAATGTCATTGCTAAGTCAAAATCAGAGACAGTCTTTCCACAGAGCACTGGAAGAAGACGCCCTGCTACACAGCCTGAATGCTGTGAGGGGTCCTGCTGTTTTATCATGTTAAGGCCCCACCTGGACGGGCTCTTGTTTGAAGACAGCACAGGGGAGGACACTGGCCTGATGGGAGATGACGTCCCGGCAGCCAAGATGGGGGACCCAGCCGTGGTCAGAGAGTGGGCTCTTCTGGAAGGGAGAGGGTTAGGCGGGCTTGTGATGGCATTCGCCTCTGTGAGCGTGAAAGACAGAAAAGAGACAATGACCCCCTTTTCCTCAGAATCAAAGACAACAAAGATGCTTCTGGATGTCTGAGCAAATCACTCTATGCAGGCAATTTCTACACAAGGAGCATCAAAATATTCAGATGAATGAACTCATCTGGAGGGTTCTCAGCCCCGGTACAGATGAGAATCATCTGGGGGTGCTTAAAAAGTATGCAGATGTTCAAGTCCCAGCCACAGCGTCTGAATCAGTGGCTGGAGTGTGGACAGGGCATCTAGATATTTATTTATTTATAATATATTTTTATGGATTTCAGAGAGGAAGGGAGAGATAGAAACATCAATGATGAGAGAGAATCATTGTTTGGCAGCCTCCTGCATGCCCCCTACTGGGGATGGAGCCCGCAACCTGGGCATGTGCCCTGATCAGGGATCGAAACCTGTGATGTCTTGGTTCCTGGGTCAACGCTCAACCACTGAGCCACACCTGGCTGGACCAGATATATTTTTTAAAAGCTCTAATTTCCAACTGGGGTTGAGAATCACTGGTCTAAACCGTCAAATTGTATCCTGTATGGCTAATATTCTCTGTCAATAATGGCAAGGTAAGTAATGAGGATTTTCTTCCAAGTACACAGTGCTTGCAGAAATACCTCTAGGGTTCCATCATCTAGTTAAAACAAAGGTAAGTATATTTAACAAGATAAAGAGTTCTGCCAAGAATGCCCACCACACTTAAATTACCATTTAAACCCAATGTGTATTTTTCTCATAGAGAAATGTCAGCTGGGACTGTGCTGCTTTACCTGACTCTTCTTGCTCATTAATGTCCTGAGGATCAGAGCCACTCCAGCTTCGACACTCTTTGTGCAGTTTGGCCTTTCGGGTGGCCATCTCGTCGTCGGTCGCCTCTCCACTCTCACCCTGGGAACACAAAACGCACAGTGGTTCCCATTCTGTGTTCCTCTTCTATCACTGCTTTAGTCCGGGCAGGTCCCTATTTTCTGAGGGACCCACCTTCAAGGCTGCCTCCTCCTGGGGAAGCCAGTAAAGACCCACGTGAAGGCTGACCAAGTATTCTCATGGGATATTATCCCATTTGTCCTTCACTATACAGCAGCACTCCTCAGGGGAGGGGGCCCATACAAGGAGGCATGGGATCCCTGGAATCTCCACGTAGAGGCAGAATCATTAAGCAGATAAAGTTCGACTTAGGCATCAGTAGCCTCTTAACTGCAACCCTGGGGAAAATATATCATCATATTATAGTGATAATATATATAATGAAATATGTAATAAATAATGATAAATACACTGAGTGGCCAGATTATTATGATCTCTGAACACATAATAATCTGGCCACTCAGTGTGTGTGTGTGTGTGTGTGTGTGTGTGTGTGTGTGTCCTATATAATAAAAAGCTAATATGCAAATAGAATGGTGGAACAACTGAACAAGCTATGACGTGTGCTGATCACCAGGGGGCGCGCGTGGAACATGGCAGCGTCGGCCGCGGTGGGATGGTGAAGCAGGTGAGTGGGGGTGCCAGACCAAGGTGGGATGCCGGTTGCTGTCATTGGGGCAGCCTCTGGTGGTTACTGAAAATTCTTTGCTCTTGCGCACCGTGGTCCGGCCTGGTGCTCGCACCTGCTGCCGGTGCCCGATCTTCCCTCAGGGCTTCTCCACCTCCCCCTGCTCCTGAGGGGCGATTGGGGCCAGCAGCCGCCTCTCATACCCATGGCTGGTGTCAGCCCCGTTTGCACCGGCTGACAGCGCTGGTCCCGATTGTTCGGCGCTGTCAGCAGGTGCGAGTGGTGGCTGCTGGCCCTGATCACCCCTGAGGGCTTCTCCACCTCCCCTAGCTCCTGAGGGGTGATCGGGACAGCAGCCGCCACTTGCACCCACTGCTGGTGCCGGCCCCGTCAGAGGGTGTGAGCAGGGCTGGCGCCCTCAGTGCGTAGGAGCAGCGGCAGCATGAGCGGGGCTGCCGCAGACAGGGGACCAGGGGCCACTGCGGGAGGGGCCGGGCGAGGGTGCAGAGGATGGGCCGAGACCCGCCCCTGTGCCCACCGCAGTCTTGCAGCCCACAGTTCCTTTCAAGGTTTGCAAATCTGTGCACTGGGCCCCTAGTGTGTGTGTGTGTGTGTGTGTGTGTGTGTGTGTGTGTGTGTTACACATACACATATATAATATATATTACATATATAATATATATGTATATATGTAATATATATGTAATATATATATTTATATAATATATATATTTATACATATGTAATATATTATATATATATTACATATGTATATATATATATTTATATATAAATATATATATAAATATATATATTTATATTAGAGGCCCGGTGCATGAATTCATGCATGGGTGGGGTCTGGCCAGCCTGGCCAGGGGGAGGGGACATGGACAGTTGGCCAGCCTGCCTGCTGGTCAAACTCCTGATCGAGGGGACAATTTGCATATTAGCCTTTTATTATATAGGATATACACTGAGTGGCCAGATTATTATGTGTTCAGAGATCATAATAATCTGGCCACTCAGTGTATATGTCTATATTGTGATAAAAAGTATAACATAAAATTCACCACCTTAACCATTTTAAATGTGGGAACTATATGTGCCTTGTTGTGCAACAATCCCTAGAACTTTCTCACCTTGTAAAACTGAAACTATATCCATTAAACAACTCCCCTTCCCCCACAGCTCCTGGCCACCACCATTCTACTTTCTGTTTCTAAGAGCTTGACTGCTCTAGGTACCTCATGTGAGTGGCACCATACAGTATTCGTCCTTTTGTGACTGGCTTCTTTCACTTAGGGTAATGTCCTCAAGGTGCACCCATGTTGTAGCATATGAAATAATTTTCTTCCTTTTTCAAAGTTGAATTATATTTCATGGTATGTCTATATCACCTTTTCTTTATCCTTCATTCATGGATGAACCTTTAGCAGGTCCTCTGAGATCTTCATAATCTGATCCCCGTTCCTTCCTCGCCTTTCCCCGCCCACTACAGAGCCCCTGCTCCAGCTTGGAGCATGAACTCAGAACTATACGTGCTTCCCTGAACAAGCCACATCTTTCATGCCTCTCTGTTGCCTCCTCTGCCTGGGATGCTTTCCCCTGTGTTGTCTGTTTGGTAAACTCCTATACAACCTTTAAGAACCATATGTCAATTGCTCTGTGAAGTCTTTCCTGCCTGCCTCTCAGCCCTATATCCTCCTTCTCTCTGCTCCTAAAGCACTTTGAAGACGGTTTAACAATGACTTATTTAGATCTCACTGTGTTTGTTAACACATCTGTGTCCCTCTATGGACCCTGACTTTTTTCTGGTGTTGTTGACTCAGTTCCTAGCACTGGCTATGGCACCCAGGAGGTGCTAGGTAGACCTGTGTACTTCCTTTATTTTATGCCTCATGTTGTCCCCAATCCAAAAAACCTAAGATCATTTATGGTGATACAGACCATGCAATGGTCCCAGATGATTGGGTTTGATGCTCAATAAACAAGTAACACTCTACCCTCATAAGGATTTTCTTCTTCTTCTTGGCAGTACCGATGCCCAGGGTGTTGTTCCTCTGCATGTTGGGCTTCTCGGCACTCTTTGCTGATGTCCCAGGGCTGGGGTTTCGAGTACTCCATCGTCTGCCACCAAACAACTCCACAGCGTGAGCCAAAGTTGGGCCTTCATACCGTCCATCCTCCTGTAGAAGAACCATATGCTGAACATAGGCAGGGAACAGCAAGCAACGGGGAAGTAAATACATGCATGGCTTCCAGGAAATTCCCAGGGATGGAGGAGCACAGGCAGCCACTGAGGAATACAATCTGGCCACCCAAGTGGCTCTATTTTCTAATCCTCAGGTCTCTGTGGGGGATTTCATCACATCCTCTGTAGTCCTGGTCACCTCCCTGCTGAGTTCCAGTGACGTGCTTTAATAGGGCCGTGTCCAACTGGTATTAACAAAAATAATTTCCCTTCCCATTTCCCAAGGTTACGTACAGAATTACCACTGCAAAAAATTCATTATGATGTATTTTGCAAATTAGGGCTTTGGAGAACTTGGGTGTGTGTGAATCTATTTAAGTAAAATCAATCCTTATTTGTTATTGTTTCACTCTAGGTATTTTCACATTGGTTGATGCTTGGGACAGTCTGACTTTAAAGATAGGGTATGTGGCATACCGAAAATTCACTCTGGAGGGTTCTGAGGAACACCTCAAATAGTTGGGCTGCCATCCTCCCAAGTGACTAACATCTGAGGATAGAGAGCCCAGGGACTCCGAACACCAGGCATATGATGCTGTGAGCAGCAAAAACACACTCGAAGGGTGGGCAGTGATCTACAGTAGCTGTTTCTCCTAAGGCAATGCCATATAACATGCAGTGAGCAGCGAGAATTTATTTATTGAATTAAATTGTTCAATTGACAATGGTAAAAAAATTCTCCCTATAGTTAGGAAACCCAGTTAATAAAACTACAAAAAGTTGCATGTGAATTAAAGATAGTGATAGCTCACAGGTTGCATAAAAGGGCTCTTTAAAAAATACTTTCCATTTACTACCTTTATTTTCTGCAAATGTTTAAGGCTAGTCCTCCTTTGTAGTTCCATAGAAGTGGCTGTAAATGGATTTTGCTTTGTAAATAATAAAGAGGCCTTGTGTGTGTGTGTGTGTGTGTGTGTGTGTGTGTGTGTGTGTGTGCGTGCTCCTTCTTCCTAATGTTCAATGACTGGTTTTATGACTTGAGTTGTGACCTCTCACTTCCTGCATCCTGTTCAGAATCCCAGGATGCTGAGCAAATTAGATACTTGATATGGGAAACTTTTGGTGCTCTCTTGTAGTGGATATCTGTGATTTATACCTGTCCATTAATCATTTCTCTTTTCTCTAACCATACCCCAATTTTACTTTATCCCTTCTCCTCTGGATGTAGTCATGGGTTTAACATCTCTTGACCAATGGTTGACACAGGATCCAAAGAAGCCCATCAGAACCTCTCTCCCTGGAAGAAGAATCTTGAATGCAGTGATGTGAGAATAAAAATGGCCGGAGATCATGCCACCTGGTGCAGGCTTGTTGAAGAGAGTCCCGGCTAACAGGTCCCTACAATTGGCTCCAAAATAGCCAATGACCCAATTTCATAAATAGGTTTTATCTACCTTACTGAATAACATACTCTACATACAAAAGAAATTTTATAAAAATTTTATCTATGGGTCTTAACTAATACATTTTCTAAAATTTAATAACTCCATTAAAATTAAAACATCTGCTCTGCGAAAGATACTATCAAGACAATTAGAAGACAAGCCACCGAATGGGAGAAAATATTTGCAAAAGAAACATCTGATAAAGGACTGCTATCCAAAATATACAAAGAAATCTTAACATTCAACAATAACAAGGCAATTAACCTGATTTAAAAAATGGGCCAAAGACCGTAACAGATACTTTGGCAAAGAAGACATACAGATGGCAAGTAAACATACCCAGAGTGAACACTAAGGTAAACTGTGGACTTTGGGTGATTATGATGTGTCAATGTAGGCTCATTCTTTGTAAGAAAATGTACCATTTTGGTGCGTGATGCTGACTATGGGGGAGTCTATGCATGCTTGGCGGCAGGAGGTTCATGGAAAACCAATGTACCATTCTCTCAATTTTATTGTAAACCCAAAACTGCTCTAAAAAGAAAGTCTCTAATAAGAAATGTAATAGACCCAATTACCTTCTACATATAAAAGAATCAGCCTGTATTGATTTGGCTTTTCTAAATCAGAACATCCCAACATGGGCCAAACTTTACTCTTTTTTAAAAATAATATATTTTATTGATTTTTTTCAGAGAGGAAGGGAGAGGGAAGAGAGAGAGTTAGAAACATCGATGAGGAGAAACATCAGCTGCCTCTTGCACACCTCCTACTGGGGATGTGCCCGCAACCAAGGTACATGCCCTTGACTAGAATCAAACCTGGGACCCTTGAGTCCGCAGGCCGACGCTCTATCCACTGAGCCAAACTGGTCAGGGCCAGACTTTACTCTTAAACAAAAATATCTTAGGCCTGAAAAAGGCAGGATTCCTTTGTTTAATCTTTAAAGAAGATTTTCTGGGATCTGAAATGTGGTTAGAATCTTTCTTTCGTTTTATACAAAACAATAACCCCGGTTGGGATGGGTGAAGGATGCACCTTCTATTTTTAATTTGGGAGAAGGACTACTGTGAGTGAAAGCACATTCTCAGTTTTAGAAAAAAGTTCATGTGGAAGTTGAGGAATAGGAAATTGATTCCTTAAAGATATTCATACACTTTTACCTCTTGGCATATCTTTGCACATGATATATTGAAGACAGTTAAACTGATCTAATCCTTTGAATAAATCCTTATTTTTCTTGAAGATAGCCAGAATTCGTTTCTGTTGCTTACTACCAAAGAAGTCTGTCTACCTGGTAATCCTTTATTTAATCTGCTCAGCTTCCCAGAGATATTTCCAAATACCCAGGATTATGGGTTCTTAGCTCTGCCCATGATAACCTTGAGCCAAAGTTTTTGATACTAGTTTTTCCTCTACACTCCACATCAAATCTCCACATGGTTTACTTTCTTTTATTTTCCTGTATTCCTAGGCTTCATTACAAATGTCACTATTTCTTCTTGACTTTTGCTTTATCTCCTGCTACTATTTCCATTAGATCAATTTACTAATATTAAAATACTTTTATTTGAAGGTAACATTGCATGCATTCATCACACAAGGGGACTCAAATGTTAGAAATATTATTTTCTATACAAGCTCTTCCCAAATTAGAGATAAAGAAATATTCTTGCAGAGCCCTTAAAAGAAGTTTTGAAGAACTCAAGACTTTTAAAAAAAATAAATGTCTTTAACTTAAATATACATTTAAATAGGTTTCTTTTGTACTTGGGACTCCTCCAAGCCTTAAATGTGCTAAGCCTTATTATAAGTCACCAAGAGGGGCATTTAGCATGCTGCCTATTTGACCTTTTGTTCTCCAAGTACCAAATTAGCATCATTTTGATGTTCCTTAAGATAGTCTGAGAACAAGTCTGTATAATAGGAAAATGGTCAGTTTGTTGACTAAGAAATCTCTAGTGTTTATTTGTAAGACATGTTGCCTTCCTTCCTGGGCAGTTCATGTAGAACAATGTTTTGAGGAAGAACATCACCTATGTTTTCAGAAGAGACTGAGATATATGGAGTTGTTTTGCCTTTCCACTGTAACCACTTGGTTCCATGCAGGGAGGAGGGAGGAGGGTTTGGTAGGGGGAAGGGAGAGGTGTAGCCGGGTTTGCTGCTGGTAGGAGTGAGTCTGCCCCAGGTCACTTCCTGTGTCTTTGCTCTAGCAGCACCTCTTCCTTCTTCTCATAAGCTGTTCATGGTCTGAGCTGGTGCCTCTTTCAGCAAAAACTGAGAAACCAAGTACACTTTATTAATTCAGCTACTTTATGCTCTAAGCTTGGGAAGGAAACAAATGGAGCCAATAAATCACATAGCCTTTGTGCCAGTGGTTGTAATTGAGCTCAAAGACTTTGGTTTACGGCCAGGTTGACTGGATTTCCATGATTCTATAAGGCTGCGGAATGATTGTAAGTAAAAATCAATATTCATAATCGCTCCTGAAGACCCTTCCTCCAAGCAGCTGACAGCATTGAAAGCTCTCTGTGGAGTAGATAGGAAGCAGGTATTCTGGTTTCCACTTTAGATGAATTAACTAAAACGGGCTTTGTGCTGTGCAGCATTAGCATACCTGTGTATGTAGGCCTATGTGCTTATTAATTAATTAATCAAGTTACTTATTCAGGATATGATCTCTCTTCAGAGGTACTGCATGGGCACGAGGAAGCGGGACAGCAGGAGAATTATATGCACCTCTTTATTTACATCCCGCAGGGGAAATGTGTCTACTTGTCAGAAACATGTCAGAACTGTGAAAAGTACATGAAATCAGTCATTTTAGTACTTTAAGTCATAGTTCTATTTGTTCTGGACACTAGTAAAAAAGTTAAGTCCCCCCTTCCCCCAGAGATAGAAAAGCATAAAAAAGAGAAACCGAATGCTTTGATACTGCGCATTTGACAATGCTATTGACAGTGTCGCCTTGTGGCGGGGCCTGTGACTCAGTTTCCAGTCTCTGCCCTGCTTTCTCCACAAGCATGGTATCTCTTCTCACACCTCCTTCAGCCCAGTCCTGCTGTCAGTCCTGAACACAGTGTGTGTGTGGGGGCGTGTTACAGTACCCGATAATTTAGGGTTAATGAGAGACCCAGGTTCAGTAGCCGACTGTGAGAAACTACCTCCCAAGGCTGCTTCCACCGCAGACTTTGTTGGGAGGAACTCCACGTGAGTTATCCCACACTTGGGAAAGTTTCTGTTGACCTTGGAAGTTCTATAGTTAGAAATACAGTCGGTTAAATAACTCCCCGAGAGTCACGTAGCATATTAGGTGATGGAGCAGGATTTCTATTCCCGAAGTGAAGGTTTCCAATGAATCAGTTAGTCCCCAATTAATAACAAAAGTGTTCAGATCCCAACGCTTTCAATGGAAGCTTTAAGGGAAAATGCTTTTACATTAACTGGTTTCTTTCCAGATGGGAGAGGTACAATGACCACAGTCACTATCTTCATACCAAGTAATAATAGGACCTACTATGAACCAATATCCTTTAATATATGAATTTACATTATGCCTTTACACATATTAACTCAATGAAACCTCTCACAGCCGCCCTATGAATAGGTATTGCTGTTCTTCTCATTTTATAGATAAAGACTGGGCACAGAGAGGCTAAGTAAAACTGCCCACTGTCACTCAGGTAGGACGTGACTGCGCTGGGAGAATGAGCCCTGGTGGTCCAGTTGCCAAGAGTGTTTTCACAAGATTCATACCTTGAGAACGATGCTACTGAGGAGAGAGGGAAGGTCACACCCCTTACCTGATAGAGGCTGACGTACTGTTTCCGCAGCCACTGCTGTCTTTGGTCAGGGAACTTCCTCATCTTTCTCACAGCTCTAGTGAGTTCCAACAATCCGCTGAAGAGCATTTTGGCTGTGTGCTTTGGTGCCACAAAGTGCAGTAATCTATTGTCCGTGGTCTGAAGCCCATAGAGCAGCGTCACACCAGTCTCCGAGAGAAACATGCCACTTAGTTTGTTCTGAACACACACAGTGTGTATATCAATGCTAGGGTGCCCCATGTACACAGCCTTTACGGAAAACAGATCCAAGACCCCCTCCGCCAGGCCACTTAATCCAGCGTTGCCCAGTAACGGGAATTTGCCAGGCTCGGACGTGGCAGTAAGCACACCAAGTTTTGCTTTTGCACTGGCTGGGGAGGCCGTGGTGGGCTTTATCCAGGTCAAGGTGCTATTGTCAGGCTGAAGCTGGAGGAAGCAGCGGGCAGAGAGGTGCGTGTCCTGGTCATAGCGGATGACCGTGGCCCCCTGCAGCAGGAACTGGTGCACGTCAGCTCGGATGGACAGCACGTACCATGGGATGAGCTCTATCCCGTGGTCAAAGGCCTTCTGTGGCTCTTCTAACCCATGAGGGTCCCATTCTTTGGGCTGCTCAAAGAGGTCATTTTCCGTATCCAGCAAATCTCCAATTACAAACCTGATGGAAAGAGATACAAATTTGGTCTGTCTTATAAGCAGAAGTGAGAACAACCCAAAGCCTTTCACTGACACTCGACATCATTTTTTATTCCATGATGAACTGAAATTAGCATAGAAAACATAAAATGCACAGTAATTTTTATAGCTATATTCTAAAACCTTGTATATAGCAATATTATAAACACAGGGATAAGGAAAGAAATTACTAGGTCAGTTATGTATTTTAATGTCAACAGCAATCATCATGTATTCATTTTCCCTCTTGTGTTAGGAACTGTGTTAAATATTCTACATACATTTTTGCACTTGACCCTACTTTCGAAGTAAGGTTTCTTACTTTTTTTTTTTTTAAATCCTACGAAGATACCTGAGGTTCAGAAGGGGTGGGTAACTCGTTCCAGGTTACCCAGCTCAGAAGAGGCCTACCCGAGGCAGGATTCTGGTCTGTCTGACTCTTTAGCTTAGAACCTTCATCACTAGGTTCTTTGCCTTCAACTTGATCATTAACAAGAGTCATGACCTGAATACAGCAGGGCTAACGTGGGCAAACCAAGCCTTAATAAGCTGGCCTGAGAAGAGCCTCTGTTAAAAATCAAACATAGATTAGTTCAAAGACACTTGTTGGGAAATAGAGTCATGGCGGCCTGAGGAGCAAAACAGGTCTCCCTGAAGCAACCTTAGATTCTCACCGGATGTGTGTGCACACAATGGACTTGTCTACTTAGAAAGTTAGCACGTTTCCTGCCCTGAGTGAGGAACCTGCCTATGTTTTTAGACCCAGAAGGATCTGGGGGTGGGGACGGGGGGAAGGCTCCCTCCTTTCTATCTGGTCGCCTGGGTAGGAACATGCCCAAGAGAGATTCATTCTTTTCAAAGCACGAGAGATTGTTAGTAAGATCAAGGTTTCTGCTGTTGGACCCATACACATTACAAGCAAAGTGGTGAGTGAAACTGAGAAGGAGCTGGTCCACACGTGTCTGGGAAGGAATGTTCCCATTGTCCCGAGGCACTTGGGCAGCCCACTGCCTCTTGGCGAAGCATGAGCAGCAGCAGCACTGGGCTTCTTGGGACTCAGTCTAGATCCTGGTCCCCGAGCAAGATCCCAGTCCTGCCTCCAAATAGCAGGTCTTCCTCCTCGCCTCACATAAACAGATATCCTTAAAAAAAGAAAAGAAACCTACAGATCTCACAAATCTGATGGTCAGAATATCCTTTTCAGATTACTCACCCCGGAAACAATCCAAATGTCCAGCAACGATAAAATGGATAAATAAAACCTGGTGTACTCATACAGTGTAATTCTGCACAGCAATGAAAATAACACCCAACAGCTAACTACGTGTAACAACATGGGCAAATTGTAAGCAAGACACACAAGAAATAATACTACATTGATATACATGTAAATTTCTAAATCAGGAAAAAGTGTAGCAATGCATAATAGTGGTAAAATTATAAAGAAAAGCAGGATGTACTGTCATAAAATGGACAGCAGTGAATTTTTCTCTAGGGGGAGAAATTATTAATATAATTAAGAAGGGAAATAAGGGGTTTATGGGAGCTGGTCATGTTTCCACTCTGGGTGGTAGTTATGCACATATTCACTTGATAATTATTCAAATACTAGTACGTTAGTTTTTAAGAAAATGTTAAATTTTAGAATAGTTTTAGATATGTAGAGAAATTGCAAAGAGAGTATACCTCCGCATCCACTTTCCCCTATTATTAACATCTTATATTACGGATGGTATATCTGACACAATTCATAAACCAATACTGACACATTACTATTCACAACAGTCCATACTCTATTTAGATTTCCTTCGTTTTTTACCCATGTCCTTTTTCTGTCCCAGGACTCCATCCAGGACACCACATTGTAGTTAGTTGTCCTGTTTCTTTAGACATGATGGTTTCTCAGCCTTTCCTTGTTTTTGATGATCTTGACAATTTTGAGAAACACAGCTCAGGTATTTTGTAGAATGTCCCTCAATTAGAATTTGCCTGATATTTTTCTTATAAGTAGCCTGGGGTTCGAGGCTCTGGGCAGGAAGCCCATGGAGGGAGTGGCATTCACATCACGTCATATCCAGGGAACAGACTGTCAACACGACTTACCCCTGTTGACACTGACCTGGGTGAGGGGGTGTTGGTCATGGGCTGTTTTTTCTTTTAAAACCTCCTCTCTGTACTGTCCTCATTGGAAGGAAGTCGCTAGGCGCAGCCCACGTGTAAGGAGTGAGGAGTTATGCTCTACCGCCTACAGGGCAGAGTACCTAATAAGTTATTTGGAATTATCTCTTCTCCCCCACTTGTTTATTTATCATTTATATATATGAACTCGTGCATATTTACTTAACACTTTAGGTTATAATCGAATGCTACTTTATTTTGCTGAAATTGGCCATTGGGAGCGTTTGTAGTCGGCTCTTGTGTACTTTTTAAAGAAACAGCCCATGACCAACACTCCCTCGGCCAGGTCAGCGTCCACAGGGGTAAGTCATGCTGACAGTCTGTTTTGTTGTTTTTTTAAGCACATCTCTACTTTCTGGCACAACAACATGTCCCTGGCTCATCTTGTGTATTTCCAGCCCCCGTCCTAGAATCAACCATTCCTTCAAGGAGCTTTGCTTTCTTTTCTTGAAGAAAGTTATTAGAAATCAAGATCTGGTTGCTATGTGCAAAAATACATTCTACTTTATGCACTTAATGTTCCATTTCCACATAAAAAGGCAAAGAAAGAAAGAAAAAAAAAGTCCTTTGTAGACACTTAGTTCCATCCTGATGAAATTGCTCTCAGTAACAACGGAAAACCAACGCTGTGTCCTCTTACATATACTATACTGGTGCCCATGCCCCCCACATACAGCACGGTGATTAGGAACATGCCCCCTAGAATCACCCTAAGTCTAATGGTCAGCTCCACCACCTATTTGCTGTGTGACCTAGTCAAAGGACTCAACTTCTCTGAGCCTCACTTTACCTATCTGTTACTGGCAAAAAGACAATACCCATTTCACAGATAAATGATGAAGTTCAAATAAAATAACACCCGTGAAACACACAGCACAGCATCTGGCTCAGTGAAGTATACCACTATGATTAAGTATAGGAAGACGGAGGTTTCTTCCCTCCCACTTCTCCTTCCCCACTTCCGTTCCTGAGCCTAACCCAGCCCAGCTGTTCCTCTAGAGGGGCTTTCTTTAGACCACAGCCAAGCCCTTTAATCTTTTTATTTCCTTTTTTTGGAACCATTTCCATAGTCTTTATGTCATACTTTTTGTTTTTGTCTTGTTTTGTTTTTCAAGTACAAAAAGGATTCAATTGGGAAGTGTTAGTACCCATGAAATACAACATATGTTAAGCTGGACTTAAAATTTCTGATTTTCATTTAGCAAGAGAAATGGTGTTTCCCATATTTTGTTTAGTTTGAGTTCTGAACTAAATCAAGCATTTTCCAGCCAAAAAAACCCCTACAAGCATTAGTTATGAAGAATAGTGTCTGGAAAGGAAAACTCTAAGCTTTTCTGGAGCCCATTTCTGCTGCTCAGAGATGATGGGAGCTGGGCGAGAGAATAGACACTCTTTCTTAGAGTCAGTTTCTTTCTTTCTTTCTTCTTCTTTTTTTTCAGAACAAAAGAACTAATGCTCAGCGTTAATATTCCATTACAAAGCATTCTTCCAGGGACGAGTGCCCAGATAAAACGGACAATTGTTTGTAAAGAAATAGTTCCTTTCGAGAAGGAACCTAGTAGCTTTGTCTCTTAGTGGATTTTATGCACTTCTATACCTGACCCTCTCAGGAGACACGTTTCTGTGGGTTTAAAAAAAGGAATAAGGTGGAACTTAAAGATTTATTTAGGAACCAAATAACATTAACCAAATGTCAAAGATGTGGTTTACTGGTAAAGAAACTACCTTGTCAAACAAGTCATATGTCTTAAGGAGAGGACGACGGAGTAAAAAGAGAAGGGAAGTTTGTATCCCACCCCAGAGGGCTTCTGTAGTATCCTCCAGTTAGAAACCACAAATTAATAAACACTTTTCTAATGTTCCCTGATGAAAATATTCTCTTAGGGGACAAGTGTATTTTCTTAATAACCCTTCATGACTTCCTACAAAGTTAATATGATTACATGAACGTAATTCATCAGGTGATAAGCCTAAATTAATTTTGTTAAGATCAGAGAAAATGTATACCTTCTCCAAAGGACTAACTATAGCTGCTCTCTTAATAACATCCAGACTTTTAAGCTTGCTTCTGGCAAATTCTTGCTTTTAATTAACCTAGCACTTTCCTCAATAACAGGCAGCTTCTAAATCATATCTGGGTGGTGTGTGGACTTCGGAGCCCATTAGCCTGAGGTTAAATCCTGGCCCTACTGGGCGAGACATCACGAGGAAAATGCAACTGCTGTGAGGATTAAATAATGTGACATGTGTAAAATATTACGACAATGTTTGTTAAAAGTGACTCTCAATAAATAATAGCACGTTAAATATTACTAATATCATTATTGTCAGGATTGTATTTACAACATCAGTATGAGGCTCTGGACCCAGAATCGATTCCCAAGTCCTGGAAACAGGGCCCGCTAGTCTGCTTTCAGTGACTTTATCAAACACCCCACCCCCGCCTCGTGTGTCCAGCGCTTCATTTCAGAGGCGCAGTCACTTGGGGTAAAGAAACTAACTGTTCCTGGTACTGAGACACAGAGGTTACAATGTGAGCATTTCAACGTGGCTTCACAGGTTTTGTAAAAGAAATATTTACATTTTTGAGCTATTTCCCCTCCTCCTAAGAGTGCTTAGAAGCAGGATCTGGAAAATGGGAAGCGGAAGGGAAATGTTCTTAGGATGTAGATGATAAAACCGTTAGAAAGAGAACAAGAGAATAAGCAGAAGGCTGGAAATAAAAATGTCATGAGAGGTGACAGGATTAGGTAAGAAATTTATCACCTGAAGGAACCCCCAGCAAATGGAAAAGATGGTGAAGGTGAAGAGAAAGCTCAGCAGCTTGGTCTCTGAGGCTCAAACAAAGGTAACACTCCTGAAGGTATTTTAGAAAGGTGGACACTTTTAATTATCACCCCACCCCAAAACAAGTAAAAGTTGTTATAAAAAAAGAGCCATATGAAATTCATTATTTTATCTATTCAGAGATGATGTTTCCCTTATAAATATTACTAATATTAGGGGTTCAGATACAAAGCATTCATTTCCGTGTTCACCACTGAGTCTAAGTATCTAGTACTCCAACTCCAAATAAATTATTTTCTGAAAACACTGTCACCCTTCCCATCGTAGGCTCACACACATACACAGACAACCGGGAAAGACTCTGCAAAATGAATAGCAATGGCTTACCAACACACACACAGACACACACACGTATAAGGACCCTAAGACAATGGCAAGGTCTGATTCATGAGTACTGACTACAAATAAAACCTTTCGTAGCAAAGATGTCAACGCCAGTAGACCTAACAGTTCTGGCGGTGCTGAAGGATTGATTCCTCCAGCTGGGCCAGGCTCTGCCATTTGAGACAGGCTTGACGGTGACTAAATGACTTCGAAGAGAAGCAACGCATGCCCCCCTGGTTTCTGGTCTTCCATTTGGTTGTGGGTAAGCACATCTGGCTAGATTGCAATGCCTGCTGATAAACAGCAATTGGAACAACTAAACAGTTGCAAAGCTGAGGTTGTCACCTCACAGAGCTGTGTTTCTGAAAGTGAGATCCTTGACCACCAGACCTAGAATCACTCAAAGGTTGGGGGAAGCTGCTAAAAATACTATCTAGGTCTCACTCTACCCCTACTAAATCACTATATTTCACTTAAAAATGCTAATACTCACCATCCTGTGTTCCATTCAGTGATTATTAAAAACTATTTGTATAGCAGCTATGAAATAAACAAATGGGACCGTGGTTCTAATCCTGAAATTTAATTGGTTGAATTTTTAGAAATAGCAGGGTAGCTCTAGTTTCCTTTAGAGGGCTAACTGATGGCAAGAAATTAGATTATAAGTAGTAATTTTAGAACAAAGCAGCCAAATTTTAAAAGGAAAAATTCTTGCCCAGCCCACATGGCTCAGTGGTTTAGTGTTGACCTATGAACTAAGAGGTTAACAGTTTGATTCCTAGTCAGGGCACATGCCTGGGTTGCAGGCTGGATCCCCAGTGTGGGGTGTGCAGGAAGCAGCCGATCAATGATTCTCTCACCACTGATGTTTCTATCTCTCTCTCCTTCTCCCTTCCTCTCTGAAATCAATAAAAAACATATTGAAAAAAAAGAAAAAATTCTAATTTAGAATTGTAAAGATGGAAGAGAAAGAAGCCTTGCTTACTGATAAAGGTGGTAGGTTTTTTTAGGCATCTGCCTGAAACCAAACCAAAGTAGGAAGAAGAAGCAATGAGCCCCTTCTTTCCCGTTAAAATGTAAACTCACTGGCAGCGAGCTTTGTCCTTCAGGGAGTTTTTCCGAGAGCTGCTCCCCTCACTGGGGCTGTCCTCGTCCTCCGCCTCCAGACTGCGGCTGCAGCTCCTGATGATCTGAAAGATGCTGTTGACGGTGGACTCCTTCTCTGAATTCTTCAAGCCATTTTGTCCCACGCGTTGTAAAAAATTATCTTGTCCACTGTAGTCAGCTACAAACTACAGAAAAATATACCGAGAGATTGTTATTGCGACGTCATACAGTACATCTAAATAACCTACGTGGCTAGAGAAAGGAAATCATAATAGTCATAAATAATGGTATTTGTGCCTATTTTACTGGAAAAAAACAAGAACCTCCAGGAAACACATTTTTTTCCCTTTCACCACATGAACTATCAAAACTTACTCTTGTTTTCACTAAGACAACTTTAGTCCCTCTAGGAACTAACACTGCACTTGGAATTGAAAACACAAAAAAGCAATATTATTCCAAGGTTCCCTAGAGAGAAGATCAGCCACTTTCCTGAGGAAGGGCAGGATTATTTTATCCTTGCAGGGAGAATTGAGAAAAACCATGGAAAAGTGTACTGTACTACGGAACCAGATAAAATCACCGAGAAAGGTGGCATTTTGCTTTTCTTCCCATATGTCCGAAGGTGACCCAGAGGCTTCCTGGCCGTGTTTGCACCCTTATCGTCTGTGTCTTGACCGGGAAGTTTCTCCCACGCCCCTGCTGCAGCGGGGCCTTGAGATGTGGCGTTCCCTCCTGAAGCACGAGGGAGCGGGTGTGGGTGCGGCCAGGGACTTGCTTTCAGGGTTCTCCTTCACTTCTTACACTTTCATTCCCCTTAAATAAGCCGAGAGATGGAGCCGGCTGAGTTGCCTGTACCCATCAGGGGCTCTAGGTCTCCCTGATACCAGGAGACGCCTTTGTGCCCGTCTGACATAGAAGAGGCTGACGTTTTAGAAGAGAATCTGTGGGACTTCCAGGTGTGTCCCACAACTGAGTCTAGTTCCAGGTATAGGACTCCTCAAAATTCTCCATGAAGCTCTCCTCCCGTTTAGTCTCTCCTTTCATTTCTACACCTAAAATAGGGAGGTTTCTTACCTTCTTCCAGTTTCTCAGTGTCCCTCCTCTCCAGTGCCCAATGCCCCGAGGCAAAGCTCACATGGTCCTCTCCTCTCTGGGAGTCAGAAACAGGAAGCAATGGGCCTGGGACAAGTGAGGCAGCCGTGGCCAGCAGCCTGGAGCCCATCTTCAGATGAGGCACCAGCTTTTCCATCCTCCTGCCCCCCCCCCCCCCCAACGAAGGAAGGGAGGAAGGCACTGCTGACTTGCCCACATTCTTACTTCTGCCGATTTGGAAAAGTTAAGACTCTCACCTGACTTCCTTTATCCTCTGCATCCAGAAATCCCCAATCAATGAGACAAAAGAAAACCCCATCAATCTTAAGAAAAAATCAGAAAGCAATGCCAGTTTCCACTGGTACCTTCACATTGTCCCATTAAAGCTAACTTAACCAGCTCTGGCTGGCTTGGCTCAGTGGACAGAGCTTGGGCCTGTGGACTGAAGGGTCCCAGGTTCGATTCCAGTCAGGGGCACATGCCTGGGTTGTGGGCTCGATCCCCGGTAGGGGGCGTGCAGGAGGCAGCCGATCCACGATTCTCTCTCATCATGGATACTTTTCTCTCTCTCCCTCTCCCTACCTCTCCAAAATTAAAAAGAAAAAGAAAAAGAAAAAAAAGCTAACTTAACTACACTAAGCCCCAAACAGTGCCAGTTGGCGTTCTGTTCTCCCAAACTCTCAGGGACCTAACAGTGATCCACACAACAGTAACAACAGACCCCTGGGGTCACGAAGGTATCCCTCCTCACTGAAGTGAGTGGCGAGTAGGGACAGCAGTGAGGCTCCGGATCGCGAGGATTGCGAAAGGCCTCACTCACCTCTAGAGTTTCCTCCTGGGAATTGTATCTGGGGCAGAGCTTCACGAGGCCGGAGGCGCCGTCCAGCACTTCGCAGAGCTCCTTCAGGAACACCCCGCAGAACGGGACCACCCTGCAGCCCGGGATGTGCAGCGCCCGCGTCACCACCTTCCTGTACTCGCAGGAGGATTCGTGCTGAGCCATGGCGTCCTTCAGGCTCCTCATGGTCTCCAGGTCAGACTGGTCCATGAACTGCCACATTTTTAAAACTTTTCTTGACCTATTTGCAAGTAAATGACACCTTTTTTTCAGACCGAAGGAGAAATAATACGGTTTACAGTGCATAGCCTAAATTCTATACAGAGTCATTCTTTTTCTCTCTGTTTTAATATTTATTTAGGATCCATATCTCCACCTACTTCCCCAAACGATGTCTAATATTACTTTTACAAAATGAAACACTAAATGAAATAGGACCGATACAAACGAAAACCCATGTGGAAGGCGTTAGTTTGGAAGGTGGGCACTGAACTTAGGCGGGAGCTTTCCTAGCAGCGATGCCCAGAGGGAAACCTCTGGGGAACATGTTTGTACGGGTACTGATGGAGGGCTGCAGGCAGAAAACGTGTCATCCACTCCCCTTGATCCTTTCATCGTGACCCCTGGGTGCACGCGAGGCCTGCTTCAGCCTCTTTGCTTTTACTGACTCCAGCTTTGACATCAAGCCACTGGCCCATCCTGTGGGGCATTACCTTGAAGTATTATTTGCATAAAAGGATGTTACATGGGACTTTCCTATTTTGAAACTGCTGCGAAGGAGAGGCTCCAGGTTGTCCCTGAAACTGCTCTGCACCCCAGTGGTCTTGTAGCCACCACCGGCCACGACTGCATCTGGTTGGCCGGGGAGGGGATACTATCAGTGTTACGTGGAAAGGGGACATCACTCGAAGTTTGGGGGCTTCAAGTGGACTCTTTGGAGAGGTGGACCCGTGTCCTGGGTAGTTTGTGGGTCACACAGACTGTGTGTGACTCTTGCCTGGGAAAGTCTGACAAGAGAGGCTGACATGTGAGGGAGAAGGTTCGAGTGGGTGTGTCATGCATTTGCAAAGTCTGAGAGTGTTTCCTGTGAGTCGGGAGTGGACACTGTGCCAGGCAGTTGGCCCTGAACTATCTTAAAGCGTCCGCCTGCCAAATGAGGTGACTCCAGAGGAACGTCTGGGAGGGCAGGGCCTCTGGAGCTGGACCCTGGGGACTGAGGGTGCACCGCCTCTTGCCAGGCAATGGTGCCATGGTAGATGGGGGATGTTAGGGGAATAACTAGAAAACGCCCCCAAATCACCCCCAAATCACCTCTGTGGGAACACCGAGGCCAGATTATAGCTGTTCTGGTCCAGTAAGATCCCTCCTTCCTCTACCCTGCTTCCTTCTCTGCTCTCCTATCCACTTTTCCTGCAGGACCCTGAGTTGGAGGGAGGGAGAGAAAGATAAACCATTCCTTTTCATCCTATTGCAGCTTTCTGAGACTGGTTGGGCTGCAAAATGTGGGAAAAGGGCAAAGCTTTAAATTAACTGAGAGGTTGCAATTTTGATTTACATCAGACTGGATTGAAAATTCATTATGTAATATATAAGGTATTTGAAAGAATAAAGAAATATAACATGACAAACACCCATGTACCAACCTTTCGGTTTAAAAAACAAAACATTAACAATACGGTTGAGTCCTGGACAACATTGCTAAGTGGTTAGAGCGTCGGCCCAAAATCCGAAGGGTCACAGGTTCCATTCTGGTCATGGGCACATATGTGGGTTGCGGGTTCCCCACCCTGGTTGGAGCAAGTGTGGGAGGCAACCAATTGCTGTGGGTCTCTCACATTGATCTCTCTCTCTCTCCCCTCTCCACCTTCCCCCTCCCTTCCACTCTCTCTAAAATCAATGCAAAGAATATCCTCCGGTGAGGATTAACAACAACAACAATACGGTTGACGCCCCAGTGGATTCCTCCATTGAGGACATGCTCCCCCCCCCACTCCCCACCAAAGGGGACCACGGCTGCGAGTGCAGTGATCTCATTCCCTAACAGATCTTTATACTTCCACAACACGTGCATATATCATCAAGCAGTTTGTAGAACAGTCTATTTTGTAAACTGTATATAGATGGTGTACCACTGTACACTCTTAGGAAACCTGCTTTTCTTTTGCAGGGATTCATTCACACTCATGAGCATAGGTGAACGAGACAGCTCGTTAACCACACCAGTGGCTGGGAAGGTGAGAGGCTCTCCCACGGTGTAATCCAAGCCAAGGGAGGCAGGGCCAGTTAGCAGGTTTGAAACACAGTGAGGTCAGGAGAATAAAAGTTTTTCCGATTTCACCCCATTAAGTCCAGCTAGTCCTATAACTGGTTTCTTATAGGCTGGTGAGAATCTATTTTGGGGCAGTAAAAGGAGGTATAAATAAATGAAGTGAATAAATGAATGAGACATGGTTCTCATTACTTGATCATCCTTTCTGTACTAGAGTAGTCAATCCTCAGCAAAGATCAATGTGTGTTTTTTTGTTAGATTGAGAATTGACACTATTTTAAAACCTTTATTTCTCTTTTTGATTATAAAGGTACTAGAGGATCATTGTAGAAAATCTGGAAAATACCAAAAATATAGAAAATCCACCCAAAGATCTACCATCTACATTAGGTATCTTTCCTTCTAATATTTATTCTATTTGTGTCTGCCTGGTATAAATATTTTATAAACTTTGATGTATAAAAATTGCAGAGGTTATTACATATGGCTTTGTTCCACATATTTTTGTGTATTATATGTTACTGGTTTTCCAATGATATTAAAAAATTGCCATAAACATTAATTTTGGTGGCTAAATAACATTCCAGTGTATGGATGTATCCTATTAGTTCCTTCGTTTTTCTCTTGTTCATTTGGGTTATTTTAAACTGACATCAAGATTGAGTAAGTATTATTATATGTAAATCTTGTATTTCTAATTGTTTCCTTAAAATAGCTGAGAATTTAGTTTGAGGAAGCAAAATATACAATTAGAAAACCAAAATCATTTAACAATAAGGTTGCTCTCTCTTTCCATCCAATTGCTTAAAAAAAAACTTTAGTTATCTTGATGCAGTTCAATTACTTATAATCTAAATATTTTTAAGCCTGAAGGCATGCACACTAGCTCTACCTCTACCATCATTTTATCATAAGAACATCTAGCAACTTATCTCCTGTATCTGAAATAAAAGGACAAAGAAATCCCTCAAGATCAGTGGGTACCTGATGGAATGATTTGTATTGATTGCCACCACCAACTGCTTGTTTTGGGTAAATGTGGTTACCAGGGCAGTTAATTCAGTGCCATTCAGCTAGTAAGAGGAAACTGTGCCCGGATAGCCGTATTCCCCACTGCACATACCTGAGGCCGGCCAAGAACTCCATGACGGTGTTGTAGTTGCCCATGTTCCAGCAGCATTTGGCCACATGCACCAAATATGAGAAGACTTCCCGCTTCTCCTCCATGGTGCCGGCTGTGAGGATCAGCCACGTCACCCAGGAGCTCACCTGGAAAGTGCAGAGAGGGGCACTGACTGAAACTATGTCCTGGAAGCTTGACAAAAAAATTTTTTTTCCACAAAAGAACTGTTTTCCTAATACTCTTAATATTAGGTAATGAAGGATCCAACCAAGAGACTAAGGTGACACTGTCACTGACTCTCCATCACGGCTTTGCAATGGGAAAGTCATGTAACCTCTCTGTAGTCTTTATCTTCATTTTAAAAATCAGTAGGCTGGCCCTGGCTGGTGCTGCTCAGTGGTTAGAGCACCAGCCTGCATATGGAAGGGTCCCAAGTTGGATTCCCGGTCAAGGTCATGTACTTGGGTTGCAGGTTTTAACCCAAGTCTGGTCAGGAGCAGGAGGCAACTGGTTGATGTATTTCTCTCACATTGATGTCTCTATCTCTTCCTCTCCCCCCCCACCCCCTTTTCCACTCTCTCTAAAAATTAATGGAGAAAATATCCTCGGGTGACGATGAACAAAAAAATAAAAATAAAAATAAGGAGGCTGAAAGGCAATTCATAAACTCCCTCTTGATCTATATAATTCCATGAAACTATACAAAAATAAGGCCAAAGGATAATGATTTAAATATATTTGACCAATGGACAGCAAGATTAAATGCAATCAGTGCTCTTAGCCCATCAATGAATGATACTTATCAGTAGTAAAATACATAATGTCAAGTGAAAAACTACATTTTTAAGTGGTCTTTTACAAATGCATTATCTATTATGTTCCCCAAATGACTAAACAAAAATGAGAAGAGCAATTACTTATATAACACTTACAATGTACCAGGAATTGTGCTAAGCACTTTACATAACTCATTTATCTCTCCCAACAATCCTAAGAGTCAGGGACTACTATTATCCTCACTTTAGAGAAGAGAAAACTGAGGGACAGAAGGCCTAAGAGACTTGCCCAAGGTCCCCAACCAAGAGGTGGCAAAGACTGAATATGAACTTAGGTGTGTGCCCCAGAGGTGATACTAATTACCCACTTACTAAATGCCTAATGTGTATACACAAACGCTAATGTTCTCTAGCTCTGGGCTTACATTTATTTTAATGTGATTTGACTTTTCTACACAGATTGGAGTATGATATTCAAGAATAACCGAGTACTAAGACCCCCTTTACGATACGCAGCCGCAAAAGCCTCTGCTTAGTCTCTAAGATTATTTTTCTGCTATTTTTACTTTGGTGCTTGGATACTGGCATTCACTTAAGTTGCTCTCTTCATCCTGGCTAATGTCTGGACTGATAAGCTCAGTTTTTAACAAACAGAAGCTCGGATCTTAACTCCACATGGACCATTAGTTGCACTTGGTTCAATAACAATGTTGAAACTTGGGGGGCCACTCGCTTCCCTGGCCTGAGCGAGAGTGAGGCCTGAACAGAGTTGATGGTGACTCACGACAACGTCAGGAAAGAGTTCTGTATGCACTCCTGTAAAATGATAGGAATGTATGCACGGCCATAAAGTGATAGGAATGAATGGCATTTATTGCTGGCAGCCACGACAGAGGGCAGTCCAACCCCGTTTTCCAGGTCAGGAATCTATGGCTCATGGGAGAAGTGACTTTCTGAGGTCACAATTCTTGTTGATGTCAAAACTAGGACTCCCAGTCTGGTGCTCTTTCATCTGATGAAGGGTGACAGTTTCCACGTGGCATTGGTTAGGTCCCTCTAAGCCCTCAGTAAGAGGACAGAACTGGAATAAAAGAAGATATTGAGAAGAGTACAAAAAAAATGGCTAAAGAACAAAACAGAACAGAAGAGATTGATGCTGAACACCTTTTTCTTCTCCCTACTCAGGAACATATAGAGAAATCATAGCAACATGAAGTTGCAGTGATAAAACAGGGTCATACTCTGGTACCAGCCAGGAGCACTGCAGTGATAACCTGCCTCCTCCCAGCCCAGCCCAGAGGGCTCTGAGTATGCTTCTCTGCTCTCTACCTGTCTGGACTTCGCTGGGTCCTCATGTAACATCAGGAGAGCAGATTTAGGCATCAGACCCCTAGGATGATCTCTGGTCCTGTTCACCCTGCAAGGAATTCAGATTCTCCTGGGGGAAAGATAACCATTTATTCCAATCTCTCAGGGCTGCTTGGAGCACACAGGATTTTCCTCTAGGATTTGCAGAGCCAACCCCTTCCCTGAGAGCCAACCCCTTCCCTGCTGCTAAGTAAGCCCTTGCTCACCATTTCTAAGCCTTGTTCCTTCACCCGGTTACCCAATTAAAAGTCACCTTTGTGAAAACCTGGCTCTCTAGAGCACAAAATTATTTTGCTGATAGAGACTGAGTATCTTTGGTGCTTCTGTCCAATTCTTCCTATAGAGTAATTTTTGTCCGATAAGCCCTATCCTGCTGTGGGAAATCCCCAGCAAACACTCAGAATCATACCTTAATCAATAAAGAAAAAAAAAAAAAAAGAAGTAAATATGTAGTAAAATAAAGCAAGAAAGAGCTTGCGTGGGTAGCAGAGTTACACAAAGGCAATTTGGGCATGCTGGTGAGGATGATGTATGCCGTTATTCCCCATTCATTAGCTGGAGGCAGAACAATCAAGGAGTTATGGATAACAGAATAATATAATAGGAGACAGTTTAAAGAGTTTATGGACTGGTACGCACAAGGTGGGCATTGTCCTCCTAGCTGCTCTGAATTTCTTTCCCTTCCCCGGCAGTATCAGTGGGATCAAGAACTCTCCGAGTTGGCCCATGGGCACCACTAATGGCAGGAGTCTCTGCTGGAAGCCTAAGGACTGAAGCAATGCTGCTCCTTATGATAAATGCTTCATCTCCTCATCTCCATGGGATTGTCCTGATGCTGCTGCTGCCACCGAGTTTGCCTCTTCTCCCAAGCTCTTCCTACGGGGCTGCTGCTGCTATTCCTACTACACCCAAGCTAATCCGCTTAAAGCTATGTGGCCTTGGGCTAGAGCCTGGACCCTGGGCTGCATCAACCCAACTGTGGGTTATGGAAGAGAACATAGGATGGAGGAATATGCTACCACAGAAGAGAGACAAGTGAAATGATTCTTAAATAAGTATAATTTGTCCTGAGCTTTGAAAATGAGGGAGATTTGAAAAGGCAGAGAAGACAAAGGAGAGCTTTCTGAGTTAGAATAAAAATTTTGACTATGGAAAAACAACAACAACAACAACACTTAGAATCATAAGATCATTGACTCTTTGAGCTATAAATTCAAACTTGTCTCCTTACAAATAAAAATGAAATCGTAGAAGTTAAAATGGCTCCTCAAGGACATCCAACGCATTAGTTTTTGAGGCCTTTGACTATATCTTTCTGTAGCTTTAGCTCCTTTTTATTGTTGTTGAAATTGATGTCAAATCATGTCTTTGGAAAGTCGTTTTTCTTTCAGACTATTCCGGTGATCCATTAGCTTAGTGGTCTGAAAGGGTTAACTCATCTTTCTCTGGAGAGTCCTGCTTCGTGGAGCAGAGACCAGCACATGGTTTGTGCCTCAGTCCTGATCAAGCATCCAGATTTATTTCCTATCAGTCAAATGATTTTCCATATACTTTCCCACAATGCTAGGAAAAAAATAGAGATACCGTATTTCACATGGAAACCTAATTTAAACCAACTGTTCCATCTCCGAGTGTGAGTCCCTAGGGCCTGGCTGTTGAGATTATGTAAGCACTGTTATAAACACACACACACACACACACACACACACACACACACACACACACACACCCCAACATCTGCTTACAGACTTCAGGGACAATTCTTATTGCGGCCTAATGCATTCACAACTTCACAGGGATTAACTGATGGGAATGCCATCACTGTTTATAAAAAATTAACGACACAATAAGGAAACAAGGATTTGGCGAGGACTGTAAAATGTTGCCCAAAGCATCAACAGTGGCCACGTTTACTAAGTGGAAAACGCGATGTGTTGCCAATGCAGAGTAGTTTCCAGGCCATAAATCACACAGGAAAACACACAAGTTGCCTACGTATAAAGTACTACAACTCAAGCATAGGGAGCATCTCTGAGTGGAAAGGTGTTAAATGTGGCAAATTATTTTGCCTCATTTCCGTGGTCAGCACAGAACAAAGAGCAAATCTGGGCCTCCGCCCGATTCTGTTCGAGTTCCTTCCAGAGGCTCTGAGTTCCCCTTGATGACCCTGGTCCCTTGGTACATGCCTACAACTCCTCCACAGTTGCTCCTCTCCAGATGTTTTCTTTCTTCCTACTCTTGCCTTTCTCAGTCCTCTCAGGCCTAGCCAAACCGAACAGCTTGCTTTCTCTCCTCTTCTCACATCAAATACCTTATTGGCATCACACGAGCTTAGCTTGGAAGGAATGTTCTTGCTCCATTCAAAACGACCTCTCCTGGTCTACCATGTCCTTACCTTGGCCCACCAGGCCCCGGTCCGTTCTCCAACCTCACCCCGGCTCTCTCCCACACCCTGCTTTTAGGAAGGTGACCAAGGACGTTTTCCATCTCAGGGATCTCGTACTGGTCCTTCCTTCTGGAAGAAGGCCTACCCTCCTACACCATCCCCCTGCCAATCTAACTAACACCTACTTATCCTTCAGGCAGGAATGTCCTAGACCCTGCAGTTAGGATCCCTGCCCTGAGCTCTACGCTGGCTGAGGTAGCTGTGCCCCTCTCCATAGAGTGAGAAGCCAGTGGGGTGGAGGGGACATGTCTGCTACCGGCTGTGTACCCACTTCCAGATCATTTACCTTTGCAGACTCAGGACTCCTGAATGCCCTGTGCAAAGGGCCCAAGCACACTGTGGGCCTTTGATCTGGATCAGTCTCCTGATGAATGGATCAGACTCTAGGCCTGAAGGCTGGCCAAGGAGCAGAGGGGAGTGGCATGTGGACAGAGTTTGAACTGGAGGCCGGAGATGCCCACACCTGGCACACCTGCTAGGATGGAAAGAGAAGGTGGGCAGGCCACAGGCTGGGGCCTCTTTGTACTATTTCCTGGGTTTCTGGCTGAGGTCAGGGGCAGGGATGCCTTCAGGAATCTGATGAAAGCATCATTTTCTCAAGGAGGCCTGCTCTGACTTCACACCTGGGCTGGTGCCCCCATATATGCCTGACCCCAGCCTCCCTGCACAGTCAGTACCATGTTCCCCAAAAGGCAGACGTCAGTGCCCACCACGTAAATGTTGAATAAGAGTCGGCAAATAAGTGGATGTGACCTCTTCTAGGAAGGCTTTTCTGATGACCTAGCACTTCACATTCAACTTCTTCCTGTTCCCCTCTGACTTAATGTTGGACCTTGAGTCCATAGTTACGTCTGCGCTTGGATTTTCCACACTGCATGGGTTTGTTTTTGTTATATTTGTGTGCCTGACTCTTTCACATGGGCCTGCTCTGTTTCCCCGACCAGACCTTATGTCCTCAAGGACAGAGACCATCTTTCCCACATGTCCACCGTGGGGATGCTCGGTGCCTCTGACGACAGGCAGGCCACCGGAGTCCCAGGAGGCCGCGGGCAGAGAGGGTTCTCAGCCTCCAAATGGTTAGGGATTATATTTGGGAAGAGGCCCAAACACTTCCTACTGCTGTTCCCAGGTCCAGAGAAAGAAGATAAATGACTTTCTGCCAAAATGTGTCTTGAATATGCTGAGCAGAAGTTTTCATAGAAGAAGATCCTTTTAATGAGTTCAGTATCCCTCCCCACTCCCGCTTTTATTTTTTACCCGAGTCTTACTCAAGCATCATTTTTTACCAATACTGTGAATCTCCACCTCTTAACTGTGCCTGAGACTTGGAACCAAGAAGGAGAAGCAGGGGTGGCGGGAAGGCAGCCCAGCCCAGCCCAGCATAGCGGTGAACACAGGCACTCAGGTGAGTGGACCTGCGTTTAACTCTCAGGTCCACTGTCTGCTTGTGCAGGTCCCTGAGGAAGCTACCTAACCTGTCAGCCTCAATTCTGTTTTCAGTACAACTGGAACGATAATATTTATCTCATAAAATTAGTGTGAGGATGAAATTGAAGGTTGTATCTAAAGATCTCACCATGATGCTTCGTGTCTAGTTAAGGGCTCAATAAGTGATTACTACTGCGATTGCTGCTGCTGCTGCTACTACTTCCATTAACATTGGTACCTGCGTTGTAGAGAGCGTAATTCCAGGAGACAGAACACAGAAATCCAGAAGAAAGGAATCTCTAGATCCCAGAACACAGAAATCTAGAAGAAAGGAATCTCTAGATCCCAGGTCCTAACTGCAAGGAAGGAAGAAGTCCAAGGCTGGCTCAGGAGGAATCTGTGATTGTCTTGAGTGGGGTCTGTGTCCTGAGCACAACCTTTCCTAATAAAAGGGTGACATATATTTCCTGCTCTCTGAAGGCTCCCCCAACCCCACATTAGGAATAAAATAACATTTTTTTCTGATTTAAATAACAAAATCCCATATGCATGCATATATACATATAACACACACACACACACACACACACACACACACACACACACACCTATATATATAAAAGGCTAATATGCAAAGTGTCCCCTCAGGAGTTTGGGAGAATGGGAGTTCTATTGCTCGTTATGGCGTGTGCTGACCACCAGGGGGTGGCATGGAACATGGCAGGTGGCCAGCGGCAGCAGGGCGCTGAGGGAGTGAGGGAAGGAGGAGGCTAGGAGGCGGGGAACCTGATCTGCCCAGATGTTTAGGTATATTTCTAGTACCTTGTCCTATACCAGTGATGGGCAACCTTTTGAGCTTGGTGTGTCAAACTTCGCCAAAAAACTGAGCATAACTCAGGTAGTGTGTCACTTTGAGGAAAAAACTAACGCCAAGACTCTAGTCGCAAATGTTTCATCCTCAGGAGCAGCAAATGTTTCATCCTCGGCATGCGGCCGCATGTCATCAGAAATGGCTACGCATGTCAGTGCTGACACGTGTGTCATAGGTTCGCCATCACTGTCCTATACCAATCTCCCCCAACTGTAAGCTCCTTGATGATAGAGGCCATGACTTACTCATGCGGGAGCCTCAGTACTGAGCATGCAGTGGCCAGCACATTGCACACGCACCCTCCTTGACATGAAGTAGGTGGCAGAAGAGTCTCTTGAACTCTCTGTCTAGTTTGGCGTGGTTCCACCAACAACTCTTTGTTTAGGAGGGACATAGAGGGGAAAAGGGAGGTACCAAAAGGTGGTTTCTGGAGAAGCCCTACGCATATCCTAGATTATACTCCTCTCCTACCCCTCAGATTGTATCACAATGGAGTACAATTGCTATTACATGCAAATGAAAAAGATAAAAAGCCTTGATAGATATATCTGATGTCCCTCCTTCCTCTAAAGAACACTGTGTATCTATTATGCATCATGCCCCATCCTGGGCACTAGTAAACACGACAGGTGTGGTAAGCTGGAATCCAACTGGTAGGTGAAGACATTACGTTAGCTTAGCCAGCAGACAAAAGCAGCCCCTCGAGTCCCCCTGGAAATGGAGCTGAAATCCAAACTGCATGGATCTTCTCTTCTCCTGGGACTTGGAACAGGATCGAAGGAGGACTTGAGCAGCCCTCCCAAAGCCAGGGCTTGTGAGCTAGCATGGCACCTCGCTCATCTGAGCTGCTGCTACATACAGGCTTAGCACTTTTACTTTATTTTTTAGATTATGAAGATGAGAGTCTCTACCGCTTAAACTGTTAGTTGTCACGCCTGGCTGGTGCTATTAATATAAAACCAAGACTGGAGGCCATGAATTTGAAGATGAAGATGATAAGCTGCTGCCAACAAACTTTTCTCTTACAATAAAACTTGTGTAGAAAAATACAATAAATAAATATTAAACTTGGAAAAAAATAAAAAGCTGCTTCTTCAAGAGGTAGTCTTTGTGGAAACAAGGGTGGCCTTTGAATTACGGTGCCAGCTTCTCTGCTCTGTTAGCTGAGAGGACTTCCCAAGGACTCAACCCTCAGAAAAAAGGGGCTTCATCTCTTTTAAAGATGCCAGAAAGGAGAGGCAGGAGGAGGTGGAAAGGGACAAGAAATGTATTCAGAAAAAAAGCGTGTATCCATAGAAAGTCTAAGGAAAGCTGGCAGGGAGGGGTGGGAAACAGGAGAGGAGGAGGAGGATCCTGGGAGGCTGTCTGAGGACATCGGGGCACATGGATATGGCCTGGGGGAGAGGAAATGCTTGGAAAAATAACAGTGAGTCACGCATAGCCTCCAACAGGGCAGCTGCTCAAGGCTCCAGGAAGCGGCAGGTACACCGGACTGCAGTCACTTCGATTCAGAGTGGGACTGAACCACAGTGTGTGACGTTGGTCATTTCAACATCTTTCTCTCTCTGGGAAAAGGATGCCATCCTTTCTGGCGAAAGAATAGATCCTAATTCTGAATAAAAACCAACCTAGCTGTACATGTAAGACAAAAATTCTAGGATGTTCAGCATAGGATAAAATGACTCGGTGTGTCCCACCAACTACCTTATTTGTAGAAATAATTAAGTGCCCTGCGATGACATCATCAAACTGGCTGAATGGTAACTGCCCTGGTGTAGCAAAGCAAAAAACTTGTGGCTGACAGCTGAGAGCATGGAAATTCAATTCGGGAAGTCCAACAACTGCCTCGTGGCCTGGGCACCTCCAAGCTGTATTACTTAACACTTAATTTGTCTTGTTTGTTGACTGTCATGTTTATTCATGTGTGCCCATCCCTCTGCAGCGTTAGATTTTGAAATCTTGGCTGCCAGAAACTTGATCTGCCAATTTTGAATTATTCCCATATGTTTTGCATACAGTAGGTGCTAAATAGATATTCCAGCTGCTGTCGTTACCCCTCTCTGCTCTGAAGACCCATGTTTTGTGGTAATGTTGCCCAAACTGTGTTCTGAGGACATGTTCTACCAGATGTGAAGTATTTTGTAAAGGAAGTGTCTGGGGCCACATTAGTTTGGGAAATTCTGGGATAAATTAAGATTTCTATACTGGCAGGATCTCTTGGAGCTTTAAATATGCTAACGTGCGCATGGTAAATTGCCAAGAAGGCACGGATAATATTCAGAGCTTTCCATTCTCTTTTGACCATGTAATTTTTTTCCAAAGGAACACTAACATCTAGAAAGACTCTGGACTATTGGCATCAGGTCTCTCCATGCCCCTATAGCCTGGAGCAAACATAGGCAGAGACTCGTCTCCATTGGCAATTCTGGACCCCTTTCCCTGCATCTGCCCAACCTGATAATGCAGCCCTTCATCTCTAGAAACTGTATGGTGTGAGTGGACTTTGGGAGGTAGAAATAGTCAGAAATGGCAGCATATCATTTTATAACTGGTGCTGTAAATGCAGCATCAATGTATCAGTAGAGGAATTTTAAAACCAAGACACAAGAAAAATTTTCTTATAATAAAAAATGAGGAGATTAAGGCATGTGCATAACTGTTATTTCATAGGCAGGGCTGTTACGAGGAAAGAGCCGAGTAGACAAACTTTTAGTCATTTGGTTCCACTACATAATGTGACAACTAATAAATGAAAGAACCTTAAAGGCAATTTAGCTTGCTTCCATTATTCTATAGATGAAGAAATCCAAGAACCAGAGAGGTTAGGTGACTTGCTCAAGGTCACTCAGCTAGTAGTGGCAGTGCCAGGGCTAGACCCCAGGTCCTCTGACCTCAGGACATCCTACAGTCACAGTCTGCCGTGCTTCTGTTGTCGCATGAAGAGGATTTGATGCATCGCTACCCCTTACTTACTCCCTCCATCTGTAAGTCCTCAGAGGCAGGTTCATGTGCGTGAACAAGTGGTGCATGGCAGGCAGGAGCTAACCTGAATGATGGCGAGGAGAGCTGGGAGCTGCAGGAATTGCTAAAGACACTAGTTTGGACAGCCTAAGAGATGGGGCAGTGGGTTCTAGATAGGCAAACCTGAGGAATCGAAGGGAGAAGTCAGGGCAATGGAAACTAGAGTGCCCAGGACAGGGCCTGTGTCACAGCCCTCATGAGCAGCAGACCTGCCTGCAGCCTCAGATATACTGAGGCTTGAACTTCACTCAAGAGGGGGCTCCAGCTGTGCCCTGCCGACGGGGCTATGGAAGGGGAAGGGCCCAGGAGAATGCAGATTTGGGGCAGAATTCCAGAAGGGAGGCAGGAAGGAAAACGGGCAAGAAATAACAAAATTTGGTACGGTTGCTATTTGTCTTCATTAGGGATAAAAGGAGACGTCAAAGGAAGAAGCAAGAAACCTCCTCTGCTTCCGTGAGGAGAGGGGGCTGGCAGGAAGAGCCCACCCTGAGAAAATTCCTGCCAGGATCTGTCCCAGGAGGGAGAGCGCGGCTGCTCATTGGTGGTGGGGACCCTGATTAACAACTCCATGGGCACACACCAAAGGATAGAAGCTGCAGAAATTCAAAACTTGAGACGTGGGGAGGCTGAAGTGAGAAGAGATCTATTTTGGAGATGGGCCCCTGTGGCCGGCAGGACGTTGGAGTGAATTTGCTGAATGGGCTGAAGTTAAAGCCTGCTCATTTTCTTCAGGACAAGTCCGTTCAAGGAGTCTGTAGCTGTTGACAGTTTTTGAGGGCGTGTTTATAGTTCCTGTAAAAGTGACAGACCTGCTTGGGGTCTGGGGGGCCAGTCATTTAAAAGTTATACGGAGCTATGGCAAGAGGAGGTGAGGGCCAAACACAAGCCTTGTTTCTCCTGTAGCGAGAGGGTGAGTTTTCAGTCCAGAGGTACGAAGACATGTTTTGTATCCAGCTCAAGAAAGCTCTTTAGAGAAATATTTACGTGCTTAGGATGTAGATGGCAGAAATGGAAAAGTAAAAACACCATTCAGGTTTTAGAAAGGAAAACATATCCCAAAACCCCCCAAACGAAACCAAAACGAAACAAGATCCTGTTTTTTGGGGTGTAGACTGGACAAATATTATTTTCTTTTTTTTTTTTTTTTTTTTTTTTTTTTTTTTTTTTTTTTTTAATGAATCTTTATTGTTCAGATTACAATCGTTTCTCCTTTTTCCCCACATAACTCCCCACCACCCAGTTCCCACCCCCCCTCCTCTCTTACCTCCCCCCGCGCTGTCCTTCTCCATAGGTGTATGATTTTTGTCCAATCTCTTCCCATACTCCCCACACAGACACCCCTTTCCCCCTGAGAATTATCAATCCACTCCCATTCTATGCCTCTGATTCTATTAAGTTCACCAGTTTATTCTGTTCCTCAGATTTTTAATTCACTTGACTTTTAGATTCACTTGTTGATAGATATGTATTTGTTGTTCATAATTTTTATCTTTCTTCTTCTTTTTCCTCTTTTTAAAGAATACCTTTCAGCATTTCATATAATGCTGGTTTGGTGGTGATGAACTCCTTTAGCTTTTTCTTATCTGTGAAGCTCTTTATCTGCCCTTCAATTCTGAATGATAACTTTGCTGGGTAGAGTAGTCTTGGTTGTAGGTTCCTGCTATTCATCACTTTGAATATTTCTTGCCACTCCCGTCTGGCCTGCATGGTTTCTGTTGAGAAATTAGCTGATAATCGTATGGGAGCTCCCTTGTAGGTAACTAACTGTTTTTCTCTTGCTGCTTGTAAGATTCTCTCTTTGTCTTTTGCTCTTGGCATTTTAATTATGATGTGTCTTGGTGTGGTCCTCTTTGGATCCCTTTTGTTTGGGGTTCTGTGCGCTTCCTGGACTCGTAAGTCTATTTCTTTCATCAGGTGGGGGAAGTTTTCGTTCATTATTTCTTCAAATAGGTTTTCAGCATCTTGCTCTCTCTCTTCTTCTGGTACCCCCATAATTCTGATGTTGGTTCGCTTGAAGTTGTCCCAGAGGCTTCTTACACTATCTTCAACTTTCTGAATTCTCTTCTCTTCATGCTTCTCTGGAGGAGTGTCCTTGGCCTCTTTGTATTCCAAATCTTTGAGTTGATTCTTGCAATCCTCTAGTCTGCTTTTGGGTCTCTGTATAATATTTTTTATCTCAGTCAGTGTATGTTTAATTTCTAGTTGGTCCTTTTTCATATCCTCAAGGGTCTCATTGAATTTATCGGCCTTTTCCATGAAATTCTTGAAAAACCTTATAACCGTGGTTTTGAACTCTATGTCCAGTCGCTTATTCTCCTCCATTTCTTTGGTTTGTGATCTGTTTCCTTGCCTTCTCATATTCTCTGCTTCCCTGAGTTGGTAGGGTAGTTTTGTCTACTAGGTGTCCTATTGGTTCAACGGGTCAGCCTCCCAGTTACTTGAGGTGGACACTCTTGGTGTACCCTTGTGTACTGTGTGTTCCCCAGCAGGAGCTACAGCAAGGGCTAGTTTTTTCCTCCTTTGCTTGGGCGGTTTTGGAGCAGTCTGGAGCTGTAGTTGGTTAAGCTGCCACAGAACAGGCCATTTATATGCAAAAGCCGCTGTGTGGAGCCTGGGCGGGTTTGTAGAATGTGCGGGGCGGGGTCTCAGGGCGTCACTAGGCTGGGGCGTGGCCAACGGCAATGGCTGCCGTCAGCCGTCTCTGCCTTTCCACGTTTCCAAGTCCCTGCGCCCCACGCTCCAGCGCAGTAAACAATGATTGCTGGGCGCACCTCTGCAAAAAAGTCACTCTCACTTTCCGACCCGATGGCCGAGAGTCCAGCTTCTCCCCGTAGGCGTCTGGGTCCCCCGAGTGTCCCCAGAAACTGGATTTCAGAGTGATCGGGAGCTTGTCTCCCTGCGGGTTGAAGAAAAGCCGCGCACCCAGCCGCCCGCCGCCGCCGGCCCGATTCGCGTGCCTCCGTACCTCAGCTTTTCAGCGATTGTGCTCCTTTCTCTTCTCAGCTGTAAATCTTCCACTGAGCCAGCTTTCCCGTGGTTCTGGGTGGTAGACGTTTTTGTCTTTTAGTTGTGTTTTTGAAATTGTTGTGTGAGGCAGCAGATTAGTTGTTTAACTATGCCGCCATCTTGGTTCCTTTCAAATATTATTTTCTATATGCAGTGGGGGGCAGCCTGTGTTTGAAGCCAGAGGTGGGGGTTCGAGGCTCAGCTCTAAAATTCATTAACTGTGTGACACAGGGCCAATTACTTAGCTTCTCTTCTATTCCTTCCAGTTAAAGCAGGTCTATCAGCAACACCTACTTTACAGAATTGTAGAAATCAAGGAAAGAGGCAAACGTGCTTAATGTGCTTATAAGCTCAGTGGAAAAGTTAGCCAATTTTACTAGTATTAATGAGCACGTATTCAATGATTTTCAGATATGGCATTTGATTTGGCAAGGCACCTACATTTAATGTGGCATTTCTTTGAACTTAGAAATTACAATTTTTCATTAATGCTTCTCTATGTTTCCCTCATTTTTTCCCACTACACACCCCCCTCCCTTGCCTCCCTGCTCCGTGGGGGACTGGAGAGCAGCATGTCTCAGACTGGTGCATAGAATAAGCCTACACTACACCCAGACTCACTCTTTAAATTCTATTATTTTATGTCCTGTGGCAGGTAATAAATTAGTAAAGAAAGATGCTTTCTATGTCCATGAGCTACTATAGATAAAATGACAGATGCTAATAAGAGAGCAAAAGCAAATTTTGCTATGAGTTGATGAGAGTTGAGTGTATAATGTAAAACACAGAATATCTGAAAGCCAGATATTTTTTATGTGGGGTTGAAAAAAGTACTTCTTTCTATTTTCTCCTAATTTTCTAAGTGCTGGAAAACACAGTAAAAAACTTTAATGTTTTAGCCTGGCCAGTGTGGCTCAGTGGTTGAGCATCGACCTATGGACCAGAAGGTCACAGTTTGATTCCTGGTCAGGGCACATGCCCTGGTTGTGGACTCCATTCCCAGGAGGGGCATGCGGGAGGCAGGGGATCAATGATTCTCTCTCATCATTGATGTTTCTCTCACTCTCCCTTTCCCTTCTTCTCTGAAACCAATAAAAATATATATTTAAAAAAATCTTAAATGTTTCAGTCAAATATTTTTCTGAAATGAAATTGTTTGCATATTTTTTTCCTTTTAACTCTAAACGAATAGCCTTTTTATCAAATATATCTAACACCTGTAGCATATAAACTCAGGCCCAGATTTCCTAAAAATGCTGGACATGTTTTAGTATTTTAATGATAAAACCCAGATGTCTTGTTTTACATGCCCTGGAAGAAAAGAAACATACAACCGTACAAAGAACACTCACCATTTTAAATCTGATTAAACTCTCTGCCAAACAAGGACTGGAAAGAGTATGATGTTTGTACAAACAATCTTTTAAAAAGTAGTTTTCAAATCCACTTCACTCTTCTGGAAAACTCCTGAAATGTGAACCGGCAATATTTATTTACATTCCACCTCTGCACTGGAGTCTAGTTTGGGGTCATGTCTTGGCTCTCGGGGTAGGTGTCGTGGTGATGATTAGCTTGACTGTCCAATCTGTGTTTAGAGGCCCATATGGAAGGAACTCCGCTTCGGTCACTTATACGTATGACAATACTATTGAGAGCCCGGGGGTTCCTAAATGTGGCTTGATATCAGAACCACCCAACAGTTTCTTAAAATACCGACTTGCAGACTTCACCATGGAGCATCTCATTCAGCAGATCTGGGAAAGGAGGTAGACATTTGTCCTTTTACAAAGTTCTACAGAGAATCTGATAGAGCTTGAAACTGCCCATCTAGGGCCCTGGCCATTCTTTTAAATTTGCTTAAATGTGCACGGCATCATTGGGAGTTTGCTAAAATGCAGCTTCTGATTCCGTAGGCCTGAAGTGTGAGTGCTGGTGGAAGACTGCATTCCCAGCAAGTTCCCAGATGCTGCTGGTCTGGGGAACCACACGTTGCATTTCGTTCTCAGGTCTTCTCAGTCTCCTCCAATCTGGAATAGTTCCTCCATGGTTCCCTGTCTTTCATGCCCTCCGCAGTTTCAAAGATGTCAGGCCTCACATTCTGTAGGAGGGTCCTCACCCTGGGTCTGTCGGATATTTCCTCGTCACCAGATTGAGCTCATGCTGCTTGGGCAGGAATGTCCCAGGACAAAGCTGTGTTTGGCTGGGTGCATCAGAGGGCACAGGATGTCAACGCTTCACACCACTTGATCATGTGAATCCTGATAATTCTGCCAGGTTTCTGCACCATAAAATCACCAGGAGCCCCTGATAATTATTATTTTGTGGGGAAATATTTCTAAAATTGCACCAAAGTCTTGCTCCTCATCAACCCTCTGTCCACCTGCATTCTATTGATGATTAGCACCTGGATCAACTACCTACCTCTATGATGGCTGCCAAATGGTGATTTATATTTTCACCACAATATTAGTTGCATTTATTGGTAAGAACAAGCTCTCCTTTCTTATTTATATATGTACATATGCTTATTTTAAAAAATATTCCTAGACTCATAGATTGAGATTTTTTTTCACCATATTGGAATTTATGAATATCATAATGAAGTTGAAATAGTCTCAAAGTGGCTCCTGGATCCTTCTGACATATCTTCATCATCACATTTGAGTATTTCCTCACTTCTTAGCCTACCAAGGTGTCTCATACTTATCTTTAATTTTCCTAGGGAAGGTTAGTCATCCCTTGTAAAGGTTCAATGGTGCCTGACATTTAAAAACAATGGTGAGTAAATTTGTAATTGTGAAATTAAATTTGGCCTTTTAAATGAAAACACTTAATAACACAAAAGTAAACATTAAAATACTTTATATATTTTTGTGTGTGTGTGAGAGAGAGGGTGGGGGGGGGGGAGAGAGAGACAGCTGCACTTTAAAGTTGTAAAGCTCTTTACAGGTCACTTAGTCAAATGGTTTCAAATTCTGGGACCCCAAGACTTTATGGGGATGCCTATAACAGTGAGTAAGCAGAGCTGCTCTGGGTGAAGAACGCCTGGGTAGGAAGTGGGGCAGAGTCTCTTCAAGGACTGTTACCTAGGTTTCCTCAGAACCTCACTTCAAAGCCACCATCCTGGTCTAAGCCCTCAGACTCTCACTGAGGAGAAGGCATGCTTTACTGGCCACTCTGCTATTTGCTAACAGCAATTTCAAATGGTCAGCCACACGCATTTGTTGGCTGGGTGCAGTGGGTTGACACATGGTCAGGAACCACCCACGGGGCTAAGCTGCCTATCTCAACAGATTTCAGGATTCTCACAGTCCTTCTTTATGAAGGGATATCACAAAACAATACTGAAATACTGTAATTGAAAAATTAAAAATATACACGGGAAGGTTCAAAGTTTTGAGTGAATATATGGAATATATAATTTAATTATAAAAATGCTAAGCACTAGTGTATGATCTCCTTCAGAGGACACATTTTACCGCCAGGTATTTTCAGGGTCAAACGGATATTTCGATATTTTTATGAGTAAAAGTACCATACTGCAAAAAAAATAAATAAATAAAGAAGACTGCATTGCATAGGATGGGCCCACTGGCGGCACAAACTTCAGCTGTTCACAGGAGAAACAGGATGATGTAGAACTCTAACTTTTAACTTCTCCTCAAATCATTTCAGTATGGCATTGAGGTGAATAGGATATATCCCCTCACTCCCCACAAATGCAAATAGAAAGAGACATGTCTACATGATGACAAAAAAAACATAAGAGAAGCAACTTAACTGTCTTTCAGTGGTAGAAGGGTACAGAGTGCCCAATAGAATGATACAGAGCAATGAAAATGAATCAACCAGAGCTACACATATTAACATGGATGAATTTCCAAAAACAAGGTTGAGTGAAAGAACAAGTCAGAAAAGAATACAAACAATTTGGTCAAAACCTTCCAATGATTTCCCATGTAATCTGGTTAAAACGGAAATTCCTTACAACGGCCTACAAAACTCTAAAGATCAGGTAGTCTGACCTCACCTCCTACTGCTCCCCTCCCCACAGCCTTCTCTTTCCCAGCCACATGGACCTTGCTATTCCTTGAATGTGCCAATCATGGTGCCATCCCACCCCCATCTCCACAGGGCATTTGCACTTACTGTTCCCTCTGCCTGCACTGCTCTTCCCTCAGATATCCAGATAGCTCCCTCCCTCAACCCTTTCCTGTCTTTACTCAAATATGAGTGTCTCAGTGAAGACTCCGTTTACCACCCTGCCAGCTACAATAGCCACCCTTCCCCAACAATCCCCATTCCTCTTCCCTGTTCTACGTTTCTCCCTAGCACTTACCATGCCATACATTTTACTTATCATCTGTCTCCACTCGGCTAGAATATAATCCTCGTGGGTAGAAAATTTTGTCCATTTTTCCATAGCAGCATCTCCAGACCCTAGAACAGTGCCTGGCACATAGTAGGCACTCAAGAGACACTTCTGGATGAGAGACTGAGTGAACAAATGAATGGTATTTCAAGAGGTACCAAGAAGCAAACAAAAGTGCTGGCTGACTGATGACAGGAGGAAGAGATCATTTCCAAATATGCCGGACCAGAAGACTCATTCTTGGCAGCCTGCCTCTGACATATAATTCTAGTTGACAGATTAAACCCATTTAGGAATCCATTTAGGAATCAGGAGGATGCATTTTGGGGCTGCTCATCCTGGCGTTAGCATCCTAACAATAAAATGTTCTAAGGAAGCCATAGGACATTTGTTTCCTGGTCAAGATGACCAATTGGCAACATCATCTCAGACTGCTGCCATGGAGTCCTCTCTTCTGTGCTCTATCAGTCATCCAACAAACATTTGTGGAGCAATGTCTAAGTGACAGGACTGTACCAGGGCTTCATGTGTCTAACTTTATTCTTTCTTTTAAACAAAACTTTTCAAATTTATATGCATGCACCTGTATTTTACCTTCATTCTCCTTCCACCCCCTTTCCTGCTCTTCCTTACCCTCTCCCAAGGTCCTGGCTTAATATTTGTTATTTTAAGCAATTCGTGTTTGTTGTAAAAAGATAATCCAACATGGTAGTATTCTATGTGCTACAAAATGAAATTTCCTTCCTTCTTTCCTCACTCTGGGTCACCAAAATAATAAAATGTAGTCGTCTTCTTTACCGGTATATAGGTAAGGTGATAAAAGGGAGAATAACTTACACAAACCCGAATTACTGTTCTACGTAAAAGGACTTGCCAGAAATCTCAATTTTCAATTATCTGTAGCACGTCATGCTTGTCAAAAGCTTGGCTGAGGCAACTGGTATTCAAGAATGCGACAGGTCATACCAAGCATTCATTCCTTAGATTTTCTGAGTTTTATCCCTGTGTCAAGTAAGACTGCCAGGGAGCAACACACCTGGACTAGATTATCTTAGCTCTCTGCATGCATACCTCCAAAGAGCTATGCCTTTTAATGTGGCCAAAAGGAGACTTGTTTCTGCAAATGTTTTTTGTCCTCAAAACTTCTCTTGCAATATACAGATCATGTATCACAGAAATGTACACTTGAAACCTGTATGATCCTATTACCAATGTCAGCCCAATAAATTTAATTAAAAAAAAAAAACCCCAAAAACAAAACTTCTCTTGAAGGACACAAGGACACACAGAAAATTTCCTCCCAGGCTTTAGCTTGGATTTTCTGATGATCTAGTATGCTGCTGCTTCTTGCCTTCTTTCTCTCCTTCCTTTTCTTTTCTCTCATTTCCACACTTCCTCGTTTCAGATGATGAGAACAATATAACCCATCTGCTCTCTCTTTTTGTCTAGGCTACCAGGAAGCCCTCACCAATTTGGAATCAATGGCATCAGTTTCCTTTTGCTTAGGAGTTCTTTCTAGTATCATTCTAGCCTTTCTTGCATGATATTAGCCTTTTTACTCTATTATTTTCAAAAGCTTCTTCAGAGCTTTTTGTTTGTTTCTTTTTCGAAAGGAGGAGGATACATACATAAACAAAGAGACCAAAGCTCACATTTCACAATTTACTGGTAAGGAAAACAAGGCCCAGAAGTTCCTTTTGCTAAGAACCACAAACAGGTGATTAGTAGAAGCTTTCAGACTAATCCCAGAGGGTTCCCACCCTTTCCCTACCCTATATTGTTTCAGATTAAAGGCTAATATTTCTTCTGTCTTCACATGTAGATATTCTGATATTCATTCAGCTTGATTTCTTTTGTGTGTGTTTTTTTTTGGGGGGGGGGTGAGTGGAAGGGGGGGAAGAACTAAAGCTGTGGCCCGTCTGATCCTTCCCATCATCAACACACAAGGCGGACAGGGTCCAGGAGGGAGGGAGCTATCTTCTTACATTTCTGATTATGGAGGCCCAGCTCCAGCCACCCTAACAAATCCTCTTGGGACTCCAGACATAGGAAAGGCGACAGAGACAAAGTATCTTTAGGAATTGAGGTATTCCTGAGTATTACATTTTTGTTGTGGAGTGTGGGATACCCAAAAGGACACAATGAGTTGAATGAAAGCTGATGAACTTTACATTTTGAAGTTTATGCTCTCAAAGCAAGTGTGAGTGATTAGATTTAAAATAATAATTTCCACTTAAAACATTAATATGAAGTAAAAATTCCTATTTGTACTCTTACGTTTTCTTGTATAGAAAAATATGGCAAGTCTAAAGATGGGTCTAAAAGCCTGGGGGATAGGGACGGGGTTGGGGGGTGGACTAGAGGTCAATGGGGTAAAAAAAGGGACATATGTAATACTTTCAACAATAAAGATTTAACAATAAATAAATAAAGATGAGTATAGGAGTGTGAAGCTGGACAAATATTTGGGGTTAATTGACAGGCATCCCTAAGTGGAGGAAAAGGGGTCCCAGGTGGGGGGAGCACAGAATGTGACGGAGTTGAGGTCTGCCTGGACAGCCACTATGTGCGGCACATGACTGGGACCCAGCTCTCCCATGTACCAGCTGGGTGAACTCCAACATACTTTCTCAGTTCTTTGTGCCTGTGTTCCCATCTATAAAATGGGAACAACAGGACCTACACCCCAGGACCGTGCAGAGGGTTTAATAAGGCTGCATGCATGAAGCACACAGTGCAGTGCTGACTCAGGTAAGAGCCACTGTCACAGCCAGTCAGTAACTGTTTTACTTAATCAGCTCGGCAAGAGTCATCAAGAAAAGCCTGATGGGACACAGTAGTCCCGGAAGGTACTGAGAGGCGCTGGAGACATTTAGCTGAGGACAGACTTAACTCTCTGGGATGGAGGCAGCTGCAGAGATGACAGTGCCAGACCGAAATGGTGATGAGCCAGACTTACGTTAGGATAAATCAAATCAAGAAACAAATTCTGTACCTGGTAACTGTCTAACTTTGCTGGACTCAGCTCGTAGCCAAGGGGCCAAGGTTTCTTCACATCGTCAGGAAGTCATAAACGGCCAGCTGAGCATGGAACAGGCCAAAGTGCCCCGGGAGAGTTACCGTGGGCAGAGACACAGGCCCAAGGTCAGAGCCCCAGGAGAAAAACCTCTCACAAACAGAGGTTGGCAACTCTGAGACTTGAGGGTTGGGGTTGAGGAGCATTAACTTCTTTGGGGGGGTGGTGGTGATGGTCAAGTTCCTGGCTCAGTTTTGTCAGAGATAGTGATTTGGATCTGAATGTAAAAACATTTTGCCAGAAACTTTCTGTTACAGGAAGCTCACTAGAAAGCAATGAACGATTAAACTGTTCCATATCCTTTATGTATTTATTTATTTTTTTGTTCCATATCCTTTAAAGGCATCACTATTATCTAAGGGAGAGGAAAGGGTACTCCCGGCCAGGAATAAATTAAGTTGATAAAAGGAATATGGGAGATTCCCTTGGTATAAAACATCTTGACTGACTGACCCAGATGGTCCAGATGTTTGTATGTGGACATACTCTACACGCCGTGGTCACATTATACCAATATTGGGTTCTATAACATTTGTAAGTTAATCTTATTTGCACAGTTGTTCATATTTGTTAATCTGAAAAGCAAAACTAAATAACATTTAAGAGAACTAAAACCAACTTGGATTTTTTAAAAATTAACTTGGCAGAAATAATGGCCTTTGATTTTGTGCCTGATATTCTGAATAATTATCTGCTGGATTATTTTTAAACCAATTCCTTCTCAAAATTTTTTTAAGATTTAGAAAAGAAATGCCTCCCCCCGCAACCCCCAGTAGAGTGTTATCTTTCTCTTTGGGTATCTCAATGAACAAACAACAAAAAAATCATAAAAAATGTTTCATTTGAAGCTCACATAATTCAAGTCATGCACCCTTTGAAAAAACTTATCTTGTTTAAATTTTTATCAAGATTAAACTGAAACTCCCCAGGGAATATTTTTCAGTGGGGCAAAGTGTTCTATATAAACAAATAAAAGTTTTGGTCTTTGTATTTCTTATTTTGTGAAGAGATAACTTTTGTTTTTTTAATAAGTAAATTTTGTGTTTTAGAATATTTTTAGATTTACAGAAAAATAGCAAGGATAGTACAGAGAATTTCCATATTTCAGGGCCTAATTTCCTCCTTTATTAATGTTTTTAGTTAGTATGATACATGTGTTGCAATTAATAAAACAATATTGCTAGATTATAATGAACTGAGTTCCATACTTTCAAAGTATGAACTTTAATTATAATCTATCAACCTTGTCTTGCCTCCCTCTCTCTACCTGCAACCAACCTGACTTCCCTGGGTAGCCCCTCCAGGACTCCTGAGCAATGAACTTCTCTATTTCACTTTCCCTTGCTGTCTTTTGTTGAGCCATTCAACACCCCGGGCTTCTATTTGACAAATATTAACTTAACAAAGTCACAACAGGCTATAATCTAATACTATTTTATTTTGTTGCTCAAATTCTTCCAGTTTGGCGCCTGTGTCTCTTTGACAATTCCCCTTTATTGTGGGTTTTTGGGGACCACTTCCTTACATCCTACCACCACCACTGCTTCAGGTTCATTCTGTGCACGACCTGCCCGAGTCTCAGAATCAGCCATTTCTCCAGGAAGCCCTTTATTGGAGAATGGTGTTAGACGCCAAGATCTGGGGCTAGGTGTGCATATTGCTCCTGGGGTGTCAAGTTGTTTCTAGGGCCTTTCAGATGACAAAGCAAGGACATACATGTGTGTATACTAATCTGTGGATATGCATATCTATAAATATTTGTACATGTAACCATCTGTATGTAATTTAAACATTAGTTTCTACTGATGTCAGAAAGAAAACCTTCTGCTTGTTTCTGATGCCTTTGTTTCTAATATGGAAAAAAGCAAATTTCAAATTTGAAAGAAATAAGTTGAAATGATTACTTTTATTGTCAGTTTTCCTACCCGCCCCCCTTCCCACCCCCACGGTAGTGGGGCACTTTGGATAGCCAGTCCTCTTAACTGCTGCAGCCGGCCCGAACGCCTTGCCCTGGGGACTCTGCCTGGTCAGGCCTGCATTTATTTCTCCCACAGCACGTCATTCTGACTCCACTCCTGTTGACACCCATCACATAGGGTCATTTTTCTTTACAAAACTGACTCACATTTGAAGATTTATTTACATCTTGGTCATTTATCTGCTTCTGTGAAAAGTTAAAAAACTGGAGCCAAAATAAACTCCAGAATGCATCTAAGGCAAAACCTCTTGCTGCTTTAGATTGCTATAACTCACTTTTTCTGCCAAGATGCAGGGGGAAAAATGAAACATTTAGCTCATGTGGGAAACACGTTTTATGTGTAAGTGAACATGACCATTATCATTAGAGGCAGCAGTATTTCTTACGTAGGTATAGCACTTTACCGTTTACAAAGCACTTCTGCTTATGCTGTTTCACTTTTATTTCTATCTAACAATCCTGAGAGAGCAGTAAGGCAGGGATTGCTGTTCCAGATGAAAACATGGAGGCTCCTGACAAGTGCTGGTGAGGATGTGGAGCAACTGGAACTCTCACATATTGTTGGGAAGGCCAAACGATTCAGACACTGCACAACACTGCAGAATAGGTTAGCAATTTACACAAGAGAAATAAAAACCTATTTCCACCTGTTTGAGAATGTTTTTTAGTGACTTAATTCAAAATGGCAAAAAACCAAAAAACAAAACACAACAACCCACAAAACCCTAAAAATAACCCAAATGTCCTTCAACTGATGAATGGATAAATAAACTGCGATGCATATACACACAAGGAAATACTACTCAGAACAAATTAGTGATATGTACGATAACCATGATTCATTTAGAATAATGAATTTCCAATGCTTTATGCTAAATAATAAAAAAAAAAGCCAAGCTCAAAAGGTCATCTAATGTAAGATTCCATTTATATGACATTCTCAAAAAGGCAAAAGGATAAAGAGAGGAATTACACCAGTAATTCCCAGAGGTTTGAAGTAGAGGAGGAGTTTGACTATATAGGAGCAAAAGGAACTTTTGGAACAAGGGAAGTGTTCTCTATCTTGATTGTGTTGGCCATTATACAACTGCGTGCATTTGTCAAAACTCGGACTGTACACTAAAGGGATAAATTCTACTGTATGTAGAGTTCCATTTAAAGTACGAGTGAAGATAAATGAAAAGGAGGAGTTTAAAAGAGGTTTAAAGAAGCCATCTAGTAAGCAACTTGTTTATAGTCATTAACAAAACCAGGAATTGAACTCAGGTGTTCCATCTTCAAGTCCGTGTCAAGTAAACAACTGATTTTCTGTTCTCTCTGCTGATAGACATAATGCCAGGGATAGTGAGAATCTTACTAATAAGTGCTGACCCTCTCTTCTTGTCCACACCTTCCTTAACCAGGGAACACATTCATACTTGAGGACGTAGAATGACAATAGTCAATCTATGAGGTATGAGACTGTATCTTAATGTCATGTTCCATTATCAGACACGTTCTGAGAAAGACTTTGAATGGAGATTTATCTAAATAAAATATACAAATGTGAGCACATGAAAAGATACTGAACACCATTAGCCATTTAGAAAATCAAACCAAAACCATTTCACACTTACAAGTATGGCTATAATAAAAAAGAAAGAGAATAGAAAGTGTAGACAGGGTGTGGAGAAATCATAACCCTCATCTGTTGCTGGTGAGAATGCAAAATGGTACAGCCACTTTGGAACACAATTTGGTATGTCCTTAAAATTCTAAAACTGAGTTACATTTAACCCAGCAATTCCACTCCTAAGTATATACCCAACAGAAATGAAAACATATATCTGTACAAAAATGAACACGTGGATGTCATAGCAGAATTATCCTATATAATAAAAGGCTAATATGCAAATCGACCGAATGGTGGAACGACCAGTCACTATGACGTGCACTGACCACCAGGGGGCAGACGCTCAATGCAGGAGCTGCCCTCTGGTGGTCAGTGCGCTCCCACAGGGGGAGTGCTGCTCAGCCAGAAGCTGGGCTCACAGCTGGCGAGCACAGTGGTGGTGGCGGGAGTCTCTCCCACCTCCGGGGCAGTGCTAAGGATGTCCGACTGACAGCTTAGCCCTGCTCCCCGCCTAAGCCGTCAGTCGGACATCCCCCGAGGGCTCCTGGACTGCAAAAGGGCACAGGCTGGGCTGAGGTACGCCCCCCCTGAGTGCACAAATTTCGTGCACCAGGCCTCTAGTGTTATAGTAACCAAAAAGTGATACCAATACAAATGTCCATCAACTGATGAATGGATAAGCAAAATGAGATATATGCATACAATGAAATATTTTTTTGGCTGTAAAAAGAAATAAAGTACTGATACATGCTATCATGTGGATGAACCTGGAAAACATTATGCTAAGTGAAAGAAGCCACTCACAAATGACCACTTATTATATGATTCCATTTGTGTGCATTCAGCATTACTTTCAATGCACCTTATGCATTAAGAATCAGGATTTAATAACAATAGATGGCATTTATTGATCATGACAACCTTACTCATCTTCATTTGACAGATGGGCAAAGGGAGGCTTAGAAAACTTAGTAACCTAGGTCAAGTACACAATGCAGCTGGGATTCAAACTTGGGGCGATCAGACTCCAGAGCTCAGTTCTAAGGACACTGGAGATCAACTGGTCTAATCCTTTGTCTTATGGAGCGAAACTGATGCCCAGAGGCTAAGAGACTTGCTCAATGTCACATGGCTGGCTAGCAGCAGAACAAAGATTCCAAACTCATGATCTTGCTAAAAGTTTCCTTGGCCGGTTTTAGAGTCATGGCACAGAAATGGGAGAGATTTCCTGACGTCAGGATCTCGAAGCCAGGGTTAGCTAACTTGAGTCCTGAAACTATCCCAAGCAGATGGTGTGCTCTGTTTTCTTAAGGATTTCTAAGAAAGGAGTTTTCACAATTTTCAGGGAGTTATATTGCGGATAGAATGCCTTCTCCCCCTACTACTCTCCTCTTCCCAAGAGAAAGGGAATCACTGGTGTGGTGTTCTCAAACATGTCATGTCATGTCACTTCTCTTCCGAAAAAAATTAAAAAGTCCCTAATTCTTAGGGTGACATTCCTAAACCCAAACTTCTGCCCCCCCCTGCCTTTTCTCATTGTGTCCCTTTACACAGGGATTTCTTTCTTGTTAGGGGAAGGCATGGATCTGCAGCATTTGGACATTTAGTCCCTAAATCATAAACTCCTAGAACTATCATGTGTCATCTGGACCAGCCCACCACCCTTTCTCTCTGACTGGGATTATTATCTTGGGGAAGGTGATGCTAGTCAGCCAGCGTTGGGGCAGGGCAGGTAAGGAGAGGAGAACATGTAATATTTTTAAAATGTACATTCAACATTATAAATGCTTTTAGACATACTATCAACTAAATTTCGAATTACCAAATCCCATTATATGTGGATATGAGTTCTTTTTTTAAACATTTTGAAAGAAGGTATGGATTGAAAATGTTAAAAAATTTTACTTTGGATGTAGATTCTCTATTGTATGGATCCAGATATAGACAGTAGAACCAACTTTAATGTCAATATCTCTATCACCTTTGTAATAATTCAAAATGGTGACCTCCATTTCCCAAACTTCCTGATACCTTGCAAATGTTACAGTATTGGCAGCAAAGTAAAATTTATTATCTATTCTAAGTAAGTGATTCAGAATTTTTAGTTTTCTAGAATCATTATCTTCATCATTAGTTATTTATTGAGTTCTTGAGTCTAGGTCAATCACTGTGGCAAACACGTTTCCCCAAATTATCTCTTTTAATTCTTGTAACAACCCTATTGGTGGGGTTGGTGTAATTAGCACCATTTTACAGATGAGGAGACTAAGGTGTAGAATGGTTAAGAAACTTGCCTGGGGTCCCACGACAGTAAGTGGTAGAGCTGGGATTTGAATTCGAATCTCAGAGTCAGCGCTCTCACCAGAGCTGCTGCTTTGTGTACCATGTGAACGGTGCCCCTGGGATTGTGCAGTGTTTCTGCTACTTCCCACAGAGTGCAGCATTGAGTCATCCAGGTTGACAGATGTGAGTGGGACATGGAGGGTTTCAAGGAGGAGAAAACTGGACAGGTACAATTTAGAGCCCCTTGAATGTGGCTAAGAAGCCTGAACACTACTTGGTTGGCAAAAGGATTTACTGGAGAATTAAGAGCAGACAGCTAGCTCTCTATTGCCACAGGGACAAAGAATGAACATGAAAACCAAATGGCGAATGTAGCGCTTGTTAATAGTTGTCATATAATTCCCCTGGGAAAGAGTGGCAAAACTATCAGCCGAAGTAGGGTATTTGATTCTGTGTGGATTTTTATTAGTAGAATATCTAGCTCCCTTATTGGCACACACACAGTTATTTATATTGAAATATATAATAAGTATCTTGCCTTGTTTGGAAAAAGAAGTGTAACTAAATTCCTGTGTTTTACTTGAAATTCTACTGGAATACCATTATACTTCAAAACAGTGTGAAGTAAACATTTTTGAGATGATTATGAGACATTAATGAGGACAGCACATTGTAAGAAGCAATAAAAATTTTGCTTTTAAAAAAATACAGTTTCATACGATACTTTCCATGGGTTTTGCCTGCTTATCCCATCCATTGGTGTGGGGACCATGCTTTTGAGAGCCTAGCGGGGAAGCCTGCCTGGTGTTTACGGCAGTAGAGAGAATGGATTTCAACTTACTTGCAGAAGTGGATTTCAGAGGAAGGGATTTGACAAAGTAGTTAAACCCGGTGGAGGCACGAGAGGAAAGCTGGGCTGATTATGTATCTGAGCACTGTCATTTTGAAATTCATTCTGGCCCCCAGAGTATAAATACACTTCAGTATTTTTGTTAGGATTGCCAGAAAATCAGCAAGTGTTCACTTTCTTTGGCCAACAAAAGCATGACTCTCTGTGCAAAAATTTTCTGCACATTTATAAACAAGAACATTTAGAAAATCCCCTCTTGCTGAGAGATATGACAACAGATATATTTAACGGTGCCATAAAATAGAGCAGATGTAAAGAATACCATTGGGCTGATCAGCACAGGAAAAGAGTTTATGTCGCTCTTCTGACAGGAACACGGATATATGTCTTCCTATCCACCCTAAGTACCTTCCCTGCACCGTGCTGGTCTGATGAGCCCCCATCCAAGTTTTCACCTTTGTTTTCGGTCAGACTTCTCAAACAAGTATTCCCAATCCATGACCTACATCTTCTCACCACTTAACCCTGGCTTTCCATCCCTATTGGCTATTGGGCTGACCTATGGCCTCCTACCCAAATCTAAGGGAAACACTATTCTCCCTCACAGGATCTCCCAGTTGAAAAAAGACCACTAGATGATCTCAAACTTTTTCTGTAAATGGCCAGATGATAAAAATTTCTCTTAACTACTCAGCCTTGCCACTGCAGTGTGAAAGCAGCCGTAGACAATGCCTCAACATATTGCACATGTCTGTGTTCCAATAGAAATTTACTTATGGACACTGAAATTTGAATTTAATACCACTTTCACCTATCACAAAATATTCTTCTTCTTTTGATTTTTAAAAATCACTATGAAATGTAAAAATCATTCTTAGCTCAGAAGCTAAAACAGGTGGTGGGATGGATTTGGCCTCATAGGTCATAGTTTGTCTAGGTCAACCTCCCAACCCACCAGGAGTTTCTTCACAGCTTTGCAGCCATCCAGCCAGGCTGTGTGTGAAATGTCTCCAGTTATAAGAAGCTCGCTACCTCAGGAACATCCTGCTTTAAGGCCGAGATGAAATGACTGGACCTAGTTCTGCCTGCTAAAGTCTCAAAGAACAACTCAATTTGATCTTCATGGCAACCCTTCAAACACTGAAATGTACCTATCCTGACCACCTTAGAAGTCTTGCATCTTGGCAAAATAGTCCAAGTTTCTTTAACTATTGCTTGTACAACAGGTGCTTTTAGTGTCCTCTCTGCTTTAGTGTGTAGAAATCCTTCTACAAGTTTGGCCTCAGAAGACAACCCTTCAGGTGAATAATACTGTGTCATTCAGCCATCTGTTCACCATTCGGGACTTTCTATCATGCACTTTTCAACTTCTCTGGTTCAGGATAATGTGTACTCATCTTGGAAATTCTTCTCCTGGTTTTCATCACCCATACTGCCTGATTCTCTTGTGATGCCCACATTCCCCTTCTCACTGGATCCTTTTATCTGCCCTGACAGTGGGAGTCACCAAAGCTGGATCCTTTAAAAAGGCTTCGATGTCTTAGGAAACAGATTAATTCTCATGGCTTAGCCATCTCTTATATAGGGATTACTTCCAAGTTGTATCTGCAGCCTCGATCTCCTAGTACACTAGCTCCAGGCTCCTACCTCCCACAGCCTACAAGAAACCCACTTAAATAAATATCTTACTTTATTCTCACCCTAAAACCGGCATGTCCCAAATTGAATTATCTCCTCACAAAAATGATGATAATAATAGTAGTAATAATAGAAATAACAATTAATGCTCATTGAGCACCTACACTGTGCTAGGCACTATCCTGAGCTAAAGATTCATGAACTTAACCTTTACAACAACCCAGTGCTAATACCTAACAGGGTCAGGATTTGAACCGAGTAAAATAACATGCTCTTGTATGAATCAAAGCATGCGCTCTTGACCACATTGGTTGGTCTTTGCAACTGCCCAGATGCTGCCACAGGTGCCACATGTATTCCAAATGTCCTTCCTGGAAAGCCTGAAGTAAATCTTTTTTTTTTTTTTATACTTTATTGATTTTTTACATAGAGGAAGGGAGAGGGATAGAAAGCTAGAAACATCAATGAGAGAGAAACATCGATCAGCTGCCTCTTGCACACCTCCTACTGGGGATATGCCCACAACCAAGGTACATGCCCTTGACTGGAATCGAACCTGGGACCCTTCGGTCCGCAGGCCGACGCTCTATCCACTGAGCCAAACCAGTTAGGGCATGAAGTAAATCTTTAATGTTCTTTATTATTCAGCCTTCCTATCCCATTGGTCACTGCTCTACTACTAAAATTCTTTTCCTAAACTATTGGGGGCCCTTTTATTCTCTCCAGCTTCCTACATCAGGCCCCTTGTCATCTTCTGCTGTTTACTGCAACTCTCTCCTGAGGGGTCTTCCTGAATGTATCACACTTGATCCTGCCCAGAATATGTTTGATCAAGCTGGTTCTGTCACTTGAAAAGTCCTCCCTGCCATCCTCCTCTTTGCTATGCATTCATGTGACCGAACTTGGACTGTCCAGCCCTCACTGACCTGAAGCTCTCATTCTAGAGGGGAGGAGAGGAGAAAGGCTGGAACATATCATATGTCAGCTGTCAGGTAATTTAAATATTTCACATATGCACTTTGTATTCCTTAACATTTTTTGTCTACAGTCATTTCAAGAGAGTGTGTTCTGCAAATTAGAGAAAGAGCAGGAAAAGAAAGTTGCAGGTCAAGAGATTTGAGAAATCCTGGTGAATTCTAAGTGCCCTTACTGCTGGACTTCTCGAGGCTTCGATATGCCATTGTGCATTGGAAATATCAATACACAAAAGGAAAAGGGCTGCAAAGGTGTTTTGGAAAGGTACTGAACCATCAATCTTTTCCCCCCTTTCTCCTCTAGAGTAGGTTGAGAATCCAGGGTTCTACAGTATAATTTTTAAGAAAAGTGCTCTCGAATTATCTATCCAAATGCTAGGCATGCAGCAGGAGTGAGAGGCAGAGGTGATCAAGGGAGAGGAGTCAGGAGGACAACTGAAGCTCAGATCTCAAGTCAGAGTGGCCCTATAAAGTTCAAATGAGATAATGCATGTGAAGAGCTCTGCATAAATAAATCACGGTATAAATGTGCATGCCATTTGATGAAAGGTTTTAATTTAAATGTGTCTTAAAAATTTCCCCAAGATTGACTGTTGCTTTCTTCACCTAAGGATTAAGGTATCATATTTTATATATAAATAGAGAGCTTCTTACAAAGTATGTAGGATAATAAATACACAGATTTTTATTTTCTCTACTTCTAGGAAGTTTTTGTTGCACTTACATATTTGATTGACCCAGATAAAGAACTGCCACAGCCCTAACCAGTTTGGCTCAGTGGATAGAGCGTCGGCCTGCAGACTCAAGGGTCCCAGGTTCAATTCCGGTCAAGGGCATGTACCTTGGTTGCAGGCACATCCCCAGTAGGGGTGTGCAGGAGGTAGCTGATCGATGTTTCTCTCTCATTGATATTTCTAACTCCCTCTCCCTTCCTCTCTAAAAAATCAATAAAATAAAATAAAAGAACTGCCACAAATATATGATGATATTACTTCTCATTGAAGAGAGTATTTTGCAAATTACAAAAATGACTCATAACAATAAGATGACAACTTGAACTTGATTTGGGCTAGTTGAGGGGGTACTGAGGGCATCAGATGGCTGTGGGTTCCCAGGGAAGGGGGAGAGGGGGAGAGGCTGGAAGACGTGACATGCTGGCTGAAAATGCCAAGACACTCCTCGGCTGCATTTTCTGTCCAGGGCCAGTCCTGAATGTTTTCTGCCCTAATGACTTATTCACAATTTTAGAGTCTGTATAATTTTTAAAGTGTGAGGTGTCATGATAAAGGAATGAAACTTATGTTTGTGTGAGGCTTATGAAATCTGAAGCGTGAGATTAAGGTCTCACCTTGTAAATCCATATGTCTCAGACCCACATGACAGGACTTGGGGGACCTAGACTTCATCTTCTCCAGACTCTGCCCTGCTTTGACCTAGAGCTGAATCCTTCCTTCCTTCCCTGCTCCTTCTCCGACTCTTGAGCATTTGCGGCTACACTGCTTCAGGAGCCTGAGGTATTAAAGCCCCCTCCTTCTGCCCCCATCTTCTCCCCTATTATGACAGACCCACCTACTTCCCCTACAGGTACTTAGTACTCAAGTATATTTGTGAAATGCTGCATTCTGAGAGTGTCCCAATGTATATTAGCATAATAAATGACCTGAGAAGTCCTGCAATGAAAACAAACCTTAGCTATCATTGCTTACCCAGCATACTGCATGTGTGTTAGATCACGGGGCACTATTTTGCCACAGAATGCACACTGAACTCCCACTGAACTCACTGTGGAAGACACTGCTCTGATCTTACTTGGTTATCCCCTAAATCCCTCAAACAAAGCATTTTATATCCCCATTTCTTTATTCATGATATTTCCTCCCATGGTATAACTGTTTATTGTGCAAATAGATGCATACTACTATTTGTACAGCAATATAACAATGAGTTTGGGGCTTGGGGGTCACAAAAGCCGGAGTTTCATCTTGGTTTGGCCACTTTTTAGCTGTGATATTGGGAAAATTATGTAGCCTTTCTGAATCTCAATTTTCTTATTTGTAAGATAAAGCAACGATTCCCATCTCTCAGGGTTTTGTACAAGTTAAATGTGATTAGGCATATAAAGTGTTTGGCTTAGTCCCCCAGCACAAGGCACAGAATTAACAGTGTCTACATTAGTGATTTCTCCATCATGTTCAACATCTAAATAAATGGAAGAAAAATTAGACATCCTCAAGTAACTAATTGTCAAATTAACCAAATTTTTTTCTTTTGAGTGGATAATTTGACTTGCATATCAAAAATGTGTCTTGTTTTTAGGAAGTTATTTCAGAGTATGGAGAAGTATATCTAGAGTCATATGAGAAAGATGTGTTAGATGATTGTGGAGTTAAGGAAAATTATATATAGCTTAAAAACACTTAACAAAGAAAGGGATTGATAGTTCAAGATCAACCCAAGGAGCAATTACTGGTGATGTGGCATAAGGCGTTCCATTAGTTCCTATTTGGCTTGATATTTTTTCCCAACAATTTGAGTAAATATATATGAGGCACACTTACAAAACCTGAATATTAAAAAATCAGGATTGGTAGCTAATTCAACTCATAACTGAATTAAGATTCAAAATTATTTTGACAGGCGTGAATGTCCAAAAAGATAAAATTTAGTACATTCACATATAAAATACTATGTTCGTGTGAGAAAACAACAAAGTAAACCATGCAGAGAAAAGATGAGCCCGACAGCCTTTTGTTTAGGGGATTTAGTTGACCTTTAACTGGGCTAATAATTAGACACTGTTAATAGAAAAAAACACCACACAATAAAATTAGGAATTAAGAGCAGGAGAATTATCCAATGTAAGAAGGAAGTATATCCAAACAGATTAGGCAGCCTCATTTTTAAGAAGGATTGCAAAATGATACAAGTTTTGATGAGATGGGGAATATCTAGCCTTAAGAGAACCAAACACAATTTCTGTTATTTCTTGGGCACTCCATCAACATAATAGGCTCATTGCAGTGGAGTGAACTTTGTCTTTGAAAGTCTTTATGAAAAGCTGGGTAAGAATGTACAAGGGAGAGACCCCTTCATTTGGTGGATGATAAGAGTTCAAGCTCTACGAATACCCTGGACTGCCTATGTCGGGCACATCGTGAGAAGGCAGGGTTCTTTGGAAAAGATAATAGTGCTGGGAAAAATAGAAGGCAGCAGAAAAAGGAAGACCCCATATGAGATGGATTGCCTCCATAAAAGAAGCCAGAGGCATCCATCTACAGGAGCTGAGCAGGACTGTTGAGGACAGGACTTTGTGGACCTCACTCTTTCATAGGGTCACCAGGACTTGGAGTGACTCAACAGGATGATACACACAAGATTTCATAACATGACCTCTAAAACCTCATCAATGACAAAGGTCATAATTGTGTCTGGCAAAACCCTTTGCAACCTCCAAGGCTCCGAAGCCTTTCGTCATCCTCCAGGACAATGTGCCTCTGTGGTCTGTCTCCCCTCTCAGGGCACGTGCAGCCCTTGTTTCTCATTTGGCATGGATCACACTGGTCACCATTTATTGACTACCTATCCTGTGCTAGGGTATTTTATATTATCTTGATTAAATGTCCCAATAACCATGTGAAATTGATAAAATTATCCAACTTTAAGGTGAGATATATGAAGCTGAAATCAGTTTATATCACTTACTTGCCCAGAGTCCTATCCTGAGTAGGTGGCAAAAACTGGACTCAAATCCAGACTTAGCCACAGAATCATATTCTGTCCACTAACTCATGGAACTTCTCTAACAACGATCTCCCACCTGACAATTAGTGTCCTGCATTGCCTTTTCTGTGTGCGTGTATTCATTCAATATTTGATGTCTCATATGACTTGAACTAGATGATAAATTCCTAGAACAAAGGGCCATGTCTTGCTTTTCTTTGTATTTCTAACAGAGTCTATTTCAGTAAACATTGTTCACACCAACTAGCATTATCCACTCATTAAGTACTTATTTATTGAGCATCTACTATATATAGCTGGCACTTTGCAAAGAACTAGACATAGAGCAATGAACAAGTGAACCACGTTTCTAAGGAAAAAGCAAACAAGTACACAGACACAGGTAAATGTGAAAAGTGAGTAAGTCGCCCTGGCTGGTTTGGCTCAGTGGATAGAGCATTGGCCTGTGGACTGAAGGGTTTCAGGTTCGATTCCTGTCAGGGGCACGTGCCCCGGTTGCGGGCTTGACCCCCATTGGGGGGCGTGCAAGAGGCAGCCAATCAATGATTCTCTCTCATTATTGATGTTTCTATCTCTTTCTCCCTCTTCTTTCCTCTCTGAAATCAATAAAAATATATTTTAAAAAAAGTGAACAAGTCAATGGCTTCCCTGACTTTTGACCTGAAATATGACCAAGAAAAGACAGTAGCTGTGGTATGAGCAGGGGAAGAAGGTCTTAGGCAAAGGGAAGAGCAAGTACAAAGGCCAAATGGGGAAAGCTAGCTCTGCATTTTCAGGAACAGAATGTAGGTCCCTGTGGCTAGCAAGGAGCAAGAGAGGCGTGGGTGGTATAAAGTTAGGTTGGAGAAGTGGACAGGGGCCAAATCCTGCACGATCTTGGCCCTTTAGATTTTATTCTAAATGCAAAGAGAGGCCACTGGGGGATTTTTTAGCAGGGGAAGTGACCTGACAGGCTTTCCGTTATAAAAGATCACTCTGGCTGCTGGGTGGAGAATGGATTACAGGGCATACAAGCATGAAAGCAGTACTGGAGATGAGTGCAACGGTGGCTGCCTCCAAGGTGGTGGCAGGTGAAATGCTAAGGAGTGGTCTCATTCAGAATGTATTCAGTCAGTAAAGCAACTGAGACTTGCTGATGGTTTGGATGTTGAGGGTTAGGCAAAGAGAGTACCTCAAGGATGACTCCTAGGTTGTTAGTTAGCCTGAGCACGTGGGTAGATGCTGAGATGGGGAAGATGGTGTGGGATAAGTGGAGAAGACACTGGGTAGTATATGAATGGGGAGGGAAAAGTTAATTCTTCTATTTGGGCCATGTTTAAGATGCCTTTTAGATATCAGAATGTAAGCCTCATTGTTAGAATGAGGGCAGTGGCTGGGTGCTGTAGCCCCAGTGCACAAAATAATATCTACTTTATAAGATGGTACTCAATAAAATCTTGTTGAATGAAAAAAGCCAAGGAGAGGTATGAGAAGGCAAGTGGATTTATGCATATTTAAATCTCTTCAGTGAATGTAAATTCTTGGCAAAGCATAAGTACTTTCCTGCTTGGCTCCTACATGTACATAAAGATCTCTAAGAGTGGTTTTTCAAAGAGCAGAATTAAACATCCTAATAGGGTCAGTTATTGTACTCCTGGAGAGAGGCTCAAAATCCCAGTCTCTGACTAAGGCCTACCTGGTCTTTCCCACAGTGTTCAGTGTAATTTACATGTCTGATGGCAAAGAATGACCTTGAGGAGTTGCTGGACTGCTTCTCGGAGTCATGTTTACTATTAATAATAATAATAAAACTTCTCGCCTCTGTCAAAATTCTTATTTGTCTACTTCCGATTTTCATTGGATTTATTCTTATTTCTATCAGTCCCAAGATTGAAGTGCTAACTTGATTCCTGCTTTAAACAAAATCAAACAGGCCTCCAATAGGTCAATAGCTTTGGCAGTTCTTTTTCTGGGTTGGTTAAATACTAGACACATGATGTGAGCTTCAAGAAGGCCAAGAGAATAAAAATATCCTGTCATAGTAACAAAATAGTTTGAATATTTAATGTTTCAAAACCAAGTCTTCTACTGCAGCACAAGGATCAAATTATTTTTATTTTTATTTATTTTTTGTTAATCCTCACCCAAGGATATTTCCCCATTGATTTTTAGAGAGAGTGGGAAGGAGGGGGGGGGGGGAGAGACACACAGAGAGAAACATCAATGTGAGAAAAATACACTGATTGGCGGTCTCCCCCATGTGCCTCGTACGTGACCTTGACCGGAATCGAACCTGGGAGCTTTCAGTCTGTAAGCTAATGCTTTATCCACTGAACCAAACCGGTTAGGGCCCAAATTACTTTTTAAAAATACAGAATTATCAGTAGATAACTGAGAACTGTCCAAGGTAAATTTAAATAAATGTGGTGCCTTGCTTGCTTGCTTTCTTTCCCTTTCTTTACTTCCTTCCTTTTTTTCTGAACATAATGTGTTGTCAACTGGCTCCACGGCACATGAGTCCCCACGAATAACCTTGCTCTTAGAGCACTGCCCTGCACAACTCAGTCTCTGTGGTTTAACTGCCTACTGTGTTTTTTAGCCCAGAAATTCCTGAACTAAGATCTCTGTTAAGCTGGGAACGTGCAGTGAAATGCTCTGGGGAATGAATACACTGTCTGCTCTCAGAGGTGTGCCTCTGGGGAGACGTTCTTTCCCAAAAAGAGATCTGGTTTTCCAAAGTGAGCTGAAATTTCCCTTGCCGGGAGGGAGCTTTATTAACCATTTGTCCCGTGAGCGTTCAGGTATGAGGAAGAAAGTTTGTATAGCAGCCCTGAAGAGATCATTTTGTTGGCTATCTGCATAACAGGGGGAGAAAAGCCTTGAAAGAAAACTTTTCTAACATGGTTGAATGTAGAAATTTAAAACAAGATTTTTTTTTTCTAAAATATTTCAAGGGAAGGAACATGTTTGGATGTGAGGACACTAACTCTTCCCCGCATTATCATATGCCATACTTTTTCCTTATTGTGCTGAAATGGTCTTCCCTTGGCTATGACCAGACAGATATTTGGATGCTGGAATGTGCCAAAATGATGATTATCACTTATGATTCTGGCTGAGAGGATCCAGACTCAACCAGCCCTCTTCCGGGCAGATGGTTTATTTATTCATACACTTCTTTCCCAGGGGAGTTAAGCTGCACCTTGGCATTCTTTATAGAGGGAGTGGCCTCTAAACTGTTGACTTGACATCTAGTGGAAGCTAGCAGATGGAAGGAACAAGCAACAACCAAGTGTCACTTTGGGCTGCCCACCTTTGTGAGAAGCAGGTTGATGATTGTTTAAGGTTGACCAAATGGAAGAGGTTGAGAGGTCATGGGTGGAGGGGTGGGAGGGAGAGTCAACGAGCCAGATGGAATCCCTCTAAGTCTTCTGGGTTCTCATAATTTGGCTCCATCTTGGGCTCAAGTCCTGCCCTTGGACCAACTAGTCTGAAAGAGGGGCCCAGACAAATGGTCTTGCTAAGAACTACCCAGCAAGCAAAAACTGCTCTTGTAGGGCAAAGGAAAAAGTGGAACCTTTAATCGCCTCTTGAACCTGAAACCCAGTCCTTAGCCAGAGAAATCAATGACCTGTTACACAAAGAGTGTCTGGCAGTGGTGTGGGCAGTGGAACCAAAAATTTGTTCTGTTGACAGACCAGCTGTAGATGCAGACCATGACGAGTTCCAACCGCAAAAGTCATCAATGGGTGAATAAGAGGACAGAAGCAGAGGCCATACTGAGGAGACATACTGTTTGAGAACTAGTGACTCAGGACTGTGATTCCAGAACATATCCTTCTGCCCCTTGTTCCACCACAGAGCTTCACAAGAAAAAGATGGGAAAGGAAATGGAGTAAGGATGATCTTTAATCTTTATCTGCCTCTCATCTCTTCTCAACCACATGTGCTAAAGTATGCAATCTCTTTGGTGAAATTATCTACAACAACAACAACAACAAAATCTCTTTGTCTCCTTTAGGAAAGAGAAATGGCTCTTCAATTTATTATAAGAGGAGTTAAAAACCAGTAAGATCAAAAGGCATGTGGGCTAGAAGTAGAGGCTGGAGAGAGGAAGAAAAAGGGGGAGGGGAGAAGGACAGTATGACTTGAGTGTCAAAGAATCTTCGTGGGAAGGGAGGCTTCTCAACCTGAAAGGAGAAAGAGAACTCTGGCTTTTTGGAGTTTTAGATCAAGACTATAACTACAGAGAGATGTCCAGATCAAAAGGATTCAGGAAGACCTGCCTCCCAACCAATCAAAGCAGAACTGAGCCCACCCCCAGCACAGATCTTGACTACCACTGCTTGAGGGCTAACCACTTGCATGTGCTTCTGTGTACTTGCAAGGATAAAAAGATGATCTTTTCAGAAGTTACTCCTGTGCAGTCTCAACACTGGGTGGGAGAAGGCGGATGGGGCAAACAATGCTTCCAAGCCACAATCTAAATTGATTTTAAATGACCTATCTCCTGGGCTTCCTTACTGAAAGCCAAACCCTTTCAGTTATTTCATGACTGTACTTTCAAATGCATTGTACTTTTAACCTTATTTTCCTAAGAATAAACTTAATGCAACATTGCCCAAAAGGCATAGGGATTTTCTTCCCTTTCCCCACACCACAGTTAAGTCATCATGTAAGTAGTTGTTAAAATTCAGGAAACTTGTAGCTCTTGATCATGTTCTACTGACAGTCTGGAGCAAGCTGACTCCCTAGACCATGAGTCTTGCTCATGACAAGAACTGGTTGTCTTCTTGTCCGGAATGTCCTCCCTTCCCCGATGTTCCCCCTCTGCCCCAGCTATCCCTTAAGGCCCAGCCCCACAAACCAGAGCTGAGCAGCAAGAGCTCTGATCTCCCACCCAGACACTTCAGCTCCCACCATCTGTGGCACTAACACTGCGAGTACTTTCTGCCTTTTTTGGTAGTGGTTTGTGCCCGTGCCTGACTACAATTTAAGACTGGTAGCTTCTGGCAGCTGCAGGCTGTTACTCACTTTCCTTAGTGCTTACCCACCATGGTGCCCTGCTTCTGAGAAGTGCAGATGGTATGTTAACTGAGTGTGCTGGTCTCTCCCCTAAGTGACCGACACTCCTGCAATGGAGCTAATATTCTCTCTCTTGTCTTTCAGATTCTCCAGTGTTTCAAGAAATACACCTCTTCCTTCCCTGAAGAAAGCACAGTTATTCTGTGTATCCAGTTTCGTGTGGAGAAATACTTTTAAACTATGCAAATATCTTGTTTCTCATCACAGTTTTGCACCAAAATTTTAGAATTCATCAATGGTTCTTGCCTGTAATAATTTATTACTGGGGTTTCCTAATGGTGATTTCCTATTTCCCTCATTCCTTGTACACTTATTAATTGAAATTCTTTTAAAAATAAGAGTTGTACCTTACCCCCCCTCCACTGATATATTTATTCAATTATTCATATCAGTATGAACTCATAAATATTTATTTATTCTATAGACCATAATTCAATACTATGATTTTTTATTTTGTTGTTTAACTTCAAACAAAGCTTCACTTTCTTTATCTGTGAGTTAGGGACAATGACAACCGCCTTACAAAACTCTCCGTAGGATTAAATGGGATTTAAAAATGTGAAAGTATCTAGTGCAGAGCACCTAGTAAATAAATGCTAGCCCCTTTCCTTCCTCTTCTTTACAGAAAGTAAAACCATGCTAATTTGGAGGCAAAACCATCCTAAATAGGTGAAAATCTGAACTTAAGAATTCCCCTTTAATGTAATGCAGCTTTTCTACCCTAAGGTATATATATAAACAAGAATTTAGCTATCCCAGTTTGATTAGCAGAGGTCATTTGGGATCTGCCTATAATGACTTTATAAGATTGATTTTTAATCTGCATGCCCAAAATTTGTATGGAAATAGATGCTTGAGAATACTTGAAAACAGACTGTTCTCTTAAGAAGTTAAGTGTTTTCCCAGAAATCTTGTTTACGTTCTGAAGTTGCTAAGCTAAACTATTTTCAGAGATAGTCCAAAGCGTGCCTCAACCCAGCGGTGGTTCCGAAGATCACTAACTCTGAACTAATGAAATCACTGATTCATCTCGGATTCCTAAGGTTATAGCAATGAATGGAAGAAATTCAAGTTTTCTTTCTCCAAAATTAATTTAAAATTAGATTTTAAAAGTTTGGGCAAATCACTTTTAAGTTCAGGTGGGATTTAAAACAATAACAACAACAAAGGATAAGGACAAGGTCCCATATTATGTGAGAGTGACTAGATCTGGAAGTTTAAAATAATTCACAAAATACAGTAAAATCCCCTATGAAATTACAGTTTACTGGAACTTTCATTTCCCACCCAGCTTTATTGGTAAGGAAAATCAAGATCACCAAGAGATTTATTTTAGAAAACAACATTGGGTCAGTGTGATTTATAAGCTCTCATGGGGACACCCAGAGAGTGTTTTACTCAATCTGGGGTGGAACCAGGAACCTGCATTTTTATCAGGCGCCACCCCACAATATGAGTCTTGATACAGATGGGAGGCAGAATACTACAGCGGTTCAAAGCCCAGGCTCTGGGGACCTGGCAGCATGGGTTTGAATCTCACTATTGCCACCTAATACCTACATAACCTTGGGCAAATGATTTCATCTCATTGTGCTTCAGTTTCCTTACTGGTAGTGTAGGGCTAATGACAGTATCTGTTTCCCAGGGTTGTGGTGAGGAGCAAATCAATGGTATATGTAGCTGATTAGCAGGGCTGTACTAGATGGAGATCAGCGATTCCCAGGGTCATGGATCTCCCTTTGAGGAACATGTCTGGGCACAGAACTAACTGCTTGAGCTGAGCCCCTAACATGTCTGCATCCACTGTGCCTCCCCATGGTCACTGACATTTACATGCATCATCTGGGCCATGATTGGCAGGCTATGGAGACTGCGAGGTGAGCTGCTATCATTAGAAAGTGTTTAAGTAACAAAGGCGGATTGATCCACTGTCAATCAGAGATATACAGGACTAGAACGGGAGTATCCTTTTAGCATTTACTACTATAATTGTGGAGTTAAACCAACCAACAACCAACAACTACAGAAACTGAAATTTGTGCTTTAATCTTCAAGGCAAAAGAAATAAAGTCTAAAAGACAGCAACTGTAGAACAGAAAACTTTGAGTGTGTGGTTATACTATGGAGGAAAAGTGTTCTTTAAGCCCAAAGCACAGCATCCCTGACCCTTGCCCTGCCTGGAGACCTGCCTCTCCTCCTTCCTATCCCTTGTGCTTGTTCCAGGGCCATAGCATGTCAGCCATTGGCCCTCCTCCTCCTAGTTGCCACTAGACCTGCCTCCCTCCCAAGTGTTCCCAGACTCCGGTGATAGCTGTCCTCGTCAGAACTGGTTGGTAAGGTCTCAGAGGCCTTGGAGGGACATTCTGGGGGCTGGGGATGTTGATGGGATCAGAGAACAGGAGGGGGGTGACTCATTGTCCCTCAAGTCCACGTTCCTCCCCACTTTCCTGACCCAGGTGTTGGTGTTTACTGTCTGCTGAGGAGGCCTGACAGTGGATCCTGTGACCAGGGATCATGCTGACCAAACTCAAAATCGAGACATCTAATATTGAAAGCACCTGAAGAAACCAGGGAGAGAATGTTTGAAAATGGGCACAGGCAGAATATTTTGGAAGTGAGGGGAGAAAAGTTGGGGACTGGTTGCCCCAAGGGAGAAGGCGTGTGGACTTGGTAAGGACATGAGGTAGAGATAGCATCACTTAGGCTTCGGTCGGTTAGAGTGAAGTGAGAGGGAGGATGACAATGTGTTGTCTATCTCAGTGCCTGGGAAGAAAGCAGTCATCGTGGAAGTGACAGGACAGACAGGTAGATGAGATGTCGGTAACAGACAAACCGAGAAAGAGAAATACGCTTAAAAACCACTTACTAGCAATTCTCACAAAAACATCTGAAAGTGGCTCCTTACCTCATTAAATCTCATCACAAGATCTTCAAGGGCATTGTGCTCTCTGTTCTGGGAGTTAAGAATTGATGCCGAGATGGATGCTTTGAGGCAGGGCAGGGACCTCTGACATTCTGGAGTGCCCAAGTTCTGGGTCAAGAAGCAAAGATAGTCAACCGGCAAGACCCTTCGGTAGATATTCTGTTCCTGCTCCATCAGGATGCTGGCGACTTCCTCAGGGAACTGGATGAGGGGCTGCAGATCAATCAGTTCCTTGCTGATCCCAGCTGAACTTGAAGGGAGGGCACTGGAATTGGCCACAGAGGTGCCCGGTTGGCGTTCTGGAATAAAGCCACAGAGGTCATGGTCACACAAAAGCTGGTTTTCCTTACAACTGATATTTACTTGAGGGCCATTCACATTCATGTAGGTTTCGTAACCAAAGTTTCTGCAGTTCTATACTACCTTTCTTGTTATAGAGACCTGATATCTGCCCTGCTGCTTCCCCTGTCCCCCTCCCTGGGGCCAAGGGCAGGTGTAGTTTCCCATTTTCAGAAGTAAAATTGATTTGGCACACCATTCCCTAACCAGTTCACTGTGCCACTTGCAGAATAGTAGGGAAAATGTAGCATTTGATTCTTCATCCTCCAGTGCTAACCATCAGAGTGAAAAGAAATAAGGGTGGGGGTGGGCACAGCAACTGAAATGGAAGAGGAAAGAAGGTTGTAAGGGAGGAAGCATGTACATGTATGTGCACATATGTGTAAACATGCAGGAGAACCAGGGACTCTGCACGTGAGGTTTCAAAACTTCACCGTCTACTCTGAGAACATCTCACCCTCAAAATGCGGATTCCACCGAAATCCATTTGGGATTTGGGGATTTGCAGGGATGGAGCACCTGCCAAAGTAAGAAAGTAACAGGAAGAAAGGACACATATCTAAATAAATAAATCTTCTTCCCTGCTCCCAACTGGTAGTAAGAAGATGGCATGGGAGAGGAAGTGTGTGTGTGTGGGGGTGTGGGGGTGGGGGGGGATGGGGGGCATTATATCCAAGTACTGAATGCATTTGTAGACTCAAATTATTCCCTTAGCACAAATTCACTTTATTTTGACTACTACCTCCCCTCCAATCTGTCTCTTAACTTCCTACCTATGTCATTCATTTATTCATCAACTTAACCAGTCATCCATCAATTCATTAAAAAAATGGAAAATCTGAATCCTAGAACAGAATTTCCCAAAGCCTGATCAGTTTTGTGGCCACTAAGTTGGGGAAAAGTCACATATTCTTGTCACAAATTCTATTCCTGGAAATAAATGGGGCAATTGGGTACACCATTAGAGGTTCAAAGGGGCCTGCCAGTAAAGGAATCCATTTATATCGCTTAACCGAGTATTTCTCCAGAGCCATACTTTATATGATACCTACTCTGCCATTCTGTGTGACTAGTTCTGGCTGGAACTACTTCAGGAAATGCTGCCCTGAGGGCCAAACTGTTCTTGCTCTCTGCCAGTTCACATCTTTCCCTTCCTGGCAGTCCCTCCCTGGCCAGCCCTCCTTCACGCTTACATTCTTGATTTCTTAAACACCCCTACTGACCCTTTGACAGAATAAAACTCATCTGTCTTCTGATGACACTGTATTCGTTGGCACAGATTGACATCTAGCCTGGACACTAAACAACAGCAAAGCTCATGTAAAGGTGAAGGAATTAAGCAAAAACAAAAATGAACTTGTAGACACAGACAACAGTATGGTAATTACCAGAGAGAAGGGTGTGTGTGAAGGGAGTTAGGAGAGGTTAAAGGGGAGATAAATGGTGATGGAAGAAGACTTGACTTGGGGTGGTAAACATACAATATACAGATAATCTGTTATAGAATTGTACACCTGAAACCTATATAATTTTATTAACCAATGTTAACCCAATAAATTCAATTAAAAACACTTCTTCAACATTCAGACTTCAATATCCTTCATTCTTTTATCTCTATTGCAGAAAACTTTGGATAATCATTCAGAAGTGCTCTGTCTCCGTATTGCTGAATTCTGAAGTCATCATCCCTGAACTGACCACCATTTTCCTTCCACCTTTTCTACTAAACTGTCTCTGCCTCTGCTGACTTCCAGCTGCTTGGTCTTGGTCTGGGTTCATGGTCAGCATTTTAACATGGTACCCACCAACTCCCAGGATTCCCTCACAGGTCACCTTGACTTTCCACCAAATGCACTTCCCAAACCTCAATCCTGGGCAAACTCAGCCAACTATACTTGGCTTCTGGGCGGCTATATGATGATAATGACAATGACAATCCCTAGGGATGGGACCCTTGCTGAACTGTGTTACCATACTGTAGCCAGGCCCTCCAGGCAGCTTCGAACTTGACATAAATTTATTTATTTTTCCCTAAATAGCTCAACAAGGCCCACCTAGGTTTGTGATGACGTCTACTGAACTTGCCTCAGTGGTTATCTCCACCTCCAGTCCTTTTCTTTCCCCTGACTCCTATTTGCCCACACAAATGTTCAATTTCCCTTATTCTTAAAAAGAAACCAATAAACTTCCCCTGTCCCTTAAGCTCCAGATCGCCTCTAGCTTCCTTTTTATTATGGACCTTCTCTAAAGGGTAATCTACATTCCCGATTCCTTCCTCTGTAAATATGGTGACCACATCTTCCGATTCAAAACTCAGGCCAGCCTGTTTAAATGAACAAGCCAATGAGGATGTGGGAGAGAAAAAATAGACACCTGGTCTGTCTTGGGAGTTCCTACGTTTTAGATCACCGTGTTGACAGGGTATTTCTGCTGATAGTCTGGGCTCTGATGTTCCCTCCTCAACTCTCTCAAGCAGTCCACCTCTTTTGAAGCATAGCTCAGGAAAAGTTCTTGGTGGTATTTGTTATTTAATTAAGTGAAGTGCTCCCCTTTTGGAGGAATGCTTTCAGCGATGACCTAAACAAATTGTGAGGAGAAAGTCTGAGCTACAGTGCTCTCCTCTGATGCAAGCCTAAACTAGTTTTACATACAGGGTGGGGCAAAAGTAGGTTTACAGTTGTTCATATGGAAAATAATGCATTAGTAAATAATGATACAAGAATAAACTGTTTTGCATACTCACGACTGTAAACCTACTTTTGCCTTACCCTGTAAATTCCGATCAGAACTTTCTGTTTACTCTTTTGTATGAAAACTAGAGTATCCAAAGTATCATTTCCCTTTGATTCTAATAGGTGAGTAAGGAGTACAATGACTTAGTCTAACAATTTTTATCCGTCTTTTGGAACAAGCTACCAAAAATTGACTGCAGCAAAAAAACGAACACTACCAAATTATATTTGGTTCACTATAAGGTCATATTTGAAAATAATTAAAGATAAGGCAGGAACTCAAATCTATATAGCTTACATATCCTCATTCTTCAACTTTCTGAAAAGTTTACAAAATGACTGGATTTCCTGAAAATTGAGTCAGAATGTGGCCTGATGACAGAGGCATTTTCTGGATACAAATAATTTATGTGCAAGTGAATTAGCCATATATAGGAAGTCTTCCCAGAAGTAACCAACTTGAAGACAGGATTTCAAAGTATAGCACTCTGTGAAGGAAATGAAAATAACTCCCAAATCTTATGAAACCAATTATTTAATATGTAAGAGAAGAGTTAATGTATTGAAATATGTAAGTATGTAAGATAAGATGATATATTATTAACTGCACTATATCTTGAGATATGAATCACAATGCTGTTACAATGACTAAAGAATCTAGTAACTGGTGGGGAATAGCAATAAATGAGACCTAAAAACTGGAATAAATGAAGAAAAAGAAGCCGGGTCGGTGTGACCCTAACAAATGCAGTGTCCCCATGTGTCTCAGTATAAGCATGATATCACATTCAAAGGAAACACAAATCTGATGTTTGAAGCCTTGAAACATAATGTAGACCTTTAGTGTAGGTTTCCTTAAAGCAGGATTACTCAGGAATTTTTTTTTTTTTATCATGCACCACAGAGGAATATCCCAGAAATCTTCTTGGGACATAATTTTCTGCCCTCCAAGTTCCACACTTTAGCAGGTGTTAAAACAAACTAAAAAAGATATCAGATTTGTGGTTATGACAGACAGGGAGTGAAGAGAGGAGGAATTGGAGGAAGGTGGTCGAAAGGTATAAATTTCCAGTTATAAGATAAATAAGTACTAAGGATATAATGTACAACACAATAGCTAGAGTTAACACTGTTGTATGATACATATTAAAGTTGTTAACAGAGTAAATCCTAAGAGTTCACATTACAAGGAAAATAATTTTTCTCTTATTTCTTTTTCTTTTCATTGTATGTATCTACAAGATGATGAGTGCTAACTGAACTTATTGTGATAATCATTTCATAATATATGTAAGTCAAATAATTATGCTGTGCACCTTAAACTTCTACAGTGACATGTCAACTATATCTCAATAAAACTGGAAAAATAGATTTCCTACCTTATCTCCTTCTTGCTGACCCTTTCTTATAATTTCCTTCTTCCCCATCACATGCGATGTTACCCCAACTCTCAGCTGTAAGTCACAACACCCTTCCTCTCTGTAATATGGGCAACTCTACAATGGGTTAAAGGCCCAGTAGCTCTATGAACCTGGATCCGTCCTCTTCATTAGTGGAGCAAAGTTCATAAAGCCCACTGAAAACTTTAGTTCTTTTACTGTGAAAAATTTTTTAAAGTTTCTGGTAAATAAAATTATCCACCTCATTTATCATCAATATTTGCTCTCAGCCCCACGCTCTTTAATTAATAGTTATTCTACAGCAGAATAGGGCTATATCTCTAGACACTGTCATAGCCTAGAAACATCTATGATGAGACACAATATCTTCAAGTTTTAATTCCCTGCTCAAATAATAGCTTCCTGAACCTAGTGCTTTACATGGACTAATACAGGACGTAGGCAGTATCACTCATGTGAGGCTCACATAAGGTCCCATAAGTAGTAAGCCAGGGATCTGGGTTTGAATCAGGGTCTGTTTGACTCGAGAGCTCATGTTCTTGATCATTCAGCATATTGCATGTGCAGCAACAAAATGTCACATTGACATTCTGGATTTTAGATGCAATTCAAGTGATTTTAGTTAGTATAAATCAACTTCTTGTGCTTGTTAATTTGAAGTGAAGTGATGTGATAAAATGAATTCTTCAAACTCCAAAGGTAAGGATTTGACCCTAGAGGGTGGACAGTTTCCCTCCTTGCTCAGCCATCCATTCAAACACTACATTATATTAGAGTGGAGCACACAGGAACTTAGAAGTGCTCTCTCTTTTCCTTCTTTTAAGTTCCTAGGAATGTTCCCATGTTTTAAACCAGTATTTGCCAAAGGGTGTTACACTGAATTTATGCAAAACACGGTTCCTTGGTTAATAATTTAGAGACATACCAAGCTAACCAAAGTTAAACAAGCTCTCTTTTTCTATTTTAATTGCAGGACTTCTCAGAGCCTTTAACAATTACCACAAGGGGAATATGCTATGAGGCTCTCCTCAATCTTGTTGTCAGTTTCCATATCATTCACATGGGAATTAAAGTCTCTTCAAAACTTTGCTCATCACACTTAGTGATTCCAAATGGGGGAATGAGGCCTAAAGTGTTCATGAGATTAGTTGGTTCCCAAGGAAGCTTAGGGCTGCTGTGTTACTGGGACCCTATGGAAAGGCCTAAGAGTGAGAGAGGCTTATTTAGGAAACTACAAGTCATTCCCAATGGCTGAAGCATATTTTAGAGAGATGGAGCATCATTGTAGAAAGCAAGGAAGGCAGCTTTATTTTCCAGAAGGCATAGAGTAGGTGTGGCTCATGAAGAAACAAAGGCAGATGAGGGTAGTGGTTAGCACTTGTTCAGAGATGCTGGTGCAGGGCCAAGCCCATGGAAGAGGCTCCGGCTTGGGCTAGAACAAGCATGTCAAACTCAGGGCCCCTGGGCCGCATGTGGCCCACAATGAACATTTTTGTGGCCCAGCCAATATAAGGGCATGTAAGAAAACGTTAATTTTATCATTGCTCTTGTTCTATTTTATACTATACTCTTCAAAAGAAACCTATGTTTCTATGAAAATTGAAGCTTGTATTTTTTTGTGGCTCATATAAACTTAAACGTTATGTATTTGTGTTAGCCTTTGAGTTTGACATGCTTGGGCTAGATAGAGCCTTGAAAACCTGTTACTTCCCATTTCTTTCTCTTTTTTTGCTGTCTTGGTCCTTATCAAAACTAAATGCATTTGGTTTATCTTGCTGTACCTCCTATGAGAAGCTAGAGTTTATAAAATAATCTCACATAATTTGCATAATGTTAGGGAATCATAACAGATAGGCATTGCTAATGTTAATTTTTTAAAAGCTTAAGTTAAAGCTACGTGACTTGCCCAAGAATCCAGCTTGTGTGAATGGTCAGTCATGGCACTGGTAAAAGTTGAGAAAGAACCAGAAAATTCTGGCTCCTAGCCAATACTGTGCATTACCCCAAGCCCAGTCTGAGTTATCTTGGGTGTGCTTTGTGTCTGGGGGCCACTCTTATTAGCGGCCAATACATCTGCATGGGTTTAAGAAAGGCCAAGCAGAAATTCATTCATTCATTTATTGAGTGCCTACTATGTGCCAGGTTTTGTTTCAGGCTACACTGATGTTGGAATTAATGAGCAAGAAAAGATCCTTGTTCATATAGATCATTCTAGGAGAGGAGACAGATAAACAATAATATAATGTGAGTGATGGTGAGGGGTCGGGGAGATGATGGATGTGGGTAGGGAAGGTGCTGTATTACATAGCATATGTATTAACTGGAATGTTAGCAATTTCCTCAACTTTTTCTGTAAAAGCTTTCAAAACTTTACGATCCATCAGGATGCTCTTGGCCTGGTCACTCTGATCCTTTTCTAGCATCTCAGCAATAGCTATTCACCTAGCTAGTGTTCCTTGCCATTTGTTAGCCCTTTGCATCAAGTAACTAATTTAATTTTTACAAAGAACCCTGTAAAGCAAGTGTGATTATCCCCATTCTACAGATCACAAAACAGAGGTCAGAAATACTAAGCAATCCGTCTAAAGACACCCTACTACTGAGATGGGGCTGGAACTAAAATTCAGCTCTGATTCCAGTAGTCCTCCCTTTATTGCCCTCAGTGTTCTGAGGGATCTTCTGTATTCTCCCTATTTCCTACCAAGTCTGTCTGTCTGTCTGTCTGTCTGTCTGTCTGTCTGTCTGTCTCTGGGTAGGAAGAGAGAATTATACTTTACTGGAACCTGACTTTAATGAAAAATAAAGCATAGTACTCCGTTATATTTTAATGGTAGCTTAGTTTTGTGTGTTTTTTTAAATCTATGTATCTATGTAGCTATCTATTATTTATTTATACAAGGAAAACCTGACACGTAGTTGTGCTTCTGAAACATTCTCTTTCTTTCTCATTCTCTGTGAGTGGTGGTGAAATAAGCACAAGGTTTCGTGGAAAGCAAAACAAAAATTTAAACAGCCTGCCCTTTGTCCAAGCAATGCAATTTTTAGGGTTTTATCAGACAGAAATACTCACAAAAATATAGGTGAAGTGAGGACAATTTATATGTATTGACACTGAAAAATTTTCATGATAAATTCAGGTGAAAAAAAAAAGCAAGTTGGAAACAATGGAATATGATCTCACTGGAAGAAAATGAATTTTATAAATGTAGGTAATGTTTGAATATCTGTCCAGTACACACCAAACTAATAATAGTGTTTATATATTGCATAATTCTGTTTTAATTTTTTCATGTACATGTGACAATATTCTAAAAAAATATAACAAAATGATATTTGAAAAACTCATCCAGAGAACAAAATCCCAACCTTCTGATGAACACAAACTAGTTCAGCATTGGAGCTGTTCAGATTTTTTCCAATAAATATGGCAATATTGTTCTTGAAAAGTTACTTCAAATTACAATTAGAGAAGAAAATAGGAAAAACTTTAATTTTGTAGACAGTCCCTTTATTTTGGTAAGTTAAGCTTTAGATTCATCAACTGCACATTTAATAGTCTGAGTGATGCAATTCCAATTATATACTAGTAACCTAAAACAGGGGAGAAAAGACGCAGATTTCATTTTATAAAGGTTTCAGAACTGGCTTAAAGATAATAAGTCTCAGGTAGAGCTGAAAATTGCTTTCCAACAGGGAAGTAATGGGTGTAGAGAAAGGTTAATTAATTGGTGATTCTTTCTCATGATCTTTTATTGGTTTTCAGAGTAATAAATCAATCTTGCAAAAATGTGTCTGGCCTGGTCTCAATACTACATGAAAAAGATGAGTTCACAAAATCAATGAAGCATATTATTTCTAAGTCAGTGCTTAAAAAAAAAAGCCTGGATTGAGACTTAAGCCATATTTAGATAAAAATAATTATTGAACTTAGCCTCAGAGCAGAAAAATATGACAGAATCCTTATTAATAAAAATAATTATAGCCATGCTAGTGGGTATGAAGTGACATCTTATGGTTTTGATTTGCATATCCCTAGTGAATAATGACGTTAAGCATCTTTTCATGTTCTTATTGGTCATTTGTATATCCTCTCTTGAAAAATATTCAAGATCTTTGTCCATTTTTGAACTGGGTTGTTTGTTTTTTGTTAAGTTTTATATACATTCTAGATATTAATCTCAAATACTTTTTGCTTTCTATGGGTTGCCTTTTACTTTGTTGATAGTGTTCTTTGATGGACAATAGTTTTAAATTTTGATGAAGCCCAATTTGTGTATTTTTTCTCTTGTTGCTTCTGCCTTTGCTGTCATATCCAAAAAATCACTGCCAAATCCAATGCCATGAAACTTTCCCCACGTTTCATAGTTATAGGTCTTACACTTAGGTCTGACCCATTTTGTGTTAGTTTTTGTATATGGTGCAAGGTAGAGGTCCAAATTTATTTTTTGCACGTGGATATCCAATTTTCCTAGCAGTATTTGTTTAAATGATTGTCCTTTCCCCATTTAATGGTCTTGGCACCCTTGTCAAAAATTATTTCACTAAATATATGTGAGGGACTATTTCTGGGCTCTCTATTCAATTCCATTGGTCAATATGTCTGTCTTTATGCCAGTACCACACTGTTAGTTTGTTTTTTAATGTTTTTATTGATTTCAGGGAGAGAGAAAGATAGAAACATCAATGATAAGAGAGAATCATAGATTGGCTACCTCCTGCACACACTCCCTCCCCCTCCCCACTGGGGATTGAGCCTGCAACCCAGACATATGCCCCAACTAGGAATCGAACCATGACCTACTGGTTCACGGGTCAATGCTTAACCACTGAGCTACAGTGGCTGGGCAGTACCACACTGTTTTGATTACTGTAGCTTTGTAGCAAATTTAGAAACTGGTAGTGTGAGTCCTCCAACTTAATTCTTCTTTAAAAATTGTTATTTTGACTGTTCTAGGTCCCTTGGCAGCCCATATGAATTTTATAATAGGCTTGTTAATTTCTGCCAAAAAAAAAAAAATAGGCAGCTGGAATTTTGAGAGTGATTTTATTGGATCAGTAGATTGCTTTGGGGAGCATTGCCATCTTAACAACATTAAGTCTTTTAAGCCATAAACACAGACTGTCTTTCCATTTATTAAGGTCTTTTAAAGTCTTTTAAAATTTCTTTCAACAATGTTTTTAATTTTTAGTATACAAGTCTTGCACTGTTTTTTGCAAATTTATTATTAAGTATTTTATTCTTTTTGATACTATAGTTAATGGAATAGTTTTCTTAACTTCACTTTTGGGTTATTCATGGCTAGTGGACAGAAATACAACTGACCTTGTATTTTACAACATTGTTGAACTCATTTTACAATTCTAATAGTAGTTCTGAGGATTTTCTATATATGAGATCATGTTATATGACAATAGAGATAGTTTTACTTCTTCTTTTCTGATCTGGAAAAGATTTCTTTCTCTTGCTTAATTGCCCTGACTAGACTCTGCAGTAAATGTTAAAGAGAAGTGGTGAGAATGGATATCTTTGTCTGGTTTCTGATTTTAGATGGAAAGCTTTAGTCTTCCCTCATTATGCATTATGTTAGCCATGGGTTTTTCATAGATGCAATCTATTAGGTTGGGGCCATTCCCTTCTATTCCTATCTAATGTTTTTTATCATAAAAAGTGTTAGATGTTGTCAAATGCTTTTGCTGCATCTTGTGATACTATCATGTGATTGTTATACATTATTCTATTAATATGGTGCATTAGTTTAATTGATTTTCACATCTAACTATACATTCACTTTCATATTAATATATTACATGTTTAAGTAAGTCTAACTGAGAAAAGCTTTGTACAAGACCAACAGACACTTATTGTGTATTCACAATTCTGGCCGTAACTGGGACCTGTACATCGGACAAGAACAGATGGAAAACTGGGACGTGACTGTAACCATGACTTCAAATTACAAACATTCCAATATTAAAATAAAATTATGTTTGTTTTAAAGAAAAAAAATTTAAAAATTCATGTTGGACGTACACTCTTTATTGTTGTTTGTTATTATAATCACATTTTCAATCCTTGACGATATGAGTATCAATTAAAATAGCTGTATGACTTAAAAGGAAACTGGTGCGTGTTATTTCTGATTTAGAACATCCTATTGCAGAAATGACCTGTACCAGACTTTGGGTAAAGACATTTAATAAGAAAAACACATATGAACCTAGAATATTATTTTTGTCCATAAAAGGCAGTAATAATGGCACTGATATCACTTGCTTACATTTTATTCAAGTATGTCCTTTCTCCTACAAGCAACTCTGTGGCCTAAGTACGATTCTACTTCTACTCTAAGTAGTATTCAACTTTGTAGCTAAGGAAACTCAGAGAGGTTAAGTAACTTGCCTAAATATTCACAGGTAGGAAGTAGTGAGTCCAGGACCATCTGACTCCAAAGTCCATGCTCTTCTCCATTCCTTACACCTTGAGTACCAGAGTTTAATTTATGCACAAACTCAAAACTGTTCCTTTCCCTTTTTAACTAAACCTGGGAAGTCACAGGACTCACAGTGTCCCACTTGTTGACTAAATTCTATTTCAACAGGGATTAAAGATGAGAGGTAAGTACTCATTAAGTATTTACCATGTTAATTCAACTCTGTGCTGTACCTAATGTAGCAGTGGACAAGGCTGTACAGGAACTGTATTTAATTATGCAGTTAATGGCTTTTTGACTGTTTGATGATTTAAAGCAGATCTTTACTTACAAAGTCAAACCCACCTTAAGAGGAAAAACATAGCTATGCCAAAGTGGCTAATGAGAGATTTGAGGACATTCTTAGTGCATTAAAATCACCATAGAGTTGTTATGTAGAGGGAGTCCGGTAATCTACAATTCTAAGCCCAACACCACAGAGCTTCCCTGAGTCTCATCTCAGGACACTACACTCTCTGGCTTTGCTCTTAACTCTCCAGCCCTGGCAGTGGTTTCTGGGCCTTCTTGCAGCCCCTCAGCCTGAACGCTACAGGTCTCAGCCCTTACCTCTCTCTCCTCCTAGGAAAGTTCATCTCAAGCTGTAACCATCACAGCTAAATGTTAGATGAGTGGCAAAAGTGTTATTCCCATTCAGACCTCTCACTTAGAACCAATCCTAATGCTTCTATTGCGAGTGTCCACTTGAACTTCCAGCACCTCAAAGTCAAGATATCAAAACTAGATATAACTTTTCACTTCCTTTTTCTTCATTTGTTAATTCTCATCTGTGGATATTTTTTCCATTGATTTTTAGAGAGAGTAGGAGAGAGAGAGAGAGAGAGAGGAGAGAGAGAGAGAGAGAGAGAGAGAGAGAAACACTGATGTGAGACATATCGACTAGTTGCCTACCGCATGTGCCCCGACTGGGGCCTGGAATTGAACCTGCAACCCAGGTACATGCCTTTGACTGGAAATTGGAAATCAGAAATCGAACCTGTAACCCTTAGGTGCACGGGCCAACATTCTAATCACTGAGCAACACAGGCCAGGGCTTCACTTCCTTTTAATAGTACCACCTTCCTTTCCTCTGGTCCACAATCTTGGAGGCATTTGTTATTCCTCCATGTCCTGGGTTGAGTTTGCTTCAATTCATCCATCAGTTGTCTCAAAAGTTGGTCTCTTCCAGCTCATTCCCATTGTCTGCAAAAGCCTCCTGACTGTCCTCTGCTGTGAGTGACCCAGAGGAATCCTTACAAAACCGTTTGTAGCCTAACATCTCAGGGGTTAAAAAGGCCATTTGGCCCTGCAGGGTGATGTCCATGATGGCAATGGGAGGTGTGAAAAAGATGTAGGCCAGCTCAATAAAATGTGTAAAGAAAATACGCATGGTTTTTACACATCCGGGAGAGATCTCGCAGTTCCTTCCTAAGGTCAGTTCCTCTCTGATTTGGTATAAAACAGTCACTGGACCTGGAAGAACAGCTGCTGGCCTCTCTCTAGTGAGCCTGAGCAGCAGAGACAAAGGAGGTGCTGGCGCCCACAGCTGGACAAGGGACAGCCCAGGCTGCAGGCATCCTCAAACTACGGCCCGAGGGCCACATGCGGGTGTTTTTGCCGTTTTTTTTTTTTTTTTTTTTTTTTACTTCAAAATAAGATATGTGCAGTGTGCATAGGAATTTGTTCATAGTTTTTTTTAAAACTATAGTCCAGCCCTCCAACGGTCCGAGGGACAGTGAACTGGCCCCCTGTTTAAAAAGTTTGAGGACCCCTGATAGTGTCTGTGATCCTGCAGCTGGACTACTTCCAGCTCTCCCTATGCAAACCTGAGAGCCTCGGCGCCTTCACTCATGCGCCTCCTAACAGTGGTGAAGGAGGAACCCCGGGCTCCAGATACAATACAGGAGAAAGCTCAGGTGTCCAAGCTCTCAAGCGGGATGCAGCCAAGTCCAAATCCCTGCTCAGACATTCTCTAGTTGCCTCACCCTGTAATTAATCTGTCAGAGCAAACCAAGCCATCTTCCTGTGAACTCCCAGCTAGAACGAGTACAAAACTTCTCATCAAAAATATGAGCTTAGTTTTCATAAACTCTTCACAAGTAAAGTATACATGGCTGGAATAAATACTTTGGTTAATCTCTGAGGTTGGAAGGGGGCGTGGGGTGGGATCACCAAAAAGTCCCTTAAATGCTTTTTAAAATAGGGGCACCCACTTAATAGCCTTTAAGTCTCAGTCTTCTCATCTTTGAAATGAGGAACATGATCCTACCTCACCAGGTTGTTTGGGAATTATATGAATGTACACAAAACAATCAGCATAGTGGCTGGGCCACTGATGGAAGGCCTGTGTATTTGCACATGAACTCTAGGCAGACTGTCATATGCACTGGGAGCGCATTATTATTTAGTTGTTTATAAGCACATGAGAGCTGGAAAAGGGGGAAAATAGGTCGTTAATACACATAACACATGTGGCTCCTTCATGTTGTTGAAGGCCCAATTACTCACTGGTCTGTTATTTCTTTCAGGGTGACTTCCTTTTTATCTACAATTACAGATATAAATATAAATAATACAAGGAGATTATATTCCTTGACAGCTGGTGGATCATATCTAATTACTCTGTAATCTCTTCACCTGAAGGGACCCAAGTGGCCAGCCCCTGTTCTCTCTGAAGGAACAATCACACACCAGAACTGGCCTCTGGCCACTGAGTGAGTCTTACAGTTGTTGCCCACCAATCGTGGGCACAAAAAGAACTCCCAAACAGTTTTGTATCAATGGGAAGGACTTGGGGCCTTTTTAAGTCAATCTTAAAACTGAATGAGACCAAGGGATTGAAGATGAGAGGCAGAGGAGGAAAGATTTAGGTTGCAAGATTAGTGACTTAGGCATAGCTAGGACTTGGAACACAGTTTTGTTGTTTTTAACCTGGGAATCTTGTTAAAGTAACGCAGATTCTAATTTGTGAGGTCTCAGGTGGGGCCTGAGATGCCTTTCTGTTTCTATTGCAAGAAGGTTGGTGTTGGTAAAGCACTTAGAAGAGTTTGTTGCATGTAGTTCCCGATTCAATAAATGACAGTTATTGTTGTTTCTATTGCTTGCACTGATTGAGCTGCATGTAGCTCTGACCACATCAGGCTTCAAAGATCCCTCAGACCTGAGCATTAGACCCAATGTAGAGTGAAACAAACATGCAGGAGAACTGAAAAAGCTGCTTTCTGTGTGTGGCAGCAAAAAGAGGGCTGAGCAGGCTACCTGGCATGGAAGCTCTTGGCCCTCAGAGCATGAGTTAGTTTTCCTTAGGCAAAGGTGGGTGACATGGAAGCCATGAGACACAGAAAGATTCTTTGCTTGCTATTTCTGGAATGTCTTCTTTGCTCCATAACCACCTTTGTTTCATTTGTATTTTTGTTGTTGTTGTTTTTGGACATTATGCTATCACTTTATGTTCATTAGATTTATTTTTATTCCGTTATAATTCTCTGAGGCAAGTATCCGCATTGTCCTCATTTTATAGGGAAGATGATGTCTTACAGTTAAGATGATGAGATTTAGGGACAGAGTTAACTGCCCTGGCTCACAGTTTGTACATGGTAGATGTGGAATTTAGGTCCGTCTGTCACCAAAGCCACACCCTTAATCACTAATCTTTGCCTCATATTTTGTATCATAGTACAATGTAACCACATGTTCACATGTCAGTTTCTCTGTCAACTAAATCAGCAACTCTGAGAGATTAAGATCAGTGCTCTTTTTCATTGTTTTCATGCCCACCTAGAACATGGAAACAATGGCACTCAGTAAATGTTTTCCATATTGTGCTGTATTATATTTCCTACTGGTAGAGTAGAGACTGAGTGAGAGCTCAAGTTTAGCTATAGACTCATTCAAATCATGCTTCTGTGACCTCTGAATTCGTGACCATGTAGGGCTTGGTTCTTAGCTGTGCTATGTCTTGGTTTCTTATCTCTGTGTCCATCTCCACCTTTCAATAGATTGTGAACAGTAGGAGTTAGGGGAATTATTTGCTCTTCTTTAATCCACTCCTTCCACTGTCCCCAAAGAGTGACTCACAGTGTCCAGCCCACAGAAGACACTTAATGAATGAATGAACATTCATAATTTTCTATGAGTCTACCTCCCTAGTGTTTTTTTTAAAATGGGATAAAAAATGAAAGTTAACTGTTATGGGGAGAGAGACAGAAAGTTACGCTACACTATGCACAGACATACATATAACTAAACTATTAGGCCGGAAAGAGTGACAAATATTTCTATTGAAAATAGAAATGGAGGTTGGGAACTTACCAAGACCCTGTGTATGGAAAATGTGAATGCTCTCTGGAGCTTTTCCAACCAGTTCCTGAATATGTAACACACTTCCAGAAGATCTAACTTGGGCTTTAATATCCCATTAGCAGAAGAAAAAAGTACTGCATATGTTACATGTCCAGAATACAATCTGTTGGCATGTTTTTAAGAGAAACGTTAAGAGACTTCAAAAAAGGACGAAGACCGAAACACATGCAATCGAGAGAGAAGCAGCTCAAACAAGACATGAACCTACTCAAAGACCCTGGAGGCCTCCAGCCTTTCCCCGTGGATAACTCTGACAGGCGTCCAGCGAATTCCACTTTGGGCAGGGGTTTGTTTATTCTGCTTGGTTCAAATCAGGGCTACGGATCCCTAATGGTTTTCACATCCCTAAAGGTTTTCCACATTTGGGCAAGATCTATGCTTTCTGGAGGCCCTGCTCCCGGCCCCTGTGCTGAGCTGACGGTGCCAAGAGCACTCAATGCCCTGACTCTGGGAGAAGTTGAGCAGCATCTACCCCTTGGCAGGAGTGTGGAGGTTTTCACAATGGTGCTGTGTCATAGTAAAAATGCCTCCATTCTTAACCAACTGTAACTTTCAACTACATTTCATTTTTCTCCTGGTGGGGCTAAACTTTCAAGACTAGTCTTTTTCCTGTAACCACTACTCTGTGCCAATGAAAACTAAATGGGCTCACACTGGCTTCTAGCCCTTTATTTTGAGCACACCATTTCTAATCCAGGAATAATCACTCAGGTTGGTCATTACCGCTCTCCTTCCTACAGAGGGTGTCCCCACCTCCAGGTTCTTGACCCTAACATGCCACTGTTGGTCTGAGAGTCCTAAAATTCAACCTGCTTCAGAGACTGCGATGGCTCTCTAATGCTTTAGGTCTAAATTTCACCTCGTTCTCTACAAATTGTAACCACAACTACCACATTAACCTTATGTCTCACTGTCTGTCTCCACCATTGAGGTGGTTGCTGAGAGCTGTTTTCTCTGTGTTTCCCAGACACTCATTCCCAGGCTAACACGTTATCTCACAGGCTTTTCCTGCCTAGAACAACCCCCACCCAGAAGGTGGATCAAAGGTGCCCCCTGTGTGTTCAGAGCCCTTCTCCACTTTGTCCCAACTTCCAGCCCAGCCTCCTAACTCTTCAATTATCGATAGCACGTGCCAATCTTGGAATACAATCCAGGGGTCCCAAACACAGACGGCTAGGGCCAGGCAGGTCAGAAAATGAGACCAGAGAGGAGAGGTGGGGCCAGGTGTATCAGGGGAGGAGTAGGGAGCTGGTGTGGGTGGTGGGTGGGTCAGGGCCAGCCCGTGGGGCTAAGGGAGGACAGTGACGCAGGGTTTCCAGAGAAGTCAAAACTCTACATTTTTATACAAAATTTCCCAATTAAAATTAAACAAAAAACTGCAACTGTCAAAGAAAAACTTCCGTCCTGGCTTTGGCTCATGAAAGTCTTTGCTCCCCTGGTATAAGCACACACTGCTAGGCTCATAGTACTCCGGGAGTTTGTCGAGGGTGGGGATACTGAATAGTGGCCTGGAGGTGGATGTCATCAATCCCCATCTCTAGATCATGCCACAAGTCTCTTCTAAACACAGTTCCCAGAGCGCAGAGAGACCTGGGTGACTAGGCCATTCCTCCTTTCCACACTTCCTCAGAACAACTTCTGCTAATACCATCTAGGTCTCTATTTTGGAATAATCATTTCTTTTCAGATTCAGTATCCATGAAATTAATCCATGTAAACATTTTTATTTCGGGTATACTTTTATTTTGAGTATATTTTTATTTTGGGTACAGAGGGGGCTGGAAGGAGCTGTGCATGTGGGGGCATCTCTAGCTTATTTTTATCAGAATCATCCTTTTGAAACATAAATCTTGTTGTGTCATTTCTGCTTAAAACCCTCTGATGGCTTCCCATTGCTCTTAGGGATGCAGACAAGGGCCCTTAACAAGAGCCTGAATTATCTGGCAAACATTTTTTTTTTTTTTTGGCTTTATGTGCCTTAGTTTCTTCACATGTAAGAATAGCACTTAAAAATTATATAAGACTTTAAAAACACTTGTCATGATGCTGGGCACACAATGAGCACCCCATAGCTGTTCACCTGTCATTCTTACTTCTCCAGATTTTCCTGATGAACCCTATATCTCCCCATTCTCCATCCAAACCTCAAACTTGCCATTATCTCTTCTGCCGTTGGGCCTTTGCACATACAATTACTTCTGTCTAGAATACGCTGTCAACCACTCCATTCTGTTAGTTAATATCCATTGGAACCTTAGTCCTGAGCTGAAACATCAATGCTTCAAGGAAGCTCTTCTCTGCCTGGGTCAAATCCCCTTTTAGAGGGTCTCACGCAGCCACGTCCTCTCCCTTGTAGTACATATCGTGGTTACAATTTGTCATTTGTTTTGTAATTACTTGATTTCCTCCTGGTCTTTAGGCTCCATGTAGGTGGGGACAATGTCTGTTCTATTTTGGGTGCTAGCAGTGTAGGTATTTAATAAATATTTGTAAAGTATATGAATTTTCACCACCAGTGGCCTCTTCTTGGTGTGCTGGGCTGGGGTATGATAACCATAGGGAGGAGGGCTTTCCCCAAAGATATAAAGGAAATGGGGACTCCTCTCCTGGCTTGAGGGCTGGAGTGTGGAGGTGCCTTCACCTCTTTGCTCAGGAAAGATCCTCCAGATCCTCAAAAGCAGGGCTATTCAGAGACTTAGGCTGCCTCCACCTTTTTTTCTTTTTCTCTTTTTTCAACAACAGTATGAGACCACTTTGCAGAGATATGACCCTCAGGACCACTTGCCAACTGCACCAGGCACATTGGGCATCCATAGAAACAAATCAGAAACTGCCCATCTCATGGTGGGACAGTTAGTACCTCTCAACTGGGCAGGACTTCCATATTGAGGCCAATGAAGATCAAAGGTTTAAATGTGCTTCATATGGCTCTCAGATGGTCTGTCTTCTGCCATCTACCTTTGGCCACACAAATTGGTCAGGGCTGGGATCAGCCCAATCATTTTTGTAAATGATGTTTGAAAAATAGTCACTTCTGATAAATTAATTTTTGATGTTAGTGATGCTCACGGATCAAATCTGATGGTTTGTTTTAGAACAGGTATCTGTATGGTGGCCTAGAGTTGTGTGCATGTGTTCATTTATCCATTCATTCACTCAACAAATATTTTCTGAGCCCTCTCCCCTCCCTTTTTTTTGTAGGGAGGAGTACATTTGCTTGGTCCATTAGCTATAGGAGTCCCTTCTCCCATGTGCTTGCTTATGTGCTATGATTACTCAGCTGTAAATGGGAAGACCCCTCCATCTACCCTCAGAGGTGCCCGTATTAAAGAATGCTTGAGATATCCTCGAAGTCCTCAGAGGTCAAGGAGGCAGCATGGATATAGGAAATGATCAACTTTATAGTCAGATGGACCTGCGTTTAAATTGGGGGTTCCACGTTGTACTTGTCATGCAACCGCACATGCACACAGAGGCTGAGACCCGAGGGGAAGGTAATACTGGAGTGTTTCTTAGTGGTTAAGAACTTGGGTTTTGGAATTGAACAGGCTTGGGATGAAATGCTGGTTTTGCCCCTACTAGCTGATCAAGCCCAGTTAAAGGCTTTGGTTCTAGACTGGGCAGTCTATAACCCTAGACCTTGCGAGTTGCCAGGTCTCTGAAACGTTTTGCACTATCAGTTCCCCTCCGTGTTCCCAGTTCATCCACAACAATCTGTGAAATGGACTTTAGATGAGTCTGCTTATTAATGCAAAAATGTGATTCTGGTATAACAGGGGTAAAATACCCTCCATCGTTACCAAGGGTGTTTTTGGTGACTAAAATTCATAGGGAAAGCCTCAGAGGGGTCACACATCTGTTTAGATCTTCACAGAATCATTTCTAGGATTAATATTATAGAATAACATTTTTAAAAACAGTTTGTAATCATAATGAAATGCAGAGTTAAAAGATTCAAAATACCAAATTTATGTATTACCAGTTGGCAAACCACTTTAAACAGTCCTGAAGATGGTCAAATGGAATTCAGTCCATTAAAAACAAACCACTCTTAAAAATGTCCTCTTACTACTTTAACTGTACCACTAATTTCTTAATGACTTCTTGGTTTTAGCACTCAATTTCAACAGAAGTTTAAATAGTGAGTCACACCATCTTGAGATCTCGTTTTTCCTCTTAAATATTTGCTACTGACTCACATGTTATTATAAACAAATTATAAGCATGTTCCATTGTGTTCTATAAATGTTCCCATGGACAAGAATTTCCATAGTTCATTTAAATGAGTTTTTGTTCTTTGAAAGGATAAACAATTTAGAAACGCTCCAAAGGATTAGTTACATGTACTAAAAAAATCTCATTTAGTTTTATTGTAATGACTAATGCAGCTTCATAAAAATGTACAAATTTTAACTTAAACACTAAATTTTGTACCAATTATAGATTTTTCCAATCCTGGAAATAAGTACTTAGCATCTTTTCTTCTCTGAGGAAAGAAGGATGATATCAGCAAAGAATGAAGTAGGAAAAACAGTTGTTTCTAATACAGGTGAGGGCTCATTTCCCTTAGTGAAATAAGTGTTCACATTTCTCCAGGCTTTTAAATGATTTTAGAAACCTCAGACTTCACTCAAGATAGTACAGGGAATTTCATCTGAGCCCCTAAATCCTGTGCTTATTTCAACTACAACATTTATACTATCCTAAAATTGGATGCGTATCTGTGTATCTCCTCCACTAGTAAGTGAATTCCTTGAAAGTTAAGACTATATATACTCACCATTTTATCCTTAGGGCCTAGCACTGTGCTTGGTATACAAATGGTCTTCAGTATGGCTGCTGCCAACAACAGTATTGGAAATGAGGGGCTTGAATCCATGAGTCTTCAAATAGACTCCAAACGCCTCTTTAAAAATATTATACATGTAGGATGTGCACGTGGAAATTAACATTCAAACAGTCTAGATCAGTGGTCGGCAAACTCACTAGTCAACAGAGCCAAATATCAACAGTACAACGACTGAAATTTGAGAGCCAAACTTTTTAAACTTAAACTTCTTCTAACGCCACTTCTTCAAAACAGACTCACCCAGGCCATGGTATTTTGTGGAAGAGCTACAATCAAGGGGGCAAAGAGCCGCATGTGGCTTGCGAGCTGCAGTTTGCCGACCACGAGTCTGTCTAGATGGTTAGAAAATGACAAGTAAAAGGCCTCATTTTTGCATGTTTCTCTGTCTATTCTTTGGCAGTAATCTCCTTACTCTAAAAAAGGCTTAGATCCCAATTTCTTCATATATTCCCTTCCCTTTAAAGAGGAACATATTCAAAGAGAAAAAGAAAAAGAAAAGAAAAGGAACATATTCAGTTGTCTTGATGAAAGATGAAGAATTTGGCCCATTTTCTCAATTACTACAAGTTATTTATTTTTTAGTTTTGTTTTTTCTATTGATAACTGTTTCAGCTTCAAATAGTATTTTTAAACTTCTTTCTTTACCTTTTAATTTATGTATTTCTTGATTCCCCCAGGGTTATCCCATCTACTCTTTATCCTTCTTAAATTAAACCTGCCTCCTTCAGGATAAATACAATAATTTCATATTCCAGTTTGTTTTGGGGGAACATTTAATTACTAACATTAAAAATTACCCTTTTTCCCCCATTTAAAATATTTAGGAGTTCAAGAGCATACAATGGAGTCAAGATAGTCTCTTCAATAAATAGTGTTGGGAAAATTGGACAGATACTTGCAAAAAAATGAAACTAGACCACCAACTTACACCATACACAAAAATAAACTCAAAATGGATAAAGGACTTAGACGTAAGATGGGAAACAATAAAAATCTTAGAAGAAGCCATAGGCACCAAAATAGAAGACATTTGTTGTAGCAATATCTTTACCGATACAGCTCCTAGGGCAATGGAAACTAAGAAGAAAATAAACAAATGGGACTACATCAAAATAAAAAGCTTCTGCACAGCAAAAGAAACCATCAACAAAACAACAAGAAAACCCACTGCATGGGAGAACACATTTGCCAATGTTCTCTCCAATAAAGGTTTAATCTCCAACATTTACAGGGAACTCATACAACTTAACAAAAGGAAGATAAACAATCAAATAAAAAATGGACAAAGGACCTAAATAGACACTTTCGAAAGAGGACATTCAGAAAGCCAAGAGATATATGAAAACATGAGAGATGCAAATCAAAACAACAATGAGGTACCATCTCACACCTGCCAGAATGGCTATCATCAACAAACCAACAAACGACAAGTGCTGGCGAGGATGCAGAGAAAAAGGAACCCTTCTTCACTGCAGGAGGGAATGCAGACTGGTGCAGCCACTGTGGAAAACAGTATGGCATTTCCTCAAAAAATTAAAAATGGAACTGCCATTTGACCCAGTAATACCACTTCTAGGAATATATCCCAAGAAAATAGAAACACCTATCAGAAAGGATATATGCACCCCTATGTTCACAGCAGCACAATTTACAATAGCTAAGATTTGGAAACAGCCTAAATGCCCACCAGCAGATGACTGGATTAGAAAACTGTGGTACATCTACACAATGGAATACTACGCTGCTGTAAAAAAGAAGGCATTCTTTTTTTTTTTTTTTTCAAATGCTGAGTGAATCGCTAAAGTTTTTCCCCCCATATTTTATTGATTTTTTATAGAGAGGAAGGGAGAGGGATAGAGAGTTATAAACATCGATGAGAGAGAAACATCATCAGCTGCCTCCCGCACACCCCCTACTGGGGATGTGCCCGCAACCAAGGTACATGCCCTTGACCGGAATCGAACCTGGGACCTTTCAGTCCGTAGGCCGACACTCTATCCACTGAGCCAAACCAGTTTCGGCAAAGAAGGCATTCTTACCATTTGCAACAGCATGGATGGAACTGGAGAGCATTATGCTAAGTGAAATAAGCTAGTCAGTGAAAGATAAATGCCACACGATCTCACTCATTTGTGGAATATAAAGAACATTATAAACTGATAAACAAAAATAGATACAGAGGCAAAGAAGCATCGAACAGACTGTCAAACTACAGTGGGAAGGCAGGGGAGGGTTGAGGGCAGGGTAAGAGATCAACAGAAGGACTTGTATACATGCATATAAGCATAAACAATGGACACAAGACACTGGGGGGGGAGGGCGGTGAGGGCATGTGCTGGGGTGTGGGAAGGAGGCCGGAGGGAGGTCAATGGGGGGGGGGGGAGGAGATATATGTACTACTATTTGTAATACTTTAAACAATAAAATAAAATTAAAAAAATAAAATGTTCAGGAGTTCAGTTTTACATGTGTTAAGCAAACTTTCTGGGGAAGCCCTGGAATATAATCACTGTTGTTTCTCTAAGTATAAAGTTTCAGATAGCTATCTTGCAAATAAATTTCTGGAATATGGCCCATTCCAAGTTTCTGTAACTAGAACTTGACATTTTTATGACCAGCTCAAATATGGGAACCCTAAGTGACTGTCTGGGGTTTCTATCCTTACCAGTCACTTTTCTGAATTCAATAACTAGGATTTAACAAACCCTTAACTTCTTGATTTCTTGAAGCGATGGCGGCAGGGAAGGGGAATGGGTAAAGGATCCAAGAATCCTATTAATAATTTTTAATCACTAACAACAAATTGGAAGGACTAGATATTATTTTAAAAAAATAAAATTAACATTCATCTTAGACTCAGTTCCTTTTATCCTAGTCGATCTCTACATTCTATCAATTCTACCTCTTAGGTACACTTCTCTGCTGCTTCCCAAGACGTTCTGGTACAGTGAACGTTTTGTGCATTGCACGAAGGTGCTCCCTGGAGTGGAGCAGAGGTCTGAAGTCCAGCCCAGGTGCTGGGCACTAAATGATCTGTGTGGGTATGTGGCTGCATCAGCTTGAAGAGAGGGGGGAGGGGAACCTTTATTGTAATTTTCACCAATTACTGAATGTGCCAGCAACACACTACCAGGAACACTGCCTTAGCAACAGCCTCCTAAATACCTCCAGTTCTCACTGCCCTTTACCCCCACCCACCTTCCACACCAATCACTCACCTGAAGTATCAGAGACTCAAATTCAGTAGGCTTGGGGGTGAAGCCCAGAAGCTATATTTTGGACAATCCTGCTGGTTTAATTCTGATGCAGGTGGGCTAAGGATGACATTCTGTGGAGCCTCAACCCACGCTGCAGCCAAATGGATCTTTCTAAAAACCCAATCTGATCAAATCATGTCTTTCCTTAGACCCTTCAGTGCTTCGAGTTACTCACACGGTAAAATCCAAGCTCCTTATCATGAAATACATCCTCTGAAGACCTATCTTCTCCCCTCGCCCCATGCCTCCCTGTTTACCATCTGTACTCGCCAAGCTTTGGTCAGAACAGCCTGGTAGACCAGCCATTCTCTGAACACTTATGTCTTTTCCTGTCTCATGCCTTTGCACCTGGTAGCTCCATTCCCTCTGCCGGTTACCACCAGCCCCTGCCCTCCTGGGGGAGTTTCCCTTATCAGTCAACACTCCAGATCGATATTCTAACCCATCAGGTGACTCTTTTCACAAAGCCCAGCTGGGATCCACTGCAGAGAGAACAGAATATGTTTTCATGGGGCAGTGAGAGAGGAGTGGATGGGCTGCTATAGTTAGGGTAGATATGGATTCCCTGAGGCAGCAGGTGCCTGGGAAACTCCCTGAATGTATCTGCATTTTCATTTTGTTTTGAGTTTCATATGTTAGTACAATCCATGGTGTCAATCAGTGTTTTATTTCTTTGTTTCTAAAATTACCTCATTCAATTAAATGTTATCACTTATTTCTTTCTTACAGGATTGTTGTCCAAAGGACAGTCTTAGTTCCCTAGTACTGCTGTAACAAATTACCACTACTAGGATGGTATAAAACAACAGAACTTTATTCTCTCACAGAAGTAAAAAATTTAAGGTGTTCGCAGGACTATGTTTAGAATCTTTCCTTGCCTCTTCCTATCTTCCAGTGGTGGCCAGCAGTCCTTGACATTCCTTGGCTTGCAGCTGCAACACCCCAATCTCTGCCTCCTCTGTCACACGGCTCTGTTTCTATGTCTCTTCTCTCCTTCTAATAAGGAAAACCGGTCACTGGGTTTAGGACCCACTCCAACTGAAAATGATGTTATCTTAACTTGATTACATCTGCAAAGATCTTATTCCCAAATAAGGTCACATTCATAGGTACTGGATTAGGACTTCAACATTTCTCTTTCGGGGGACACAAGTCAACCCACAATGAGGACCTAATAAAATCATGCAGTTAGAGGGCTTGGTATATTGCCCTTTATATGTTGAGTAAGCACTCAACAGACTACTTGGCTTTAAGTACTGACTCTATCACTGACTACCTATGCACCCTTGGGCAAGTTTTGTAATGTCTGTGGGACTCAATTTCCTCATTAGTAAACAGTACCACCCTCATTGGTCCATTGAATGGTTTGCAATGAAATCACACATGCAGTATGTCATCTTGAGAAAATTTTAAAAATATATAATTCCTCTGCTTGACACCTCTCCATCTCCCCGCAAATATATGTAATTATTTTGACTTAAGAAGCATCATGTCCCCAATCATGTTTGAGTTAGGTGAGTTTGCTCTCCACTGGTGTTTTAGAGATGCTCCCCTGGTTATAAGTAGGGGTGTAGAGTCACCCCTGGGCATGGAATCATGTTCCTGGATGACACCTGACCACCTGTGGTCCCAAAGCAGAGAGCTTTTGTCCTGTGCCCACCAAACTTCCTGGCCCCATGAGCTACAATCTCCCCCATCAACTGAATAGCCCATCACTTTATGAATCTCTTGGGAGTAGTAAGGGCTACCTCAGTAGCCTTGAAACCCAGTATTACATTTTCTCTTGGGTGAGAAATGTTATTTTACAAGTTGAAGACTTCCAGATGTGATCTTTTGCATTCTTCTGAAAGTTGACATAGCACTAAGCCATAGCGGGCAGTGAATGAATACTTTTTAGTTGATTAACTGGTACAGAAACATACCCCAAATTACATTAACACATACTTTTAACCATCAAGAAAATATTTTCAAGGTCAAAAAGTTGGAGAATTTCTTTAAATAAACTTAAATCTTGGAATTAGAACTATGCATATACCTTTCCCTGCCTACTAGGCATGTAAAGGGTAATGTTTTTTTTTTTATTATGAGGAAGTCAACTAAGACAGTCTTTATAAATGAAATTATTTATGAGGTATAGTCACATAGTTCAAATGTGTGTGCATATTCTTATTACGACATTGTTTTTATACTTAGAGGTATTAACTTTAGAAAAAGACACAAGTAAAATAAGTTAAACATTTTTAGATCTTTCTTTTTTTCATCTTTAAATTGATTTTAGAGAGAGGAAGGGGGGAGAGACAGAGAGAAAGAGAAAGATGGACGTGGGAGAGAAACACTGATTGGCTACCCTCCTTACCCACCCCCTGACTAGGGATCAAACCTGCAACCTAGGCCTGTGTCCTGACTGGAAATCAACTCATCACCTCTTGGTGTGCAGGACAATGCTCCAACCAACTGAGCCACAATGGCCAGGGCAGATCTTTCTATAAGAAACAAAATACTCCCTATTTTCAAATTAGAATATTAAATATGTAGGGTACTTTTGTTTTCATATTAATATTCTACTTACATTCTATACATGACCAATAACTTTAATATAGCTATTCTATGTCTACACATATATGCACTCAAACTGCTTAAAAATGAACAGTGGAGTTTTCTTTTCTGCTACATAATTTAAATAGAGATAACTAAGCTCTGTCCTGGTTATACATGAATATTTGACCTTTTAATTTATAAACTTACTTAGCAACAATTTGAGAAGAAAGAAACTGAGTTGAGTGTACTATATTTATTACACTGACTAGTACAACATACACATTTGAAAACACTTAGCTACCTTATATTGAAAATTCTCTTCCTTATTACTACTAATTTTTCTAATTTCTATTAAGTGCTTTACATTACTATCAATTATCTCACTCTTTTATTTCCCTTTTGAATTTATCTTGCTTTTGTAATTTTCAGTAGGTATTACATTAGAAATGAAAAAAGAAACAAAGGCAGATGATAGATTTAGAAAACTTTTTCCTGACGATTGAAGTCAATAATTCTTTTGACTGCCACTGCTAAACAGAATGGGTCCTGAGAGTCAAGCATTGGTTAATGGGGAGAAGAGGACCTAGACAGGAAGTAGAAAGACCTTAATTATATTAAACTAGTGGAAGTCCCTGCCAGAATGGTGTGAGCTCTCCATTTTCCATTGAGAAAGCAACCATATAATCAGGGACACACCCTTGCTGATCAATGCTTCATATCAGAAAATCTTTCTCATTATTTGGCAAACTTTGAACTTAGTAGACAGACCATCCTTAGTGGCCCTAATGGCATAAAACCAGGAATGCTGTCTACTGATTGTTGGCTGTCTTTCTGGGGCCACCAGTACCACTGGAGGTGTGCAAGCTTATGGAGATGTTAAAGAGTCAGCAGGAGAATCCTGTCAATTGCAGTCAAGCTGCAAGGCTGTAGAACTCTGGCCAATCAATCCTTGAGTTACCAATTCTTGACTTGTGAATAATGAACAACTGGTTGGATATTTCCTTCTCCTAGTCTCACCTACTGCAGGTTACTCCAACGCTCATCTGTAATCATACTCACTTCCAGAAGACACATTGACTTGAGCCACCTGGAGGTCACATGAAAAGCTATCTGTCTTCATATTTCTTTTTCACAACCTCGATTCTCTCTAATATCTTTATAGACCTGAGACCAAACACTTATATAACATGTTCCTCCTCCTTTTTAAAATTTTAGATTTTTTTGTGTGTGCTAAAGTACATATAACATAAAATTTAGCATCTTACCCATTCTTAAGTGTACAGTTCAGTGGTATTAAGTACATTCGTATTGTTGTACAACCATTACCACCATCCATCTCCAGAACTCTTTTCATCTTGAAAATAGAAACTCTACACTTATTAAATACTAACTCCCCATTGCCCTCCCCCACCAGCCCATGTCAACCATCATTTTACTTTGTCTCTCTGATTTTGACTATTCTGAATACCTCATATAAATGGAATCATCAAGTAGTTGTCTTTTCCCCTCCTTTTTCTCTACCTTCCCAAACTCAGTTTAATTAATCAAACATGATCTCTCTCATAAAAGAGGCCATTTTCCTTACCCTTTACTTCTGGGAGAAATTTTTAAACCCTGCCCTGCCCCCTTTCTTCCCTTCTTCATTCCATTTATAAACCTCTTATTTTAAGAAAGAAAATGACAACGAAAAAATTTTTTTAAAAGGTGACTGGGATAATTTCCTTATCCTTTCATAGAGATATGAGTTTCTGTGTGTAATTAACCATACAAAAGAACTACAAATGCCAACATCTAAAATCTCTGAAATTGCCCAAAGTTCTTTTCACAATGTCCATAAAAGTTTAAACTTAACTTTCTACTCATCTTAGTTAAAATTATTTCTGTTCAACAAGAAATGTCTTTTAACTCACTTATATTGCTTTTTTCTTGGAGGCTGATTCTCAGTATTCTAAAAATTGTGTTTTTCTCTTTATCCCATGGGAAGTGTGTAGATTTCAACTGTGTTACATATTAAAGAGGTGTTTGAGAACTAGAGTCACAATATTTAATACTGTTCTCTAGGAAAGTGTTCTAGGTTCCACACAGCTCCTGAGAATTGAACTGCTGGAAATTAAGCCATTTATAAACTGGGGACTGAGTGTGTGTTATACATTTCCCACAGATTTTCATTAGCGATACATAGCTGAAAGCTGTTGGCCAACTCAATGCCACAGGTCACACAGTGAACAGTAAAAGCAGCAAACAACCAAGTCACAGCAGCCAGTATGTCATCCAGACCCCCTGCCAGAGTTCAAGACCCAACTACTGAATATGCTAAACCTACAGATTCTACAATCTCTCCATGACTTCAACCACCCATATAATTTCGGATGCATTTTCTTCCACTGCATGTTGAAGAAACATATGTTTCACTATGGCTTATGACAGACTTTGAAAACCCCATGGCGAGGGCACTGAAGTTAGAACAGGTTTCCAAGAGAACAAGCCAGAGCTGCAGAAATATGCCTGGAGCAGAGGCTAACCAGCTAATTGTATTATTCAGTAGAAGCCACTTACAGAGGGATATCAGAAACCATTATAGAACTGCAAAACAGAAACTCGAAACCCTTGCATAAAACACCAGTTTGGAGATAATACGTTAGCTGAGGGTCCAAAGAGTCCCAGAGCTGGGACTGTTGGTCTATGAAGTTCTGATCTGAACAGGGAAATGCAAATAGCAATTAAGATCAAGTTACTATCAGGGCAATAGCCACATTAATCAGCAGCCTCCTTTTTTTCCTCCCCAAAGGGCTGTGTAAGACTGGAGGCAGCTTGCCTTGGTCTTGGAGATGTATCCCTTCGCAATTAATGGAGACGAAAGGAAGTGGCTTTTGTTGTCTCTCATTTGTTTGTTTTAGGTCTCACCTTTCGGGCCAAGCCATTTATCACATAGAATATTAACTCCCTCTCTAAACTCTGAACATTTAGAGCCATTTCCACATTATCTGGCATTCAACTCTGCAGTCTCATGCATGCAAACCTGGCCTCCTCATTAGGATCATAAGCAACTTAAAGGCAAGTAAACTGACTTGCACTTCCTTAGGATTTCTCCTAACAACTACATACTGCTGGGCACAGAGTGGGCATCTGATAAACGCAGTTGATTAACTCAAGGATAAGGTCCTCACATATCACGGGCATTGAAGCAATGCCAGCTCCGCATGCCAATCTCAGCCCAACTTCCCAGGAAAAGTACTGATGGAGAACGTAAGCCTGGCAGTCACCAGGAGCCATATCAGAGTGGAGAAATCTTGAATCCTATGCACGGGGGAGTGCTTACCACCTGGGGACTGTAAGCTTCACGAGGGTAGGAACTATGTTTTGTTCCCTACCCAGCACCCAGCACCTAGTAGGTGCTCAAAAAATATATGAAATCAAGTTTTGTCCCTTTAGTCTCATGAATCAGTGTTTCTACATCTTTTGTTTTGCTCATTCATCATTTATAACCAATCCACAAAAATTAAGGTAACGCCAGAAAACAAATCAACATGGCATCCACATGGTACACAGGGAGATGTATACCTCTCCTGAGCCTGCCCAGGGTGTGTATATGTGTAGGGTGGTGCAGGGGAAGGCTGGAGAAAGGCCACTGGCCTGCTAGTCACAGGTCTGGGACTTGCTGTGGAGGGACAAGAGTTGCTCTCCTTAAGAGAAATGGCCGGATGTCAGATCGAGCTCCTGGCAGCCCCAGTCACTGGAATGCTGCTCAATGTGGTCCCTGTCTGGTTGGCAGCTTCCTGTCAGGGAAGGCTGCCAAGCAGGTTGTGACAGCTGTGCAGTGAGCTGACATTTCTGACCTGCCTGTCTGCTGCTCGTGGGAAGCAGCTGAGAAGTTCTGATGTGGATGGACCCGATTTTCCATTGCCTTTCATTTTTCAGGAGAATGCCTAACTATCTCATTTTTTAAGATGGAAGTCATCAGAAGATGGCCTTTAGCTTTTCCGGTCAACACCAACCTACTGATTCTGTGTAGAAAAAAACTACAGGGTGAGGCAAATGTAGGTTTACAGCTATTCATATGGAAAATAATATCACAATTAATAAATAATAATACAAGAATAAACTCTGTGTTTTGTGTACTCACAGCTGTAAATCTACTTTTGCCCCTCCTGCTGCATATTTCCTCCTGTTCCCAACAACCACTATTTTCACTGTGACCACACTTGTTTATGAGCATCTGATCACAGTAACTGACATCTGTCATGGACTACCCCTAGGGGATATCACCTGTTTGAATAATTAAAAAAAAATTTAAAGATAGCTTTTTAACCATTTATTCTTTTGAAAAAAGTCAAAATCGTAAGGCTTATTATTTGGAATGTTTACACTTCAACTGATTTTTATAAAAGACTGACTTTTTATATTCTCTTAAAGCAGCTACCTTTATTTAAAGTTGCTGATAAGTGAATTGAATGTTTCATCAGGAGATGTATAAATGTTAACTCAGATTCTTTTTTGCACTCGAAGATGAAAAGTTAAAAGTGAAATTTCAGACATACCTTTCAGCATCATTCGTCCGGTGGATCCTCCAAAAGTACTGAGAAGCCCACTTCTTGCTCCTAGAGATGTGGTTGCTTCTAGGAGAGAACCCGTGATGTACTGAGATATGGAGGTCCGTTGGAGGGTGGCACGATACTCACATACGGTGTCTCGGACACATTGCTTTAAGCAGGGACCAACGTTAATCCTTTCATAGGCTGTCTCAGAGGCTGGGAGCTGTGTGAAGAAATGGAGAAGAGATCCAATTGTATCTTCTGTTTCTTCTCCCCTTCTCACTGCATTGTAGATCTGTGAATAGCACAAAGTACAGGAAGTATTAATCTAGTTTCTTAGAAAAGCAAATTAACTTGTTGACAAAATGCCAAGATGACTTATTAAGAAAGAAGGCTCAGTCGCTCTAAGCACAAACACTTTTGAGCACTGGACTCATGTATTAACCTGAACATTCTACAGACACCATTTATTTGGGAAAGCTATGTGTAGTTATGAAATAGGCCATTCAAACAACTCTGCTATCAAACAGAGCGCTTACAAGTTGTACCAACCAAAAATATATTCAGCTCAGATTTCTTCTCCTCCTCAGCAGAGCAAAGCTCTTCTGCAGAGGGACGATGCCAAACCTTTCCTTTTGGTCCTTTTGGACTCTCCTAAGTGACTGTCCCAGGTCTGTCTGCCTCCAAGAAATATTGCAAGCTGACATTCATTAGGAATCAAACAGAAGTGAGAATGAGAGGGTCATGGGGAAGGAGCAATTCTATATTTCTCTCTTAGTCACAATCCTTCAGTCCATCAGCTTGGATCAAAATCTTTGAATCCTTTTTCCTTTTTCTAACTTCCTCATTTTCCACATCGAGTGAGTTGACAGATAATGCCCATTCTTCCTGCTCTGTCTCTGCCACTATCCTGATTTCCTCTTCCTTTATAACCTGAATTTACCAAGAATTATCTCAAGGAGATTAAACTATTAGGACAGGTTCCCAAGCATAATTCCAACCCATGCCAAAGCAATTGTTCAACATGCATTTATATAGGTCCTGCTCTATGTAGGCATAGCGTTGAAAGATGTAGGGCCTGGGCAAAGAGTAACACAGAGCTCATATACTACAGGATTTCACAATCTAACTTAGAAGATGAGGCCTGAAAATGATGAGGTTTAACATTATCACAGGGAGGTTTGGGGTTTTGTCAAGGTCTCTGGGAAGCCAGAGACTTCTAGGTAGTATATAAGCAACAGGAAGAAACATAACATGGGAGTTAATCCAGCTTTCTGGCGGTGGAATAAAGGTAGACTATATTGTTGTTGTTTTTTTAATCATGCCACCTTGAGCACCTTGCCATGGTTGTCTTATTATTTATGCATCAAATCAATACATAATCATCATGTGTTTATAGAACAGATATGTGTCAGGCCTGGGTGAATTAAGACAGTTTCTCCCCTCAAAGAGTTCACAGTCCAGTGATACGCAAAAGAGCTCATAGTGGAGTGGAAACGGAAGTCACCCTGTCCTGTGACTTCAATGAATGTCCAGGGAAGAGAAGATCCTCCAACACCCTCCAGGCCATGTGTGTGCCCCCATAATGCTACACACTCCAAATCTCACCTTAACCAGGATGCACAGGCCCTCAGAGGATCGTTTTTAAGCTGTGCTAGGTCCTTTTAGAATGTACCTAAAACACCCCAATTATTCAAACTATGCGGATCCTGACTAGATTTCTACTCTGCTTTCCTCTGACTACTGGTATATACTTGTCACTTGAAGGCAAAGTGTGAATTCTTTGGCTTTAATTCTTTGTCATTAAATTTCTGGTGGCCAGTGCGGCCATGGAGGTGGTGTGCTAGGGCAGAAAGAGCTCAGCTTTGGCATCAGGTATATGGGGTTGTACGCCTGATTCTACCTTGACCAGCTAGAGAGCTGGACATGAGCATGAGCAAGCTGACTTAAATGTTTAGAGACAGTTTCCTCTTCTGTAAAATGGAGATACTAAGGTCCCTTCTTATGAATGTTGTGGATTTCACCAAGACAACAATGTAAAGTGCTCAGCCTGGTATATAGGAATGGGGCCCATTACTCCTGGGCAAGAAAAGAATGGACTCCACTATTCTCAGGGAACAGCAGATGGTTGTGTAACAACAGAGCCTAGTCTACGAAATTCATTGTGACGGGGTTATACCCTTGCTCTTTTGTGCCATTGGATAATATCATCCTAACCTTATGTGGGCTGCAGAGCTCAAAACATGCTTTTCTTCTCTCAACTCCAAATCACACAGGCAATCTCCTAACCTTATGTGAGCTGCAGAGCTCAAAACATGCTTTTCTTCTCTCAACTCCAAATCACACAGGCAATCTCCAAGACAGTTGTAATGCAATAGAGAAGTGCCAACAAGTGCCTAATGCTGGAGGTCATAATTTGGTGGGCCATGAGCCAGATTTACCCAAAAGATCTGCTTCATCTGACACACTGTTTTAAAATCAGGACAGTTTACATAAAATCGGAAGTTACAGCATCTTCTGATAAATGCAATAATCTGACAACACCGAGACAACACACTAAGTCTCAAACCAACCCTTCAGAAGTAAATGCTCTAGAAGTTCAGGGAAAGGACTCACAGTGAGATCTGATGGCTAAAGAAGGCTTCAGAGGTAAAACAGATTTGAGCTGTGCCATGGAAAATAGGCACAACCAAACTGGAGCAGCTGGGGGAGGCAACTCTCATGGTAAGCAAGGGTGAGAGGAAATGTATGTGTCCTAAGGACAGTGAGCAGAGCAGGGTATTTAGAGCAGAGGAGAAATTAGAAAGGCCAGTTGGCCCAATAAAGGAGATTCTTGAATGTCAAGCAAAGAGCTTTAAGCCATCAGAGGTACAAACTCTTCACTTTTGTTTGTTTGTTTACTTGTTTGTTTTTAGCAGAGAAATGATGCTAAAAAGGTTTTACGTTACAAGATTAATATGCTTACAGTTCTTAGTTACTAATGAGTAGACCTAGTTTCTTCTTGCTTGCTCCTCCATTGGCTCAGATGCTCTTACTCATTATGTTATGCATTCCAGTTCCCACATCATGCCTTCAGAGATTCCCAATGTCTCATTCAGCCCCGTATCCAGCTTTCCCAAAAAGGTTTTCCTCAAATTAGGAGATCATGAGAGGCTGCATGAAATAAAAACTCCTTGATCATGTAAGTTTGAAAAACTTAGTAAATATTCTCCTTTTTAAGATTTACAATACATATTAGAATATTAAAGACAATTAAAAGTTTAGAGTGAAGATATCCATTTTATTTTGTTTGAGTGTTTGAGTATTACTCATACTCATGTTATCTGTCCATAAATTTTTTAAAGAACACACAGCCTGTGAATATAGTGTTATACCAAATAATTTGCTCTAGTCAAATGGCCTTTTCTTATTCTCATTCCCTTGACCTTTGTGGATTCTCTGAAACAGGCAATTACCCAACTTTCTTGAAATCCTGCCTCAATTGTCATCTCATTGTTCTGTCTCTGCCTTACTCTGTGGCTCCCCTTCCTCCACGGGCCTTCAGGACAGTTGTAATGCAATAGAGAAGGGCCAACAAGTGCTGGAGGTCATAATTTGGTGGGCCATGAGCCAGATTTACCCAAAAGATCTGCTTCATCTGACACACTGTTTTAAAATCAGGACAGTTTACATAAAATCGGAAGTTACAGCATCTTCTGATAAATGCAATAATCTGACAACACCGAGTATTCCCACGTGGTGTGAAGGACTAGACCTTACATATGGCATGAGTTCTCTAATAGGCTCCCATCATTCTCTCGTGATCACACCTGGTCAATATCTGGTCACCATTAGCATATGTGTCTGTGACCTTTGCCTTCATGGGATATGGACATGGCTGTAGATACATACAATAAACATGTACTGAGGTCCTCTAACATGTCATCTGTGTGCTCTTCCCTGGGCTACTTGCCAAGGATACAGAGAGAAAGCCATGGTCTCTACTCTCAAGGAGCACTGCCGCTCACCTCCAACATATATAAATGCTATGTACATATTAAGTAACCATTCAGTATTGCTGTCAGCCACTGTTTCCAAGTTTTCAAATTTGTCTGACAAAATAAAAGATGAAGAACTCTAAGAATAAAGCTATGAGCTTCCATCGCAAAGACCAGAAAAAGATCAGCAGGTCCCACAAAGATCAGGACTGACGCATGCTAGTTATACAAATACTGGATGAGAGAAACCAAGATGGCGGCATAGGTGAAACACCTAACCTGCAGCCGGGTACAACAATTTCAAAGGCACAACTAGAGGTCAGAACTGACATCGTCCAGAACCACAGGAGAGCTGGCGGACTGAAACGCCCACAGCTGGGGGGAAGGAGAGGGCCACGGGGACAATCGGGGGAGCCGTAAAAGCCTGAGGTATGGAGAAACTGGCGGAGACACGAGCGCGCGCGCCTGCGGGGAAGATGGAGCCGGAGAGGAGGGGGCGGCTGACGGCCTGGCCGGCGTTCACTGGCAGGAAGGAGATAAAGGCTCCGGAGTGCGCTAAGCGCCGGCTCCGACTGCACTGAGCGCCAGTTCCGGGCGAAACCCTGGGAAGCCAGGCGCAGGCTGGGGGAATGAATCTGGGCTGTGGGGCGCAGGCACAGAGGAGCAGGGGAAGGCAGAGCTCCAGAGGCGCGCACGGGAAGGGGCGCAAAGGACGGACTGTTGCCTGCGCCATTGAACTGCCCTAGCGGGAAGGAGACATAAGCTCAGGACCGTGCTGAACCCCAGTTCCGACTGCACTGAACCCCAGTTCCGGGCGAAACCCTGGGAAGCCAGGCGCACGCTGGGGGAATGAATTTGGGCTGTGGTGGCGGAGGCACAGAGAAGCGGCGGCTCCAGACGCGCGCACTGGAAGGTGCGCAGAGGACGGACTTTTGCCTGCGCCACTGGGTGGCCCTGCTGGGAAGGAGACAGGGACGCCAGACTGCGCTGAGACCCAGTTCCAACTGCACTGAAACCCAGTTCCAGGCGAGAATCTGGGAGTCCAGATTCATTAGGGGAGGGACTGGACTGTTTGGCAGTGGGCGAAATTCCAGGGCGCGTTTCTCTCAGAGGTGTTTGCAAGGAATACAGAGGGACACAGACACAGGAGCCTCATAGGGCGGGGCTGACAGGAAGCCAATGTTGTAGGCTCCACCCTGTAGCTCCGCCCCAGCCAAGCTGAGCAGAAGCTTTTTCCTGCTGAGTGCCTCAGGTAGTGGCTGACCCACACTGCATTGGAGACCAAGAAACGAGGGCATCTAGTGGTTGGTGGGAGATGACACCAGATTTCAATCACTTGCATAAGGGAGGCATTCTAGAGGCAGACTCAGTGAGCACCAAGGCATTGCTGCATCAAGACCCGGCCCACAAACATGTCTCCTGCACAGCAACTCTTCCTATATGGACAAAGAGGGTCCTCACGGCCAATTGGCCTGGACGACAATTCCTCCCAGTGACACCAACAACAATCAAGACTTAACTGTACAAAGGAGGACCAAGATGGAGACATAGGGCGGCAGCCTGATCGTTGCCTACCACAACAATATTGAGACTACGACGGGAGAGCAGAGCAGACACCAGCCAGAACCACCGGGGGGCTGGCTGAGCAGATGCTCTACAACTAGAATAAAAGAGAGGGGTACGCAGGATGATGCTGATGCCGGTGACCCACACTTTAAGAACTACGGCTCAGGCGACACAATGGTGGCCTGGAACGTGCTCGGCGCAGTTCCCCCGGCGGTCTCCGGCTGAGGGGACGGCTCCACTCGCTGCCGAGCACGGACAGACGAGCCCCTGGGAGACATGGGGTGGGAGACTCCGTGCTTGCTGACCTCCGAGTCCTTCAAGAATCTCAATGCCCCGAAGTGGCCAGGTGCGCACGCTCAGCGACTGGCCACCGTTGCAGACCCAAGGGCCGACGCAGCGACACCGGACCAGCCCACCGCCGGGCACCGGGCACACCGGAGCCTTGCCGAGCCCGCCGCCCAACTAGTTCTGCGGCAGCCGCCCTGGAGCTCTGAGAAAATGACCGAAGGAATTGCTGAGAGGGAATTGACCAACAGGAATTGGGATCAAGAAGACGAAACCCCGCTGAGACCCGAGTCCAGGCGAGCCTGCGAGCCTCTGGGCTCAAATGTGGTCACACGCCTCTGGGTCTAGGTGAGGCCTCACGCCCCTGGGTTTGGGTGAGGCCACACGCCCCTGGGTCCAGGTGAAGCTGGATTCCGGGTTCAGGTGAGGCCATGTGCCCCTGGGTCCGGGCGAATCTGAACCCTGGGTCCGGGTGAGGCCGTGGGCCCCTGGATCCGGGTAAGGCTGGGTCCCGAGTACGGGTGAGGCCGTGAGCCCCTGGATCCGGGTGAGACCACGCGACCAGGGGTCTGAGAGAGGTAACGCGACCCTGGGTCCGGGTGGCTTCGTGCACCTAGGTCCAGGTGAGGCCACGTGCCCCTGGGTCTGAGAGAGGCCACGCACCCCTAGGTCCAGGCGAGACCATGTGTCCCTGGATCCGGGTGGGGCCTCGTGCACCTAGGCCTGGGTGGGGCCGCGTGCCCCTGGGTCTGGGGGAGGCCAGGCGTCCCTGGGTCCGGGTGAGACCGTGTGTCCCTGGATCCGGGTGAGACCTCGTGCACCTAGGCATGGGTGAGGTCACGTGCCCCGGGGTCTGAGAGGCCAAGCGTCCCTGGGTCCGGGTGAGACCATGTGTCCCTGGATCCGGGTGAGGCCGCGTGCACCTAGACCCGGGTGAGCCCAAGTGGCCCTGGGTCTGGGAGAGGCCAAGCGTCCCTGGGTCCGGGTGCGACCATGTGTCCCTGGAGCCGGATGAGGCCTCGTGCACCTAGGCCCGGGTGAGCCCAAGTGGCCCTGGGTCTGGGAGAGGCCAAGCGTCCCTGGGTCTGGGTGAGACCATGTGTCCCTGGATCCGGGTGAGGCCTCGTGCACCTAGGCCCGGGTGAGCCCAAGTGGCCCTGGGTCTGGGAGAGGCCAAGCGTCCCTGGGTCCGGGTGAGACCATGTGTCCCAGGATCCGGGTGAGGCCTCGTGCACCTAGGCCCGGGTGAGCCCAAGTGGCCCTGGGTCTGGGAGAGGCCAAGCGTCCCTGGGTCCGGGTGAGACCATGTGTCCCTGGATCCGGGTGAGGCCTCGTGCACCTAGGCCCGGGTGAGCCCAAGTGGCCCTGGGTCTGGGAGAGGCCAAGCGTCCCTGGGTCCGGGTGAGACCATGTGTCCCTGGATCCGGGTGAGGCCGCGTGCACCTAGGCCCAGGTGAGCCCAAGTGGCCCTGGGTCTGGGAGAGGCCAAGCGTCCCTGGGTCCGGGTGCGACCATGTGTCCCTGGATCCGGATGAGGCCTCGTGCACCTAGGCCCGGGTGAGCCCACGTGGCCCTGGGTCTGGGAGAGGCCAAGCGTCCCTGGGTCCGGGTGAGACCATGTGTCCCTGGATCCGGGTGAGGCCGCGTGCACCTAGGCCCGGGTGAGCCCAAGTGGCCCTGGGTCTGGGAGAGGCCAAGCGTCCCTGGGTCCGGGTGCGACCATGTGTCCCTGGATCCGGATGAGGCCTCGTGCACCTAGGCCCGGGTGAGGCCACGTGCCCCTGGGTCTGGGAGAGGCCAAGCGTCCCTGGGTACGGGTGAAGCCAGATCCTGGGTCCGGGTGAGGCAGTGCGCCCCTGGATCCATCCGGGTGAGGCTGGGTCCCAGGCCCGGGTGAGACCACGCGCCTCTTGGGTATGGGTGAGGCCACGTGCCCCTTAGTCCGGGTGACGCCGTGCCCCTGGGTTCGGCCGAGACCAAACCAGAGGGAGTCGGACCTCCATTACCACCATTTGTCCACCATCCAGAGCTGAGGGGTCAGTGCTGACATGTACACATAAGGAACTACTGGACAGTGAAATTGGGTCTCAAAAGAACTGTTGGTCCAGGGGGAAGCTCGCTACAGACTGATTCATTTGCCTGTCAGCATAACTATTATTGCTCGTCTCACATTCAGTTCTTATTAGTATATATCTAGTGACATATGATCTCGCTCATCTAGGGGAAATGATGAACAACATAGACTGAGGAACAAGAACAGAACCAGAAGCAAGGAGGCATCGATCGGACTATCGGGCCTCAGAGGGAGGATAGGGGAGGGTAGGGGGAGGGTGGGGGGGAGGGGGAGAGTTCAACCAAAGGACCTATGTGCATGCATATAAGCCTATCCAACGGTTAAGTTCAACAGGGGATTGGGGCCTGCGTGGGGAGAGGGGTGGGATGGGAATGGGGGGATGAGGACAAATATGTGACACGTTAATCAATAAAGAAATTAAAAACAAACAAACAAACAAAAAATACAAATACTGGATGAGCTGAATTCAAGGTGCTTGTTGGAAAAATGCTGAAATGTGGATGAAGTGTGGTAGACATAACAATGCTCAGGGAACATATTAAAATCAGGCTATAACCACTTTTTAGATCATCCACTTTTTAAGAAAAAGAGGCAGACATGAAAAATTCCACATATATAGTATGGAAAGAGGGGTCAGTATAGAACAGTCATTATGAGTGTGGCTCTGGGGCATTGGCTTGAATTCTAGCTCCCCTGCTTCCCAGCTGTGTGACCTTGACAATTTACTTTGCCATTCTGTGCATCAATTTCCTTTTCTCCAATGTGGGGATATCATCGTTTCTGCCTCATAAGGCGGTAGTTAAGAATTAAAAGCTTTGATAAATGTAATAGGATTAGAACAGTACCTGCCACTTAGTCAATACTCAACAAATATTGGTTTTTGGGATGATGGTGACAATGAAGATTGTGGTAAACCACACACACACACACACACACACACACACACACACACAAAATGGTCATACATTATTTCCTTCACTGATTCTGGGCCAGCCCTGGGATATGCTTAACCAATGGGAGTTTAGCAAATGCGATACAAACAAAGTCCTGAAAAATACTTGTTCATTGACATATGCTCCCTCTTGCCGTTTCTGGGAACTTTGCAATAATGAACATGTGGAGAAGCCAGAGCTAGCACACTGGAGGACAAGAGACCATAGCCTAGTCACTCCTGTCACTTTGGCTGATAGCTGGCCAACAGCCAGACACTCCGTGAGGCCATCCTAGATCCTAAGATCATCCTATGCCTAGCCGACTACCATCATAGATACAGGAGAGAGCCCAGCAGAGATCAGGGGATTCAGACTAGGAGAACCACCCAGCCAATTCACAGAAACAGGAGCTAAATAAATGACTGTCACTAAGCTCTGGGAGTGCTTCATTACAAAGCAAAAGTTAATAGACATGATGATGTGGTGGGCAAACTGGTAAGTATTTACCTGCATGAGATTTAAATCCATACACTAAACCAAAGAGGTTGATTCATTTGGCAGATGGAGACAGAAAGTACAGAGAAGTGAAGAAATATAGTCAATCTTACATAGCTAGGAAGGGTCTGAGCCAGATTGACACCTAGGTTTGTCCAACTCTATCCATTGCACCCAAAGTCCAAACAGTGGGATTCAAGAAAACATCATTATTTGGAAAAAGGTTTAAGTGATGTTTATATTGCTGTTGTTATTGTTTTTATTCATGATAATTCCTTTCATGGTCACTCTAAATTACTTTTGAAGAATAGTCAAGTTATGATTAATGAATGACCAAGTGTTTCCTTATACGGAGATTTATAGTTTTAAATTACAAGGTTAAAACAATATATGAACTTTATCTCACTTGATTAATGTGGTAATAGAAGGTGCTGAAAACTAGACATACTAATACTGGGTAGTAGTATATTTCTTAATATAAAATCAACATGTCACAACGTGGCATCTAAGTTTGCTAAACAGATATGTGTCCATTCATTCATCCAACAATAGATTTATATGTATTGAGCACATATATTGTATCAAGCCCAATTACTGGGGATCCAATGGTGAGCAAGAAAGCTTCATTTTAGTGGGGAAGGCAGTAAATAAGTGGACCAAATAAGTTAAGTAAAAATTGCAGACTGGTATATATAGTCCAAATATGTTTTGGAAATATATTCCATAGGACTTGCTAAAGTTGTTGTGAATGAGGAGAGGAAAGGAGTCCAGGTTTCTACATTTGGTCACTTTAAAATTCTTGGAGATCTAAGATTTATATAGAGAGCTATAGATCAATGTTGCAAACAGCAGCCCTCATGGCTCCCGTGTTTAACAACCACCCTGAACTGCGAATGGATTCTCTCCATGGAATTACACTCCTATTATGGCAAGTGTTGTGTTTGAGCAGAAAGACCTTGATATTATAAAGTAACCTGCAGCAAAGCAAGCAATCTAGGAAAGCTTGCCTGCAGCAAAGCAAGCAACACTTAAGAAAAACATGTGCAGTTCCCTGTGACTCAATAAAGAGGGGTGCCTTGTAGAAACCAGCACTGGGACACACAGGCAGCTCAGACCCAAAACAAAACAAAACAAACATCCAAGGCTGAAGAGAGCTGGGATGATTCAGATGGAGACAAAGCCAAAGACTTTGGTGCATTGAAATGCATGAGGCAGCCAGACACACCACGTCCACAGCAGTAACCCAGGAGGAAAGCTTCCTCCATACAGCCAGACACGCTGTGTCTTAACTCGACTCCTCCTAGGGTCAAAGAGGGTACTTGTCAACTTTGTACTTATTCTATGTCAAAAGCTATCTTTCTGGGGTCATGGAAAATTATGATGCTCCAAGATCTGATGCCATATCTTCCGAAATGTTTCAACAAGAAAAAGGCTTGTTACTTAGGTGTCCATTGACTCTTATTACTTGTAATCGCTACCGTATTTATTGAGCGCCTAAAATAAAGTAGGCACTGGACACAATTTCATTGAAATTTCAGAAAAGCTCTAGGAAGAGGTCCTACTAGTACTACTACTTAAAAATAAAAAACTAATGCACACACAGCTAGGACTCAGCATCAGGACTCTAAGTCAGTGCTGCTAATCACTAATCCTAGAGTACAGTTGTCAAATAAACCATTTTTAAAAGAGAGGTAACTGTCATAATGATCCTTCCATCTTTCTTTATCGTCTGTCTCCTCCCTCCAGAATGTCAGCTTCATGAGGACTTTATTTCTTTTTCATTTATGTATCACCAGTGTCTAGAAATGTTTGGCATTACAGCTTCTCAATAAATTGTTCTTAATTGAATTAATGCATGTCTCTATTCTATATTTTTGCCAAGAACTTGGCTAGCATTCTCCAGGTGTTTGTGTTTGTGTGTGTGTGTGTGTGTGTGTGTGTGTGTGTGTGTGTGTGTGTGTTTTGGTCATGTATCTATTGTGTTCATCTAAACCACAGGTGACATTGCATTGTCACCTGTATTTTTTGAACACCAGATACAGAAATCACATGAAATGGCATAAAATCGTTATAAAGTATTCAGAATAGCTGTAGTCAAATGACACTATAATTGCTACTAACCAAATGTGGCCTATTCTGAAAAATTTACCAATAGTTTTACATTATTCCATTGCTAGTGGCCCAGTACACAGATTTGTGCACATTGAAAGGAAATTAATTAGAAGAAATATTTTAATATTGCTATTCACCCTTTCTCTATAATAGAAGTGTCAACCAAATTCACAATCGACAATGACAGATTGAAACACACACGTGCGACTGGCGCCAGCGAGAGCTTTATATGTATCGCACATGCGTGAGTCAACGTTTATTTTTAAATTGCCAGTGTGCGTCATATGTACCGGCCAGTTGGACAGACGGACAGTCGGTCACTTAGCCTTTTTTATATATATATATATAGATCATTTACTGATTGGCTTAGAGTTGAGGATGCTTAATCACCCTGATCTTTGCATGAAAATTGTGATTTGGAAGGATGATGAGGCTTAAAAAAACACAGAGATTATTGATTCATATATTGACTCTTATAATTCAACAAATGTTGAGTTGCGATTATAGACACTATGGTGGATTCTTGAGAACAATGATTAAAAAAAGAAAAAGACAAACTCTGCCCTGTGACTGAACCTCACTGCTCCCCCAGAGTTTTCTTTTCTTTAACATAAAGGGGTCAGCCAACATTATCTCCAAGGTCCCTCTTAGTGTTACCCTTCGATGGCCCATACTTCCTAGCCTTCTTAAATGGGGGATGGAGCATATTAATTAACCTTAGTTTTGATAATTTTAGTCATCATTATTCTCTAATACAGTGTATAGGTGGGGTCTTCTGTCTCCCTCTCTCTTACTCAATGTTTTCTTTCTATATCAGCTGTTTCTTCCCACCAGTAACTATGTATCTATTTCTGATAGTACCTTTATCCTCTCCATAATGTGGTTCCTAAAGTACTCTGAGCTAGAAAAACAAATAAGCACATTTATTTGAACTATGTGTTAACTGTGATTTAACAGGCTGGGTAAGAATGTGGGAGCCTCTCTCATGGAATCAAGTGTGAGAGCTGTGGTTTGGAAAACCCTTTTACTGGTCTCTTGGGCCCCTTTCCTAACTTCTGGAATCTAAAAGCAGTGTTCTAGACGATTGAAGATGCTGAAAGTTTGATTTCTCATGGTGTATGTGTATAAACAAAATGCAATGACATAAGGACTGCCAAATTCCCAGAAGAGTCAACAAAACCAGTGAGGCTGTTCTGGGGGGTGGGAGCTGAGGCAGGTTGGAGACCTGAGTGGCAGGGACGAGGAGCACGACTCTGGTAGCAAACTGTCACTACCTCTGCTCTTGAATTCACATTCCATTCAAGTGCCTGTGTGGAGAATTCCATTACACTGGGAATATTCAGACTATGCACGAGACGCTGACCAAACAGAGCTTCAGAGAACCAAAAATAAAGGTTTTGCTAAGGCAAGGCCAATTAACCAGAGCTATGCCCCCAGCTTCTATAGGAAGTAAGTAGAACCTTTATGATTTCAGGAAACAGCCAAGAAGGAATGTTGAGAGGGTGGCTAAGAACATTTAACAGCTGGAAATGCCCTTCTACATAACTTCATTCAATCCACATTTTACCCTTATATTCAAATTGTGTGCCTCCTCCATATAGCTTTCAGGGGTCTTCAGCAAAAAATAAGCCTCGTTTTTTCTGGGCTCCAATGCAAACTCTATAATAGCACTTTCTGTGAAGTATAGAGTCACTGCTTACTCCCCTTTCAGGCTGTGAGTTCCCAGGGGGGTAGGGGGGTCAGGTCTTACTCAACATTTTGTCTCCATCTCAGAGCACACTGCTTAGCACCCTGCAGGCAATGGAGAAGTAACTGGAGCCTTAGAGCCAGGTCCTCAAAGTGTGGTTTCCAGACCAGTATTATCTTCATCATTTGGGAACTTGTCAGAAATGCAAACTTTTGGACCCCACCCCAGACACACTGAATCAAAACCTCTGGGGCTGGGACCCAGAAATCAGTGTTGTAACAAGCATTCCAAATGATCTTGATTCCTGCTAAAGTTTGAGAACCACTACCTGAGACTTTAAAGACAACGTAAAAACCTTTCAACTTTGATTGCACTTCTCCTATTATCCATCCCATAAACTCACATCCATGTCATATTCTTTCTAATGGGAGCTCCTGAGGGCAGGGGTGAAGTCCTATCATCTCTATATTTCACAAAGCCCCTAGCTCAGAGTCCAGCACAGGGCACATTGATAAATGCTAGCCGAATGAAGGGGCATCTCTCACGGAAATTCCCTGTGGCTGTGAATGTAACAGGCCTTTCTGAACTGATGCTTCTGGCTTAATATTTCCAAAGATGAATCATGTCTGAGATACTAATTCTAATGGGAATTACCATCCAGATGAATCATTTCGTAATGAGAAAACCTGGCTGCCAAGGAAGACTCTTGAAAAGAAAAAATCAAATCAGGACAAATGGGTTATGTTGCGAGGCTTGTGATGTCAGGCTGTGAATTAGGCCAACAGAAGGGATTTAATGGCCTGAACTACCAGGCTCCCTGCAGCTCTCACAGCAACGGGTCAATTAATGAATCACATGGGAACAAAGCCCCTGCAGGACAAAAACAAACTTTCCCAAATCTCCTAAACTGCGATGCCCTGGCTCAGAGGCATAGGGGCAGCGTTCCTGCTAAGCTGTGCACATGTGAAGCTCTGAGGGACAGAAAGTTCCTCAAATCCTGTGGCTCCAGGCTGCTGTGTGTCCACAACAGGTGGAGGGGACCTAGGCCAACCTATAGGGCCAGGTTGTGTGCTTCGTGTGCCCCAACTGAATTCCCACTCACCTTGCCCAGGCTTCTAACTGGCAGGGATCCTCTGCCTAACTGGCAGGGATCAGTGTTGCCTTCTAATTTCATGGCTCCCAGAGGCCCCTTTCTACCTGGGACATTGCATCTGGACAAACCAACACTGTATTTTCTTCCCCTACTCTTTGCCTGAAGACTATCTGAGGCTGACCTCCAGAAATATAGAACCACCAGGGTGGGACAGCAGAGCAGAGGCTGTGGTGGAGAGGGAAAGAGTCTAGTTTTTTGTTTGTTTTTTATTATTTTATTTTTAGAAAGAGATGGAGAGGGATAGAGACATAGAAACATCAATGAGAGAGGAGCATCATCGATCGCTGCCTGCTGCACGCACTCCAGGCATGTACCCTGACCAAGAATCAAGCCAGTGACCTCTTGGTGCATGGGTCGACGTTCAGTCACTGAGCCACACTTGTGTTTTTTTAATGGAGATTATCATAAGGTTGTTACAAGCTAGGATTCCATGGAATAAGATAGCTGTGAGTTCTTTATCTCCAACTACACAGCTCGTGAGTATACAAGTCGTCATATTAGCATCAATGCCTAGATCAGAGCTCCAAGGCCAGACGCAGCATCTGAGATAACTTGCCAGTCTAGAGAGCCACCCCTCCTCTCCTGCACCTCAACCCTCCTTGTTATTCACTGGTGTTCCGAGGTGGTGGGGCCCCTCTGATGCTCAGGAGTAAGTTTGCACAACCTCCTGCATGTGAACTCATGAAGATGTTTACACAGCTCCACAAACAGCCACACTCTGAATTCAGTTTTGGGTTATTGCGCCTACTATACTATAAGTGCAAAGCCTTAGCAAGGTGCTTGGTATTATGTGGCATTGAATAAATGGGAGCTTATTAATCCTCTTGGTTAATATTAATTTATAGCACGAATCCTTTCTCACCCAGGTTTCTTCCTTTCTTTCACTTCTCTGCTCTCTTCTTTATCTCCGGGTTTTCTCCAACTTTCTCTGGGTCCCCATCATTTCTTCACTCTCAAATTTTTCATTCCTCCCCACTTTCATAGCCTTCATTTGCTTTCCTTTTATTCTCATCCCGTTTTTTCCTTGCTCTGTCCTGATCTTCTCATCTTCCTCACTCTCTCTATCTCCCCTTTACTCCCATTGCCCATTTCTCTCCTCTACCCTCATTTCTTCTCAATCCATTTGGATTGGGATCCTTTGAGCAGCAGTTCCAGGGGCAAAGGAATAAGGAGGAGTGTTGACTAGTAGGGTCTGCAAGCAGAGACCCTCCCCAAATTGTTAGCAGACAGTTGTTGGTCATTATTGAATGTGCTGCATTTTTTTCAATCGGAAAACTGCAGTGATTTAATTCTTGAAAGTCTCTCCTCTTAGGGGAGCCAAGTGAATCACCAGAGAGGAGCTAGGGACATTCTTTCCCCAAACCCCCGAGGAACAGGAACTCAGTAGTTGAGCCAACACTGGACCCGATGTAAGTTAGCTCTGGCCTTGACTAAGTGCCTTCCTGCAAGCTTGATGGCATTCACTTCAGAGCCTTCTGCTAACAATAAGGCTTAAGAGCTGTTTAGACGTTTAGGTTTCATCCAAGGGTAGAACCAGGCTTAACAAGTAGTTACTGAACATGCTTCAGGCAGAGCAAATGGAAGAGTGATGGGTGAATAGAGACCACCAGGTTTCCGGAAGTCAGAGTCGTCACAGCTCAGACAGGCCAGGAGGACATGGAACCCGGGAGAGGAACTTCTGGGTCTAGAAGGGAAAGGCAATGGGGGCCTGGACAGGATGGAGGCGTTGAGGAGGGGGATAGGAGTATAGCCCAGCTTCGTGGGAAATCCTGCAGTCCACATCCTTCTTTGGCCTCTGGGAGAACCTAAGTAACAACCAGGCCCCAGGCTGGGTGCTCATCCAGGGGATTCCTCTGGGAAGACGGCACTGGCATCCGACACAGGCACCGACAAAGTCTCTGGCCGCACTTTAATTTCTGAAGAAGAAATCTATGCCTACAAATGTCTTCCTTGTCTGTACTCCATTCATTCAGTCAACAAATACAGGGTGTCCCCCCAAAATGTATACACACTTAACAGCTGATAGCTTAAGAGATGTTTCTTTCTTCTTAGATTTAACCGATCGGAATTAATAATTATTCAATGTGTGTGTACATTGTTGGGGACACCCTGCATTTACTAAATGTCTAGTGTGTGCCAAAAAGCTGCCCCAAGCTGGAGACAATGAATGAAACAGTTTTTGTCCTCAAGGAAGTTACCAAGGATCAGGAGAGGTAGGCAAGAAAATGGGCAATTGTATTACAGCATGCAAGTCTGCAAGGGTGTCAGCACAAAGTGCTTCGGGAACACAGAGGAGGGTTTGGAAGGCCACGGAAGGCTTCTCAGAGGTAACATCTAGCCACAACCTAAAGACAGTAAGAGTTATTAAAGGTGAGGGTAGAGTAAGATAAGAGAGAGGAAAATGTTTTAAACACAGGCAACAGCATGTTCCAAGTGGCTCCCTAGAGTTGGTGCTAAGAGCATGAACAATGAATCTGGGGAGATAAGCAAGGTCCTTCTGAGTCCTTACAAGTGGAAGCAATGCTAGCTCAGAACTATTTCCTTTCGTATCTTCTAAGCTAACTACCATGGAAATACCTCCAGTAGCAAAAAAAAAAAAAAGGTTCACAGCTGGAGGATTGTATACTCTGTGACTGGGGATACCCATTGCCCTTCTAGGACTTTCATGCTAAATACTGAGGCTGCAACATCACACAAATCCTAGACTTAGCTCTTAGGGCATGAATGGGACAGATTATTATAACTCAATTATTTCTTTGTTGTAAACAAAAAACAATGGGGAAGGCCAACATGTCCAATATCACTTACCAACCTAGAACAGGAGAGAGATCGACTTTATTCACACCCGCAGTGTAACAATAACAGAGGCGGGTGGCGATTTAGGGCTGTCTAGTTGAAGGGATAGAGCCAGAAAGAGAGAGGTGGGCTTGTAAGAAAGTATCACCTTCCTTTCTACCTCTGGAAGTAGCAATGGAAAGGTAAACCTTCAAAAAGGTTCAAAAATATTGGGAACTACAAAAGAAATAAAATAATCAGGCATTAGAATTTCACTCAAGCTCATGGAAAGGAGTCAGGGACTCTCTGTTTATCGCTACATAGAGTACTTCTGCCCTGTTACTGTACTCTTAGCTACATGTGTGTATGAGCACATATGTTCAGAGATAGAATGATGCTGAAGGTCAAAGACAACTTGTTCAGAGTGTTCAAAGGTGTGGGAAAGTTATCACCTTCGACCTCACCTGTGCCTGCCTTTAGTCAGAGAAGAAACATATGATTATCTTGAGTTGCATTCCAGAGAACTCCATGGATATCATTTAAAAACACACACACACACACACCAAACCTCAGCCCTGGCCAGTGTGGCTCAGTTGGTTGGAGCATCGTCTCATACACTGAAAGGTCACAGGCTCAATTCCTGCTCAGGGCACATGCCTGGGTTGCTGGTTCAATCCCCAGTTGGGTGAGTGCTCATCGATGTTTCTCTGTCTCTCTCTCTTAAAAAAAAAAAAATCATAAAAACATATCCTCAGGTGAGGATTAAAATAAAAAAATTCTAGTTTAATAAAAAAATAAAACCCCCTAAATTAAAGTTGACAAAAACTGAGGGCTATGGTCATATTAAAAAAAAAAAAAGCGTCCGATTTACATTTCAAAAAAGTAAGGCATTTCAGCCCTTACATCTTGTCATTTAAAAAGCCTGTTGTCTCTCCTGAGCTTAAGGTTTTTCTTGGCTATCAAAACAAAGAGGCCTTTTGTTGACAGAAACAGGCGACAGTGTTTTGGTAAAAAGATTATATACAGAATAATGGTATGAAGCTCTATTGTGTAAAAAGTAGGCTTAAGAGCTTTCCCTGTCTCCAGATCCTCTGGGTTTCTTACAACAACCTAAGATACTGTTGTCCTTCACTTTGTGGGAGCCCTAAACAATCGGCTGCAGTCCTTATGTTCTAAAAGCTTATAAAGGACACTATGCAGATGTGACTACACATAATTAAAGGCAATGTCAGCAGCAGTGTATATACTAACTACAGCTGCAACCAACCCCACTGGGATCAACCACTTGTGGTATCCCAAGGATTTTCTGTCCTTTGTGCCCTCATGATCCAGTGTCCCATGACATGTTGTGCTGTGCACAGTTGGAACTCATAAAATATTCCTTGAATTGATTTCAGTTGGCTCTTGGCATCTGCATGCACTGGACACTACCAGTAATGTTAAAGGCAGGGGGCAAATGAAGATGATGCGGGCAGTATTTGGCAAATGAGTCCATGGCTGGGTGGGCTACCGGGAGGGGTGGGGTCACTGAGGCTCACTTCCAGCAGAGTAGATAGGAGCAGGGGAGGCACAGTGAATGTGTTCCTGAGCCAAAAGAAGAGACCTTCTGCCCTGACCGGTTTGGCTCAGTGGATAGAGCATCGGCCTGCGGACTGAAGGGTCCCAGGTTCGATTCCGGTCAAGGGCACGTACCTTGGTTGTGGGCACATCCCCAGTAGGAGGTGTGCAAGAGGCAGCTGATTGATGTTTCTAACTCTCTATTCCTCTCCCTTCCTCTCTGTAAAAAAATCAGTAAAATATATTTTTAAAAAAAGAAAAAAAAAAAGAATAAGAGACCTTCTGATGGGACCACACCTCTGTATACATCCCAGCCATTTCTGCAGCTGCTTTGGACATTAATGGGTACCTTTTCAGGAGCAAATGAGGTTCAGTGAGAATCTCATTCCCCATGCTCTTTCTTCTCTCAGAATCCTGTGCCCTCACTATAAGAACCCTGACCCTACGTGAGGGAAACGGGAAGGGAGCTCTGTTGTGAGGTTATGATGGGAAGAGCAGGAGCACACGTGGGGACCTGGCAAGGAGCCACACTGATGAACAGAAAGCACAGATGGCCCTCTTAACTTTTGCTTATTTTTGATCCAGTAGTGACCCTGATGTGCTACAAAGGAGGCAGGGACATTGGGAATGAGGAGGGAAGAGGTTCTGGCAAATAGGATCTGGGAAGTTGGGGTGCAAAAATGACACCAGGTGCTTGCTTTCTTTTTGATGCCCTCCCTCCGAATCCCTCCTTTTCAGTACTTCCCCTTGCAGCTTTGGGAAAGCAAAGGCAATCTCTCTCAGGAGGTAGAACATATTCTGTTTGAGGAAGGAGAGCATGGCTGTCCCTGGCTGGGCGAATTCAGTTTCCGTCATTCCCCTCCAAGCTTTCATCATCAGCTCTTCTACATTTTGCCCTGTACACATTCTTAAAAATTCTTGAGACAGACTTGGCAACCTTTTTCTATCAAAGGCACGATCCTTTCCCTACTTGCAAAATTAATCAGAGGCCACACATGAAACATGAAAAAGAATCATAGTACGGTATTATTCTCACAAGGCACAGAAAATAAGGCAAGTCAAGTGCTGTATGTAGAACCAATGAGAGGATAAATGAGATTCACATTGTGAGCAGTTAAGGAGTGTGGGTAGAGGAGGATCGTGACCAGAAGAGAATCACAGAAAGATAAAATCTTGAAGTTAGGGATAGAAAGAGGCAGGTGGAGAGGAAGAGAAGCATGGATGGTGTGTTTGAGGTGTGTGTGCTCTGGAGACACCCGCTGTCTGCCCTGGTTTTGGACATCAAGACAATTATCGCCCAACCCTATGAAGTGCTCACCGATTGATCAATGACTTGCCCTGCTTCATCGAGTGTCTCTCACATGACCAGGGATGAGTGGAAAGGCAGGGCAGGAAATAGGGAGAGTTGACTAATAGGATGAGACAGGAGATAATAAGTGAGAAGGGAGAGGTTCAGGCAGTTGGGAACAGACTGACTTCACTGGGATGTGAGCTGCTACCGCACACCTAGAATCATGCAAGGGCGAAAAATCAGACAGTGCACAATAGAATTAACCTATTGTGAGGTCTGGGGATGAAGAAATAAGGAAAGAATAGCTGTACTGTGAACGCTTGATTATCTGGGGTCATGTGGATATTATAATACTAAGCAAAGCTACCTACAAGTGAGGGCTATAAGGCTTGGTATAAAAATCCAAGCACGACAGGAAGTTGGAGCAGGGAGAGATCATGGGAGAACATTCACAAATGAACTAAGTCCTGAGATGGACAAAGGTGGGCTAGGAAGGTCGAGGGGAATGTGTTCATGGGAATGAAAAGTTGTAGGCACTGATGTGCAGATTTGGATGTCCCTCTCTCCTCCACCCCTTTTAGCCACATTACTGTCTGACCCTGTCTGTCCCAGTGGAAAGGGAGAGAAAGGCTGGGAAACCCAAGTTGCTCCTACTTCGGGAAGAGAGAGAGAGAGGGAGAGAGAGAGAGAGAGAGAGAGAGAGAGAGAGAGAGAGAGAGAGAGAGAGAGAGAGAGAGAGACTGTGTGTGTGTGTGTGTCGGGGGGGGGGGGGTCAAGTGAGAATACGTATTTCCTCCTGCTTTGAAGAGTTCACTTTTTAGCCCTTGAGGCTTGACACCAAATGTCCTGAGCATTCTGAGCTGGGGGAGTCCCCCTGGGGCTGGGACTTGGCTATCATGACAAAGAATTTATGGTTCCAAGGCAGGTCCTGTGGAGGCTTTCAGTTCCCCCAGGTCATCGTGACTTTTCTTTAGGTGGCTGATTCCCTGCAACCAGGTCATGGGGCTAGGTGGGGTGGCCGGTCGTGTGGTGTGTCCACCACACACCAGGTGAGATGCAGGGAACAGAGTGGTGTCCAGACAAAATACTCACAACTGCTTTTAAACAGACCCAGAGGGACATGCATTCAGACACGCATCTCTGTGCATTGAGAAGACAAAACAGGGCCTTCTTACGCCCTGCTTGCTCTCAATTATCTTCACCAGTGCCCATCTCACTGCTTTCTGATGCCTTAGCCTGGTCATGAGAACTCCTCAGTAACCTCTCCCTGTCCTTCATTCTGGCCTCATCCTCAATTGTTACCCTACGTGAACCCACTGCTCCTGCCAAACTGAGCTGCTCACCATCCATCCCTCACCACACCCTGGCCTTCCAGCCCTGCTGTCACCTCCTTACCTTGTCACCTCCTTACTTCATCACCTCGCATGCCTTCATCCTCACACTCCTACCAGAATCCTTCCACTCCTTAAGGCAGTCTTAACATAACTACTTAATCAACTAGTTGTAAGACCTTCAGGCAGTTACCTTCTCCATGCCTCTGTTCCACTATGGCAAAATGCAGAGAAGATGATTAAATGAATTAATATATGTAAAGCACTTAGAGCAGTGACTGGGACCCTGAGTTCTGTGAGAGTTCTTGTCTTTTTCTCACCCACTGGATGTCCCATGTTCCTCTCTGAACACTCAGGTGATATCTGGAATATAGGTGATAACTGAATACTTTCAAGCAGGATTTTTTTTTTCTCGGAACTTGTGCCCATTTTAAGCTGTCAATTTTGAAGGAACAGGTGTACATCACTAACTTTCTGTGGTTCCTAATTCACTTACTCAGTGTTAAGTCCTCCCAGTGAAGGACACCTCTGGCTTTTTTTTTTTTTTTTTTTTTTTAAGATAGAGGCTTTATTGAGATATTATTCCCAAGCTATACAGTCCATGGTTTTTGCAATATTCAGAGTTGTGCAACCATCACCACAACCAATTTTAGATAATTTTCATTATTCCAGAAAGAAGTCCTGTACCCATTAGCAATCACACCCCATTTTTCTCCAACCTCCAGGGTCTAGACAACCACTAATCGATTTTCCATTTCTACAGGCTTGCCTATTTTAAACATTTCACACAATCCCTGGCTTTTTAAAGAGGCCAGACTCTTCTTTCACTCATCATTAATCTATTTCCCCCAAAATACCCAGCCATAGGCCCAGGCACATAGTCTTAAATGTCGCTGAATGAAAGCCAAACCATGGGTTGAATCAAGCGAAACATGTTTTTGTTTTGTCCCCTCCCGCCCCCATTACATTTTGAGACCTTGTTGGTGCAAAGCAAGATCAGAAAATAGACCAGGAGCAGAGTTGTTGTGCTCTTGCTTTTCCTGAGACACAGAAAAGCTTTGTTGAGACTCCTCAAAGCAAAATTCCTGTGCAGTGATTCTCAAACCTGGCTGTTCTTTACTGTCACCTGGAGAACAAAAAGTCCTGAGCATGAGTCCTGCTGCTCCCCACTCCACTCCCAAAGTTCTGATTTATTAGTCTGGGGTGGGGCCCATCAATATCTTTTAAATGTTCCCCATTTTTTAATGTGATTCAGTGAATAGCCAGGCTTGAGAACTCTTGATCCAATGAAAACAACCGTTCTAAGCAAGAATGATTTGTTGAATTCCAGCCATGCCCAGAATGAGACACAGCCAAAGTTTTCAACCCTGTCTTCAGGGAAACTAATCTCTGAATCTTAAAGAAAGCAATACACACACACACACACACACACACACACACACACACACACACACACACACAGAGTTTCATTTCACAAAAAAATTTCTTTATAGACAACATTACTATAAGACTAAACCACATGAAATTACTGATATTTGACTATTTTTGAGCAATAGATGAAAATTTCATATCATTCAACCTAATTGAATGCATGTATTTCTTCAAATAAAATCCTATTCAGCTTGAACCACCATTTTTCTAATCCACCTATTCATTTTGGATTCGTGCACTGGTGGGGTCCCTCAGCCTGGTCTGCGGGGATTGGGCTGAAACCGGCCCTCTGACATCCCCACAGGGGTGCTGGATTGCAAGAGGGCGCAGGCCAGGCCAAGGGACTCCACCGGTGCACGATTGGGGCGGGGAGGGACCGCGGGAGGGCTCCAGGGCATGTCTGGCCCAACTCACCCAGTCCTGATCAGCCGGACCCCAGCAGCAAGCTAACCTACCGATTGGAGCATCTGCCCCCTGGTGATCAGTGCGCATCAAAGCGACTGGTCAAATGGTCGAATGAAGGGCCGGACACTTAGCATATCAGGCTTTTATTATATAGGATATTTCTAGTAGAGGATGGAAAATAAATTAACTATTAAAGAAGACAGAAGTATGAAAATTCACAAACAGGTTAAACAAACACTAACTTTATGGACACCCTTCACTTTTTCCCACATCTTATTTCAAAAGCACATCATAAAGTACATTGTCATAAAATAAGTTATATTTTCCCATAGGAAAAATTTTAGGATTAGGGACTGTGTTCCTGACTAGACAGCCTATAAATCAGAGATATGATCAACAAAAGATCATGAAAGCAAAGCTGCCACAGCTATAAACCTCAATAAACATTTAGAAATATAAGTTTGCTATTCAAGTACCATACAATGTCAAAATTACACTTTACTTATGGATCATCATACTGTCATTTCGAAAGGTAATTGAACACTACCCATCAAAGCTGAAAAAGTGCACATTCTTTGATCCAGTTCTAGTTTTCCTAAAGGAAAACTGGTTCTGTTTCTTCCTCCCGTTATGGGACTGGGTATAACTGTCTTTGTCCAAACCTGAGACCCTGCCCACTCCCAGTTTTGCCTGGGCAGTACCCTCAGGGCTCTCCCCCAACCCTCTGCCTCCTCATCTGAGGCCCTGCTCCTTTACCCACAAGCTGTGTGCTGCCCCAGGTTCTGAGGACAATCCTGCTCCGAATCAGGAGGAATTTAAGGAGCTTTAGTTCTCTGGTGCAGGCTCCACAGTGTCTAGTCAACTGCATTTCTGCTTTCATTTCTATCTGAGGCTGGGAAGTAGGGCTTCTACCTCCTTCCTGTGACCAGAACTGTTCATATCTCAGTCCTTCTGAGCCTGGTGGCTTGCCAGACTCCTTCCTCACCCCACCTCTGCCTACAAGGGGTTGAGGTCCTCTCCTTGAATCACACCCTGTAGCTAGAAGGAATCCTGTTACCTACTGCCACATGTTTCTGATGCCAAACCCTCTCTGGCAACCAAGCATTTCATGAGTGAATGAATTCCTGGATTTCTCCATTTCTGTGCACAATTGAACAGCCACTGCTGCCTCTTGGTCACTCTGAGCCAGCTGACCCCTTGGACTGTTGGCCACCATGACTTCTTAGTAAAAACCATGTGCTTTGAACACCAGCTGGGCCTGCCTGGCTGCGCCCAGTACCTGCTTACCCCTGGAAGGGTCTCCAAGCCTCCTCCCCTTCTCTGCCCCTTCCTTACTACACTGATGAAGACCTTACAAGCTCCAGGCACAATTCTCTCACCAGAACCCTCCCGATCAACCTCCAGGCTTTCTTTTTCTTGCCTCCCCATCTCTCTGGTGTCCCATGCACTGCACAAGGGAGTGGGCATTTGGGAAAGTATTAGCATATGATTCTAGAAGAGTGGTTTTCAACCAGAGGGATCTTTCCTTCCAGGGGTCATCGTTGGCTGTCTCAATTGAAGGTGTGCTATTGGCATCTGATGGGTGGAGGCCAATGATGCTGTTAAACATCCTGTAACGCACTGGGCAGCTCTTATAACAAAGAATTACCCAACCCCAAATTGGCTGAGGTTGAGAAACACCGTTCCAGAGAAATCAAAGAAATCTGCAGCTCTATAAACTAAATCAAGCTGAAAATTACCAACAGAGAAGGATAATGCTTCTGTTTTCAGCATGCAGCTTGTGGGTAAAAAAATATCCCCCCAAACAAACAAAAAAAAAAACACACAACCAAAAAACCTTTTCCCTTCCAATTATCAAAATTTCATGCTCATAATAAAAATATTAGAAAATAAATAAAACTAAATGATGCCACTATCACTGAATATTTGATATAGTTATTATATTCTGCTTCTTTTATATTACACTAGAGGCACGGTGCATGAAAATTCATGCACTGGAGGGAGGGGTTCCTCAGCCCGGCCTGCCCCCTCTCACAGTCCGGGAGCCCTCAGGGGCAGAAGGTGACCCGGCGATCAGGGGAAGGTGACACCCCTATCACACCTCTGCTGCTGCCACTGCTGGCAGCACAAGCGTTGGCCAGCCCTGGTTACCTGAACCTCGGTGGCCCTGAGTGGCTAGGTAGCCACCATCTGAGGCTTGCCTGTACCTCGGGCCGGCCCTGGGCATCTGGGCAGCCAACATCCGAGGCTTGCCTGTGCCTCAGGCTGGCCCTGGGCGGCTGGGTAGCTGACATCCGAGGCTTGCCTGTGCCTCAGGCCAGCCCTAGGTGGCTGGGGGCGCTGAGGGCGGGTCCGGCCACACCATGTGCCTGCCGCCACCGAAGCTGGGCTGAAAGGACTGGGGGACTCTGGCAGCAGGTGCAAGGAGCAGCTGGACCCGCCTGAGGGCAGGTCTTGCTGCACTGCGCGCCTGCCACACACACCCCCGGGCGGGGCTGAGGGGACTGGGTGCTGCCATCTTTGTGATGGTATGATGGTCAATTTGCATATTCCTCTTTATTAGATAGGATAATAATCATCTTTCCTCCATATTATTAAAAGGCATCACCTTCATTGTTATGTGAGATTCCTCCCCATGATCAAACCACAGTGTGCCCTGGCCAGGTGGCTCATTTGGTAGGAGCATTGTTCTGTACACCAAAAGGTTGTGGGTTCAATTCCCGGTCAGGGCACAAGCCTAGGTTGCAGATTAGATCCTCAGTCGGGGTGTGTGCAGGAAGCAACCAATTAATGTTTCTCTCTCTCTGTCTCCTCTTCCCCACTCACCCCACCCCCCAGCCTTTCCTCTCTCTCTCAAATCAACAGACATATACTCAGGTGAGAATAAAACAAAACAAAACAAAAAACGAATGAACTCTTCTCTTATTAGTGTATATTTAAGTTGTTTTTATGTTTTCACAACCATAAAAGCTGTTGTGAATACATATCTGTACATGAAACTCTTTTTGCAAGGGTGGTTATTTCCTGATGAATCCTAGAAAGGGTTGGTACTCCTAACAGCTTTCCCTAGACCCCAGCTTTGTTCTGGGCTAAAAACATGCTCCAAACATGCAACTTAAAGTGTCTCCATTTGAGGAACATCAAAGGAGCCAGAAAAAATTTCATCTCAGAACTTTCTGAATAGAGCATTGCAGTGGATCATGAGAACAGGAATGAAAGGTTTTGTGATTTTTGGCACTGAGACATAACTCATATGCCTTTAAGATGTCAGGACTTGCTGGTTACAGAGGCAAAATGATTTTATTTAGAATGCCTTTCTTATAAGCATAATGCCAATTTCTGCTATTTTATTATATTATTTTTGGTTGTATTTTCTCTTTATCTCAGGTATTTACTTAGACCTTTGAGAATGCACTTAATTTGACCAACACGTTAACAGCTCTTTGTTGGCATAAATTCAGAACATTTTGAAACAAGAATAGATCAAAGATTTTAAAAAAAATTTTTTCCCATTAACATCCAAACAGATTTTCTAAGTTTTAGCAACTGATTACAGTATGGCTACAGAGAGGTAGAAGTTAAACTCTCACTTTCTTCTTGCTCCCAGATTCAAAGGGAAATCTACAAGTATTTATAAATCAAAGCAAAACAATGTGTCTTGATGTGTAAACTCAGTGATGGCAGGAATGGTAAGAAGTTAGAAATCTGAGGATCTGGGCTTCCACCTGTCCATGCCACTAGCAAGCCCCTGGCTTAGGGCAAATCACTGACATTGCAGGGTTCAATTTCAAAAAAGAAGACTATCAAATACGAAACAGCATATGTGAAGTGCTTTTGAAGATATACTTCTCTAAATGCAATAACATAGAAAGAGGGCAGTTATTGTGTGCGCCTGTGTTTTGTGTTCTGTCCTTTATGATGTCAACCCAGGTATAACCAAGGACAGAAAAGTCAGTTCTCATCAGGGGAGCTGTGGGACTGGAAAGAAGCAGTCAGATATCTGGGTGGGGAGTTAGTGGTTTAGAAGCAGTAATCTCAGTAGGAGGTCTTACAAATGGACTGAGGATTGTTCTTTTTTTGTTTTCCTTTCTTTCTTAATATATTTTTTTAATTGATTTCAGAGAGGAAGGGAAAGGGAGAAAGAGATAGAAACATCAATGATGAGAGAGAATCACTGATTGGCTGCCTCCTGCACGCCCCACACTGGGGATGGAGCCTGGGTATGTACCCCAACCAGGAATCAAACCATGATCTCCCGGTTCATAGGTCAATGCTCAATCACTGAGCCACCCCGGCCGGGCCTGGGGATTGTTCTTTCAGTAACAGGGAACAGTTGTTGCTGCTACAGTTGCCCTTTCTTTCCTGCCCTCCCCTATAACCGAGTCAGGAATGGTCTAGAAGGCCAGCAGGCTCTACTCTGTGCTATGAAGTGAAAGAAACAAAGGCGGAGTCCTGGTTCACTGGTAAAATCTGCCACAGTGGGTTAGACCCACAGTTGACTTAGCCGAGGGCTTGTCTCCAACAGTGAAATAAAAAAATGAATGCAATGGCTTGTGGACTTTCTTTTTCATAACATTAAGTATTTTTTAGAGAAATATCATGTGGAAGCCCAGAATGTACAAAAGATTAAAAGTAGAGAAATTCTGGTTTAAAGAGAGAAGAAGGAAGCCCAGAATGTCCTCCTCCCACCCTGAATACTTTCATAGATCCTAGGGCTATAAGCACGTTATACCTCTTGACATAAACATGAATGGCTAAGGACCCTAAGCATTCTAATTCTCCTGAGCAAACCATTACCATGTAGTTTTCTAAACTTAAAACAAATCTATTTAAGTTTCCCATCGGCATCACATTTTGGCTACAGAGTCTACTCTTTACTAGCCACTTTCAGAAATACCACTTACTACCTTTCTCTTGTCCTATAGTTGCTCTGCCCCAACTTCCAGGGGTATCGTCTCCTCTTCCCAGTATTTACACTAGAACTATTTATGACTTCACATCCTCCTCCTCTTTCCATACAGAACATTCCTAATCTGTTTAGTCTGTTCTCACTGAAGGATTAAGTGCAATAATGTATGTAAAGCATCAAGCAAGGGAGACAGCATAAAGGAGGGGTTCAGCAAGCATTATGCTTTTATCCTTCCTTTTCCATCTCCTTCATCATTTAACAGGCTCTTCTCTAGTTGTGCCTCCCACGTAATGCTTTGTTCCTTGCTCACTGTTGAGTCCTAAATGGTCTGTGTGTGTGTGTGGGGGGGGGGGGGGGGGCGGAGTCGCCGGGGGGAGGGATGGCAGATGATAGGGTTTCTTTCACCAACACAGTCAAACACTGATATTGCAAGACTACAAGCACCAACCCCAACTGGCACCATGTACAGCAATATCACAGCCAGGAACAGAGTTCACTCTTAGTAGCTTCTAAGTTCCCTTGATAGGAAAATTGTAGCAAAGAAACCTTGGCCTGAAAGATGGTGGCGGGGGGAGGGGGGGATTGGCGGGCTGGGATGGGGGTTTGGGGGAGGCACAATTGTGGGGAGGATTTGATACAGCCAAGCAACGCAGGAAGAAGAAATAAGTTCTCTGAGCAGAAAGAGAAGCAGAGAACAGGAGTGCTCAGAGAGGACTGGAACTGTTAGAAAGGGAGCTAGTGTTCTCTTCCTGAACTTGTACATGGAGGAAAAGAAAATCATGGGGAATTTCAAGACACTATTGGCAGGAAGATAAACTGGCACAACATTTTGAGAGGACCATTTATCAATATCCATTGCAGTTTTAAATGTGTATAGCCTAAAATTCAGCAATCCCGTTTTTAAAAATCTAAACTTATAGAAATATTAACATTACACAGATAGATGTATAATGATGTTCATTCCAGCTTTGTTCCTAAGGGGAAAATATTGGGAACAGCCTAAGTGTCCATTAATTGAGACTTATTAAATAAATTATGGCATATCCATACAATGAAATACTAGACAACAGTGAAAGGAAAATGAGGTGGTGTGTGTGTGTGTGTGTGTGTGTGTGTGTGTGTGTGTGTGTGTGTATACATTAAAAAATCTAGGTGCATGCTGCCACACCCTGTCCCTGCGCACCGTCCTGCAGGAGTAAAGATATTTGCCTTGCTGTCTGGCTCCTGAGTATCCTTTGTGTTCGACCAGGACCCCTGGTTTTGGGGCTCGCCTTATTTCTAACAATTTCTGGGCTCATCCAGGATTCCATTAGTCACTGGGGGTGGGAGGGACATTGAACCCCTCTCCTGAGGAGGCACTTCCTGCTGCCAAGTTGCTGTGGCCTCGGTGAGGAGGGACAGCCATTACTCCTGGGGCCGACTATGAGCTTGGGATCAAGAGTCAGCCAGCAACGCGGGAAGGGCCCAAGCAAGCAAGAATCAGAGCAATCAGATAACCTCATGCATGAGCCAAGACTAAGAAGGCCTCCTGGCCCAAGGCCCTCCTCTTGAGTTCCCGGCTCTGGTCAAGACCTGGCGGGAAAACAAGTTAGAACCCTCTTGGGAAGGACCATCCTTGTCTTGCTTAAAACTGAGACCACTGTTCAGACTACAGAATGAGGTTGGACCCACCATACATGGGTTAAGGGCGGACCACCAGCTTCTCCAGGTGGAGACACCTCAACTTGGACAGCCATACCAGGATATAGCCCCTTGAAATTAACACTAAAGAAACTATTGATCATGAAAAATGAACTCTCTTCTTCCATGGAGAAGGCATTCATCCACTTCATGTTAGAAGTCAGACTGGGACTGAGAGGAATAAGTTTTGAAACACTGAGCTGATTCTCCTAAAACATATATCTTTATTCTCTTGTGCTATCAATTTGAATGATCTCATGATAAAACATATAATAAAAGTGCCATTTATTTACAAACGGTGGTCCAGAGAGTTCCTATTTTTAAGAGAAAATTGGCATCTATACAAACTGGTATTAAAAAGACCCAAGAGAAATACTATTAAATAAATTATTCAAGCAGATATTATAGAAATAGTTACTGAGGAAAAAAATCTAAAAAATACATCAATGAAAAAGTTAAGTTGTAGTAAGTATAATATGAGGCAACTTTAGTTTTCAAAATTATAGAAATATTCACATAAACATAAGAAAGCCCTCTGGAAGGTTACACACGGATTATGTTAAAATTTTTTTAGAGAGGTGAAGACTGTCACTTTTTACTTTAGGTACTTCTAGATTGTTGAAATTTGTAATTAAAAATAAATAGGAGAGCTAGCTGTATAGCACGGTGGTCATACGCATGGGCTTTGAAATCACACTACCTGACTTTGAATACCAGCTCTGCCTTGTCCTAGAAGTGGCAGGCAGAAGTGACTAGAAGTGACTCCGTATAAAATGACAATAATGACAGTGCCAACCTCATAAGGTTGTTGTGCCATTTAAATGAGTTAGTACACATAAAGAGGTGAGAAAAGGCCTGGCATATAGTAAGCACGTAAAAAAAGAATAATTTGTTTTAGTTTGTTTGAATTACCAGAGGATAGAAGGGGAAAAGTGGGAGAAGATTAGTGCTAGATGATGAAGGGCCTTGAACACCAGGCTAAGGAGTAAGAATTAATTTATTCAGCAGGAAATGAAGAGTCATTTATTCATTCAACAAATATTACTGAGTGCCTTCTAGGTGCCAGGCACTGTTTCAGATAGCTGGGACACATCAGTGAATGGAGTGGAAAACAGAATTTTAGAAAAGTACCAATGTAATCAAGACTAGGTTTTAGGGGCTATGATGAATGTGCATCTTAAAAGTGTGTGTGTGTGTGTGTGTTTGGGGGAAGATGATCAGGAAGACTGAGGGGCCGTCAATCCCTTGCATTATTAGGGGGCTGAGTGCCTGATACATGACGGGGAATTCAGGCCTGAAGCCTGGACAAGGTGTCTAAGGTCTGAGATAACAGACGGGAGGTCCTTAGTGTAGGCCAGGTGGCTCAGTGTGTGGGCTTCAGGCAGAGAACCTCGGAACACTAGCTTTTTTTAAAAAAAATATATTTTATTGATTTTTTTACAGAGAGAAAGGGAGAGAGATAGAGAGTTAGAAACATCGATGAGAGAGAAACATCGATCAGCTGCCTCCTGCACACCCCCTACTGGGGATGTGCCCGCAACCAAGGTACATGCCCTTGACCGGAATCGAACCCGGGAGCCTTGAGTCCGCAGGCCGACGCTCTATCCACTGAGCTAAACCGGTTTCGGCAGAACACTAGCTTTTAGACGTCATCCCAACATCAGCCGACTCAATGGGCCTGCAGTCAGGTGACCGGAGGTTAGTCCCATGTTCACCACCAATGACCCAAGGAGCCTGGAAGAACCAAACTTCTTTGGATCTCAGATTTTTCTTAAAGAACAAGGGTGTCACCCTTGATGATCTCCAGGGCTCTGTCGGCTCTAATGTCCTGTATTTTTCATGTCATCACAAAGAGAAGAATGAATGGGACTTCCTTTCCCATTACCAGCGTATTACATAGTAGAGTCAAAGAGAAACCACTAAACATAGGATTCAGATGTGCAGGATAATGTATGAGAAGATTGTTTACATTCATATCCTTTTTGAGAAAGTGCATATTGAATTTTTAGCCAAATGTATGTGTCAAGACCTGAAAATGAGTTACTCAAATAATTGTCTTCCATACATGCAGCTGTTCTAAAGCATAAACCACACTCATCCAGTATAACCATCATCTGTTCCATAAAGAACATGAACATGCATCTGGCCCTTATTTTTAGAGTAAAAGGTCAAATGCACAAGGGGTGAAATGCAGTCGAGTCCACTGAGCCTGAGGCAGACAGGGACGGGAGGCCAATTATAAATCATATATCTGGACTTGGGGGTATTTAAATTAGATGGTTTAGAATACCAAAAGAAATAAATCATGGACTATCCAAGTGGCAAAGAGAAGCCACAAAAAGCTCACCTTTCATTTGTTCATTCACTCAACGAATCGCTCTCACAAAATAAATCACCAAAATAAACAGACTGACTCATTTCCCATTTTTCCCATTGCTTGTTGGAGTTTGGATCTTTTCCCCCCTCCGGGTCATGGAATGCATGAACTTCAGGCTTACTCTTGTGTGTGAGAAAAGCCCTGCATGAAGATAATCAACTCCATGTCAGAAGCAATGGTAACTTTCTTGCACCCACGAGTAACGGGCACTGAAGCCAGGCTCCCTGAGCTCTGATCCCAGCTCTTCCACTAAGTGACTTCAGGCCAAATTGCTGAGCTCCTTTCTGGCTCAGTTTCCCCTTCACAGTGTTGTGGTGAGAATGTTGCTATTTCTACATTGCTTTGAACAGTGTCTGCTGTACAGTAAGCACTATATGTGTGTTTATAAAATAAATCTTAGTTGCTACAGGCAACACAAGGCAGCTGAGAGCGGCCACACGTTGATTCTCTTAAAGGGTACTTCCTCTCTGCTCATCCTACACACTTAAAAGTACCAGGGACAACCATATGTTAGACAAGGCGAGGATCAGCTGTTCTTCATTTTTACTTAGAGAAGGCTGGGAGGAATTTACATGGAAAAACCTCTTGCCTGGATTGCTGAAATAAAAACGACACTTCTCTTTAAACAGGAGATATGAGTTTGTTGGTAGAGATGAAATTAGAATGCTCTGGCATGGGTGCTTTCCTTCCAGCTGCAGAGTCTGTAATTTCAACCATTTGCTTGAGTTATTTGAACCCATTTTATTCTGAGATATTCTGGTGTGTGAGGGGTTGAGTTGTATTTGTGTGTGCGTGTGTGGAGGCATGATGCTTCAGTGTTTGAGTCTGCGTCATTTCAGCACCAACACTTAGACTTGTGACCTAGAACAAGTAGCCTAATTTCTTGAGCCTCAATTACTGGAACTTGACAAGTGGTCTCTTGGGTGCTCTTTTCTAGATGAAGACCTATAATTCTAAGTGGCTGGTATGATTTATTTTCATAACAATGACCCCTGCAGGCTGCTGCCACTCTGCTGTAGCATAAGAGATTAAGAGCGCAAATGCTGGATTCAGGTCCTATGTTTAAACACCAGCTTTGCCACTTATTCTCTGGTGACCTTGGAAAAATACTCGAACCTCTCTAAGCCTCAGTTTGCCTATCTGTAAAATGGTGATAATGACAACCACAATATCTATCTAATCAGGTGCCTGCGAGCAATAAATGAGAATACTCAAGAAGCACTTAGTACGATGCCTGACAGTCGGTGCTCATTAAATAATAGCTATTGTCCTCAAGTGCCCTGTGAGATCTTAGGGTTATTCGCCTTTGGATTGTGATGGGCAGTTTATTAGCTGGTTTTTATATTAGCTTTTAAAATCCCCAGTGAGAACTCTTTTAAAACATGCCAACTGCCTCCTCCATTGTTGTTCTTCTCCCCGCCTCCTCCCCCTCCTCCTCATACTCCTTCCCCCTCCTTTTTTAAATTTCAGAACAAACCAGCTATTTTAATGTGTGTGTGAGTAGCTGCCTACTATTCATCAGAAGGGATTCCAGGGCTTTTTGTCAGGAATAATTTATGTCAGGATGCTTTCGTCAGGGAGCTGCCTGTCCTGTTCTTTCTTTTCCCTGGACAGTCTGGGATGACTGGGGCTTCCAGTTCCTCCGAGGTGGTGGGATGGGGTGGGGGGTGAGGGTGCTGGGAGCTCAGTCCAGGGCAGCAGGATGGAAGAGTCAGCAAGGAGGACCATAGTGGGAGTTCTGGCCTTGGCCCTTCCAATCACTAGCTATGTGACCTTGCACAGGTCATTTAAACTCCCCAGGCTGTACTGTCTTCACTTGAGATGTGAGAGGGCTAGCAATGGGCAAAAAAAACAGGAAGACAATTCTCCCAGGAGGATGAACAGTATATACATTGTATCCTTCACTAGTTATCAAGAAAATGCAAATCATAAAAATATAAAGACATCAATTTTTACCATTATTAAAATAAGAATTTAAAAACAACATTGCTTATCTTTTATATTACTGGGAGTACGGCAAATTGGTACAACTGCTTGAGATTGGAAAACAATTCCTATTGTGTTTCATGAAAGAGAATGAGGTAAACTTGGGTGTGAAGTCTCATCTTTGCAACTCACTAGTTTTGAGGCTCAACTTGTCAAGACTCCATTTCCTAACTGGAGGAAAAAATGGGTAAAATGGGGATAATAAAAATAATGCCTGCTTAATGGGTTGTGGTGAGGTTTGGAAATTACGTCGATAATGGGCCTAGCTAATGTTTGGCCCATAACAGATGCTGCTCATTGTTGCTGCTGCTGTGAAGGTGAAAATGATAATGAGGAAGATGCTGCTGCTGCCTGGTTCTGCCTGGCTCATATTCTAATGCCGCTGGAGAGAGAACCCATTCTCCTGCCCTTTCTTGGATTCCTTGTCAGAATCTGACTTCTCCGTGGTAGGCAGAGCAGACAGCTGCTCAGCTGCGGTCCCACTCATCTAGTTTCCTAAGGAATTCTGACCCATGGTCTCAGAGAATCCCAGGCAACTCCAAGTACGTGCCCCACACCAACCTCTCGTACTCATCCCCCCACCACCACACACACACATGCACACACACACACACACACACACACACACACACACACACCTCACCACCACACGTCAGATGCCAGTCCTGCCCTGCCCCTATGGCACTCACTCAGTTCTGTAAACAGACTTCTGACTTCTTGGGCTAGACCCCTCCAGTGCCTGCACACACAGCAGGGAGTGCCATCTTCCCTGCGCCCATGTCTGCCTGCATCTCCCTCCAAGCAAGCACAAGCCGGCCCTCCTGAGAGCTCAACCTCTCTGATGCATTTCTGCCCCTGCCGTCACCATATTTACCAAGTAACTCACCTCACCCCGGGGAGGCCCTCAGTCACTTGTTTTCAAATGCCCATTTGCTTCTGAAGAGAGTTTTTCTCTTCTTCCTCAGGTTTCTCCTGAGATCCATCTTTTGTTTTTAGGTAATTCAAGCTCAGCATGGACTTGAATTGCCATGGAGCCTTTATCTACTCAATATCAAAGATGTCTCTTCTCAAATGTTTCTTTGAATTCCTTCTCAATATGAGGTTCTGTTTCTGTTCCCATTTTGCAACCTAATAAGGACTGAAATCTGTTTTCAGTAGTTACTCAATTTTTTTTTTCTCAGCTTTAAAAATAATTTCAGAGAACCATGGAACCAAAGAACTGAAAGGAACTCATGGAGTCCTCCTTTCATTCATGAAAACACTGAGGTCCCTAGGGACGAACTTTGTGGTGGTCACACAGTGCTGAGGTACTGGGGAGAGAGCTAGCAGACCATGGGCTTCTAGAAGTGCTCCTTCTCCCCCTCAGCCTGTCACATGCCCCATTTCCTTGGTAAACCAGGCCCAGGTAATACAAGGCGATGACTGCCATTTCCTTCTACAGAGAGATCTGAGGGCCCTGGTAGCTCTGCAGAAATAGGTCCCCCCAGGTGTCCCAAATCCATCATAGGCTCAATCCTCTCTCTTTCTTCTCTGACCATGTCATATTCATTTTCTAGGTGCTTTCCTCAGAAAGCCCATCTGAGCCTCCAATTCCTCCTGTGTTTTCCCACCTTGTATACCTTCTCTCTGAGCTAGATATTGGTCACCAGTCTTGGCAACAGATCTGTTTGCATCCATCTTCCCTAGAGGTCTGCATGCAGCAGAGCAGACACAATTAACTTACGCCAAAGTGTTAGTGACCTTTAAAATCTCTCCTACTTGCAAAGACTCAGGGGCTGAGCCTTGAAGAATAGAAAAGAGTCCCAAGGAAAAAGCCCTCCTTTTAAATTAAAAAAAAAATGTGGGAATAAATTTCTTACCCAAGTATATAATGAGCAAAGCAATTAACCAGGCCCAGATGAACACACCCAAAGCCCCTCTTCTTGATTCATACCTGTTCTTACCTAGGGCCCTGATTCTGCAGAAAGGAATAAGCCTTTGAGAACATCCTCACCCTGTTGCTTAAGTAGCCTGGCCTTTGACCCAGAATCCTGGCTGCCCTTCAGGGTGGGCGGGGAGAAGACTGGACTCGGCTAGAGGCAGAAAGGGTGGTATGGAGGTGGGAATGGAATAACTCTGGGAGTCAACTTCTCTGGGTTCTTTCCACACGTTACCTCATGTACCCACCCAAAGAACCCTAAGATGTAAGTCCTTCAGGATCTGCATTTCAGCTAGGAAGAAACAGGAAATGGAAAGCTCACTAACTCACTTAGATCCCAGAGAGCCAGGTCTGAGGTGTGCTGACACCCACCCAGAGCACCAGAGTCTTTGTAATTTCCCTCAGCGTCTTCATAAAGTGGTCAGGGCACACAGGTGTGTTCTCCTGAACCATCCGAACACTCTTTGTACTAATAGGACAACTAGAAAGTTTAAATCAGATATTTCCAACACTCCTTTCTGTCCAGTTTCCTGCTTAGGCTGCTCTCCACTCCTGGAATGAATCTTTACTTCCTGTGATGATCAAATATACACTGGGTCCTATCTGCCTCCTCCCTCGCCATAAAGACTTCAACCCAAGTTAACTTCTTGCTTTCCATACTCCTATTATGTTTATGGATGTCTCTGCAAAAGGTAATATTTCACAGAATCGTCCAACCACTGGTATAACAATTTATTTTATCGTATCAAACATGAAAAGAAATATTTTTGAGCATTAGCTATTTTCTGAATGTACTTTTTGTATTTAATTTTCATGAAAATTCCATAAAATAAATATATCCCCCTCTTTACAAAAAGGACACTGAGCCTTGATGAATCTATTTGAGGAAAGTAATACATCCTAACAGTGTAGAGTGCAAGCTTTGTTATTAGTCTGCCTGGGTTCAATCCCAGTTCACTAAGTAGGTAAATGTGCACCAACTGCTTCTCTAAGCCTCAGGTTTGTGATCTACTAGTATAAAATGGGGTTGCTGAGAGGCCTGATATGAGGTTGTGTACATGAAAGGTTGAGCACAGGACTGGCAAAGAGTAAAGTGCCCACTGACTGAGAGTACTTAATGCCATTAGAAAGAAACAGCTTAAGTCCACTCCCTATTGTCTTACTCCAGGGCCTGCTTTTCATATACTCCTGAAGTAGGTAGTTTATTGTCCCTAGTTTAAAGATAAAGAATTAAGTTCAGAAAAGTGAAGTGACTTGTCCATGATCATGCAGCTGTTAAGCGTCAAGGGTGAGGGTTGAGCCAAGCCTTGACCTTCCAACAGCAGGCTACCCATGTTAATCTGTTGGTTTCACGTAATCTTCCTTCCAACTGAGTGACTAGCTCCTCAGAGCCAAGCAAATGCACTTCCACGTTGCCTGTGTTTCCTAAATAGTCTGCACAGCATCACACATGCTGTGCTCCCAACACCCCACGGTTAAAGGAAATGCGTGATGCCTTTGCTCAGCCTGGAACCCCGCTTGCTCTTCAAAACCGTGAGCAGTACCAGTCATGACGATGGAGGCTCCTAAGACAGAAGGATTCAACAACGTGATTCCAGGGTTACCTAACAACTTTCTGCCCATGGTGCCTCTAAGAAGTAAATCTTAAATAGTAATTCAAGGTGCTTTTAAAAAGACTGAATGTTCTACTGGACAATCACCATAGTTTCTTCAATAATAAATGGTGTCCAAAAAGAGAGGGATCTGTTAGAGATGAAAAGACCCAAGAAACTTAGCTATCAAAGGTAATATTTAGACCTGATTCCAAAAACCACATTTTAAAAGCCATTTTGGGTACAATTAGGAAATTTTGAATATAGGGTTGTTACTGAATAATAATTTGGAGTTATTATTGGTCTAGGTATGATAATATTGTTGTTTTTTAAAAGCCTTCATCTGTAAAAAAAAATTATATAATGAAATATTTATGGCTAAAATGGTATAAATCTGGGATTTACTTTAAACTGCTAGCAGGAAGAAACAATACTCCTGGGAGGATATTGATGAAACAATATTTACAAATGTTGTTAAATGATAAAGCAAGGTGACAGGCACATGTGGGTTCATTATACTATTGTCAATATTTGTGTTTGTTTGAAAACTTACACAATAAGAAGTTATTTTAAAGAATGAATGAATGGTGAATCTCCAGCAATCTTCTATTTTGTTCTACAACCACTGTTCTTCCTAAAGCGTTCAGATTCCTCGATGACATGAAAGTCATCCTCTTCCCAAGGTCCCAGGAGTTTAAGCACCTGTTGTGATGACAGCTTATCTGGACTATGCTGCCACCCCTTCCCAATCAGCCTGCTCTGAACTGACCGTGTCACCTACCACCACACCCACTGTCTCTGCTATGCCAGCACTGCCATTGCTTACCATCTGCTTTGAGTGGAATCCTCAGCACTGCTTTTGCCTCTTTTCTTCCTTCATTCCCTTGGCCAGGCAGCCACATGACTGCCACATGGTACTTTGCAACATGACTCAGACGGACAACCCTCCTCTCCATTCTGACTGCTCCAGCCCTGTCCGAAGCCTCAGCCCCTCACACTCAAGATTGCTGCACTGGCCTCCTAGCAGGTCTCAGCCCTTTGAACTTTCCCCTTTCTGTGCAAACTCTTGGCTTTTCCAAAACTTGAGACGGCCATACTTGATGCTTTTACATGGAATGGCTCACTTTGGAACCCACCTGTTCTGTCCCGGTCCACTTATATGGCCCTCTCTGGAGTTGAGCTCTATCTTATGGTTGAGCTCTATCTTATTACCCTTAGCAGCTCACTGTCTGCCTTTTCTAGCAACTTTGGAATAAGTCTGGTTACAATTAGATTGGAAGCTCATTGGGGCAGGGGTGTGTCTGTCCCCCACTATATCCTAGCACGTAGCTCGGTGCTTGACACACAGTTGTAGCTACTGAGTACAAATTGATTGAATGAATGATTAGATTCGTGAATGAACAAGTACTGTGGGGGGAAAAAATCACTATTTCGCTTTTCCCTGAATGTATACCTAGCTATGAAGTGCTCTCTTCCGCATGGTCCCAATCTTGCCTACCCCAAGCCCACGATGGCTAAATCTTCAAGAACTTTTGTTATACAACCTTATCAAAGGTTATTTAAAAATCCAAATAAAAGATATTCTAGGGTTTCCCTTTTCCCACATACACAGTCTATACAGATCAAGTGATCTTAGTTTACCTCTGACCTCATCTGAACTTGATCTAGCCACCACTGTCTCTGATCCTCAGTTTCATCATCTGTCAAAGGAGGCTGGGTAATTGATGGGATCCTGCCAGTTATAATCTCCTTGGTACTTTCTTTTACAGAAGTCATAATGCCTTGTACCTGAAGTGTTATGTGCCTGAGTATTCAGAGAGCTTCCTCTTTATTTTAAGTCCCAGCTGCTTGCCTGGCCGGAAAATCAGATTCACTAATATGAAGTTCCTTTGTGGAATTCACCTCCTGATGGAGTCTCTTTTATTCTTGTGTTCAATACATATGCATTAAGTTCCTACTATGAGCCAATTCGATGGTAATTTGTTCCTCCTCTTGCTAACACAGTACCTCCTGACAAGGATAAGTTATGCATCTTTTCACTCTGCAATTAAAACCACCATGTTATTCCATATCCAGGGCAACCAATGGAGACAACCAGATAGGCTTATGGTTGGCTCATCATTTTGCAAATGAGTCGGCTGGATAAGCAACACACTGAAAGCCAAACAGCAAGGGAAAGGTAAAAGTACATAGAATCTAGGTCTCCTAAATCCTGGTCCCGGACTCGTCAGCATCATTCCACACTGCCCCTGGGAGCAGGCAGCAGGACCGTTGGGAGGGTGAAGAGAACAGGGTCCCAGCTTGTGAAGCCATCTCAGCTATCTGTGAATGCACCGATGAAGCAATGGCCCAACTGAGGCTAAATCTGGATAACAAGAAGCCCCAAGAACAGTTGGAAATGATAGCCTCAAGTAGTCCTGCGGGGCACTCGAGTCCAGATTTGCCTGGCAGCCTGTGAAGGCCCTGACCAGCCGGTCCTAATGGCACGGGAGCTGGGCCACAACAAGGCCTGCGGGCCTGGGCGGTTTCTCCAGAAGACATATGTGGAAGGAACGCGGGCTCAGAATCTAACAGGGACTCAAATCCCACCTGTACCCCTTAGGAGCTGTGTGAAATCAGGCCGGTTATTCATCTGTAAATGAGGGTGATACCACCCACTAATGGTGGGTATGGATGACGCCAGACCTGATTATTTCCCTTTCTCCCACTTCTAGTGCCTCTCTCCTCTGCTACACAGCCCTGTGGCTGTGGCACACAGTAAGTGCTCCGTGGCAGTTATTATTAAGGAATGGAGGCTCCCACGAGGTACAACGGTGATTAAGGAGTCCACAGGAGAGGTGAACTGCACTGGGGTTACCGCCAAAGCAAAGACACCAAGTGCATCTTCCCCCAGTGTACTCATCTTTGTGGGACCCGAGACAGACCCAGCATGGGGCACACAGGCCTCTGTTGGCATAAATAAAAACCAGTCTCTGTAGAAAAAGAGTCCTTATAGAATGAGCAGAGGGGAGAGAGAGGCATTTTAAAGGTCATTAAAATGTATTCTTTGTTAAGCAGTTGCTGAAACATTCTGAAGTTCCTAGCAATTGGAAGCAATTCCTAGGGGAGCCACATGAGAAGTTTTTTGCTAACAGGTTTTGAATCTTGCTCTAATTTGATTAGGCTTAGCTAATCAAAAGTGGACATTAGACCTGAAAGGGGCTATTAGTCAGAATTCTACTTCTATGAAAAATTCACCGAGACAATGATTGGATACCCATTTCTTCCCCTTGTACCTGCAACCACCAGGCAAAGCATCTCTAAATCAATGTTGCTCCTCATCTGGTGGCAGCTACTTGTGCATAAGCTCAGCATCCAAAGGTGTTAACTTGCTGGTGGACCCTGGGTGTGAACGCTGCCCATTGGGGACTGATCAAGCTGTACATTGAAAGGAGTGTCCTCCACCCAAGAGTAACTATTGGCTCCCCTGGTTTCCAGGTCTGGCTATTCCCTCACTCTCGGGTACTTCCCTTCCTAACCCACCCGTCTCCTCCAAACTTTCACCAGGGGGCTACTCTCCTCTGAGATAGGACTTCCTCTGGGAAGTCTCCCCTCCCTGCCAGGTCTGGGTTCAGGAGACCTACCAGGAGCTCCCATAATGGCCTGCTCTTTCTCCATTTAGGCGCTTATCATACCCTACTTCAGTGATTATTAAGCTGGACGATTTTGCCTCCAGGGGATATTTGGCAATGTCCAGAGACTTTTGGTTGTCGCAATGGTGTGTGTGAGAGGATGCTACTGGTATTTAGTGGGTAGAGGTCAGGGATGTTGCTAAATATCCTGCAATGCACAGGACAAACCTATAACTACAAATTATCCGCCCAAATTGTCACCAGTGCTGAGGCTGAAAACCTTTCTCTAGTGTAATTGTTACTTGTGTATCTTTCTCACAATGGCTCTCTCTCTCTCTCTTATTCACATCTATACCCTCAGTATACAATTCCTAGCACATGCTCCGTGCTCAAAAAAGACCTGTTAACTGACTGACTGACCTTCACGCCAATTTGCTTTGACCCTAACCAACTCCTTGCACTGGTCTATCTGCTCACTTAGCAGGAGTTCTATGCTGACTGCACCCCACTCCATCCCCACCCCATTCTATTCCTGCTCTATGCGCTACAGGCCATGGTGATAGAGCTTAGGCCTACTTGCAGCAAAGCAGAGAATAGGGCATCTGGACTAGTAGATCAGGCAGGGCTAGATGAAGTCAAGACCATGGGAAGGGAAAAGGCCTGAGCCAGCTGGGAGCAGGGCCAGACCACCAGGCAAATGGGGCAGCTGGACTGACTGCAGTTAGAAGCTCAAAGCTGATTAGTTTTCAAATCCTCCACATGCCTTTTATTTAATTATTGGACAGTGAGCGTCCGTTTCCAAGGCTGCAGGAATATTCTCTTCCTTTTACTGAAGCAACACTGTATGATGAATACTTTCTCAAAAAACGGAGTCACTGCCCATTTGTTTCTTTGTGCATCTGCTACTGAGTTCACATGAATAATTATAAGCTTATTTTACATGATCGTACAAGGGCTGGGTTAATTCTCAGCAATTTCAAGAATGAAATGCTCACAAAGACTTTCAAGACTGTGACACGACAGGGTTTGGGAATTCAAAATCACCGCTGTCCAAAACATGTTTTCTTATTTGATGTATTATTGCATTTCATGTTTTATGTATATGTTAAAATTTATGTTCAAATAGCATAGTGCAGACATGAAGCTGGGCAACTTTACCAGATAATGAAGGTTTTAGGGGGTTGCTGGATTTTTGAAGCTAAAAGTTAGCTGCTTTAACCAACAGCCCCATGACTTCACTCTTGAATTCCTTTAGAACTCTTGGATGAATGCCAAGCTGTCCCCGTGATTTATCTACATCCAGTTTGTCAACTAGGTCTAGAAAATTCTGTGATCTGTTACTATTTGATCTAGTACCTCTGCTTCTAAGGATGATTTAAGAGTAATATTCATTTTGATAACTTTTTCTGAAAAGAACAACACAAATAATTTATTATGCCAGCTGGCTCCTTTTCGTAGAGCCCGATTAGACAAAGGAGTGTCCTGATCATCTGTAAGCGTTCTTCACCAGGTCTTTGGCTGGCTCCTTCACTCCAGTTACCTTAAAAGACTCTCTTATTTTTAATGTCCGATCCTTATAGAATGCCCCTTAAATTATATGTGGATCTTTTTTGTGGGTTTCCGAGGTGGGTTCCCCCTGTTTATCTAACTGAATTAACTTTCTATTTTTTTCTGAAGATGTCTCTTTCTGTGAATGTGTCTTTGCCTTAAGCAAACCTTTTTGAGCTGCACGTGTACATAGCGATTATTATCCCAACCTCCAGGGCTATGAGGGTCAAATGAAATAAGGACATAAAGTGCTTTGTCTGATGCCTGGGACAAAGTAAGTGTTTTGCAAATGGCTTTTTATTCTTTTCAGATTTTCATTTATCTTTATTGTTGAAAGTATTACAGATGTATCCTCCCCCCACCCACCCGCATTGACCCTTTCCTCCCCTTTCCCACTCCCAACCCCCAGGCCTTCACTACACTATTTTCTGTGTCCAAGGGTTATGCATATATGTTTATAAGTTCCCACTTCTCCCCCTACCCTCTCCCTCTGAGGATCATCTTATCATCTTGACCAAAGAAGGTTGGATAGGAAAAGGAAGCTAGTTCTTAATCCCACCTCCCAAAATGCTTTCCCCAAAAGTGTTTGGTAATGTGGTGTTTTTTGTGTTTTTTTTTTTTTTTTTTTTTAATTAGTTGGCAAGATTCTTGAGGTTTATTGACAATTTTTTTTCATAATTACTATTCATGTTTTTCTTAGTTCTCCTGTCATGTATATATTATCTTGGTTTTCCATTCTTGCACCAGATTGTTAAACTTATTAGGGTCATTAAATTACAGAGGTTACACACAGATAATCCCTGAACCTTCTGTGGGGCCTCTCTTCATTTTCTCCATTAAATCATTAGCACAGGAAATGATCATTTGTCCTAATTCATCCCAGGGAGGTATTTTGCCAATCTACAAGCTAGTAAACACCCTCATCATTACTAACTGGCCTGATTTTTTAGCTCAGCCAGTCCTATTCCAGATTCCAGCTCAATCTCATTATCCAAGTTAGGTGGCCCATAACCTCTTTCTACTGCCATATTTTCATCAACTGTTGGCTATTTCCACCCACTGGGCATTTCCTGATGGCCTTTTTTATGTTGAGTCTCCTTGTATTTCTCCACTACTTTGATAATCTATTTTATTTTTTACCCTTCTTTGCCAGCTGTTTTATGAGAGTCTTTGATACCTGAAAAACTCAACAGCCCTGTCTCTGCTCTCCCTAGGACCCTCAAATCCCCCTATCTCATGGGTGCTATGTACTATAGCTATGTGTGTGTATACAAAATGTATTATATACAGTCCATTATATATATAATGACCACAAAGGGTTCTGATCTTCAGCCTCTTTCTCAGTTGCCCTCAGAACCTTCCTGTTGTGTGTTCTTAAGTTGTAGTACAGGGACCAAAGGGGAGAGTTGGACATGTTAACCTTGGGACATGCATGCAACAGCTCTCATCCTATTGATTTCCTACTTCTCATCATTTGCACTAGATCAGCGGTCGCCAATCTTTCGGACCTATGGACCACCAGTGGTCCATGGCCCACCGGTTGGCGATCACTGCACTAGATAATCTTTACCCAATTAGTGCCACTGTATAAAACAACTCCCTCTGCCAACTGTTGCAAAAATGGAGTCACTTTTCTAGAATGCCCCAAGCCTTCCCTGTGTCCTTCACCTGCCTAAGCAGTAGCTGCTACAGTTCTTTCCTCATGGGTGCAATTTGCTGACCCCACTGGATTCCTAAACTGGATTGACCCCAGTGGAGAAATCACTGAACACACAGAGCCTCTGGCAAACCCCTGCCCCCACCACACACACACCCCTGCTGCTTCCCTGTATGTGCTTATGTTGCAGGTTGAAGACATGAAAACTATTAGTATTAGCTGTCTAAGCAGTTTGCATTCAACTGGCTTCTTGTGATCAAACATGTCAGGGTTTGAAATGAACAGTACATAAAACACAATAGATGTTTCATCTTTTGTTCTTGCTGTAACAGCTCCTTTGGAAAGTGACAGAAGTGAGTGCCAGAGACAAATGCTTATATTTTATTATCTAACTCATGTCATGCTGTCCCTGTGGGCACCAGGGACCACAGTGTATGGGACTGTTGAAGTTGTATCACCTGCCTCTGAAGGGCTAACTCCTTGAGGGCAAGAACTGTGATTTACCCTCTGGGTCCCTATAATCTTAATATTGTGACTTGCACTGAGTAACTATTTACTTCAACTCAACATGAACTGGAAGGGATCCATCCATACAACCAGCACATATGCACCTACCATGTGTGTCATACATTGTGGTCTTCCCTTTCCCTTCTCCATCCTGTGCTGGGCCACTCACCTCCTTGTCCAAGAATCTCTATTATACCCAAAGCTTCATATAGGTAGAAACCACATCCATGTAACTCACTGCTGTATCACAGGGCCTGGCAGGGGGTGGCACATAAGGCCCTCAGTAAACATTTATTGAGCCAATAAATCATTGAGAACAAACCTACTTTCAGCTTGGACTGGTCTCATGGAAAACACTCTGCCCAATACCAAAGTGTCACCTGTGTTCATCTGTGTCAATTAGATCCATGTGTGTCACTTGTCACAGGACAAAGCAGATGTGGTGACACCCGTGCGGAAACAGATGTGAAGGGGGCAGAGACAAGGTCATTTTTCCAGCATGTGTGTGCATATAATTAGTGTAAATGGTTCAAAATGACAACCTATAAAAAGAGATTTCTAATGGAGGCTGTGCTCACTTTAGCTGATGGAGTCATTTCAGATTGTAATTGAGGTTAGAATTTACAATGACCCAACTGTAAGGCAATGCCCCTCACCACCAAGCGCGTGTGTACCACATGCCATAGTTATTCACACAGATTATCTTCCCCCATCACCACCTCCCTCTCCACCCAAGTTCTAATTACAGATACGGAATTTATTTGCTCCCGCAGCTTTCTCCCAGTGGGTTACTGTGGCTATTAATTTCAGCAGAAGCCATTCTGAAAACCAGAGATGGAAAAGTGAAAAAAAGCACGCAGAAGAAGGAGGCCTTCACTTTAAACCGGTGCCATTCAAAGTGTGGTCCCACAGCAGCAGCAGCACCTGGGAAACTGTTAGAAGCGCAAATTCAAGGGCCTGGCCCCTGCCTTCCAAAGTCAGAATCTTTGGGGTGGAGCCCAGGAAGCTGTGTTTTAACTGACACTGCAGGCGTTGCTTATGCACACTGAAGTTTGATAAAGTCTGGGGGAGGGTTCTAAAGCGCTGTTTACTCCTTTTCCAAATTCTCTCAGACATTGCCTAGGAAAGACTGGGTGTCTGGAATCCCTGGAGGAGGCTTTTCATTATTTACCTTCTCGTACCGTTTTAATTTTTTTCAGCTACCCCCATGTCTTACTATTTCAATAGATATAAAAACAACAAAGAAATGGATCTTTATCCAGAGCACTTTAAGAAAGAAAAGATAACTCATGGCAATTGTTCAACTGTTTACCTAGACAGTCTCCCCTCTCTGTAAAATGACAGGTGAGGAGGAAGATAGAATAAGGTAGTGCATTGAAAAATTAGATTTGATTTTTGTCTTCTGAAAATATTAGAGAACTAAGGATATCCCTTAAGAAGATGTCAATATGACAATGAGTAAAGTCAGGACAACATCAGCTTTACCATTTCCACACTATACCGAAAGATTTTTTTTAAAAGCTCAATTATGAGAAGCACTTGTAACAAGAGTTTGTCTAGATTCCTCAATAGTCAGAAGAAAATGGACACTGCAAACTAAGAGTTTGCGTGTTTTAACCCTTGGATGATTTTCTTCTCCTAAAGATTACAACTACTCTCATGCCTTCTCAAATTGAGTCGCAAGCCTTCATTATTTTTTTAAAATATATTTTTTATTGATTTCAGAGAGGAACGGAGAGGGAGAGAGAGATAGAACATCAATGATGAAAGAGATCATGGATCGGCTGCCTCCTACAAGCCCCCTACTGGGTATCGAGCCTACAACCGGGCATGTGCCCTTGACCAGAACCGAACCCAGGACCCTTCAGTCTGCAGGCTGACACTCTATCCATTGAGCTAAATCGGCTAGGAAGTCTTCATTATTATTAGCCACTAAAAGCAAAGACAGTGGCTAAAATGCTAGGTTAAAGTAATACAAAATACAAAAGACTCTATAGCCAGTCTGTTTCCCAAACTAAAAAGAGAGGATGGCATGAACTAACAAAAAGGGCTCGTCATACAAAAACAGTAAGAACTGGATGCACAGACCTCTTCTCATCCAACCAAAGTTGTAGGGTTGTAGTCTTCTACATTTAACAAAAACAGTTACTTTCAACAAATAGTAAGGATCAGGAGTCCCTGCATCTATCTACTGCCACAACAGCTACCCACTCCTACCACACACCCTCACTGTAATGAGGTGTACCAAATAACCCCTTTCCTCACTTTGACAACTCCACACTTTGGACACAAGAAAAATGAGCTTGTGTCAGGAAACTAACAGGATTTCTCTTGTTGCTTTCTTGGGGCTGTTATGCATCTCCTAGGGTTGTAGAATGAACGAACAAACACTTCATTGAAATTGTAATCCTAATACTCATACAACATCATATGCTCTTGAAAAGGGTTCTAGAAATTCACAGATAGAATTGTGAAACATTTCAAGAGTAGTAGTCTTCATAGCTTGAATTCCTTAAACACAGTGAAGTTAGCCAAATACAGAGAAACAAAACAGTTTTCAAGTTTTATTCTGGGTTATTTTTAACTCTAGATTTATTTATTTTTTAAGAAAAGGAACAGAATTTAGAATTGAGTTGGTGGTGAGCAGAAAACTACTGTTTCACTGATCTCTTCCCAAGCTATCTTATCAAAGGTGTAATACCCTCTTAATGTTTATGAACAAGTAGCTTAACCACACAGACTGCATCACCCTTCCCACAAACTATGGATATTTACACTGAAATTTTTTAACAAAGTGTATTTGAAGCATTACAAAAAAAAGTAGCTCTTTTCAATCAGGGATGCTATCAAATATGATCGCATTGAACTCCTAAGTATAGTTTTTTCCCCTCAAAAATTAGTTATATTTAAGGATATTCCTGACCAATATCATATTCAAAATCCGAAAGATAAGGAAAAAATAAACAAATAAAAAGATACTCAAAATCTAGTATTCTGAAGAATATAAAAGTTTTAATTAAATGAGATGTTGATTAACCACCACCAGCCATTATATAAGAAAGAACAACAAACATCTAATAAACCCTCAGGATTCTTTTCAAAATCATGTAGATTAAAAATGCACAGAAGTAATCTCACGGCTATGATTTCAAAGAAAGAAAAACTGGCGCCTCTATAGTTAAGCATTTGGGTTTAAAACATTTTAGAAACTCTCTTAACTCGGAGAGAAACTTCCCTGATCCTCTCTGTGAAATGTCTCAGAGGAATTGTGTCTTTGATAACACTGCACAGCAGCGTGAGTAAAGGAACGGTCCCCAGGATTCCATGCATTAAGAACAGTAGGGGACTTCCTGGGCCACGGGAACTCTTACCTTGCCTCCTTTAAGTCTCCAGCATCTGCATCCATCCTTTCAGAAGGTAAAACTGGGTACCGTAGAGAGAGGGAAGAGCCAACCAACTCTCAAGGCGGGCCGAGAGCGTGCAAAGCCCCAGCTGACAGCCTGCTTCCCTCTCCTGAGACTCTGCCTCAGAGGCTGCACAGAAACCAAGTCCGGTGCCAAATCTTAATCCCTTTGCAGAATCTCACATGGAGCTGCCTCACCTCTTCCATTCCCGCAAAGCCTCTTCCTGCAGCACTTCCTTCTGAAACCATTAATCACTAGCACGACCCGCGGAGCGAAGCCCAGGCTCCAACAGTGCTGAGAAACCCTGCATGGCGCGGGGTGATGAGTGTTTACATTAGCCAAAATGAAATGATGTAATATCCAGAATCAAGGAAGGGCCTCGATCCAGAGTCAAGGCATTGTAAGAATCGCTGGGAAATACAACTTCTCTAGATGGGGAAAAAAATTCACCCTTGGGTTTTATTAATTTGGCTTCTGTAGATTTAGGGTTATTTGGATTGTTCTGGTCTCATCAGGAGTATTATGTTTTCCAAACAGAAATTCAGAACTTCTCAAATACCCATAGTTTTACTTGAGAGAAAAATGGTAGCAAACAGAACCCAAAGTGTGTGGGCAAAAAAGTGGTTTCTAGGAGGGGAAGAGGGAGGCACCAATCCAGGGATGAGGGAGTCTGACAGGCTGCAGGGCATCAGAGGCGTAAATGCCTTCAAAGTAAAGGCAGCTCCCAGGAGCTGACGTGCTTCTTTAAGCCGTAAGTGTTTTTTGTTCTATAACTTTAAAAAAAAATTTTGTAAATATTTTTATTGATTTCAAAGAGGAAGGGAGAGGGAGAGAGAGATAGAAACATCAATGATGACAAAGAATCATTGATCGGTTGCCTCCTGCACACTCCATACTGGGGATCGAGCCTACAACCTAGGCATGTGCCCCAACCGGGAATCAAACCATGACCTCCTGATTTATAGGTCAACGCTCAACCACTGAGCCATGCCAGCCAGGCATAAGAAAGCCTGATGGGAAACTGCTATTGATTACTTCAAGAATCTTATGGTTCCTGATTGGGGAGGGATGGGAAGATCTGAGAGGCCACGTCATTGCTGGATGAGAAGGGGATTAGAGGAAGAAAAAGGGTTTGTCAGTAGCACCTGCTTGGGAGAGGGACCAGGTAGGGCTTCAGAATTGACCAGAGGTTGGCTTGAGATTGGTGGGGATGCCAGAAGTAGACTATTTGTTTTTGGATGTTACTGATCATAATGGGATATTTAAAAAACTATTTACCATGTGCTAAGCACCTTGCATGCATATCTCATTTAACCCTCATAACAACCCTGTGAGTAGATACTATTACTGTTCCTGTTCTACAGATGAAGACACTGATGCTCAGAGAGGTTAAGTAGTGAGTAAGCTGGTAAGTAGTGGTACCAGGTTTGTCTGCTGTGCTCTGTAACCACCTATGGTTATGGTTCCTGCTGGCTTTGCCAGCTACACAACTACATCACCATACATGTGCTCTGCACACTGCAAAGCGACAGCGTTTACTGCACAGAGGTGTGGGAAGCATGTGCTTGTAGCTCCCCAAATGCATATGACAAATCCCTGGCTGTTGCTGCCCAGGAGGTCTAGGCCCCAGACCCCCTGACCTGCTTGCAAAGGCCCTTGGAAGAAAGGTGGGATTTCCAAATTTGGTATAAAAATCAAATGCTACATAAAAGGAGCTCTGGCCTGACCCAGTTGGGTCAAGAACCAGTTGTATGAATTTAGTTAATCTACTTCCCTTTCTGGATCTCAGTGAATTCAGGTTAGACTTAGATGGGCTCTAGAGTTCCTTTCAGCATGAAATTTCTATGACATATGCTTTTTAAAATGAAGTAAATGCTGGGTGATATTTAAAAACAAACAGAATTTATGCATCTTAATAAGAATTTACTCCAATATAATAATAATAATAATAATAATAATAATAATAATAATAACGACGACGACAACAACAACAATAGCCACCCAGTCTGTAGTTCTTTGTTACAGAAGTCCTGGGGTGGGGGAGGAAATAACACTATAATAACTCCCTTTTATTGATTTAGTGTATTATGCAATAGGCATTGTGCTAAGGGCAATCCATTAATATTCTCACTAGTCCTTATAAAAGTCCTCATGAGGCAGTATTATTCCCATTCCACTGGGAACAGAGGCTCAGAGAGAATGTACAGCCAGCCACACAGCTGGTAAAGGGTGCAAGTAGGGATTAGAGGCAGCCCTTATCAATTCCAGAGCCCATATCCACCGCCTACACTACACTGCCCATTGTTCCACCAACACCCTTGGCACTCAGCACAGTCTGGGAACAGCTCTTTGGAAACCTCTTTCAGATCCTGCACATTCTGTTTTATTAAATACACTTTTTTCCCCCCACATCTACTCCATGCTGAACACTGCAGAGTGTGTACATACAGTCCTACCTTCCAAAGGCTCCCAATGGAGGCAGAGGAGGGTTATTCTGCCACCAGGGAGATGGGGCTAAGTGTTATAACAGAGGCACCAAAGACGATGGGGGTTTAAGCAAGTGAGAAATTATTTCAAAAGTCTCCAGATTATGCTCAGTGGTGGTGAATATCCATCCGTAGAAGTTGGATATAATTTTGGCTCACAGGCAAGTCAATCAGAGCCAAGTCTGGGGAATAAAGTGGGTCATCAAGCTGGGCAATACCATTTTTGGTCACAAGCTAGGTGTGGCTATAAAATAGTGAGATGGATTTTCCTGTGTGACCCAGACTAGCTCTGAAGGCAATTCCTAAAGGGCAGCGTTTCCAGCAGTGATACCATCTCCAGATTAAAGGCAGAGCCACCCAAAGCGATTGCAAAAGACAGAGCTTCCCGGAGCACAGCACTTGACCACCCAGAGGCAACGGCCTGCAGTTATCCACGGTGCGGTGCCGACCGGCAGGCCCAGATGAGCTTGCTGCTGCTGTGCCCCCAGCATCTGGCACGGTACTTGGCATAGGGGGAGGCTCAATCAACCTTTTATTTACTGACTAAATGAGAGGTAATTTTGAAGGTAAAAATTCTGGACTTGCTTTTTTAAATTGTGGTGTTATTTGGTCACATTTAGACATCTGTATATTGACTGGGGATACATTCCCAGCTGAGCCCAGTCTATCTTACCTGGATGGTAAGCCTGGCCATGACGGGTCAAGACTATTTCCCCTCCTGTTCTTATTTGTGGCTGTTCTTACATTCAGTGCAAAGAGGAGTGAGCACAAGGCACTAATGATGCCACCACGCAGGATCTGCTTGTAAGCCAAACAGGCCAACTGGTTCCTCACTGAGTGCCAGATAACGCTGGGGGGGGGGGAGCGGGGGGGGGCACTTCTACAACCCCATCAGGTGAGCAGCCAAACTGGCCTCCTACCAGATCTAAGTCTGGGGAACCTGAGCTGTCTCAGGGACCATCCCCCATCCACAGTCAAACTCCATACATTCCAAAATATGGGTTGACATCTCTGAAATCCAGAGGGTTCCCCCAATCAACTGTGAGCCTGAGAATCAATCGCAGGATAGAAGCCAGAGAGGTTTCTCCCATCTTCTGTGGTCATCAATTTTCCTCTCCACCTTGGGTTTATTTCTGATGTTTATTTGTTTGTGGTTGGCTTACTAATTATCCACATAAACAAGCCAATCTGAGGTGGACCGAGGCCTCTCTGCCAGGTGGATTCCCATTCTTTTGGGTCTAATGTGAACCCTGGGCCTACCTGTCCACCGCTAGTTGAGGGAAGGGGGTGGTCTCTCACTATCTGTGAGACCTTGTCTGGCTATTTAACCTTTCAGAGCCTCACTTTCTTCATCTCTAGATAAAGATAATAACAGCATCTCCAAATGCAAGGTGGTTAAATGAGCAAACACATATGAAGGACTAGGAACAGTGCCAGGTTCAGAGTGGGTCTTGACTAGATATCAGTCGGTGTTGCTGTTTCCGACTCTTTGGGAGTGGGGAAGGAGCCAGATGCTGGACCCAGCTGAGAGGAGGAAGAGTATTCCTTTATGACTGCATTTATTTACTATGTCATTTTGCACAAATGATTTCTGCCCTGTGTAATGCCGCGGAGGGATCCGGTGTGGTTTCTATATTAAAGTACATAAAATCTGGGGTGGCGGGGGGTAATAGTAAGATATGTACACATATAATACCTCAATAAAAATATTTAAAAAAAAAAAGTACATAAAATCAAACAACACCACCATCCAGTTCTAAGAAGGATTTAGACACCCGAGTTTCTGAGGGACGCCACTATTGCTGACCACTGCAACAGCTCTCAGCTTCTGGGCCAATGGAGTAATAAGAGAAGCACACTGAGGGGGTCTCACGGATGTCCTCCAAGCAGACAAAAATGTAAGGGATCAAGCCGAGAGACAAACTTTTCCCTGGCTCCAAATTCCAAGAGGAATTTATAAGCTGGGATATAGGGCACTGGGGAACATAAAGGACAATGCCTTCCCCCCGCGGGGACTTGCCTAAAAGACACAGAGAGGTCTTTCCAAGGGCCCACACTTATAAGGCGCCTCCATAAAAGCCAAGGGCTCACATTAAACCACGAGTTCAAGAGAGGCTTTATGGTTTCTCAGAACGTCAGCACTGGAAGGGCCTGTCGTCTAGCCCCTGGTTTTGCAGAAGTAGAAAGAGCGGCCAGGGAGCGAAAGGACAGCTGGCCCTGGACCCAGACTCAGAGCCGGGGGTCCAGTGCTTTTCCCTCACCCTGAACTCTCACCCTCTCCCTCATTGCTTCCACCAACAAAAAGAAGCTTCCCTCGGTCCCCCTTGGGAAATGGCAGCCTCTTTCACACTGTGGGAATCCCTTTTCTTTAAGTTTGGTTAAAAATAAATTTGAAAATGTTTAAGTCTGGCTTGGCGGGCTTCCAGGTAGCCTTAGGAGTCTGCAGCACAAAGTCGCTCTCAGCTCTAAACGGTCGGGTATGTCTGCTGATTGTCGAGATGCACACCCCACTCCAGGTCCAGTTTTAAAAGGGTTTTAGCAGCTGCCACCCTTAAAAGCTTTCTAAGCGTCCCATGGTGTGCTAAGTGCCCTAAGTGATGGCTGCATGTGATCCTTCCAACAACACTATGAGGAAGGTTCTATTATTAAACCAGGATTTGAACCATAATAGTTGACTCTAGAGACCAAGGTCTTAACTACAGACTCCCAGTTACCTTTACAGAAAGGGAGTCTTTGTGAGGTAGGAACTTCTGTCCAGCCCGTTTAAGCACGATATTTTCTAAGGCCAACAATTGGCAAATGTCATACAAACTGTAGTTGGTTATCCTGAAGTTCTAGGAGACTTTCTGGAAAGGTGGTCTTAATTGTGGCATTCTGAGGACACCATCAAAACAAGGCCCTCAAAGTACATCCATGCACCACACTTCACAGGAAATAGCACTTCTAGCCAATCACGGGAAACTGGGGTTCACTCTTATTTGCTCTCATAGTGGGTGGTTAGGTGCACAGTTCCCAGGCCTGGGCCTGGTTTCTTGCACTGTCGTGTGCTCATTTGTGACTCTGGGCAAGTGGCTGAACTTCTTTTCATCTTCTGTAAAAGGAGATAATAAGAACAGTGCCTCTATAAAGCTCTGGCATCACATGAGATAACAGCAGTAAAGTTGTTTAGAAAAATGTCAGGCACATATTTATGGGCTCGATAAAAATTAGTCAATGACTGCAGATACATGTTTTAAGGCAGATACCAGAATACAGATCAATGGTTGAAATCAGTAACACGACAGTCCATAATATGAATTAGATGTTGCTAAACATTTGAAGCAGTTTCCCATTTTCTGCATAATCATTATTTTAATTTACCTAATAAACATTTTTCTAATTCACAAAGAAATTATGGTATCATATACTATGGCTCATCAAAGCTCTTAAAAGCACCATTTATTAGCAATGTACAATATCTATTCTTCAGATTCTTGACCAAGAATATATACTCAAATTCTCTGCTGTTACTTCTTACCAGGACCTTGGATTTTAAAAAAAGTAATACTCATAAGAAATTATAAAAAGTATCTTAGTCTATGTATTCCTCTTAATATTTAAAATTACAGTCTTTGGTCAAGTCAAAGCCTTGATTTTAGAAAGCCACATAGCTAAAATATCAATATTTTTACTTCACATAAAACTGCTTTTAATAAATTATTTCCAATATTTTGCCATTAGCTTCTTAATGATGTTCTATAGTTTTTAGTATACAAGTCTTACACCTCTTTCGTTAAATTTATTTCTAAATATTTTAATCTTTTTGATGATGTTATAAATGGAATTGTTTTCTTAATTTCATTTTGGAATTGTTCACTGCTAGTGTAAAGAAATACAATTGATTTCTTAAATGTTAATTGTGTATCTGGCCATTGGCTTTTATTGATGCACTAGAGGCCCGATGCATGAAATTCATGCAAGGGGCTCGGCCCTCAGAGCCCCGGCTGCCGCCTAGGCCCTCGCAGCAGCCCCTCCCCCTGATCACTGGTTGTTCCGGAAGGTCGTCCTGGGAGGTCGTTCCAGAAGGTCATTCTACCGTCTGGTCTAATTAGCATATTAGCTCTTTATTATATAGGACTAGAGGCCCAGTGCACGAATTCGTGCATGGGTAGGGTCCCTTGGCCTGGCCAGCGATCGGGCTAATAGGGGCCGGCTGGCCAGGGGGAGGGACCGCAGGAGGTTAGCCGGCTGTGGGGGGTTGGCCAGTCACGGGAGGTTGGCTGTGGGAGCGCACTGACTACCAGGAGGCAGCTCCTGCGCTGAGCATCTGCCCTCTGGTGGTCAGTGTGTCATCATAGCAACTGGTCGACTGGTCATTTGGTTGACCGGTCACTTAGGCTTTTATATATAGAGATGGTACAAATAATATTCATATATTCAAAGACTACACTATGAACACCTGTTATGTATCAGACACTGTGCTGGGCTGTGGCATAGAATGAAGAGTAAAATAGATATGGTACCTGCTCCATCAAGGAGCTTGGGGTTGAGTGGTGGAACTGGGTCCAGGTGAGGTACACTACCCCATTAACTAGTACATGCTGGGAAGCACTGTCCACATTATCACCTAGGGTCCGTGCATGAGGGCTATGGCAGAAGTTCCTTTCTGTCTCAGAATTAGGAAACACTGTGTATCCCCTTAGCAACAATTCTATTTTGATGCCATGTCCTCTGTGAATTGTGTAGCTGGACAGGTTTTCTTTGCTTCAGTTGCTAGGAAGCTTAAAGCTATGTTGTGGCCAAACTCTAGTAAATGATACTAAGTCAAGATTTTTTTTTTTTTTTGCCATATTTATTTTCTCTTTGCCCTGATTTCCCAAATTTGTATTTTATCTTGTTTTGGGTAGAGCTTCATAAGTTGCCTCAGATTTTTTATGGATAGAGGCTGGGAAGGAAGAAAGGAAGGAAGGAAGGAAGAAAGGAAGGAAGGAAGGAAGGAAGGAAGGAAGGAAGGAAGGAAGGAAGGAAGGAAGGAAAGAAGGAAGGAAGAAAGGGAAGGAGGAAATTTCAGTTACTTGTTAATATTCCTGAGAATGCTAACTTACTATGAAGGTCTACTCTTTATTTCTGAAGTTCCATCAAGATGTGATTTTATTACCTGAGTGAATGCTTATACCATCTGGAATAAGAACTACTTCATACTTAAAGGTTCTTTAATCTGCTTTTGGCAGGTCTAACTAAACAAAGTCTATTAGTTTTGTTCAGACACACTGGAAGTGCTTTTCTGGCATCACTTCAATAAAATTTTCTTCCCTTATTAGACATAGAGGATCTGGGCAAGAGCTGGCAAGGAAGAAGATATCTTTACCCAAGTCACTTGCGACCAAGAAGCAGTATAAGCAATTCCGCTTTGAAGTCACTCAAAACTGGGTTTGAATCCTGACTTAGTTATTTACTTACTAGCTGTGTGATTCTGGAAAGGTTGCTTATCTTCCCCAAGTTTCAGTTACTTCATCTATAAAGTTAACATCTATATTATTGATTACTAGTGTGATCAAATTAAATGAGATTTAGCATAGGGTGGAGGACACATCTATTTAATACTGTACTGGAATTACTAGGCAGTGTAATAAGGTAAGAAAAACCAACAACAATTATAACGACAGCAAAGGAAGAAATCTACTAACTATATGTGGCAGCTTGATAAAAAGAAATTTAATTTCTACCTAATTGAAAAAATAAATTTCAGATTAATTAAAATTCCAAATGTAAAACAAAAATATCTAAAATATTTTGAGGAAAAAAAATAAAATATTTTGAGGAGAATATCTTTACAATTATGGAATAGGGAAGGATTTCTTAATCAAAATATAAAATGCAGAAGTCATAAAATAAAATGTTAATTTGATAGCATTAAAATCCAAAACTTCTATGCAATATATGATAATATAAACAAAGACAAAAGATAAGTTATGGGCTAGAAGGAGGCAGTTGCAACATACATAACAGGCAAAGGAGTAATACAGCTATACAGGGAACTTTACAAACCAGTAAGAAAAAGACAAACAACCAAACAGATAAATGACAAAAGATATAAAGAAGCAATTCATGGAAGCAGCCAAGAAGCCAGTAAACTTGAAAAATGTTCAACCTTACAAGTAATCAGGGAAATATAAATGAAATTAAGAGTGAAATAATATTTTCCATTCATAAGGCCAGACAAAATGTCAATTCCCCCCCCCCCCCCCCTGCACTTATAGACGTTCTAATAACTGATCTCTGACAATTATCCACATAGTGGTTACCTCTGAAGAAGAATGAAAGATTGGGGAATGGGACCCACAATGGTCTCTGCAATATTTTATTTCTTTAAAAAAGTATGAGGCAAACAGGACAAATGTTGACACTTGCAATTCTCGGCAATAGTTACATGGCTAATTGTCATAAACTTCTCTATGCTTTCCCATATGCATGAACTATCCATAATAAATAAACACAAGCAAACAAACTGTGTTTAAACAACCTGTTGATACTGAGGAGGAATAACGGAATAGAAAAATGCCCAAGTCAGACAGTTTTTGGAAGGGCTTGCTGGATACAGATGGGAAACAGGAGGCTCGAAAGAGGGACAGTGTAAAGTCCAGCAGATGGGGGCAGTGGAAAGGACAGGTGAATGATGTGAAGAAAGATGCAAATTTTAGAGAAAACATTGGTTCAGAAAATAAAGTCTAAAAGCAAAGGAACTATTTCTCTGGAAATCCATAAGTAAAGGTCTTGCTTGTCCACTCAGTTACACAAACTATACTGCATTGGAACATTTTACCTGATTTCTGGCCTAATACCATGTCCAGTCTTGTGACAGACACAGTCGTGAAAGAATTACAACTCATGGCTGATCTTGTTTAGAGCAAAGGGTGTCATGACCGGGGAAGGCTTCCCTGAGCACATGAACTAAAGTTAACCACAGATACAAAGAGGTTAGTAGGTAGAAAAGTATGTCTCTGGTAGAGGAACCAGCATGTGCAAAGGCCTCGAGGCAAGCCTGTGAGGTGTTAGTACAGAATGTAGAAAACTCCATGACTGGTTCTGGGGAACTGTGAGGAAAGACACTGAAATGAGGGATCAAGGGGAGTATACCTATGTCTTCCTTAAAGACCAAAGAACCAGAAAAAAACTCATCCAGGGTGAAGGAGCATGTGTAAAAAGTTGAAAGACAGCTAAAAGCAACAATAAAAGCTGGGCAGGAAAAGGAAAAACAGGAGTACTTAATTGGTCTGTATACAGTTCATACCCTGATACTCCCTTTCACTGAAGTACAATCAATTATAAACTTGGAACTTTAAGATAAGTCAGTAGGTGTACCGGTCAAGATTATGGAGTGGGTGGAAGCTGTACTCATCTCCTCCCATGATCACATAAAAATTACAACTAAATTTTAAAACAATCAACCTGGATAACCATCTGAAGAGTAGATGAACGTAAGTCCTATAACTAAGGATATACTAAAGAAGAAGCAATATCAAGATTGGTGGGAGGGGTGGAGATGTGAAACAAACTGGCCCTGCACCTACATTTGACAGTTGAGAATCTGGAGGAACATCTCAACTGCAGAGTTCCCCTCTAAGGAGTGAGGGGTCCTACCCCCATACTGGGCTCCCAAGTCCCAGAACACCAGTGCTAGGAAGAGGAGCCCACATAACATCTGCCTGTGAAAATCAGTGGGGAATTCCATCTGTCCGGGTGAAACAGAAGGCTGCTAGAAATTCAGGCTTCCCCTTAAAGGGCCAGCACACAAACTCTGGCTCGTAGGCACTCACCTTGGGCTCTGGCAGAGAAACGACAGCTCAGCAGGCACCAGAGACATATGGGGAGAGGCTGAGTTGTGTGGCTTCAGGACAAGAGATTCGGGGACAGCTGCCATTGTTCCTGTGTTGAGCCCGTCCTGTTGCCCCGCCAACAGGCGCCATCTTTTCTGTGTTGATCCCTCCCCCTACATGGCCAAATCTTAATCTGCATTTGCCTGAGGAACTCCACTATCTCCACCCAGATTACCTCCTGAGACTCCACCCTACCAAACTCGTGCATAGCCTGCGGCTCTCCTGAGGCCAACTAGCCTGGGCCCTTGGTGCAGTCTTTCTTGAAATACTCTCAAGGAATTCTAGTAAAGACTGAGAAGTGTCAGACACAGGGAAAAACTGTGTTGTGTGGCTTCATGGTAAGGTTCTGGAGAGACAGCCACCATCTTTCCTGTGCTGAGCCATTCCCACGACCAAATATTAATCTTTATAAGCCTGGTGAACTCCACCAGCTCCACAATGATCACTCTCTGAGACCACTACCCCACCACAAAGGCCTGCAGACCCTAGGTGGGTGGCAGCTGGCCTTGATGTACCCTGAGACTTTTGCTGAGTGGCCTCAGGCCCAGCACTGTCACCAAGTCTGAATCTGTATTACCTAGTGAACACCACTTGACCCACCCTGGTGACTCCCTGAGACCCTTCTTCACACAACTCCTGTACCATGCAAGGCTCTTTCAGCAGCTGAGCTTTATAAACAGTCAGCAGGCAGCGGCAGGTCTCAGGTACCTTGGCCTTTTGCTGACCTGCCCCAGGCCTGGTACTGGTGGTAGCCAGTCTCAGTTCACAATGTGGCCCCTCCCTCATGCATTCAGCCCAGCACAGACAGTTACCAACCACAGATTGCTTTGTAGCTCCTAACAGGTAGCCCTGGGGTGGTCACAAGCAGTGCCTGATATTTGACCTGTACCAAAGTCCTTCCCTAGAGGCCCCAGAACCAGCACACCAAGTGGTGGGCTTTAGACTTGGAGCTCCACAAGCAATACACCCAAAGGAAGATCTCAGCAGCAACAGACCCTCCTGGAGTGAATTCAGCTACAAACATCAGGCCCCCTCTCCTAGTAGCTCATACATTGTGGCTGTGGCCAATCCTCATAGCCAGTCAGCCTGAAGGTCAATCCCACTCACTGACATGCCAATAGCAATCAAGGCTCAACTATAACATAAGGCATACATAACCCACACAAGGGATACTCCTGGAGCACCTGGCTCAGGTGATCAGGGAGACTGTGCCACTGGGCCCCATAGGATACCTACTACATAAGGCCACACTGCAAAGGCTGGGAGATGTAGCAGACCTACCTAATTCATAGAAACAAACAGAGTGGCAGCCAAAATGAGGAGACAAAGAAACATGTCCAAAATTAAATAATAGGAGAATATACCACATACAGAGTTCAAAACACTGGTTATAAGGATGCTCAAGGAAATTAAAGGAAGAATAGATGAAGTCACTGAGAACTTTAACAAAGAGATAGTAAGCACACAAAAAAGGACATAGAAACCATAAAAAAGTCAGAAATAAAGAATACAATAACTGAAATGAAGAATACTCTAGAAGGAATCAACAGCAGATTAGATAAAGAAGAGGACTGAATCAGTAATTTGACAGACAAAGTAGCAGAAAACACCCAATCAGAACAGCAAGGAGAAAAAGAAGAATTAAAAAACTAGGATAGTTTAAGGGACCTCGGGGACAACACCTTTATCATAGAGATACCAGAAGGAGAAGAGAGAGAACAAGAAATTGAGAACCTATTTGACACCAAAGGAATACAAAGTATTATAATACTATGAATAATTATATGTTAACAAATTGAACAGTCTAGAAGAAATAGATAAATTGATAAAAATATACAATCTTCCAAAACTAAATCAGAAAATCTGAACAGACTGATTATTACCAAAGAAAATGAATCAGTAATCAAAAAAATCTAAACAAACAAAAGTTCTGGACTGGATGGCTTCACAAGTGAATTTTAGCAAACATTCAAAGAAGAATTAACACCTATCCTTCTCAAACTATTCCAAAAAATTCAAGAGGAGGGAATGCTCCCAAGCTCACTTTACAAAGCTAGCATTATCCTGATTCCAAAACTACAAAAGACATTAATACACACACACACACACACACACACACACACACACACACACATATATATATATATAAAATATATGTATATATATATGTATATATATGCCAATATCTCTGATGTACATAGATGTAAAAATCCTCAACAAAATATTAGCAAACCAAATTCAGCAATACATTAAAAAGATCACACACCATGATCAAGTGGGATTCATTCCTGGATGCAAAGTTGGTGCAATACTCACAAATCAATTAATATGATACACCACATAAACAAAACAAAAAAAATAAAATCATATAATATAAATAAATGCAGAAAAAATTTGACAAAATCCAGCATCCATTTATAAAAACTCTCAGCAAAGTGGGAATAGAGGGAACATACCTCAACATAATAAAGGCCATGTATGACAAACCCACAGCTAACATCATACTTAATGGGTGAAAGTTAAAAGTGTTTTCCTTAAGATCAGGAAAAAGACAGGGTTGTTCACTTTCAACAATTTTATTCAACATACTATTAGAAGTCCTAGCCACAGCAATCAGACAAGAAATAGAAAAGAAAAACATGGAAACTGGAAAGGATGAAGTAAAATTCATTATTTACAGATGATAATATATTATATAGAGAGAGCACTAAAGATTCCACCAAAAAACTACCAGACTGATAAATTAATTAAGCAAAGTAGTAGGATTCAAAATTAATAATAAAAGACCAGTTGCTTTTTTATACACCAACTAGTGGCCCGGTGCACAACATTCATGCACAGGAGGGGGGGGGGGTCCCTCAGCCCAGCCTGCACCCTCTCCAATTGGGGATCCCTTGGGGGATGCCTGACTGCCAGTTTCTCGCAATCTGGGACTGCTGGCTCCTAACCACTCACCTGCCTGCCTTCCTGATCACCCCCAACTGCCCTCCCCTGCTGGCTTGATTGCCCCTAACTGCCTCTGCCTGCCTGATCACCCCTAACTGCCCTCCCCTGCCAACCTGATCTCACCCCCAACTGCCCTCCCCTGCAGGCCTGATCTTGCCCCCAACTGCCCTCCCCTGCCGGCCAATTTGGTTCTGATTGGTTGGTTTCTATGCCAGTCAGTGTCAAAAGCTCCGCCTCCTAGGCAGGCATTGGCTCCCCACAGTTCACCCAGATTTGGTTCTGATTGGTTGGTTTCTATGCTAGTCAGTGTCTCCGGGCCTATCTCCAGGCCTGATAAGAGGCGGCCCCCGTGGATGCCCGGAGAGAAACAGAGGCGTGGCTGCTGGTGAAGCCTGGAGAGAAAAAGAGAGGCAACAGCTGATCAACAGCTGCCACAGGGGCTGTGGATCAGAACCTGCCTCTCTCCAGGCCTGATCCACAGCCCCCTTGGCAGTCAGTGCTGGGTCGCCACGGCAACCCAGCACTGACTGCAGGACTGACTTTCGGTGTTCGGTCGAGCCTTCGGTCGGTCGTTATGGACCCTGGGTTTTTATATATTAGGATAATGAACTCTCAGACAGAGAAAATAAAATACCTAGGAATAAATTTAACCGAAGAGGTAAAAGACCTGTACTTGGAAAATTATAAGATATTGAAGAAACTAAAGAAGATATAAATAAGTGAAAGCATATACCATGCTCATAGATAGGAAGAATTAACATTTTTAAAATGTCCATACTACCCAAAGTAATCTATAGGTTCAACACAAGCCCTGTCAAAATACCAATGGCATTTTTCACAGAACTAGAACAAATAATCCTAACATTTATATTGAACCCAAGTAGGCACAGCAATCTTCAGAGAAAAGAACAAAGTTGGAGATATCATGCTAGCTGATATCAAACTATATTACAAGGCCATAGTAATCACAACAGCATAGTAATCACAACTGGCATAAAAACAGATACATAGATCAATGGAGCAGAATAGACAGGCCAGAAATAAACCCATGCCTATCTATTCAATAAATGTGATGGGAAAATTGAACAGATACATGCAAAAAAAAAAAAAAGGAAAGAAAACAAAATGAAACTAGACAACCTTCTTACACCATATACAACAATAAACTCAAATGGATTAAAGACTTAAATGTAAGATCCAAAACCATAAAACTCCTAGAAGAAAATATAGGTAGTAAATTCCCTGACATTGCTCTTAGTAATTTTTTTTTTCTGATATATATCCTTGGGCAAGGGAAACAAAAGAAAAACAAACAAATGGGACTACATCAAACCAAAATTGTTTGCACAGCAAAGGAAACCATCAACAAAACAAAAAGACAGCCTACAGAATGGGAGAACATATTTGCCAATGATATATCCAATAAGTTGTTAATATTCAAAAATTATAAAGAACTTATACAACTCAACACCCCCCAAAACAAACAAAAAATCTAATTAAAAAATGGGCATAGTGCTTGTATAGAAACTCTCCAAAGAGGACATACAGATAGATGGCCAAAGACATTAAAAAAAAAGATGCTCAATGTCACTAATCAGAGAAATGTAAATTAAAACCACAATGAGCTATCATTTCACATCTGTCTGAATTGTTATCATCAATAAATCAACAAATAAGTGTTGGCAAGGATGTGGAGGAAAGGGGGACCCTAGTGCACTGTTGGTAGAATTGCAAATTGATGTAGCCACTATGGAAAACAGTATGGAAGTTCTTAAAAAAATTAAAAATAAACTATCCTATGACCCAGTAATTCTACTTTTGGGTATATATCTGAAGAAATCCAAAACACTAATTAAAAAAGATATATGCTCTGCTATGTCCACTGCAGCATTATTTACAATAGCCAAGATATGGAAGCAACCCAAATGCTCATCAATAGATGAGTGGATAAAGAAGCGGTGGTATGTATGTACGTGTGTGTGTGTGTGTGTGTGTGTGTGTGTGTATGGAATACTAGTATTACTTGGCCTTAAAAAATGAACTCTTACCATTTGCGACAACATGGATGGATCTAGAGGATATTATGGTAAGTGAAGTAAGTCAGACAGAAAAAGACAAATGCCATATGATTTCACTTATATGTGGAAGCTAAAGAACAAAACAAATGAACAAACAACAGAAACAGACTCATAGATACAGAGAACAAATTGAGGGTTACCTGAATGAGAGGTGGGTTGGGAGCGGGGTGAAAAAGGTGAAGGGACTAAGAAGTAAAAATTGGTAGTTACAAAATGGTCATGGGGTAAAAAACTATGCATAGGGAATATAGTCAATAAAATTGCAATAACTATGTGTAGTTCCAGGTAGGTACTTGAACCATCAGGGGGATGACTAAGTAAATTATATCATTGTCTAACCACTATTAGTACACCTAAAACTAATCTATAATAATAAAAGCATAATATGCTAATTAGACTAGACAGCTGAACGACCTTCTGGACATCATTTTAGACATTCTTCCAGATGAAGCTGCAGCAGGGCGGTTAGGGGCGATCAGACAGGCAGGCGAGCAGTTAGGGGCGGTCAGGCAAGTAGGTAGAGTGGTTAGGGGTGATCAGGCAGGCAGGCAGAGGGGTTAGGGGCAATCAGGCAGGCAGGCAGAGAGGATGGGGTGATCAGGCAGGCAGGCAAGCGGTTAGGGGTGATTAGGCAGGCAGGCAAACAGTTAGGGGCATCAGGCAAGCAGGCAGAGTGGTTAGGGGCATCAGTTAGGCAGGCAGAGTGGTTAGGGGCATCAGGCAGGCAGGCAGAGTAGTTAGGAGCGATCAGACAGGCAGGCAGGTGAGCAGTTAGGAACCAGCGAGAGGGATGTCCCAGATTGCGAGAGGGTGCAAGATACAGGCTGAGGGCCCTCTCCACCCCCTATGCATGAATTTCATGCACTGGGCCTCTAGTCCTATCTAATAAAAGAGTAATATGCAAATTGACCATCACTCCAAGACACAGGATGGCTGCCCCCGTGTGGTCAAAGATGGCTGCCCCCATGTGAACACAAGATGGCTGACACAAGATGGCCTGCAGGGGAGGGCAGTTGTTGTGAGCAATTAGGGGTGACCAGGCCAGCAGAGGAGGGCAGTTGGGGCAGACCAGGCCACAGGGGAGGGCAGTGGGGGGGACTGGGCCTGCAGGGGAGGACAGTTGGGGGGGACCCAGGCCTACAGGGGAGGGCAGTTGGGGGGGACCAGGCCAGCAGGGGAGGGCAGTTGGAGGGGGACCAGGCCTGCAGAGGAGGACTGTTGGGGGGGGATCAGAACAGCAGGGGAGGGCTGTTGGGGGAGACCAGGCCAGCAGAGGAGGGTAGTTGGGGGAGACCAGGCCAGCAGGGGAGGGCAGTTGGGGGGGGGGACCAGGCCTGCAGGGGAGAGCAGTTGTGGGGGACCAGGCCTGCAGGGGGCCAGCAGGGTAGGGCAGTTAGGGGCAATCGGGCTGGCTGGGGATCAGTTAGGCGTTGATCAGGCTGGCAGGGGAGTGGTTAGGGGGTGATGAGGCTGGCAGGCAGAAGTGGTTAGGGGCAATCAGGCAGGCAGGCAGGCGAGCAGTTGGGAGCCAGCAGTCCTAGATTGTGAGAGGGATGTCCAGCTGCCCGCTTAGGCCTGATCCCAGTGCATATACAAGCACTATGCCCAGTGGGATCGGGCCTAAACGGGTGGCTGGACATCCCTCAAGGGGTCCCAGATTGGAGATGGTGCAGGTTGGGCTGAGGGACACCCTCTCCCCGTGCACGAATTTCATGCACCAGGCCTCTAGTATGTAATAATACTGAATATCAACTATAATTGAAAAATTAAAAATAAATTTTAAGCCCTAGCCTGTTTGGCTCTGTGGATAGAGTGTCAGCCTATGGACCAAAGAGTCTCAGGTCCGATTCTGGTCAAGGGCATGTACCTTGGTTGCAGTCTCCTCCCTAGTCTGGGCCCTGGTCAGGGCTTGTGCAGGAGGCAACCAATTGATGTACTTCTCTTACATCGATGTTTCCCTCTGTCTTGCCCTCTCCCTTCCACTCTCCCTAAAAACCAATGGAAAAATATCCTCAGGTGAGGATTAACAACAAAAATCAAAAAATAAAAAATTAAATTTAAAAGAAAGATTCCTGTAAATAAATAAATAAATACAATAAAGGAAATTAGTAGGCTGAGCTATAGAAGACACATAGGAAAGGAACATTGAGGAATAGGAATCTGCTGAGGAGGAATGGGAAAGTTCCTTGCATATTGATTTTTTTTTCCCCAGAAACTCATAGAGCCAGGAGGCAGCAAAGTGGATCATGCAGTGGCAGCTAAAAAAAACAAAACAACCTAGGAGCATCCTTCTTGGATGCTACCTCAGTCTAAGCTGGTCACACTGAAAAATTTCAGGAATCAGAAATTCCAGTTGGCTTGGGCAGGAATTTCTTCTGAGGTTTCTTGGATTGGCTCTGCTATAGAGAGCAAAAGATAATATTTTTTACACCTGCAATTTTCATAATGGAAACTGACATCTTCTTGGGAATAAACCAAGAGAAATAAATATAACTGAAAGCTTTTCCCTAATATCATATGAAGTCCAGGCTCCAGGGAGGACATTAACATTTTATCCTTTCAAACAACGCTTGAGTTCTTTGATGGGAGAGCATGTGACCTCAGATTTGCTCCAATGACTTTTTCTTAACGTTGTGATGAAAATATCCACTTGACTGGAGTGACATTCGCCTATTTTCCCTCAAGTCCAAGTGTAGCCCCTTGAGACAAAAAGCAACTTGGGACTAATTTTTTTTTCCTCAAAAAAGTTTTAATGGCCACCAATGTAGAAATATTAAAACTTTATCCACATGAGGGAAATTGAATTGAAAGAACACTGGGGAGGGATGCAGCACATACCACTACAGGCTTGGGTTCTACCTCTTCCCACATATGTTACTTTGTCCAAGTCATCACCTTGCCAAAGCCCATTCGCTTAAGTATAAATGAAGCTAAAAGGCCCACCTCCTGAGGTGTTGCTGTAAAAGTCAGACTTGGTGATGCTTGCTAAGCATGAAGTACAGTAAGTACTCAACTGTTGTAGCAATTGCTAACATTTTAAATGATATTTATAAATAGCAAGGCAAAGATGCTTCTCAAAGTCATGTTGATGTTTTCTGATGGGCTAATTTGCACAGAAAACCACAGGGCACTGGCAACAGTTATGACCTGATAGCATTCTTTTTTCTTTTATTCTTTCTTTTTTTTTTTTTTTTTTTTTATGGGACCAAAATCACCTTTAAAAGGAGGGTTTTTAGAGGATGAAAACAAAAATCATCCAAGTCACCACTACCTGTTCATTCCAACACATTAGGATTATAGGGACTCAATGCTGTACATGACTACATTTATTTAAAAAGTTAAAAGGGCTTTGACATTTTTTCAGATTAAAAAACTCATTGAAGTTATACCATACAATTTGTAACATCTATATCAGAGACTGAGGCAGCATTCTATAATCACAAAACATCTAGATATTCACATTAAATGGAATAAATAAAGACTGTAACTAGCCTCGTACCAGTTCAAGTCAGGGTTTGCCACCAAATGAGTTCACTGTGAACTTAAGAAAAGACTTTCACTGTTCAGAGTCTTTACCTTTGTAAACTAAAGTCCCTATACTCAGACATTTTACTTTTGTGTCTTTATCTTGCAGAAATAAAATCTCTCAGTGCACAACACTGTAAATAATGTTTGTTGCAATATTGCTTTCAATAGCCAAGAGTTTGAAATAGCCTTAAATGACTGCTAGTAGGCAGATGGATTAATACAAAATGTCAAATCCACAGGGTAGCATACTATACACACACTACAAAGATGACATTCTCGCCCAAACCGGTTTGGCTCAGTGGATAGAGCGTCGGCCTGCGGGCTGAAGGGTCCCGGGTTCGATTCCAGTCAAGGGCATGTACCTTGATTGCGGCCACGTCCCCAGTGGGGGGTGTGCAGGAGGCAGCTGATCGATGTTTCTCTCTCATCGATGTTTCTAACTCTCTATCCCTCCCTCTTCCTCTCTGTAAAAAAGAATCAATAAAATATATTTAAAAAAAAAAAGATGACATTCTCTAGAGAAGGGTTTCTCAACAAGGGAACCGCTGACATTATGGGCCAGAGAACTCTTTGTAGTGGGGCTTTCCTGTGCATTATAGGATGTTTAGCAGCATCCCTGTCCTCTACCCACTAGATGCCAGTAGCATCCACCCTCTCCCCTAGTTGTGACAATTAGAAATGCTTCCAGTCATTGCCAACTGTCAGCTGGGGGCAAAACTGCCCTGAGTTGGGAATTGTTCTAGAGCTAATCGCATCCATGGGCAGCCCTAAACCATTGATAACTGAAAAAAAGCAAGATACAGAATAACACATGTCATAATTCCAGTGTTATTTAACTAATTTACCCACTGATGCATTGTTTCCCATTGGTAAATTTTTATTTCAGAAATGTATTTTCTGAAAAATAAAATCATGATACATAATTTGATGGTAAGTACAAAGGTTTGAAACCAGAATAAAAGTCTTGGAAAAGGAGGTGTGGTCAGGACAGGAGAAAACCCCCACCCGAGCTGGGTGTCCATCGGACACACAGGAGACTTGTGTTGCCAGCACCTGGCCTTGTAAGAGGCTAATAACATTACCTGACCATCAGCCTAAAACTATTCTGCAGAATAGCAATCCTCTAACTGCACACTCCGAACTTCTCCTGAGGGCTTTTTTTATTTTTTTGTTCTTTTGAGGCAGAAATTAAAGGAATCCTGCCAGGACTCAGCTGAAAGGACAAGTGCTGAAAGATTCAGTTCTATTTCCACCTACTGGTAGGAAAAAAGACAACAATGCAGATTTCAGAAAAGGCAGCACAGCCCTCAAACACCCAACTCACATTGACCCGCTAATCAAGACCCTTGTTCTCTGAATTCATGCTGCTCTGGACCAAAGTCTCAGGAATCACCTGACCATAATATAAGGTTAACTGGATTCAAGAAATTGAGTTATCGATCCAATTAACCACAGTTTATATCATATCTGTCTTCACTCTGGGCTGAGAGAGCGCTCAAGAAGGTACAAAATATTCTTTTCATTAACTTCCTACTAAGCACTCTCTCTAATAAGGGTATCCCTGATCCCTGCTTTTTATTTAGCTCTTTTACTAGTATGAAGCCCTCCCGAGTTCCCACAGAAGCAGCTTAGTATGGAGGTTAAAAAAAACCCAAAAAACAAAAACAGTCTCTAGGGTCAGAAAGACCTGGATTCAAGTCACAGACATTTCCATTTGTGAGCAGTTGACCTTGAACAAGTCACTTAACCTTTCTAAGCTGCTGTTTCCTCTCCCGAAAAGTGAAAAGTGTCGATCCTAATGAAAACACTTTATAGGGCTGGTAGTATTAGATGAGTTTGTGTATTCGGCACAGTACTTGCCTCACAGGAAATGTGTCCTAGCTAGTTTTGTTATACAATAATTCCACTGCCTTCCACCCATTTCCCATATGGAAATCAGAGGCAAAGGATGATGCTCAGAGGAAGGGAACTTTGGACATCGACACCCATTCTGAAGGCTACTCCCTCACCCAGGTCATGGTGCAGGCCTCCCTCAAATCCCGGCTTTCCCCATTTTACTCAGGAAGAAGATACCATCTGTTGTCATAACAGAAATGCTGGCATATTTGTCTCATTACATGCATACTTCCAGTCATATGATCCAAATACATTCTCTTTTGCTCAAACAAAGGTAGGCTCAGCTTGAGACAGCCACCAATACCAGTGCCTTCACATCATGGCACTTTTATTATAAAAAAGAGAATGCCGGGAATTCAGTCAGTAGAAAAAGCATTCAGTCTTCTAAGATGAATGACTACCCAAATGCACACTTATGGATTTGTCACCTAATTGTACACCCATTTTGCTTTCTCATCACGAACATTAATACCTTCAAACAAAATGAAAATTCTGCTAGCTTAGTATTTTTCTTGCTGTAAAAAAATAAAGGATGCATCTGGTGCCTACGTTGTGTTGGGTGATGAAGGTTAAGGAACACAGGTGCCCTCATAAGCTCCAAGTTCAGCTGGAGAGGAGGGCATGTTCCTGGCTAACTAGCCCTTCTGCTAAAGGTGCAAAAACAAAGTGTTATGGAACTGAGAAGAGAGAGAGACGAATCCTGATGACAGACATGGAGGTTCAGCAAAGATCTCACAGGAAGATAAGAACTGAATGCCATGAGGAGAAAGGGAAAAAAGGAGGCAATGAAGGGAATTCAGTGGCCCAGGCACTTGAAATCCTACTATTTTTATGGAGAACCTTATGTGTAGACCTGTGTTGTCCAGGCATAAATTGTCTATTTGATAAGAGAGGAGCAGAACTTACTGATATAACTTTTCTACTTGGTATTATAAAATTATTCCTTAAAATATATTAATGTCTAGGTCTAGAGAATGAATTGATGCAAAATTAAGTCTGAGGAAATAAAAGCTATTCATATCAGTAACTGGCCTGTTGGATTTAAGCATCACTTGAAAGAGCTTTGGTGTATCACTATGACATTCATATCCTGCAAGAAGACATCCTACCTAATAAAAGGGAAGTATGCAAATAACCATCACTCCGCTATGCCCACGATTGGGCCGGCGGCAGGCTGGGGGTGGGACTTGGGGTGGCCAATTGGGCTGACAGGATGAGCAGGGGGCGGGGACTCACGAGTCCCCGCCCCCCGTTCCTCCCACAGGCCCCAACAGCCAGCACTGCGGGAGGACCGATGGAGCCAGCGGAAGGCGCTGGTGGCAGAACTTGATTGCATGGCTGCCAGCACCAGTTTTCCGCCAGCAGCAGTTTTTCTCTGGCTGATAGGGAGGCACTCTGATCGGCGGGTGGCCAGAGGAAAACTGCTGCTGGCAGAAAACTGGTGCTGGCAGCCAGATGAAGGAAGGTCTATTGCACGAAACTTCGTGCAACGGGCTTCTAGTCATATTATATTTAAACTAGAGGCCCGCTGCATGGATTCATGCACATTGAAAGGAAATTAATTAGAAGGTGGCCAGCGGGGTGGGACTGGGCGAGACAGGCCGGACACCGCCTGAGCCAACCTCCCTCGGTCCCTCCCCAGCCAGCTGCACCTGGGGCAGCGCCGGGGCTCAAAGGGCGTCTGCAGAGTGAGCAGGGTCCCTTTGGCAGGCGGGTCCCTCAACCTGGCCTGTGGGGATCAGGACAAAACCACAGTGCAACATCCCGCAGGGTCCCGGAGTGCGAGAGGACACTCTGCAAAGTTGCTGTCCCTTGGCAACTCCTGCATTGAGCATCTGCCCCCTAGTGGTCAGTGTGCATCATACCTACTGGCCTGTCAGCAGGATGGTCACTTAGCCGATTATATATATATAGATAATCATATTAATGCTGTTATAAATGGGTATGTACACTTCTCTCTTAATAAAGTTAACTGTAACACATTTATATTTAGAGATAAAAACCACCAGGTTGATTAAACCCAAGAAACAAATAGCAAATGAATTTCATATTGCATGCCAGCTCTAATAAACTTTTTTTTAATTGATTTTTTACAGAGAGGAAGGGAGAGGGATAGAGAGAAACATCAATGAGAGAGAAACATCGATCAGTTGCCTCCTGCAACACCCCCTACTGGGGATGTGCCCGCAACCAAGGTACATGCCCTTGACCGGAATCGAACCTGGGACTCTTCAGTCTGCAGGCTGATGCTCTATCCACTGAGCCAAACCAGTCAGGGCTCTAATAAACTTTTATTTTTTTTTAATATATACTTTTTAAATTGATCTCAGAGAAGAAAGGAGAGGGAGAGAGAGATAGAAACATCAATGATGAGAGAGAATAATTGACTGGCTGCCTCCTGCATGCCCCCAACTGGGGACGGAGCCCACAACCTGGGCATGTGCCCTGACCAGGAATCGAACCATGACCCCCTAGTTCATAGATCTATGCTCAACCACTGAGCCACGCCAGTTGGGTTCTAATCAAATTTTAGAAGTGCTTGGAATGTTTCATTATGAAGAACTTTTAGGCCATGCTTGGGCTCACCAAAAGTAAGTGTCATGATGATTATCAGTGAGGTCTTCCATGGGTGCAGTGGGCAAATGGAAGCATATGTGCCCAGCACTGCCATCCCTGACTTAAAAATTAAAGCTGAGGGAAGGGGGAACAAATCAAATCATTTAATTGGTGTCTATTTATTGAGTAGTAAAAGCCCTCCCAACATGCTTCCTCCTCTCTTCACTGTCCCATTCAATTCTGCTTCTGTGTCTTCACTCTCCCATCTGTAATACCTCCCTCTCTGAACTCCTTCTACATGTCCCTCAAGGTCTAACTCAAGACCCTCTTTCTATGAAGCATTCCTGACGATTTTAGTCCTCACTGAGTTCCATATGACTTTAGAAATATCAGTTACAAGTTTTTAAGTTAGTTATTTGGAATTTAGAACATGGTTACCCATAGAAAAGGTATATAAATATTGATTAATATCCTAAGCTAGTCTATAAAAATCCAAGTAATGACATGGGCAAAATGTATTTGCCAGAGTGTTCATTTAAAAATGAACTGTGATGAGCTGCTTTCTGGGTGTGTGTATGCCTATTTTTCACTCCAAGAAATGTCCAAAGCTTGGGGTGGAAAGCTGGATAGGGAAGAATAAGACAAGTGCCAGGGAGCTGGGTGTTCCCTGGGGCGGGAGGTGGGGCAGAGGGACAGGAAAATAGAACTGGAACCACCCAGCAGAGGAGACTTTGCCATTGGTGATGCCAGAGGAGAAGTCCAAGTTGTTCCTGAGAGAAAGATGAAGTCAACCCTCTCCTTAGTAAGCCCCCATGTCGCTCATCGATGCTTCTGTGTGGAGAATGGTACCTTCTGGGAAGAGCCCCAAGAGGAGGGACACCTATTGACATCAGGTGACATTCACTGAGCCCTCATCATCACATAAGAAAATACAAACAGAAAACTCTTACTGCAATTCTAGGAATTAAATGTAATAGAAAAAAATAACACAAGTGTCACTGTTAATGCTTGAAGGAAAAATGGTTTATTTGTTGGAACATAAAGAAATAAATGGAAATTTTGCTGTAAAAAAATAGAGATATTCTGGATAGTTTCTAAGCTTTTGTTTTGTTTATCTTTATTGTTGAAAGTATTATAGATGTCCCCTTACTTTCCCCATTGACCCCTTTAGTCCATAACTCCTCTTGCTGCCCTTCACCACACTACTGTCTGTGTCCATGGATTATGCATATATGCATACAAGTTCTGAGATTCAACAGTCTGCCCCATGCTTCCATATCTCTGGATTTATTTTGTTCATTAGTTTATTTTGTTCATTAGATTCCACATATGAGTAAGATCATGTGATACTTATCTTTCTCTGCCTGGCTTATTTTGCTTAGCATAATACTCTCTGGGTCCCTCCATGCTGTTTCAAAAGAATAAGAGATCCTTCTTCTTTACTGCTGCATAATATTCCGTAGTGTAAATGTACCACTATATAAATTTTTGGAGTATTTGTTCTAGATTTGTGAAATATACTGTTGGTATTTTAATAGAGATTACACTGAATCTATAGATTGCTTTGGGTAGTATGGACATTTTAATGATGTTAATTCTACCAATTCATGAATATGGTATATTCTATTTGTTTAGATCTTCCTTTATCTCTTTTCTCAATGTCTTGTAGTTTTCAGAGTAAAAGTCTTTTACCTCCTTGGTTAAGTTTATTCCTAAGTATCTTAATCTTTTTGTTGCAATGGTAAATGGAATTTTTTTAAGTTTCTCTTTCTGATAACTCATTATTGGTGTATAAAAATGCCAAGGATTTCTGGGTATTAATTTTGTATCCTGCTACATTGCCAAATTAATTTATTAAATCTAGTAGTTTTTTTCAGAGGAGTCTGTAGGGTTTCCTACAATATCATGTCACCTGCAAATAATGAGATTTTTCTTCATCCTTTTCAATTTGGATGCCTTTTATGTTTTCTTCTTGTCTGATTGACTTGGCTAGCACTTCTAGAACTATGATGAATAAGAGTGTTGAAAGTGGACATCCTTGTCTTATTTCCTGTTCTTAGAGGAAATGGTTTTAGTTTTTGCCCACTGAGTATGATGCTGGCTGTAGGTTTGTCATACATGGCCTTTATTATGTTGAGGTATGATCCCTCTCTTCCCACTTTGCTGAGAGTTTTTATAAAAATGGGTGTTGGATTTTGTCAAATGCTTTTTCTGCGTCTATTATAATCACATTATTTTTGTCTTTCAGGTTGTTTATGTGATATATCACGTTTATTGATTTGCAAACATTGTACCAGCCTTGCTTTTCTGGAATAAATCCCACTTGGTCATGGGATTTAATATATTGTTGGATCCTACCTGCTAATATTTTGTTGAGGATTTTAGCATCTATGTTCATCAGGGATATTAGCCTGTAATTCTCTTTCTTTGTAGTGTCTTTATCTGGTTTTGGAATTAGTATAATGCTGGCCTCATAAAAAGAGCTTTGAAGTGTTCCTTCCTCTTGGATTTCTTGGAATAATTTGAATAGGATAGGTGTTAGTGTTAGTTCTTCTTTGAATGTTAGGTAAAACTCCCTTGTGAAGCTGTCCAATAATATTTCATTTCCTTTATCCTTTTCTGTCACTGCTGCAGGTTGGATACATCTTTCCACTAATTACAACTCAGGTCAGGCAGCCTTCTCCCTCCTCTTACCCTTTCAGGGCCCTGTTGCTAGCCCTGGGCTACTGTACTAGCCCTAATTTGTGCTCTACTCCTCACCACGCCTTTGTAAATATCATCTTCATTAAACTCTCTTCAAATTACTCATTTTGAGTATGCCAAGAGCATCCTGCCATGAATCTGACTTAAAAAACTCCCGCGGGACTTTTAATAGGAAATGATGTGAGCAAATTTGCACTTCCTGGCTCCTGGGTGGAGGCTAGTTTGGGGCAACAAGAATAAAGGCAGTGCTTTTAACAGTGTTTTCCATCCCAGGAATACTTGTTACAAATATAGATTCAAGGGCCCCACCACTGAAGACTGATTCAGTAGGCTTGGAATAGGCCTATCTATATCTGTAAATAAGGACTCCATGTGACTATGACGGAATCTCACAGTTGTCCAAACACTAATCAGTATGTTGGGCAAGAACCAGTAGAGATGCAGAGTGGGGAGGAGAGCTGATGGAACAAGTAAGACCTGGAGGAATGGAGAGGGAAATCAGAGCAAAGGCAGAGGAATTTGTTTTGAGAAGGCCAAAGGACACCCTTTCTATTGAGAGCAGAAAAAAATGAGCATAAAAAAGGAAGTTAAAGGAATTCTCACCTTCTTGTGGAAATAGAAGGCAGAGTTACATACTGTGACTGAAAGGGTAGACAAAGGTGTAAAGCCAGAGTGGCTCAGGTGTGGAAGAGCCATTGTGGCACCTAGGGTAGAAAGTGATCACAAGGAACATTTTAAGACTTCTTGGAGAGGCTGAGATTAGAGATAGAGAATTTGTGTGTCTGTCATGTGAGGGCTATGTTTTGTCATTTCTCCCTAGCAGTACTTGGCAGTCCATGTCTAAAAATGGAGGAGGCAGTAATTGGATTGATTCCAGTTGGGAGGGTTGCAGAGCAGGTGGAATGGAAAGACAAGGGGCCCAGGATGTTGAACTCACACACAAATATGGGAGTAGCAGCACTATAACATGAGGGGGAGTGCTCAACAGATGCTGTCCTTGGTCCTGAAATAGCATTGCACACCAGGGTATGGTCATTTCACTGTGAAGTTGGGGTTGGGTTAGAACATGTTCTCCTGCTCCTCAATAACACCCCACCATACAAGACTTATGGTGTCAAAAGACGGTGCTCCTAACCCCATAATACTGTGACTGCTTTGTATACAGGCCTACAGCTGGGTACCATCATTTATTGAAGATATAGCTCCAACAGTTAAGGGATATTTAAGAAATTAATTCAACAAGTCTTGACTGAGAACTTTCCATGTGCCAGGCCAGGGATAGAGGAGTAAAAAAAAATACAGAGAAAGTTTATTCCCAAGTCAAATCTTTTATTTGCTTTTTAAAAGAACATGGGAGAGGGCCCATTCCTCTCCAATTCCTTTTCACTTTTCAGCAGCTACAGAGTACTCAATGCAAAATGACCTCCCCCAAGTTCACTCTCTCTCTCTCCACATAGATCTTTGTGGTTTATGTTCTTTTTCTCCTTCCCCCTGGGTGTCCATTATTTTACAGATGAACTTAGCTTTTCTCTCAGCCTGCCAGGATACTACCTCTTTTGGAAGAGAGAGCAAATGGAACACAAAAAACAAACAAACAGACTTATCTTTAGCATGCTAGAGGAGGGGAAAGGCTATGAACATTGATACACTAAGTGCTGGGCCATCTTGGTATCTAGAAAGTTCTCCCAAACAGAGAGGGGGGCCACATCACTGACTCTATCAGCTGACCATGGAACTTTCCTCCAAATAATTTGAAGCCAACAAACCACCTGTGGAATTGTCCCAAAGTCCTTGCTGCCCTCTAGCAGCCAAAGGTTCTATTCTGCCCCAATGGTTGAGATTGACCCTAGCTCTGCTGGCAGGGTGACAATTCCCAATTAATTTAGAAAAATCATTAATTAAAGGTCCTCTTTTATTTTCTGGGACTTGAACTAAATGCTGGGAACACTGATAATTAAGGACAATTACTGTCCTCAGAGATTTCTTAATTTAATGGGGCAGGCAAATCTGATGCAATAAGTTCTATGTCTGCAACCTGACCAAAGTACAGAAAGGATGATGAAGATAGAATTCTGTTTTGATTATGCTGAGAGAGAATCGCTGATAGGAATCCAAAGGTCATGTCTCTGGTTTAGGGAGAAATAAAGGCAGCAACAGCATTAGATTTTACATATAGGGAGGAAGGACAAGAAAAGGCTGAGCACGAGTCTGGGTCTAGAACTGGAAAACTGGGTTTAAATTTCGGCAGATGGCAGGTGTCACAGGCAAGTCTTGGCTCCAGAGCCAGTAGGTCAAAGGGAGGGAAATGAATGCATGGTGTCACCTATCCAGTGTAATCCAAGAGTCTGGGACCAGATTAATGGATAACTGAAGCAAAGATAATCAGATATATCAATGACAGGGCAAACAAAGGTCCAGAACCCAGGGCAGGTAGAGGCAGGGGGTGAGTGAGCAGCTGGGGTAGGAAGTATATACATGGATAGTGACAGTTATAGAGACAAGCTAGTAGAAGATCTAAGAATAGATAGCTTCCCTAAGGAATGCTGAGTGAAAAGTAGAGGCCAGGACTAAACATGAATGCCAAATGCTTTGGAGAATAGAACAAAGAATGAGAAAAAAGTCTTTGGGTATTACTCTAAGAAAGCAATTGCAAAACAAAACACCGAACTCTCATTTCAGTAATTGTGAAAGGCTCTGCTGAGAAAGGCTGGTTACTGTTTCCTACAGCACAGAGACTCTAAACACTCCTCAACCTTCAACAAGCACAGCCATGTAATGAGCAATTAACATGACCCACATTCTGTGCTCAGTGCTTTTACTGCAGTTGTTTATTTCATCTTTACCAAATCTACACGTTAAAGATTACCATCATCATTTTCGAATGAGAGAATGCTTGATTGCAAATCTTATGCTTTTATTCATTTAAGAAGCCTTCCTTACCATGATTAATTTCTCTGGAGTCTGGTCATTATGATCACTCTAGGCTAGGGTCTAGTCATTATGATTGGGGGGGGGGGCAATGAGGGGTGTAAGACATATATGTAATACCTTAATCAATAAAGAAAAAAATAAAATAAATGCAAGGAAATAAAAAAAAATAGAAAATCCAATTTTAGTTTTTAATCTAAAGCTCTTATTTAAAATCTTATAAATAAACTCACCAAACCTAACACAGGTTTGACTATAAAAACACACACACACACACACACACACAAAAACCTTCTAAGGCAAAATTAATTTTAATAGGGATATAAATGCACAGTGTGTAGAAACATGCAAGGCAAAGATGTCCTTGTATAGAGTTGATGGCCATGATGTTAAGAAATATCACAGATGATAAAAATGAACGCTGAAGCCCCCAGGCATGGCCCTTGCCTACCTCCTCACAATCCTTAGCCACCACCCCTGCTCCTGCTTCTCTGGTCTTCCTTCAGTACCTTCAACATGTGCTATATTCCTTCTCTCCTCAGGGCTTTGCACATGCTACTCACTCTGCCTGGAATATTCTTTCTTCAGCTCCTCCCACTCAACTTGACTTAAGCAATTACTATTTCCCATCCTGGTACACAACTGAACCTCAGTTCCTTACAAAAGTCCTCACTGATCACCCCATGTCCCACTAGGTGAGGCCCCACAGAACCCTTTACTTTTTCTTCAAACACTTATCACAACTCTAATTTATTTACTTACGCAATATATCTTCCTCTCACTAAATGACCTATCTAAAGAAAACAGAAGACCACATATTCTTGTTCACCACAAGTGGTGAACCACGGCTGGCATCTCTATAAACATCTATTGAGTGAATAAATAAATAATGATAAGTAAATGGGGTCAGGGAAGGCAAAAAAATGTGCCAACTGATAAAACTACTTAGGGAGAATCAATCATTTCATTCACTCATTCATCTAGTTCACTTAACACATATTAGAAGAAAGTTTACTATGTGTCTATTAACTTTATAATTCATACGGTGCCTGGTATATAGTAAACACTCAATAAGTGCAGCTGTTGGTTTCTTGATTTTTCTTGCCTTCCAATTTCAAAGCTAAAATTTTTAGCTCTCAACTGGAAAATCTGAAGGTGACAGCTATGGAGGCTAATCTCCACTTCCCATTGTCGAAGGTCCTTCCCAGATTTTATGTTGGCCCCTGAATAATGCAGTCAATTGCTGTCTTTCTGAATTCACTCTCCAGACCACAATGCTCTATAGCCAATCTTGGCAACACATCAGGTTCCAGGAAAGGACATGAATCATCATAGAACTCTCAACTCTGTACTTCTGAACTTCATAAAAACATGTGATTTTATGAGCAGATCTTCTAAGTATCCTTCTCGCTGATGTTCTAACTTTCTTTCATTTATTCATGGAAGGAAGCACTTCCTTTCACTGCTTTCTCATCCCTGGTTTCACACCCACCAATCCTTGCTCCCTCCCATCCTGCTCTCTTTGGCCCAATCCCAAAAACATATCCCTTTCTCACCTGGACTCTTTTCCCACTTGCTTTCTCCCTACTCTCTTCGGAACACCTGCTCTGCTGTGAGCTGACCCTGTATTTCTGCCTTATTCACCACTCTCCTTCCTGTCCTTCCTTTACAGCAATTTCATTCTTAAGTTAAGACATCAGATACTCTGCTATCTTCACACGTGGATGCCTCACCTTGTTGGTGGGGAGGAAGGAGATTTGGCTTTCTCATTGCCCTGTTCTAGGAGTAGACACTAAACCACCACCTTCTGGCCGACTCTCACAGTTTGTTCATGTCATCTGTCTAAGGTCCTGGCTAAAGTATTGCCACATCTCATTTCCATAATCTCAGACTGAACATCTAGAACAAAAGCCAGGCAATATCTCTTTGGCTAATGGCGTGCACATCATAAGAAATCCAGGCACTGTTTTGTGTGATGTTAATCACTGCTTTTCATTTGTCCTGGGTACCTTAGTTAAGGGCCAGATCTTTAGTACACTTCGATCTTCATCCACAGATACACGGTGTTGGTTTGATATGGTCTTTTCCATTTCCATGGTCTCCTGGAGACTACCAATTAGAGATTGCCTGCTAAAGCTAATCTTTTGATCTCCAATAAAGAAACTTTATTTTCACTACAACCTGTAATAACATTCCAACACGACTGGTTTCTCCAGCTTTGTCTCAGTGAAAAGCATGTTTAGCAGAAAGTTTCCTCAGACCAGAAAAAAGTAAAACAGGTTTTGCTTGAAACTTGCCATGCTGAGAATCCAGTGCCCTTGTCCCATGGCTTCCTCCTCCCCAAACCCTTGGAGGCAAGTTCTCTGCAATTTTCTTAGTCTCACAAGTGAAAAATACAGTAAGGTTTCATGAAAGTTGAAAAAAGGGCAGAAAAAAAAATCCAAGTTCAGTAATTGTGCCTGGGTTCATGCTAACATTAATGCTTCACAGCTGCAAAAAATTTTCCTACTTTGCAATCAGAGTCCAGAAGTTCAATATAAATGCACTAATCCTTGTAATTTTCATGTACGGCAAGCCACAAGAGTACTCATTCCTTCAATGCACAGGGAAGTAAAGTCTTGCCAAGCTCACTAAACTAAGGAACAGACATTTAGAGCAAACTAACCTTATTTCCCATATTCTTTGTTTTTGCCTTTATTCTTTTCTATATAATTAAAATTTCTATCCAGTTCTATCAGCTGTAGATCTCACATAGTTCCATTGCCAATAATAATAATAATAATAATAATGGTGATGATGATGATAATAGTCACTATTTACTGAACGCTTATTAGGTGCCAGGCAGCATGCTAAGCCTTTTTATGTATCAAATCACTCAAGTCTTACAACTACATAAGGAAATAAGTAGTATGATTATCTCCATTTTATAGCTGAGAAAGCTGAAACTTAGAGGGGGAAAGCAACTTGACCAAGGCCAAGCATGCAGTAAACTTCATTTCAAAGCCACACTGCCTCTCAGACCATCAGAGTCCAGACCTACATAACATACGCCATTAAAATAAGGAAAATTAAAGTGCCCGTATGGATATTGTTTTTAGCAACCTTTTTTTTTTAAAGAAGGCAAACAAAACACAAATAATGCTTCTACTATAACTTGATGTAATTTAATAGTGTGCCCAGTTAATCAAACACAGGCACTTCTTCAAAAGCCATAATGGAAACAAACAAGCCATCAGATACAGTGAGAGAATGCCCACTACTTGAATTGAAACAGGGACCACTCATTATACTCAGTAAAATATAAAGAAATAAAAGTTTTGAAGCTCTGTAATCAATTTAGTGTTTCAAACAAGGTAGAAGATGTGTTCAGTGGAATACAAAGGTACCTTTTCAGTGCAATAGTACATGAGTAAGTAAGATTAGCATGTGATACAAATATTTCTGATAAGTGAAGTGAGGGAATTATTTTTTTCTTAGTCACAGGCCCATTGAGCTCATCTGCTATGTTTATTGGCCACTTCCATTAGGCTACCTGCTAATCATCAAGATCTCAACATATCTAGTGAAAAACATAATTTTTCCTCTAAATCACTATTTCTGCATACCCTCTTGGTCACCACCAAGGGTACTACCACTTCCTCTTCTGAAATCTCCAGTCTTGAGTTACCACTGGTTCCTCTTTCCCATCAACAGTCAGACCTCACGAGTTACCAAGTCCCAACAACCCTTCCTCTCCATTGCTCTGGTCATCACCTGGCACAGCCCCATCTCTGCCAACAAAATGCTACCAAGGCCCTGGTATTTGCAGCAATTCTCTTCTGATCTAGTCAATGCATCACAGCCTAAGAAATTTGTCTAAACTGGGCCTTTCATAATGTTATTTCTATATGCAGAAAGTACTAGAGGCTGCCTGTTAGCCCCATGCCATTCAAAGTTCTCAACACATTCATGTTCACATATCTAATTTTTTTTCTTTGCTTTCCACCATGACCATGTCTGTTCAGCCAAACATCTTTTCTTTCTTTCTTTTTTTAATATGTTTTTATTGATTTCAGGGAGAGAAGACAGGAGAGGGAGGGAGAGAGAGATAGAAATATCAATGACAAAAGAGAATCATCATTTGAGGTTTCCTGCATGCCCCCTACTGGGGTTTGAGCCTGCAACCTGGGCATGTGCCCTGACAGGGAATGGAACTGTGATAGCCTGGTTTATGGGTTGATGCTCAATCACTGAGCCACACCAGCTGGGCCAAATGTCTTTTTTTTCTTGTGGGTCAAATACATGGGAGCATACACTTGAACTTGTAATTTAGACAGTTATATGCCAATATGGGCACATTTTCATGCTGTGACTACTCAAAAATTCATGAGGAAAGATTCTCAAAATCTAATTGTTTCTCAGAGGCCCAGCAGATGACTTTAATTTTTTCATTTAGATTTCTGTTATAATTTATTTTTGGCAAAGCTATGTTTATGAGAAGTTTTCCCTTTATACTTTTATAATAAAGTAAATGATAGACTCCCATAATGTTAGAACTGAGACTTTAAAGCGGAATAAATCCTCCATCCTCACATTTTATCAAAGAAGAACTAGACAAGTTAGGTTATTTGTTCTAGATTCCAGACTCACCCCTTCAGGTTCTTGGTCATCACCCAAGTTTCAGATGACCCACTGATGCTTAACCTGGTTAATGGAGGGAGGGAAATGCATAAATTAGCCTTGTTCACAGCATATTTATTCTCTGGCCAAGAAAAACTTGGTCTAGTAATTCAAACAAGTTCTTTACTTAAGAAGAATTTTTCATATATTCATGTGTACTATAACTTTCCATAGGAGCAAAGGGGAGAGTAAAAATATGAGGTATAATGTTTCCCAAACTTGGCTCAAAAAAAACCCCAAAACTTTGCAGAGCTGGAGTTCCACAGAACACACCTGGGGGAAAGGCTGTTATAGTTATTGACGTCTCTATCTTTGAAGTTTCTGATTCCAGAGACAGGCACAGTCCTGAAAAGGGAAGAGAACTGACAGACTATACTGAGCTCCCCGCAACTTTACAATAATAACTGTTAATATTTATGTAGCAATTGACAACTGGAATCATCATACACTAAACTATGAAAAAGAGTATAGAGATTCCTCAAAAAATTAAAAACAGAGCTCCATACGATCTAGCAATTTCACTTTCTGAGTATTTATCCAAAGAAAACAAAAACACTAATTTGAAAAGATATGTACACCCCTATGTTCACTGAAGCATTAGTAGTAATCCAAGATATGTAAGTAACATAGATGTCCATCAAAGGTAAATGGATAATGAAGATGTGATATATAATCTTGCCATTTACAACAACATGGATGGGCCTAGAGGGTATTATGCTAAGTAAAATAAGTCAGACAACGATAAATACCTGATTTCACATATATGTGGAATCTAAAGTAACATAACAAATTAATAAACAGCCGAAACCGGTTTGGCTCAGTGGATAGAGCGTCGGCCTGCGGTACGTGCCTCGATTCCGGTCAAGGGCATGTACCTTGGTTGCGGGCACATCCCCAGTGAGGGGTGTGCAAGAGGCAGCTGATCGATGTTTCTCTCTCATCGATGTTTCTAACTCTCTATCCCTCTCTTCCTCTCTGTAAAAAATCAATAAAATATATTTAAAAAATTAATAAACAAAGCAAAATAGAAACAGAACCATAACTATAGAGAACAAGCTGATTGATGCCAAAGGGGGGAAGGGTGGGTGTGGGTTAGGAATTTAAAATAAATGCATAAAGTAGCAATTCTACACAAATTAAACTATAGATCCAATACATTCCAGTAGGAATCTTTTTTACATAAATTAGCAAAAAAATAAAAAAGGAGGGGTGGTAGACAGCTTTGGAAGACTTCCAAGCACATAAAAAAAAAAAAAAAAAAAAAGGAAAAATGACACCAGTGTAGACACATGATAATTTTCCCGTAACCAATCTATAAAGTATCCCCATTATTTTACTGTCTCCTTTCATAATTAAATGATTCATATTCTTCTTTCAGGTTACAAAAAAAATTAAATAACTGTTCTAAAGAAACTCAGGAGCTTCATAAGAACACAGATAGTCAACTCAATGAAACCAGGAAAACAATAATATGAACAAAACAAGAAGTCTGACAGATAGATAGAAATCATAAAGAACCAAACAAAAAGTCTGGAGCTGAGGAATATAATGAGTGAAATTAAAAAATGCAATAGAGAGCTTTAAGAATTTGATGAAACAAACAAACAAAAAGAATCTGTGAACTTGAAGACAGATCATTTGGAATTAAGAAATTACAGGAGAGAAAAAAGGAATAAAAATGAAGAATCTTTATGGGACTTATGGGATATCATTAAAAGAAATAATATATATACTATGGAAAACCAGAAGGAGAAGGCTAAGAGAAAGGGGTAGAAAGCTTATTTAAAGAAACAATGAGTAAAAGTAGATTTACAGTTGTATGAAAATAATACAATAATTAATAAGTAATAATAGAAGAATAAACTGTTTTTGCATATTTACAATAGTAATCCTACTTTTGTACCTCGTGTGTGTCTGTATGTGTGTGTGTGTGGGTGTGTGTGTGTATAATCTTGCTATACAGACATCCACAGAGTAGCCAAACTACAGAAATCTACTGGTATAGACTACTGAGTTGGTCAGCACCTCAGGATGAATTCAAAGGTCCTTTGATACTTCAAACTGACATATGGCCACAACAATGATACAATTCAGATATTGCATAATGCCTTGAATGGTGATTTAATTCTGTATGCATGGCTTGCCTTCCTAAATGATAGATGCACTAGGAGTACGGATCAGAGTATCCCTATGGAGCTCAACAGTGAAAGCTCAAGGTAAAAGATGCTCTAAAACAACTTGAAAAGAAAGGCCATAAATTTATGTACTACCTGAGTTACTGAGGAGAGATCCATAAATTATCTCATTACTACTCACAACTCTATGAGGTATGTATTACTAGCTATCTCCATTTTTTTAAAAAAATGTAGCTTTATGGTTGAAAGTATTACAGATGTCCCCCTTTTTTTGCCCATTGACCCCATCCACTCCGCATCCTCCCACCCCACCCCCAGGCCTTCATCACACTATTGTCTATGGGTTATACATATATGCATATAAGTTCTTTATATAATCTATTCCGCTCCTCCCACCACCCCTTAGCCCCCGCTTTCCCTTTGATATTCATCAGTTTGTTCTATGCTTCTATGTATCTAGTTCTATTTTTGCTCATCAGTTTATTTTGTTCATTAGATTTCATATATGAGTGAGATCAAGTGAAATAAGCCAGTCAGAGAAAGACAAGTATCAGAGCATCTCCACTTGATAGGTAGGGAAATTGAAGCTCAGAGAGGTTAAGTACCTTGTCCAGATTACATGAAAGAGGCAGAGCCAGGATTTGAACCCAAAAAGTATAACTTAAAAGTAAAACAATAAAAATAATAAACATTTGCTATGATTCAGGCAATGCTCTATTTTTTTTTAGTAATTTATATATGTAATTACTAGCTTATTTAGAATATATCTAACTTAATCCTCAGAACAACCTATGATGTAGGACCAACTATTATCCCCATTATTTTACTGTTAAACTAGAGGTCTGGTGCATGGATTCATGCACTGGTGGGGTCCCTCAGCCTGGCCTGCGCCCTCTTGCAATCTGAGACCCCTCGGGGAATGTCGGATAGTTTCAGCCTGATCCCTGCAGGCCTGATTCAGACAGGAGGGAGCCCGATCCTGTGCATTGAGCATTTGTTCCCTGGTGGTCAGTGTGTGCCATAGCAACTGGCTGACCAGTCGTTCCGTCGCTTAGGCTTTTATAGATACAGGTATATAGATGATTCATATTCCTCTTTCAGATCACAGCTTTATTTTTTTATTGTTTAAAGTATTACATATAGTAGTACATATATCTCCTTTTTCCCCCCATTGACCTTCCCCCAGCCTCCCCTATCCCCTGTCGCATGCTCTTGTCCCACCCCCCAGTGTCTTGTGTCCATTGGTTGTGCTTATATGCATGCATACAAGTCCTTCGGTTGATCTCTTTCCTCCCCTCCCCAACACTCCCCCGTCTTCCTGCTGTAATTTGACAGTCTGTTCGATGCTTTACTGCCTCTGTATCTATCTTTTTGTTCATCAGGTTATAATGTTCTTTATTTTCCATAAATGAGTGAGATCATGTAGTATTTTTCTTTCATTGCCTGGCTTATTTCACTTAGCATAATGCTCTCCAGTTTCATCCATGCTGCTGCAAATGGCAGATCACAGCTTTTAAACTTCAGCTCTTCAAAAGTGACTGCAATCTATTTTGGCTTGCCCTTGTATTCTCTGATTGAGCAAGGCATTTTAATTTCACCTGAATAATTTGTGTGATCCTTTAATCTTTCTCTGTTCACCCCAATGCACTAAAAGCACTATAGGGGAATGTTATGAATGAATGACTAAGGTAATTCTGACTACTGTAAGAGATAAACCCTGAACTCTCAGGGACTTCAAAAAGTAGTTTATTTCGCACTCACACAGTCAGTTGTGGTGCTCAGCAGGCAGATTTACAAGTGATGATTCAGGAACCAGGCTCTTTGCCTCTCTCCCTTCACCTCTCCTGGACCTCCACCCCTTCACCTCCACCAAACAGATGGGAAAAGAGTGACATCGTAGAGGATCGACCAGGAGGTTTTGTTAATGGGCCCACCTAAATGTGGTGAACTTCACTTCAATCCACACTCTACTGGCCAAAACTCAAACATGTGGCAAGGGAGTCTGGGAACATGGTCTAGCTGGGAGCTGAAGAGGAAGGGAAAATAGGTTTGGCAAACAGCTGACCAGTGTCCTTCACAGAAGAGACAATCACATATGTACCTTCTCATCTTCTGCTATTGTAAAAGTCTGTGCAACCATGAGGGGTATCCACCCTTCCATGGGACCTCTCGTTTCACCTAGTGGTGTGTCTTTCATTTCCATGAAAGCAGAAACTGGGTCTGTCTTGTGTTGTTCATCACAGCATGCCTACAGCTAATAAATTTTTAAGGACTTGGAAAAATGATTAAGCCATGAAGAAATAGTTTATTAGCTAAAATATGAAAGAAAACTATGTCAAGATTAATGAATCGGTGAAATTTTCTCCAAAGGTAAGTAACATCATGTCAATTAGTTAACACAGCTGAAATCACAGGAACCAAACAAGTAATTTATTATTTAAAAGCCTCAAAATTACAAAAATCCCTTAAAAATTTAAAGCAAAAGCTATATTTAATATGGTTTATATGGTATAAGAAAGGGCTTCAAAAATAAGAGTAGGGTGAACAGAGATCATAATGAGACAGCCCTCTATACAGCACTGGCCACATAGAAGGCATTTAGTCATCATTATTAAATACTTGTTATGTTATGTTTGAGAATGACATGGGAACATTTGGATTTCTGTTAAGCACTGGCCTGAGGGGTAGAAGGAAATCAAAGATTTAATGAAGATAAGGTGGGGTAAAGATAGCATTGGCCATCACAAGAAAAGGCAACAATTGTGGAGATGAATTTAACATTGGTCTCTCTCTCTCTCTTCCCAAACTCTTCTTGGAGCCCAAGGGCTTAGCAGGGAGGATCTGTCACCTCTTCACTTACAGACTGTGCAGAGAATTTGGACTTTTTCTCAGGTTGTTAGGTTTGATTTTATCCTTGTTGGCTGGAGAAACGAGTGAGGGCAACATCATTATAGCTAAGGCTCGCAGAGCTGACCCTCCCCACCCCTCAGGATGTAAGACTTACTTAATTACATCCTGAGACTCTCAGACTTGCATTTTTCACTTGAGGATTTGATCACTTGTACTGACACTCTTACTGCCTATTTCTTCAACCAGGATTCTGGCAATTTACAATTCTGAATCTCAAGTTCTGACTGTGTACTTTTTATAATTTAAAATATTAGGCAAAAAAAAGAAAAAAGAAAAAAGAAACAAATGTGACCACCCTGTAAAATGGACTAACTTCTGTTTTCCAAACCTGCTCTACTATTCAACTTCATTCAGAGACTGGAAGGCCGGTTCTTACTATGGTGACTAGCACCTTGGCAACCCCAGTTCCTGGTTGGAATATGAAATCCCAACCCCCTATGCCTGGCCTTCCTTCAACAACTGTGAGGATATTTCTAAGACAGTGCCCTCACTCTGGAACCCAATCCCCCACCTATAACTTCCCAGCACAATTCAATAAACCTTTCTTAAGGACCTGCTCAATGCAAACTAACCTGAAGGTCTCCTGGCACATGCAAAGGCTAATATGTAAGAACGGGTTAGGAAATGTACAGTCTAGGAGGGACAATGGAGTATAAACAACTACCACTTAGCAGAGTAAAAATATCATTGTGCTAAATAAGATATTGGCATTGTGTACACTATTTGTTCAGATGTAGAGAGCACGTTCTTCTACTATATAACTTCACAACTCACTATTTTTATTTATTTATTTATTTATTTATTTATAAATATATTTCATTGATGAGAGAGAAACATCTATCAGCTGCCTCCTGAACGCCCCCCACTGGGGATGTGCCCGCAACCAAGATAAATGCCCTTGACCAGAATCGAACCTGGGACCCCCGAGTCCGCAGGCCCATGCTCTATCCACTGAGCCAAACCGGTTAGGGCTCAACTCACTATTTTTAGTAGTCATAGTCATAGAGATCATAATCCTAAGAGCAGCAGCTAAAATTTGTTGAAACAATTCTATGTTCTATCCTTAGTACTTTCTCAGTGATCCAATCCTCAGGAGTCCCTGCGTTAGGTGTTCTTTTCATTATTCTCATTCTACAGGTGAGAAAAGCAAAGGCTTAGGGAGATCAAGTAAATTGCTGAAGGCTCCAGTGCAAGTTAACAGTGGAGCCGGGACTGCTTCCAGAGCCCAGCTCTTAACTGCTCATTCGGCGGCCTGTGTAACACATTCCACTGTTATGAATACTCAAAGAAATGGAGGTCCTTCCCAAAGTTTTCCCCTCAGGACGCACTCCTTGGGACAGTACATCGCAGGTTCACTGGGAGGAATTAAAAGCATATCCATGGCCATTAATCAGGAACGGCAAATGGCTTATTGTACTCCAGACTGTTTCAATTTGCAAGCACCAAATAAGCATTTAGTCATGAAGCTGGAGGATAATAAAGTAAAAATGAAACCTTGGGGAAATAATACGAGTCACACCTTAAGACTATATATTTTTTAGTCTTCCAAAGTCATTGTTCTTTATATAAAGGAAACTACTGAATAATGAGGAATGAGACATGACGTTCACTACCTTTATTCCCAAAGCAATAATTAGTTTTTCAGCCCAGGTAGTAAAAGACACTTTGGACTTTTTGTTGTTGTTGTTGTTCTTTTTTTTTTCAATTAAGGGGGGAAAAAAAGGAGGAGGGGGGGAAAATAATAGTTTCCTGCCCTGTGCTTAAGGAAATAAAATATATTTAAATTGCAATGTGCAGTCTTAGACGTATTTTTTACCATCATAATTTCAACTTTCTCCAAAAACATCTGTAAAAGAAATTACCCAATAAAAATACTCCATAGCAAATTTTAGAGTGAGGTGATACAAAGTAAGAGACTTATCTATTACTAGGGCCCCTCTTCCATCCTGCCCAGCCTCTCTCTGCTTTCTACACCTTCACTCTCTAAGGAGGAGGTGAGAGAAGGAATCAAAGACATATTTTCTCAAGGTTTTGTTTATTATCTCTTCATGATTTTATATTAAGGGGGAAGAAACAAGTAGAAAAATACCAATCAGAGTGTTTCTTCATAGGTTATTAGCAATATTTCTTGCCAAATACAACTGAACTGAACTTTGAAAACACTGTTTTTGGTTTCTCACAAGCCTCTAGGTTTCCATTTGGGCATTTTCCCTCCCAAACCCTATTTAATGGTAAGTCAAATAAATATGTACTGAGAATCTGTTTTTTTGCAAAGTACTCTTATAGGTAGAAAGGGTTACAAAGTTAAATAAGAAAGCCAGGCCTTCCAGAAGCTCAAAACCTACATAAAATTCATACAAAAAGGGTTGGAACCAGAACCAACAAACTGTTAACTTGGATTGGGGTAGGGGTTGGGTAATTGGGAAAGGAAGACTCAATCACTTTAAAAAAATTTTTATACACCATTATTTCCTTACAAGGAACATGTTATTACCTTATTTTAAAATTCAAAGTTTTAGTAAAGGAGATAATATATGAAAATGCAAACAAAGTCATCCAGGAAGTGAGCCAGATGCCCATAAACCATAAGTGTGGGTCTATAGGTGGCTTGCTTGTCACTGTTCAATTTTAATCACAATGATGAGAATATTGATGTTTGGCATGCTTAACTATTCTCAAGCAGTATGGACTGTATATGGCCACAGCATACTTCAATTCTGAATCCAGGTTTATTTTACTAATGGTGACTTTAAATTTCACTTTTAGGGCTCTTATGATAAGGAATGTACTTTCATGATGCCCACTGGTGTCCAGCATCGATTGGCCAGTGTTTGACCACATAATCAGAAATTTCTTGCTAGTTCTTAGATATGTATGCTTTTCTCTAAAATTTATGGATGATGTATCCTTTTAATGAGCACAGTTTCTTTTCAGATGAATCTGTTTCTCTTTAAATGAACTAACATGATGAAGCAGATATCTGTTCACCAGATACACCAAGGCAGCTGGCAAAATGTTAAAGCATGATTCTTACTCATGAAAGACAGTAAATCTCTTCTGCAATTGCCATTTCTTTTTTTTTTTCTAAGTAACTGTAAGTCCATGAGCCTAGGAACATGTATAAATGGGAGAATTATATCTTCCCCATATGCCTCCTGACAAAATATTACCTAATTGGAGAATTCTTCCTTACCTCTCTTATTAAAATAGCACCTCTTTACCCTTGATGCTCTATTTCTGTACCCTACTTTATTTATCACACATTGCCATCTGACTATATAATATCTATTTATTTGTGTTTTGTCTTCTGTTTTTCCCTCTGTTAGAACATAGCAGAGACCCCATTTGTCCTCCATTATCCATTCTACCATGGACATAGAATTCCTAAATTTGTCTGTGTTTATGATCTTTCAAAATCAAGACTATATTTCCCAGTTTTCTTTGGAGCCAGGTAGTGACCATGTAACAAAATTCTGGCCAATGGAATATTTTTGAAAGTTATGTTGACAACTTCTGGAGTATGTCCTTTGAAAGGAGTAGGTATACCATTTCCTCCCCCTTCTTCCTGCTGTTGAAAACAAAGATGCAATGTTGAGCCATCTTGGACCGTGTGAATGAGAGAAATATACTCTGGATGATGTTTAGGACAGATTTTCTACATAAGTTGGACTACCACGGACTATTCTTAAGTGACAAAGAAACATACTTTTATCTTATTTAGCCATTTTCATTGCTGGTTACTGTTAAAGACAGCAGAACCTATATCTAAACTAATATACTTTAAGAAGGCAGGGACATTTCTATTTTGTTCAATACTATTTCTCTAGCTCATTTATAATACCTGCACATAGTAGTAGGTGTTTCATAAATATTTGTTGAACGAATGAATCAATCAATGATTGTAGAAATGCTATGTCCAATTTGAGTCTGAGTATCTTTACTTATTTGAACAAATCAGCATGTATGTTTATTTTTTAGTTGGTTGGTTTAGATTTTGCTTTTACCTTAGCGTCTTCTAATTTAGTGTATTCAGGTGTCTTGTCCCATTAGTAAGAAAACGTGCATTTCAAACCACTACTAATTCAGAACCCTTCGGTCCTCTAAATTCCTTAATCTGAGAAGGTAGCTGAGGAGATTTTTTTCAACAAGTTTCCATTGCCTAGCCATGTGACGGCATTAAAATAAATACTAACACTCTGCTTCAACTTCTTTCAAGTATTCCATCCCATAAACCGGCAATAGTTAGAAGCAAAAGCACATAAGTCATTAATAAGCTTGGTCATTTTCTCCACCACATCACGCTATATGAACCTGGCCTACACTTTCTCCTGAAGAAGGGTGAAATGGAGGCTGGTTGTCACAATCATCTCTTTGACTTAAACTCTTAGAAGCCCTAGCTTTCGTTTGGGCTAAGTTTATAAGTATTTATTTCATTATTGAAAATGACCAACTACACAAATAAACAAACAAACTGGTCTTTGCCTCTTCACATCAACAGATGTTGTCAATAACTTTTTGCAAATTATAGAAAGCAATTTTCACAGTAGGTGTTTTGAAAATAAAACAGGAACATTTCTGTTCTATGGAGAGAAATTACATCACTTTAACTTTTATGTCAAGTAATTTTTTAGGGGAAAAAAGATGGCTAAGGTGAAATGGCAAAAGGCCTCTGAAATCAACATTATATTTGGAATAAGTCACATAGACTCCACCAAGTGAGAAAGATGGTCAGTTTTCTTATAATGGACATTCCGCTATCTCACTGCTACAAGATGAGCCATCCCAACTCCTGGTAGGACCTGGCGGATATCCCACCTTCTCCGCCAGGAAGCCTTCTCAGACTATACAAATCTTCCTGCTACTCTTATAGCACTTAGACACTATATCCCACAATTTAAATTTATTCCATCAGAGTCCCTAAAGAAAAATCTCTATTTATAGGGCAATAATACAGAATTTTGGTTAAAAATTGAGGCTTGAAAAACAACAAGAGTAGTGCCAGGTACTGTCTAAATGCTTTAAAATTAAGAACATTTTTGTTAATGTATGTTAACATTTAATGTACAATAACCTATTAATCTTTACAACAACCCAAAGAAGAAAGCTAAATTATAGCCTTATTTTAGAGATGAGGAAACAGAGGCACAGAAGGGTTAAGTAACTTTCATTATGTCACAGAGCTAGTACTGCAGGGTCAGAATTTGAACCCAGGCAGCCTGGTACCTGAAATCAACCACTATTGAGCTTTAAGCTGTCAATAACTTAACTGTTAACAATACAAGCAGTTCAGCTCTATACCTGTGAGTCAGAAATCATTTTTGGCATCTGGTACAGGGTAGGCGAGTTGGTTTGAGGGCAACCAAGTTTCCAGGCCTGGCTCTGACACTGATGCCTAACCAGACTTGGGAAAGGCCAGAGCCTCTCTCTGAGCCTCAGTTTCCTTCCCTGTAAAATAAAGGGCTGGACCTGATGGTCTCCAAGGCCCTTCCAATGCTGATATTTTATGAACGTGGAATTCCTGGCTCAATTCCTTGTAGTTCAGGCCATACTGGCTCTTCCTGGGCCAGGTCTGGCCCCTCCTGCTGTGCTCAGTGTCTCACACTAGGCTCTGCTTCCCATAAATAAGAGAAAAAGAACAGGGGAAAATAGCCTCCTGAGAGACTGGGAGGGATCCCACGGCTGCTCTGTATGCTTTGAAGAGCTTACGGTCATTAACCAGCAAGAGCTACCTGCCAAGTGAAGGATGGAAAGAAATTAGACTGAGAGGAGAAATGAACTCACAAAACTTGGCTACATTCAAATTGAAAGGGCATCTCTGAGTACTTAAAGAACTGACAATGTTATTGCAACAAGATGAGCCAGTTTCTTAAAGAACTGAAGACAGGATAAGCTGTGAAACCTGGAATGGACCAGAGAACACAGAAAAAAACAAAACATCGATATAGTGTGAACCAACCAATCTGGGAAAATAGTAAAAACAATCTAGGAAACTGGTGGAATGATGGCATAGGAATGTTGGCTTCCACCATCCCACCATGAACTCCTCCAGGGCAGCTGCTGTATTAGGAATCGACACCTCCCAGGAACCCTAAAGGCATTAGGATTCAGTCAGCTGATGTCAACTAAGCACCTACTATGTAACAGGCTGTATCATATATTTGTATCCTATTAGAGATGAGGAGATATGGAGATCCAGATTCTATTCTGTGTCTTCTATTATTAGCTAGATGAACCTAGTCAAGTAACATCATCTGTATAAGGACTTAGCTACTTTATCCATAAAATGGGGGACTGAATAAAGTTACAGAAGATAGACTTTCCAGCTCAAGAATTATTTAGGTCACCAAATACTTATGTTATATTCATCCAGAAAAGCATTCATACTGGACCATTTTAATTTGTTTATATTTCAGAACATTGGAACTCAATGAACTCCACTGTGCTGAACACATAATACATGAATCCAAGAGAAAAACAATTGTACTTTGGGTTTCAGTAGCTCTTCTGATTCTACTCCACATGGTACTACCCAGGATCTCCTTGTATGGCTGAGCATGTTGTACCCTGTACAAGGGCACCTGTTCAGAGAAGTGGAGGAGATGGGGCTAAATTTCAATCTGCCCTGTGCTCATGAGGCTGAGTCTAAACCAAAGATGCATTATGGGTTTGTGGGTGCCTCTGAACTATCCATCAACACCGAAGGAATGTAGTGAGCAAGACTGCAAAACGATGGCCAACTTTGTGTTCAAATTGTGTTGAATACAGAACTTACCATTTTACCTTTGTTCACCTCCAGTCAGTTTACAAGACCCTCAATGAAACAAATCTTATCCTTCATAATCACCACCAATACTGACTGAAAACGGCATTAGTCAGGATGCTTGAATAGACTGTTTCTAAATCTCCATCCAAGCTCAAAGGGTTAAGATATTTGCATAATGGCAGCATAAATGAAAAATGGGGACAGCCTTTCAACGTGACTCCTTAGAAAGGGACAACCCTTATTTAGCTGAGCATATCCTGGTATTTAAAATAAAGCTATTTCATTACCTGCATACTTCCAAAGCATGGTAGCTACCAGGCTCTTGCAAAAAAAAAAAACACAAAAAAAAAACACAGAAAAATAAAAACTCTGAGGAAAACACTTCTGGGCTTTTAATGGCCTTTACACGTGGACTATTCTTTGCCACGACTATCAAGTCATTCATTTTGAGGCTCCTGATTTCTCTAGTAACAAATTAGATTTGCACTAGCTCACTCACACTCCGGTTCCTTTATATTGTCATCAATAGCTAATCAAGACCATAATTTCTGGATTTCCTGGGTCAGTCTCAATTTAAAATATTCTGCCCCTCTCTCCTCTCAATAAAATGTTCCCAACTTTTTATTTGGAAAATATGGTTGCCACAATAATAGTATTACCCTCATAAAATATCAGTCATGCCCAAACCACACCATCATTACGGTGCCCTCATTTGGTTTGTGGCCCTCCAAAGGAGAACTGGTGGATCCAGCCAGGGCCTCAGGCCATTTTCTGGCCTCATTAAAAAGAAAAATAATGCATTTGCTACTAAAGTAAGTTTTGGGTAACTAATTTAGAACTCAAATGAACTTTTCCCTTGTTCTAGAAGAGAGTTTTTCAAGGCTAAGAAATTATCATTTGATGGAAGGGTACACAATCTGGAAAAACTGAAGCCATGGGGCTTTCCAATGGCCAAACTCCCACATGCTGGCTCTCGAGACACATCCACTCTCACTATTAAAGTGTCACCGTTTATAATTTGGTGCTAAATCTTTCTGAAGCTAGGCAACCAACATGGTCTACTGACAAAGCAATTCCTTATTCTATTAAAACAGAGGGGCAAGACAAAATAGGTGTCGGTGATAAAGGTTACCTAATATCAAGTTGAAAATGAAGTTATTAAAACTAGGCCAGAATCACAAAAGGGAAACCAAAGGGTTGGGTTTCAGTGAACAGGTTCAACTCAATGCTTGCAGCATTTATGAAAGGAGACAGCTGGCTCGAGTTTTGCTCAGCTGCCTCCATAATAGTTTTTGAGTCCCTTTTTCCCAGGTACCTCACTCTGAATCCACAGAGAATAAAGAGGATAAAAGTTATAATTGCAGGGACATTTTATAATGTTTGCTAAGCACTTGAATACGAAACCAGTTGAATTTTTTTTCTCTAGCCTCACAACCTTGTGAAGTAGATGAAAACTTCATTTTAATGGTGCGACTATGGAAATAAATTTTACTGAGTAGTACTTTTCATACTCGGATTAGTTGGTCAGAATCCTTGAAAATCACAGAAAACATAAAATTACAATGGAAAAATACTAAATTATGTTCCCGCTAGTTTTGGTCATTTCAGCGTGATCATGAATAAGCTATAGATTCTGAGTCAGATGTGTGCAGTTTTCTTTGGAATTTGTCCTTGCTTACTTGCTTATAAAACTTCTAAAATGTACTTCTAAATTACAGCAATTCAGTAAAAAATTCAAACCTTCGGGCTTGGTTTCCTCCCCTAGCAGGCTGAGTCATAAAAATAAATCTTAGCCATTTCAATAGCCAACACACTCCTCACATTAAGAATTGGTATTGTTCCCTGCATCTCCCATTTCATCCAAAGGTCACGCCCAGCTCACATTTGAAGAAAGAAACAGCTCAAGGACTCATCCAGCTCAACATTTGCACATTTAATAAGAGAACAGAACCTCTGCCAAGTTAGAGGGGTGAGTTACATCAGAATCTTTCAGAGAACTTCTGAGGAGCGATGATAAGCATGCACTTCGGAGGTAGCCAGACCTGGGTCCAAGCCCTAACACTGTGTGACCTTGGCCACGTTACTTATAACGAGCAGGAAGTGGGGATGTTCAGAATATCGACCTTGGAGACAGTTGCTGTGAGAATGAAAGGAGAAAAGATGCCTGGCACACAGTCAGTGCCCACTAGGTGCTTGCTGTTTTACTGGCACAGGCATCTCAGGGATTAGCCCAGGACAAATGTGTCGCTCCTCGCCCTCCCTTTACTCCAAATGTTAGAGTGACAAGTTTCTCTCCAAATCAAACCTCCAGGAGGCATTGCTAGGAGAGGCAGAATATTCACTCCACCCAAAATCCAGCGTTGGGACTTAAATCAGGAGGTCATAGAGGCTGGGCTTTTAGAGTTAAGAGGAAATGTGCAATTTATAATTTATTAAGTTAACATATGCAAATTATATACACAGTGTCTGACATAGAGAAGGTAAAGAATACATGTCTGCCCTCACTTTCTTTTATAGCAAAAAGAACTAAAATCCTGGGTCCTAAAATGACTTGCTTAAAGTCAACCAGTTCATGGCAGAGCTTGAATTGATACTTCGGTCTTTCTCGGGGGAGGTGCTGCCTCAGGAAGACTAAAGAGAGTATTCAGACGGTTTAAAGGAACTGGCCAGATACCTCCCAAACTCCAAGAATGATCTTCCTAACTAACAAACACAGCATGCTGCCCCTATCCCTTTACCCCCAACCCCATTCCTGACCACCACTGAGAAAAAGCAACTAGAGTCCCTCTGGCCTGTGGTGAAACCCCTGCCTGTGAGAACTGGGGGTTCTGAAAGGCAGGGACAGAGCTCTGGGATCTTGCGGGGGAGGGGGCTTCTTTTTTCCCAGCCCATTACAGATCACAGCAGTCTCAGGTGTCCCCTTATAAATACAAAATGTTTGGAAACGTTCCTAAGGGCTTTTACAGCCAGTTCAAATGTGGGGCCAAGAACAAGGAGGGCCACGCACATCCCTTCTTTGTCTTTTAGGCCAGATCTGTGGAGGTGACAAGCATGGGTCTCTGGGGTCACAGGACTAAGACCTTCTGAATATCAGTGGAAATTTCTGGTTCTGTCCCAGGTATTACACAAAGGAACTGGTTCCAAACCGGGGTCAGCGAGAGAATAGCTAACAAGCCTGCCTCACTTGGTCTGGGGAAGGAGAGAAGGAGACATTAGCAGTGGGTGGAAACCACCTTTCTTCATTTATAAGTCATTTATAATTCAAGAAATATGCAGTGAAGACTGACTGTCAGAGAAACTCTGAACTGGGGTCTGTAGTGGGGGAAGGGACCATGCGGGGATGTGAAATCCAAGCTCAGGACTGAAGGATGGGTAGGAATTAGCCAGGTAGAGAGTGGTGATCTAAGCCAGGGATAGGCTAACTTACGCTATAAAGGACCAGATAATAAATACTGTATTTTAGTCTTTGCAAGCCATACAGTCTCTACTGCAGCTGCTCAAACCTGCTGTTACAGGAAGAATGCACATACAGAATTGATATAAGTATCAATTCAAAATAATTGGAATTTCATATAATTTCCACATGTCACGAAATATTATTCTTCTTTTGATTTTTTTGAACCCTTTAAATATGAGGAACTACTCTTAGCTTATAGTTTAAGAACATCTGTATTAAGATATATAGGCGTTTAGTCAAGACCATTCCTGAACTAAGAAGATAATATGCATTTCTAAACCATATATTCCCTTAGACTCTCATATCTGCAGCTGGGATTAGGGTGAGACAAGGGAGCTGCCTAGGCTTCATAATTTAAGGAGGCACTCACTAGGAAGCAGAGGGTTGGCACTTGCAAGACCCCGGCAGTGAGTGCCTCCTTAAATCTTGCATCCTAGGAATTTCACTTGTGTCACCCAAGGCTTAGCCTTGCTCCAGCCTGTGCATGATGGAGTGTATGGCTATGAAGTGGTCACCTCCTCCTCAACCATCCCTGCCTTGGATGCCTTTCTTGCAATGCACAATTTTGAGATGACAATCTGGTTCCCAGCCAGGATCTGGAGTACAGAATTTGGATAATAAGAAAAACAACAGGCAGAAGAGGGAGAAACTATACAGACTGGAGTTTGGAGAGATTTTGGGAGAGAAGATTAAAAAATTTTACTTTGCCCCAGCTGGTTTGGCTCAATTGCTAGAGTGTTGGCCCGTCGACTGAAGGCTCACAGGTTCAATTCCAGTCAAGGGCATGTACCTTGGTTGCAGGCTCAATCCTCGGCCTTGGTCGGGCACGTGCAGGAGGCAACCAGTTGATATGTCTCTCTTACATCAATGTTTCTCTCTGTGTGTCTCTCCCCCTTCCTTCCACTCTCTCTAAAATCAATGGAAAGATATCCTTGGGTGAGGATTTAAAAATAATTTTTTTTTTACTTGAAAATTTACTTACAAGTTTTACCATGCATTAAAATTGTAAACTTTCTTTGTCACTCTCTTGACTTTCATTCATTATACCTATAACTATACTTATATCTAGATATATATTGCAAATCATATATCTGATCATGAACATATATCCAGAATATATAAAGAATTCAATAATAATAAAAACAACCCAATTTTAAAAATGGACAAAGGATTTAATGGCCAATGAGCACAGGAAAAGATGTTTAACGTCATAAGACTTCAAGAAAATGCAAACAAAAACTACAATGAGATATCACTTCATACCCACAAGGATGGCTATAAGCAAAAAGATGGACACTAAGAAATGTTGGTCAGGATGTGGAGCAATTAGAACCTTCATGCCAGGGGGAATGTAAAAAGGTACAGCTGTTTTGTAAACCTGTCTGGCAGTTTTTAAAAGTTTAAACTCAGTTATATGACTCAGCAATTCCACTCCCAGATATAAACCCAAGAGAAATGAAAACATATTCCTAAGAGCCAAAAAGTGGAGAAAACACAGTATCCAACAACTGATGAATGAATAGATAAAATGTAGCATATTCATACAGTGGAATATAGTAAAAAAAAAAAAAAGAAAAGAAAAAAAGCCAAGTACTGATACGTGTTACAATACAGACGAACCTTAAACCTTGAAAACATTACACTAAGTGAAAGAAGCCAGTCACAAAAGACCACATGTTATATGAACCCATTCATATGAAAGTTCAGACTAGGGAAGTCTATAAGCACAACACAGATTAGTGAATGCTTAGGGCTGGGGGAAGAGGGGAAGGGATGGAGAGAATGGAGGTGATAGCTAAAGTTGAGTTGATGGAGATGCTTTAAAATTGTGGTGATGTTTGCACATACATGTGAATACACCAAAACAATGAATTGTATAAGAGATGAACTGTATGGTATATGAATTACATGCCAATAAGGCTGTTAAAAGAAGAAGAAGTTGAAGCATTTCTCCTTCCCTTCAAGGGTTTCAAAGAATAAGCTCTCCTTGTCCTTGAAAGATTGTCTTTGTATTGCTAAAGACTGAGGTGGTTTTCTGCTGTTCTCTTTCTGAGGGTTTGAGGGGTGCTGGCCTAAATGAGAGGGAAGGGGCTGAGGTTCAAGGGCCGAGTGTTGGAGTTTGGTACTTGGATGCCTGAACTCTGTAGGACCCTTATTTAATCTGAGCCTCTGTATGTGTCCAGGCCAGCCACTAAACAAAGAACCAATGGACCGGGCACCATTTTGGTGTCATGGGGCTCTTCAGGGCCACCATTGTCTGAAAGCAGCTTTTCATGAGGGCCCTGCCTGAGCCACAGGTTAGTCTAGTCATAGAGGGGTCAAGGGATGGTCACCCCTCTTACCCCCTAAGATGCGACAGTTCTTGAATGCTGAGTCATTTGGTCACCAGAGAAGAAACCTCTGTACCACTCCCTCAGGGCTTATAGTGCTGTTCTTGAATCAGCACTGAAGGAGGGGATCAAGGGGATCAAGGGAGAGTGGATCAAAGGGTGAGGGATATTCTTATCACTCATCACTCTGTAGAGGTCATTCTATGGGCAGCCTGAGTGCCTCCTGTGTGAAAATGCAGGGTGTGGATTAGATCAGGGCTCCATCTGATGGCCCCATCCTTGCCCACGGGTTCTGATTCTTTTCAGGCCACACTCTAACCATGGACCACTTCCAGGGAGGGAGCTTCTTCAGCTGCCAATTCCCATTATGCAGGATATCTGGGGAAAGGAATAAAAAGTCCTAATGCTGGTACTGTCCCAAGGCTAACATGAGAATAACAGCAGCCATGGATACATTCATCTTAAACTAGAGTCCAGCCAGGGTCAGTGTTTTTCATTCCTTTTTTTTTTGGCCAAAGAGCTGTACAGTGTGGAAGTAAGTTTACCCTAAACTATCCCAATGCAGCTAAAAAGTGAAAGTTGACCAACTATCACAGAGCTGGCCTCTGACGGCCCGTCACATTTTCCACTGATGCACTAGACGTGACTAAACTGCACAGGGACTGGCCGGGAGCTGGATTCCCTTTCACTGTGCGCCAGCCTCCTCCTATAGCCATGTCATGACCCTGACATAACCCTGAGTCATGGAAGAGGAGGCCCTGCATGTCACCAAGCACAGGCTTTCAGCTTAGCCTGTGCTCCCTGTGAAATTTTAATTATTTCAAGGTCCAAATTGTACCCAAGATGCAGGGAGACCAAATTTCCAGACGAGAAAACAAGACATGTTGCTATTGCAACAGCCATCTATTAACAACACTGAACGGCAGGGCTCAACAGATATTTGATCACCCATAAAAGTTACAACTTAGGAAGTGAATTTGTTATTGGTTGGCCCTTTTATATGTAACAGAAAATATAGAATCAAGGACATATATACCAACAAAGGTATTTATGTTACACACTCAAAAAATTTTCCATTGCCTCTTAAGTTTAAGTTTCTGTATTGGAGAGGAGAAAAAAATGTGAAGGCACATTTTAGAAGGAAGAAAGCAGAAAGGGAACTAGCAACATAGAAGCTGGTTTTATCTTTCCTTTGTAATTTATAATTTTTCTATTCTGATTTCTTAAAACTTCACTTTTTTTTCTATTTTGTTGTACCTATTGTACATTAAATCCTCTTGTGGATCCAAGCAGGGACATAAATAAAGTGGTAATTACAGGAGCTGGTGGACTTTCGGCCCTGGCTACCCTCGTTTCCTCCACGCTCCATCCTTCAGTGCACACGGAACTCAGGTTACATGAATGGTTCCAGCAGAGGCAGAACTTCTTGTACTTCGGATTCAGAATAACTCTAGGTACCTAAACTCCCCAAAATTCAGGCAGGGAGAGAATTTTTTAAAAAAGGGAAAACACCCTTAACCAATCTCTAACTTGGACACTTTAGCCACTTGCCAAAATATATCGTCTTTGTGAGCCAATAAATTGAAAGCAGGAGAGAGGGAGTGTGGCTGTAACTGGATAAGGGCTAGAGTTTTAATTTTTTACAAGCAGGGAGGAGGATACCAATATGGTTAGTCAGTCAGCCAGCATTAATCCTCATTAATGTCTCCTATTCAAATCCATGCTCCTCTGAACAGCTGTGCAAATATAAAGTAATTGGGTCATTTTGACAAAGGCACACAAGGAAAAAAAAGTTAAGTGAAGCAAAGGAACTAATTGGATAAATAACACATTCTTTAAATGTGTGGGGAGGATTGTTCTAACGACCACTTCATAGATTGAGGGACATACATTCAAATTCATACCGCTGTAAACTTCCCCGTGTCAGAAGCTACCAAGAGCACAGGCTGGGGACATGTGCATGACAAAGTATGTAATAAGTGACCCGAGTGAGAGCAGTGGCACCCACTCTGCACAAGGCCCTGCCAACTGACTCCTCAGCCCAGCCTGCACCCTCTCCAATCTGGGATCCCTCTCACAATCCAGGACTGCTGGCTCCCAACTGCTCACCTGCCAGCGTTTTTCTTAGCTTGACAGAGACCGTGTTTCTTAGCCTGACATTGTCCTGTTTTCTATATACTTGGCATTATGGAGAGTAGAAAAAAAGGTAGGGCCATTTCTTGCCCTTAATACATTTACAGTCTGATTGAGGGGGGGACACATCCTATCTAATAAAAGAGTAATATGCAAATTGACCGTCACTCCAACACACAAGATGGCCACCCCCATGTAGTCAAAGATGGCCGCCCCCATGTGGACACAAGATGGCCACCACAAGATGGCCGGCAGGAGAGGGCAGTTGGGGCAATCAGGCCAGCAGGGGAGGGCAGTTAGGGGTGACCAGGCTGGCAGAGGAGGGCAGTTGGGGGCAACCAGGCCTGCAGGGGAGGGCAGTTGGGGGAATCTAGGCCTGCAGGGGAGAGCAGTTGGGGGCAACCAGGCCTGCAGGGGAGGGCAGTTGGGGGCAACCAGGCCTGCAGAGGTGGACAGTTAGGGGCGACCAGGCCTGCAGGGGAGGACAGTTAGGGGCAATCGGGCCAGCAAGGGAGCAGGTTAGGCATTGATCAGGCTGGCTGGGGAGTGGATAGGGAGTTGGGAGCCAGCAGTCCTGGATTGTGAGAGGGATCCCAGATTGGAGAGGGTGCAGGCTGGGCTGAGGGACCCCCCCCCCCCCCCCCCACCGTGCATGAATTTCGTGCACCAGGCCTCTAGTATAAAATAATCAGAAAACTGGGACCACAAGCATGACATTAGAATCTGTTCTTTTTTGTTTGTTTGTTTTTTGTTTTTTTAGCTGAAGGAAGCACTTTATAGGAGCTGAGGGAAAGTGGCTAAAATTCATCTGTGCAACTTTTGAGAAGGATTTCCACCAGACTGAAAACAAGACAAAAGAAAAGAAAAGATACAGGGAGAATACCATACTTTAGAAAATACTGATCTATTCCTGCCATAAAATGGATGTTCAAAAAGGACTCTGCCTTTCAGAAATCTCCCTTGAGAAAAGACAGGAGGACAGTCGGCCCACCCCCAGCTTCATGTTAAGGATTAATAAAAATGCCCACCGCCTCCCAGAAATCCGGTCAGAGAGGAGAGAGAAGTTCCTGGAGTTCACTCTGACTGAGGTGTGGCAACCTCTCCCAGCCTCCAGAGACTAGAAGGAGGGAGGAGATGATTTGAATAATTTCTTCGGTTCTTTTCACTGGAAACGACCAATCCAGGGCCTCTCACAGGCAAAAGGGACAGATTTGAGCTAAGGACCTGTGAGCATTCTCAGAAGTGGCAGGGCTGCAGGAACTGGAGGATAAGTACAGGCATGCCAAAAGTTATCCTGCAGTTTACAGCACATTCACAGCCCTCTCGTCTGCATAAGTGGGGGTGGGGGGGGGGGGGGAGGACTATGATAATGGTTCTCAAGCAATCTACTTCCACTCACTTTGCTATATTGAAATTTCTATTGTGTTCTTAATGTTCAACTTCAGGTGAACATGAATTGTTGCCTTTTTAAGTGGGCTGACACACTGCTGTGATGAACTTCTTTCTCCCTGCATGGACAAAATTCAGAATTCGGTCAGAAGAGCTGGGGAGCATGTGGGTAACTGACACCACCTTGACTGTGACTCAGGTTTCATGAGGTATCAGGTGAAGAAGTAAAAACAAACCTGCTGACACTTGGTGGGGTGAAGGGCAGGTCGAATGCACAGCCAGAAGGGCCTTCAGGCTCCCAGGTCAGGCCTCACACTCCTGAGAGCCCTGGCAGTGTCATGGACTTTAGGGCAGAGGAAACAGTCCCCAAATGTCCTGATGAAGACCGAAGAACTTAAGCTCCTGGTCAGTGGCTCTCAACTCCACAGAATCACAGAATTACCCAAAGGAATTTTGAAGAAAACTGTTCCTGTTGCACCCTACCCTAGTGATTCTGATTCAGAGGGTCTGCGGGAGGGGGGGGGGGGGGAGATGGACACAGTTATTCAAACATGTAACCAGGGTTAGAACCACCATATCAAACACAGTCAAGTCCAAAAAACCTAAGCATCAGTGAATGTGGCTACTAAGTCAACAGGTGCTGAAATGAACAGGATTTGTCTGTTCCTTTAAAAGCTTACTCTGAATTTTATTTCTTTCTGGATCTTGAGGAATTAAGTGTGTGGGCCGCCTGGATCACAATCCTGGTTACACCACTTATTAGCTAAGTGACCTTGGACAGGGTACATGACTTCTCTGAGACTCAGTTTTCTTAGCAATACCACGTGATTAATAATCATACCAATACCAGAGGGGAATTAAGATGATTGCATGAAATCAAGAATAAATTATTTGGTCTGACTGGTGTGGCTCAGTGTTTGAACGTTGACCTATGAACCAGGAAGTCACGGTTCGTTCTCAGGCAGGGCACATGCCCAGGTTTTGGGCTCAATCCCCAGTAGGGGGAGTGCAGGAGGCAGCCAATCAATGATTCTCTCTTATCATTGATGTTTCTATCTCTCTCTCCCTCTTCCTTCCTCTCTGAAATCAATAAAAATATACTTTTTAAAAAAGAATGAATTGCCGAAACCGGTTTGGCTCAGTGGATAGAGCGTTGGCCTGCGGACTGAAAGGTCCCAGGTTCGATTCCGGTCAAGGGCATGTACCTTGGTTGCGGGCACATCCACGGTTGGGGTTGTGCAGGAGGCAGCTGATCGATGTGTCTCTATCATCGATGTTTCTAACTCTCTATCCCTCTCTCTTCCTCTCTGTAAAAAATCAATAAAATATATTTAAAAAATAAAAATAAAAAAAATAAAAAAGAATGAATTATTTGACCCAATGCTTGGCGCATGTAAAATGCACAACAAATATTAGCTACCATATTGGTGATGATGAAAGTAAAAATGTGCCAGTTATATTTCAATAAAAAGGATGTTTTTCTAGACTGGGTAGTTATTTATAGGGCAAAATTTTAAGAAATTGTGAAACACGAGAATGGGAGAGTTAGAAATTTAACATTTCCTTCAATTATGAATATAGGCAACAAATCTCAGTAGTAGTAGCAGCAGCTATGATCTTGTCACCAATAGAAATCACAAATATTTCTATATATTATAGTTATGGTAGACACCCTAAAATAGTATTTATATTTAGTGTGATCAACTGCCCTTGTTTGCCCAGACTGGAGATGCTTGGGATGATAAAACTGGGAAAGTCCCAGGCAAACCATTCCCGACCTAGATTCATCACTACTTTGAAGTTATGGTAGTTAGCACGTCACTGGGTACCATCGTTTAGTGTGTTAATAAAGAAGTACCTACCCTGCTATGTCATAATTTCAAAAAACGTCTTGATAAATGTATATCCACATAATCTGTGTCCTTGATAACGCTTTGTATTTCGTTTGATGCATTTAAAAGCATTCTGAATCCATGGGCTTCACCAAATTGCCAAAGGGGGTCCATGGCACAAAAAAAGTGAAGAGGGAAGCAACTTGGAAAGCTGGTTGGAAAATGGAGGAAACCAGACTTTAAGTTCCTTTCGGCCTCGCAAACTAAAAGCACAGTAAAAGAAGACATAGGCATATATCTCCGAAGGATACAAAAAAATTCAGTTTTTCCACTACCAGGAGTTTATTTCTTATAATTCCACACACAGTAACCAGGGAATCTCCGTAACGTCTCCACTCCTGATAACTTACATATGCGTATTTTGTTACTTATATTGTTGCAGTTAACTCAGCCTTGACAGCTATCCATTGGATAACTGTTATATCTACTTGTTTCCAATAACTACAAATACTTCCCCTGTAGATCATAATTTGACAGAACTTAAATTTTTACATGAATTAAGACAATGAAAATCTGGATTTTGAAATTTCAAGCTTAAAAAAATGATTGAAAGAAACGTTCACTCTTACCGGATACCACTGGGCTTCTGACAGACATGGGCTCCCATCTTGCCTAATCGGCACTGTTGACAGCTGGCCCGTGACTCTCCCACAAGGCAACAGGCTTCCACTTCTCTTCATATCAATGTAACTCCAAGCTGCCAGTCCAATGTGACCAGAAGGCAGAGTCCTCACAATTGCCCTTGTCCCAGTATACACAGACTTCTTAACTTCTCTGTCGTTTTTACAAAATCTCCTCACTAACAAAGTGGATCGCTCCTTTTTACTTTTAAAATAATCTTCTACATCTTCACAATTATCAGGGAAGTCCTCAAAATGGCTCAGAAAGGTCTCGGCAGATGGACTATCAGTAAAATCCTCCCTGCAAAAGCTGTCACTAGAACACACCACGTTGGCCTTTCGGCAGGAACCTTCGCAGCACAGGTATTCATCATTCAAGGCATTACAATGATCACCCTGTAGCTGCTTGTTCTCATTATCACAGCTTTTTGCCAATTCCATCAGTTTGCAAGTATATGCCATATACTTTTTCTTTTGCTCCCTACCCACATCAGGCAGTGATACACAGTTTCCACAATCATCCAAAATCAAGTTGTCTGATAGGGTACAGACACTGTCTGACATTCTTCTGTCAAGTTCATAATGAAAGTGAAATACCGCCAAATCGCTCTCAGGGTGTGCCCCGCTGGTCTCTATGATTGCCGATTGATTGCCTAAGGGACGAATGCCCATGGGAGGTCCGTCTAGTTCCAGTTGAATCCCAGGGAACACCTTTCTTTCCAGGGAAGAAGGGATTCCAGTTTCCAAATGCAGGCCTTCCTCTGTGACAGAATCACATGTTTTGTAAAACTGGCTCTGAGGAAGACCACGCTGATGGTTTTCCAGTATGTTGTTGCCGTTCATGTTAAGGTTCTCCACAGAATCGGGCATGTCTTTCTCCCAGCACGTTTCATTACTGTTCTCATCACTCATGATGTTCCCCCTTGTTGTTGAGAGTATCTTAGGCAAGTTGCTTCCAGAAGTTTCTTCAATAGGTTTGTTCGGTGTTGAGATGGTATGAGAAGTCGGCCCACTCTGCCCAGGAGGATGTGTCTTTGGAACACTGACGCCTGAGGCCTTGTCACTACTTTCATCTACAGCTGACTGAGAAGACACCACTTTTCTCTGAGCCACAGGTATGAGATCAGAAGCTGCCATTTCTTCAGAAGTCATCTTGACCAACACACAGGCTTTACCGACTGTTCTGTTTCTCCTCCCTGATGATCATGTCAAGATTCTAATAAAATGACTGGCTATTAAAATAATCTCAGATATAAAATTCCTTTGAGAAACAAAGTGACAGTTCCTTTGATTCAGGTGTATTACGTGTCAGATAAATTTCCCCAGTTTTAACTTCCTAGTATGTGCAATAAGGTTTTTTCCTAGGTCAGGGTTTTAGAGTGGTGGATCAATTTTCTTTCCTCTGTTATTTAAAGCAATTCTTTTGAAGACTTCTATTCAGGATTGCATTCTGCAACTTGTGATCCATCACTGACTTGTAATGATTTAAAATTCCAGTTTAATGTCTCCTGTAAGAGAAAGGGATAATGTCAAACACTGTGGAATTAAATGAATTTTTTAATGAAATCATAATTCTAAGCTAATGCAAAATATGAACCAATTTTGGGGAAGGAGTTTTGCAATCAGAAGTTAGTTTTACAGTCACGGGGATATAAAGTACAGCATAGGGAATATAGTTAATAATACTGCAATAACTATGTGTAGTGTCAGATGGGTACTATATTTATTGGGGGTGATCATTTTGTAAGTTACATAAATGTCAAATCACTGTGCTGTATACCTGAAACTAACATACTATTGCCTGTCAACTGTAATTTAAAAAAAAATTTAAAAGATAAAAAAGGTTAGTTTTAATGCTTTATGTATTAATTTTTCTGATTTAATATTTCAGAACTTCTCTTTCCAGTCAAAATGGAGTCATGGGCACCAAATTTATCCTTTTCTCTTAAATAACTGCCTTTGCAATACAATGGTAGAGTTGAAAAGTTGTGACAGAGGCCATGTGGCCCAAAAAGCCAAAAGTATTTACCATCTGGCTCTTTACAGAAAATGCTTGCCAAACCATACACTAGATAAATGAGTTAATGAAATGCCTGTTTAGAGTAAGAGAACTAAGTGGGAGGCTTGATAGCAATCTTCATACATTTGCAGAACTAAAATAAGGAAATAGCCTTGTTTCATATTGTTTCAGGGTGGGTGGGTAGGGACTGGGAGGAAGGGGGTAAAGGGGAGGAAAAATGGGAGATATCTGTAATACAATCAACAATAGAATATATATATATATATTTTTAAAAGGTAGGATCAGGGTGAAGACAAATGAATTATTGGATAGAAATGTTTGGGCTTAGTTTAATAAAGAATTCCCTAACTTTTAGAGTTGTTCAACAAAGGACAAGCTATCTTGGATGGTAGTCTTCTCCTGATTGCTGTTAGAGGACTTTAAATAGAAAAAGGCATAGTATAAGCACAGCAGGTATTCATGTGTGTTGAACAAATAATAAATGCCTACAATAATTAATTACAGAAAACAATGGCTAATACTTATGTATCATGTGTCAGGCATGCTCTAAGCACAGTATACATATTATCTCATTTAATCATTATAACAACAATATTAGCAGGGTGGCAGAGATTGCTAATTGTCCTCAAAATTTGTTATCATTTTCTTCAATAAAAGTACTAAATTTTAGCCAAGCAGATAGTCCCCCTCCCCCCTTTTTAATATATATTTTTCTTGGTTTCAGAGAGGAAGAGAGAGGGAGAGCGAGAGAGATAGAAACATCAATGATGAGAGAGAATCATGGCTCGGCTGCCTCCTGGATGCCCCCTATTGGGGATTGAGTCCGCAACCAGGGCATGTGCCCTTGACCAGACTCGAACCCAGGACCCTTTAGTCTGCAGGCCAATGCTCTATCCACTGAGCTAAACCAGCCAGGGCCAGATAGTCCCTTTTTTATTAGTTTCACTTACAGCTAGATGTAGCCAGGTGACTAAGTTACTGCTAATGAAATACAAGCCAAAGTGGTTTGCAACTTCTGGGAAGTGTCCTTGAAAACACAGGGCATGCCCTTTCCTCCTCCTCCTCTTCTTTTCTGCTGGCTGGAGGGAAGGCATGATGCCTGGAGCTAGAGTAGCCATATTACACCATGAGGTGAAGATGAGAATGGACGCCTTGCATATAAAAAAACAAAAAAACAAAGTAGAAGCCTGGGTGCTTGTTTCCTGGAGTAAAAGGAAAGAGACAAATTCTATCTTGTTTAAGCCACAACTATTTCCGGTTTTCTATCATTCGCATCCAACTTTTCCCAATAACGGTGAGTACTATTATCATCCCCATTTTATTGATGAGGCTCAGAATATTTGAGTGACATATCTAAGAGTACAGACATGTGCTATAACAAGAAGGCTGTATAGGAAATTCCTGCATTGCAGGGAAAGTTATATTCATTAATTCCTAATGTGTTTCCAATTTTATGTTCCTAAACCAAATGAAATCCTTTGTGTCATAAAGAATAGTTAAATTAGAAAAATTAACACAAGCATATTGTCTTTTCTGATTGTGTGTTGGAAAGAGGCAGGGCTTAACAACAACAAAAACTATTTTATCAGACAATTGTCAAATATTTATTATGCACCAATATATTCTACAGAGTTCAGGAGGCAAGATGGCCATGAACCAAGAGATCAAGAAAGCTCTGATGGAGGGGTACCTTACAGAGAGGTAGTAATTACTTGTATCCATAGAGGAGAAAAGAGACTTTTGGCAGAAGGAACTGTGTAAAGAAATATAAAGAGGTAGAAAAACACAATGCATAACTATGAATTAATCTGAAGTTCTAGGAGAACTTTTCACCTAATTAAAGAAAGTGCAAGTTTCTCAGAAATTTCACTATCATGGAAAAAAAATACTAGGGTAACTGTCAAAGCTGGTAATAGAATTTAACAGTCCTATTTGAATCTTTAAACTTAAGGGTTTTATAGAGTCCCTTTGAGTATCTCACGTGTGACAACCATGCCACAGTTATTTACTTATGCATTCTCTTCCCTAAATCCCACTCTGCAAAGAGATTAAAGAAAACATTTTGTCTGCACAACCCTTTCCTCCCTTTCTCCCTACCACATGCACATATTGTGCACAGTTGTAAGTTTGCACACCCACACCCAAACCCTACACGATGAGTCAGTCTTCACTCTTTCTTCACCACTGGCTGTCTGCTGCTCCACTCCCTGGGGACTTCCTTTCTCTGAACTATTGTGATGGAAATTCCAAAACCCACAAAGAGACAAAGCTTTTAAAACATTCCCCAAAGGCATTGGTTTACTAATCTGGATCCTTTTCCAAGACCCCAAAGACTTAACCCTTCGTGACTTCTACTTTCTTTATTAGAAAAGTTTCAGCCTGGGATGCAAGCATTGTAACCCAGAAACACCAGAGATATCCTAACCTTTATACTCTGTATATATTAGATATCAGGAGTTGACTGGTAGGTTGATTAGTTCAAATATTTTTGAACTAATACACTGATAATACAGTAAAATGGAGGATCACAAAAAAGTTTGTTTATAACAGGTTAATTCTCAACTGTAAAACTCACAAAGGAAATCCTCACTATAAACACAGTCTCCAATTAGCTTGCAAAGAAAGTTTTACTTCTTTCTTTCCAAAATGTGTACCTTTTATTATCTTTTCTTGCCTTAGTGCACTAACTAGGATTTCCAATTTTGAAGCTAAAGTAAGTATGAAGAGCACACATCCTTGTCTCATTCTCAGTCTTAAAGGGAACGTATTCAATATATCACTATTTAATACTATGTTAGCTCTAGGTGTCTTATAAGTGTCCTTTATTAAACTGAGGATGTTCCTCTGTATTTCTAGTTTGATAAAGTTTTTATCACAAATGAGTTTTGCCCAATGCTTTTTCTGCATTTATCAAAATGACCATATGATTTTTCTCCTTTAATAGGTTAACATGGTAAACTATACTGATTGATTTTCAAGTACCAAAACAATCTTGCAAATTCATGGAAAATGTAAAGGAACTAAAGTAGCCAAAATAACTGCAACCATGGCCCAATTTCAAGAATACTACAAAGCTACAGTAATCTTGACATTACTGTGTGTTACTGACATAAGGATAGAAATTTAGATCAATGGAATAGAATAGAGTCCAGAAATAGACCCACACACATACATTCAATTGGCTTTTCATCAAAGGCTCACAGATAGTTCAATGGGAAAAGGACAATCAATAAATGGTGCTGGATCCAAATAGAAAAATAACAAATATCAATAGCTACATCAAATCAAACATAATGATTAATTTAAAAATGGATTATATATCTAAACATAAACTTCTAGAAGAAAACAGGAAAAATGTTTATGAACTTGGGATACAGAAAAATTTCTTAGATAAGTCACAAAAGGCACTAAGTCATTTTAAAAAAGTAAAATGGCCCTAACTGGTTTGGCTCAGTGGGTAGAACGTCAGCCTACGGACTGAAGGGTCCCAGGTTCTATTCCAGTCAAGAGCACATGCCCAGGTTGCAGGCTCGATCCCCATTGTGGGGGGCGTGCAGGAGGCAGCCGATCAATGATTCTTGCTCATCATTGATGTTTCTCTCTCTCCCTCTCTCTTCCTCTCTGAAATCAATAAAAAATATATATATTTTTTTAAAAAGGTAAAATGGACTTAATCAAAATGTAAATCTTCTGCTCTTCAAAAAATTTGCATTAATAAACAAAGATAGGCCACAGATTGGGAGAAAATATTCATAATACATGTACCTGAAAAAGTCTTATATCCAGAATACATATAAAATAATTCTTAGAACTCAATAATAAGCAGATAACAACCCATTTTTTTAAACGGACAAAAGACTTGAACATACACTTCACAAAATAATATATGTGAACAGCCTATAATAAATCGTGACAGAGCAACAAAATTTCTTCATTTAAAAAAAGGACCTCAATCCCTTCCTCACACCACACATAAAAGTTCAAATGAATCATAGTCCTAAATGTAAAAGCTAATGATAAGACTTCTTAAAGAAAAGAGGAGAAAATCTTGACAACCAGTGGAGTAAGCAGAAATTTCTTAGCATGAACACAAAAGTACAAACCATAAAGGAAAAACTGAACCTCATCAAAATGAAAAATATCTGTTCTTCAAAACCCAAGCCATAGAATGGTAGAAAATATCTGTAATATAAATATCAAGCAAAGGATTTTATATCTAGAACATATAAAGAACTCTTAAAACTCAATAATAAAAATAGCCCTGTTTTTTAAATGGGCAAATGTTTGAATAAGCACTTTACAAAAGAAAAATACAAATGACATACAAGATCATGAAGAAAAAAAAAGTTCAACATCATTGATCAGCAGGAAAATCTCAATTAAAATCACAATAAGATAGCACTTCATTCCCATTAGAATGGCTAAAATTAAAGTGACTGGCCATCCCAAAGTTGGTAAGAATGTGGAGCAACTGAAATATCATGGAAGGACTGTAAAATGGCACAGCTTCTTTGGTAAATGGTTTGGCAGTTTCTTATAAAGTTATACATACACTTACCATTTAACCCAAAAACTCCACTCATGGAAGATACATCCACAAATAGACTTGTATGCAAATGTTTCTATCAGCTTTTTCATAAAAAGCCCCAAACTAGAAACAATCCCAAAGTCTATCAACAGATGAATAAATAACCTGTGTTATATTCATACAATGGAATACTGCTCAGCAATAAAAGAAATGGCCTCCTGATCATGTAACAAACATGGATGAATCTCAAAAACATTAGGTTATGGGAAAGAAGCCAGCCACTGAATGATTCCATTTATTTGATGTTCTAGACCTATGCTATCTGATATAGCAGCCACTAAGTACATGTGGCTATTAAAGTTTAAGTAAAAATTTATTTAAATTAAATAGATTTAAAAATTCAGTTCCTTCGCTGCATTAGTCACATTTTCAGTGCTCAGTAGTCACAGCTGATGGAAACTGTGTTGGACAGCACAGATATACAGAACATTTCCATGATCACAGAGTTCTACAGGATAGTGCTGTTCTAAATCATGCAAAATTAAGTCCTGGAGATAGATCAATAGTTGCAGGAGAAGAAGGAATGGAATAACTATAAAATGGCACAAAGGCACTTTGTAAGAATGATGGAAATGTTCTATATCTTAATTGGGGTGGTGGCTACACAGTTGTATGCTCATCCAACTGTATAGGGTGGGGCAAAAGTAAGTTTACAGTTGTGAGTATGCAAAACAGAGTTTATTCTTGTATTATTATTTATTAATTATTGTATTATTTTTTCCATATGAACAACTGTAAGCCTACTTTTGCCCCACCTTGTATACTTTAACCCCATATCAGCTCTTTAAGTGAACTGTAGGTTGCATTTCAATCCTTCTTGCACCTTTAGCCAGTAACCTCTGAGCAGTGAACAACCTGCTCAATTGTACAAATATGATGCTGAAAATTTCAGCTGACCACAGAGCACCAGGGTAGTGGAATCAGTCTCAATTTGGATTCCACCTGTGACACTTAATACGCTGACCTTAGACAACTCATTTAACTTTGCTAAGGCATAGTTTCTACAGCTGTAAAATGGGGAAACAAGAGTTTCGCATGTAATCCTCACAATAATCCTATGACGTGATAATCCCTCGAAAAAAATAGTTCCTTGTATTCTTATGATTATAAATACCTCTCCAGAGTAATTATATATAATTAAAATTACTTCCTGATACAGGACCATGTCCATTTCTCGTAAATCACAGTCCAGTACAACAATGATAAAGGCTCAATAAATATTTGCTCACTCTTTGCTTTGGATAGAATATTGTTTGTATGCTAGTATGTGATAATTTTCCTTTATTTCATCCAGTGTATGCTACTAAATAATGTTTTAAGATTTACAAGTTTACTGGGTGCTTAGCACATATGCAAGGGTACCACATGACTTTACGAGAAGAGAAAGGCAAAATTCCTGCCTATAGGGAAATCATTTGTTATTATAGAGCCATAAAGAAAAATCTAAGGCTATTGAAGTAATATCATAAAATACTGAACTGTATAGCCCAGGCAGTTAAAAAGTCGGGCAATCATCTGATCATGTGTATACTAATTGTGCAATATGTAAAAAATAAAGATAGAGATGGCAGAAATCAGCATAGACTCAGGTCATAAGCAAAGACTTCCCAGAGAATGTCATAGTCTATAAACGAGGACTCTGCCCCGGGAAGTCAGGCCAGAGAGAAAACAGAGGAGAGAGGGAGTCTTGGCTGTTTCTTGGACCTGGGATCAACGGTTGTAAGTTGGCCGGCACGTTGAGACTTCCCTGCCCTCATAAAGCATAACTGCGGCAGAAGCAATAGAACCGTTCTGGACATGTGCTGGGAAGTTCTCATACCAGCTCAAGGCAGCACATTTTGGAAGCCTTGCAATGAAGGGGAAGAGAAAAGTGGGAAGGACCTTGAAGGCCTTGCCTTACCCATCCCGTGCAGCAAAAAATATAACAGGCTTCCTCAAGCAGCCAACTACCACCATTTAGCTAGGGTACCTATAGCTCATGTTACAAGCAATTTTTAATTAATTGAGAGTTAGACAACATCAATACACCTATTCACTAAATGTCTTTTTCAAACTGGTATTTTACAAATCATTCCTCAATTAATGTAATTGTCTTTCCAAATAATTAAAAATACATGTGATGAAAACTCACTCACTCTGGATGAGCTAAGCATACTAGAACCACTCTACTACCCTAACACATTCTCACATTACAGTCTCTCAGTAAAATGATCCTGATTTAATCAAAATAAGATATGATTCAGCTCCTGCAAACTCTTCTTCATGGCTGTGCTTTCTGCACTCCCTACCACCTGATATCTAGCCTATATTTCATCATCACACCAAGTAAAACATTTCCAGACTAAATAATGCTCCAATTTCATAGAGGTTCCCCCCACAATGCCCTAGCAGATGGAAAGCATTTTAAATCCACATAGCTAATGCATAAGATGGCCATGTCTAGCCATTTTCTTATTTATATTTACATTATATTTAACACCAGCACCAATGAAGGTCTTCAGAGGTCTTCTGGTCAGCAAGCTTAAAAACATTATTCCTGTTCTCATGGATGCCCACCAATGACATCAAATTCTGGGTGGAAGCCCAAGTCAACAGCTGACTCAAACAGCTGATGTCATTCTAATATCTTGTTTTCAGTAGAGTTAAAAATGCAAATAGAACACCTCATTAAAACTCCAAATTCATTTTATTTTATTTTTTATAATTTTTTTAAAGTTTGCTCTGAAAGAAGTAGAGCTTTTTTTATTATTATTTTTATTGATTTCAGAGAGGAAGGAAGACGGAGATAGAAATATCCATGATGAGAGAGAATCATTGATTGGCTGCCTCCTGCACACCCCACACTGGGGATCAAGCCTGCAACCCAGGCACGTCCCCTGACTGGGAATCGAACTGTGACCTCCTGGTTCATAGCTCAACGCTCAACCACTGAGCCACACCAGCTGGGCTCCAAGTTCATTTTAGCTGTGCCTCTGATTTACCACTCAGAAATCATCATCCAAAGGGGAAAAGCAATATTATTCATACTTTTTACCTGATTAAAAATATAATGAAACAAACAAGTTTTGGGGTGTTATTTAAATTTGTTTCATCTGTAGGCCAATACCTTGGCATTTCTGCTATTTTTCAGGGCAGTGTAACCCAACGCACAGAGCTGTGCACTGATCCCATAATCTAAAAGCAAGTAGGGTTGTTGCTCTGACTTAAACTAGACATGCCTGAGCCTCTAACAGGGGGTGGAAGGTGGAGGGTGTCCAGGGAGGCTGAAAGGTGGAAGCAAGGAACAATATTATGGCCAATCGTAGAATCTGGATGTTGGGGGATCCTCAATAAATTAACCATGCACAGGACACAGGCAGTATTGTACTTTGTAAGTAAGTATGGTAGGTAGGTGTAGTTCATTTTTAGTATAATTATGTCATTATTTCATATATCAGTTGGGATTTGTATGATGAGTGCCAGGGATTAAAAAAAACAAAGCAAACTTTGGTAAAAGTGCTGTACCACATTCTACACTAACTGTTTAATAAATGGCAACTGTTATTTTTTCTGATTATAAAAACAATTCGCATTTACCGTAGAATATTTGAATAAAGGCTGGGAAGTAGAAAGTAGAAAATAGAAGGTAAGATAATTAGGTAAGTCCTAATTTTGTTAGAACTTCTTTCCAGTTTTCTCCCCATTGAATATACATCATCTTCAGAATTGAAATTGTACTATATATTCCATTTTTATCCTGCTTCTTATGTTTAATATTATATTGTCTAAAGGAATAACTTTTAGATGTAATGAAACCTATATAAATGTCAACAATAGTTTTTCCAATGTTCTAAATGTTATTTTAAAAAGGAGAAGATCATGGAAAATTATATACCCTGCCCCCTAAAATCATGCATAATCTCATCTGTTTGAAGATTTGTAAACTGGCCCCACCTTTGGAGTATAACTATTTCCAGATCATTCTATCTTTCTTCCAAAGGGCTGGTCAGCCAAAGGGTTTGATTCATTCATTCACTTGTTCAACAAATATCTTTTGAACACCTGCTGTGTGCCAGATCCTATGTAGACACTAAGTACAAATGGTCCTTAAAACTACTGGGTCTAGTTAAAATTTATCAAAAGGCTATTTTCTAGGTTTAGGTGATATTTTATGAAACTAGGACAAATGAAGCCAAGTTTAAGGGTGATCTAATCAAAACAACTCTCCTACCCAACCAATTTCACACCCACCTCAGCCAGGAGGGTCTAGTCCTCTGTTCCCTGAACCTGCCTATTCACCCCCAGTTCACCCCTGAGACCACTCCATCTTCCTTTCTGCAGAGCCACATTCTATTCAGGAAGATTTTCTGACCAGTGGTTGTGAGCCTTACTGCCCTTGTTCCCAAGGAGGGAGGTGGTAAGTATCTGGGACATGTGCCAGAGCCTCATTTCCTTTCTTACTCCCCACAGCTAAGCACTACATACATTACTAGTAAACACCTAACCGTTCCTTTCAGGAACTTCTCCATGTGAATCCATCTTTGAAAAGATTTTTCAGTAAAATCATTGTACCTGCTCAACTGCTGTAGGCACATATATATTTCTATCCTGACTAATAAACTTGGTTGCTTTCCTGCCGTGGGACGACAGCTAAAGAAAAAGCACTTTCAAATGGTAAAGTTGGATTCACTTTACCCATAACGAAGAAAACATATCTCGTATACAGCAGTCTCTTGGTCACTTCACCACCTCAATGCTGCATCAAGACCTGAGACCTTCCATGTACAGCATCGACTAGAACACCTCATCTGATATAATCTTATTCAATCGTCATCGCATCTGCGGTGAGGTACATACTGTGATCATAATTTCCAACGTAGAGATAAGAAAATAGGTTTAGACAGATTAAGCAACTTGCCCAGAATTATTCACCTAGCCACAGGTGGAGCAGATACTCACATCCAGGCAGATACCTCTCCATAGCAAGCATTTTCTGCCCTGGCTAATATTCGTCCTCATGTGTTCTTCCCATGAGGCTGAAACTAGTGATTCTCACATTTACATCAGAATCATATGGGGGACTTGGGAAAAATACGCTTGCTTTGAGTGCTAGCCCAGGAGATACAGGAAGGGGAGGGGAAATCTGCATTTTTCATAGGCACTCCTCCTAAACCCCCTCCCCCAACTAGGTGATTTTGGCACCAGTTGTCTTCGGACTAAACAGAGAGATACTCCATTAAACAGAAGGAGATGCTACCCATCAGGGGGAGAAACTTTTTAAAAATAGCATTCATTTCCTCATTACTCATGATTCAACAGGGTTTAAAAAAAGTGGCAAGGAGTAATTGAATGGGTACCAAGTGTAGTTGGGAATGATGAAAATGTTGGGGAGATGGATGGTGGTGATGGCTGTACAACCAGGTGAATGTACTTAATGCCACTGAATCATACACTTAAAAATGGTTAAAATGGTGCCTGGCTGGCGTGGCTCAGTGGTTGATCATTGACCTATGAACCAGGAAGTCACAGTTCGATTCCTAGTCAGGGAGCATGCCTGGGTTATGGGCTCGGTCCTTAGTGTGGGGCGTGCAGGAGGCAGCCGATCAATGATACTCTCTCATCATTAATGTTTCTCTTGCTCCCCCTCTCCCTTCCTCTCTGAAATCAATAATAAAAATATATTTTAAAAATGGTTAAAATGGTAAGTGTCCTGTTATGTATATTTTACCACACACACAAAAAAAGGGCAGGATGTTAACCTCTTAGCTGCCTTGGGGAAGGTGTCTCTGACACCCTTTCCTGCTGATCTGGAAAGAGGTGAGGGTTAATCCTAAGGGATCCCTTGAGAAAGGGATGAGTGAGAGACAAGGTGAAGCAAAGTTGGCCCTCAGGTGGCCCCTCTTCAGCTTGGGGCTAGCTTTGTGAGAGTTCTTATCACACTTAAGTATACCTCATCCCCTGCTTTCCCACAGCTTATCCCTGACATACTCATAGACATGGCTGAGAGGGGAAAGAGCCCAAGGGATGCTGGAAAAAGATCCTTCTTTAGAGTTCCAGAGCCAGCTCCATCCTGAACTTTCAGCAAGACACCCACATACCTCGGTTGTCACCTGGCCCATTTCTTCTCACCTTTCGGATTTCAGCTCAAATGTCATCTCCTCAGAAAGGATTTGCCTGCTCTAAAGCAGACGCTGCTCCCCTCCTACCCATCGCTTTCCGTAATATTACCCTGCCTGATTGTCTTCTGAGCATTTACCACCACTGGAAATGATATTTATTATTTACTAGAGGCCCGGTGCATGAAATTTGTGCACAGGGGCGGGGGGGGGGGGGTCCCCTCAGACAGCTAAAGAAAAAGCACTTTTAAATGGTAAAGTTGGATTCACTTTACCCATAACGAAGAAAACATATCTCGTATACACCTGCACCCTCTCCAATACGGGACCCCTCAGGGGATGTCCAACTGCCGGTTTAGGCCCGATCCTGGGGATCGGGCCTAAACCGGCAGTCAAACATTCCTCTCACAATCCAGGACCGCTGGCTCCTAACTGCTTACCTGCCTGCCAGCCTGATTGCCCCTAACTGCCCCCTCCTGCCAGCCTGATCACCCCTAACTGCCTCTGCCTGCCGGCCTGATCGCCCCTAACCCCCCCCCCCCATGCTGGCCTGGTCGCCCCCAACTGCCCCCCCCTGCTGACCTGGTTGCCCCCAACTGCCCCCCCTGCCAGCCTGGTCACCCCTAACTGCCACCCCCACCGGTCTGGTTGCCCCTAATTTCCCCCCCCTCCCCGCCAGCCTCATCGCTCCCAACTGCCCCCTGCCAGCCTGGTCACCCCTCACTGCACCCCCCCCCCCGCCAGCCTGGTCGCCCCCAACTGCTCCCCTGCTGGACTGGTTGTCCCCAACTGCCACCCCCCCTGCCATCCTGGTCGCCCCCAACAGCCCCCTCTGCCGGCCTGGTCACCCCTCATAGCCCCCCTACCAGCCTGGTTGCCCCATGCAGCCTGCTGTTCAGTCGTTTGGTCATCCCACTCTAACACCCCTGCTGGCCTGATCACCCCATGCAGCCTGCTATCCAGTCGTTTGGTCATCCCTCACTAACCCCCCCTGCCAGCCTGGTCGCCCCATGCAGCCTGCTGTTCAGTCATTTGGTTGTCCCTCACTAACCCTCCTGCTGGCCTGGTCGCCCCACACAGCCTGCTGTTTAGTCGTTTGGTCGTCCCTCATTAACCCCCTCTGCCAGCCTTGTCGCCCCACACAGCCTGTGTTAGGTTGTCCATCCAGTTGTTTCAGTCGTGACGGCCCCTGGCTTTTTATATATTAGGATTTGTACCCGAGTTACTTATTAGCCTCCCTTGACTAGAACCAGAACCCCTAAGAGCTGGAAATGCACTGGTTTTGTTCACTGCCATCTTCCCAAGGCCTCGCTGGAGACATAGTAGGAACTCAATAAATATTTGTAGATTAAATAAATGAGTAAGCCTCATTTGCTTCACTGTGTCTAATCGGCTCTTTCCACCTCCCAAGGTGATTTGTATAAAAGGTCAAATGAGATTGGGTTTGCCAAGGTGCTTTGTAAAAGAAAAGACTCCACACAAGGTGGGGTTATGGTTCATGAAAAGAAGGGTAGTTCAGGAAGCCGTGAGGGCCTTGAGGGGCCTTTTTTGTGACCTTGGCACAGTGGTGTGGCCCCTCCTCACTTCTCCACTCTTCCTAGGTAGAGACTTGTCTGGGATCTAAAATAATGATGCTCCACCCTGTAGACCATCCAAACAGAATGAAACCAAATTATTTATGACAAGCTGAGGCCCCTCCATGAGTTTTCTCGATAACAGGACTCAAATAACAAGATGCTACTTAGAGAGTCAGGGATCTGCCAGGAAGGCAAACTTAGAAGAGTCACAATGATGATCTGTGCTCAAGTCTGCTGGGTTAACAAGCATGAACTCAGTGCCTATTTATTCCAGCTCTGGGCTCTGTCATATGAGAGGAGAGAGAGAGAGAGAGAGAGAGAGAGAGAGAGAGAGAGAGAGAGAGAGAGAGAGAGAGAGAGAGAGAGAGAGAGAGAGAACACACACTGTCACAGTGGAATAGGGGAGAAAATACATTGAAAACTGAAAGTCTGTGAGGTGAATCTGACCTGGGGGGGATCAGGGGAGGCCTTCTGGAGTGATTGACAACTAAACTGAATTTAAAGTACAGAGGTAAGAGGGTTGGGCATAGAATGGAAATGCCAGGCATATTGTTTAGGGAGGGCTGAGTAGTGAAAGTATTGGGTATTTATTGCCAGAGTATCTGGTGTGCCAGGGGATGGGAAGGGTTAATGCAGAGGGGGAAATGGGGGTTGAGAGGTGTACCAAGAGAAGTGGGTATCATCCACTCTGAAGCAGGCAGCAGATCAGAGCTATGTTTCACACTCATGCCGGTGGAGCCATGTGGAGAAGAGCCCACTCATTGGTCCACTAGCCCAGTGGGCCAGTCTAGATTGGCTGAGAGTAGGAAAAGGTGAAAAGAAAAAGATGACCCAGACTTCACTGTGCTGTAAGCAGGGAAGACCTAAGTTTAGGAGGGGCTTGGCTTGGAGATCTGAAAATACCAAGCGGAAGAAATTTCCCAGCCAAACTTGTCACACACATGGGCTGGGTAGGTCATTGATTCAGGATTGCCTGTGAAACCTGCATTCAGCAGTCTCGCCCTGGAATAGTGCAGCTTCTTAACAGCCTGGCAGAGTGTGCAGCTGCTGAGTCAGTGCTAAACAGAAGGAAGAGGAGAAAGAAGAACTGGTGTAATTCCCTGCACTTTAGGCCAAAGTGGAACCTCCACTGAGCCCTAAGTAAATGCAATAGAAATGGAGAGTAGGCAAATTAGGGCCCAGAAGAAAGAGAAAGAGAGAGAGAGAGAGAGAGAGAGAGAGAGAGAGAGAGAGAGAGAGAGAGAGAGAGAGAGGATAAAGCAGGTACAGAAGAGGGCTCTTCTTATTTCCCAGCTGTCCTTACTCTGGACCTGCCTCAAATTTCATGGACTCAAGAGAAAGGGGAACAATGTACAGTTTCTCATAGGGAGATATATTTTCAGGTGCTCCCAAGTGAGAAATTTAAACTTTATATATTCATTTTTATGACATCTGTAAAAAGAAAAATGTTAGCAAACCCAACCCATTCCTCCCCAAATCAGTTGGCTTGGACCTGGGGGTCTAGGTGAAAGTTCCCATCTCATTAGCATGCACTCACTTTTTCCATTTCTCCCCACTACTTCCAGCTTAATGGCACTGAGAGGGTCCTGGCAAAGTTGAACATAGCAAGTGGCTTAGACTGACAGAGAAATTCTCTGTCATAAGGTCAACAGCATATTAGTGGTTGACCTCCTAGCCGGTGATGGGACTAGGGCACTAAGGGGCAATAGAATGTACCTCAATCATCCATCCATGTTTCCATCCTGCAAAACCTACACTAATAGTTCAGCCTCTCCTCATCTATTTCTGGATCCCCACGATTATAAAGGTCTCCTTCCCCTAAGCCACCACAGCATGTGGCAACTTTGACAAGTTGCATTTCCTGCCTTACTTCTCCCTTAGGTGTTACTCATTGCCCCTGATAGCTTGTAAACTCCTGGCTTACTATTTACCAACATATCCTAGTTTCTGCTGGGCACTCTCCTACTCATTGTAAGCCATAAATAATGGTAGGATAGAACAGATGCAAAAGTTGAAAATAAGGGAATTTCCATCAACAAGGAAATGACTCAATAAAACCTGGTACATTCATATCCAGGAAAACAGATTTTTTATTTGTTTGTTTTTATGACTTATAACTAATAAATTTATCTAGAGAGTGTCCCAGAACATATTTTTTCATTTTTAAAAATAAAACTAAATTATGAGTTCACATATGTAAAACACACACACACACAACATATCTTCATGTGTATGTCTGTGTGAAACCATATAAATACACAGAAAAACAATTTGTACGAATACACCAAGGGAGAAACAAGATGGCAGCATAGGTAAATGCCGACACTCGCCAACTCCCATACCCACGTCAAAATTACAACTAAAATACAGAATAGCCATCATTCATAATCACCTGAAATCCGGCTGAATGGAAGTCCTACAACTAGAAAAGTAAAGAAAGACGCACATTGAGACTGGTAGGAGGGGCGGAGGTGTGGAATGGGATGGTCCAACACCCAAGTGTGGCAATTTTTTTAATCGGGAGGGATAACTCCACTGCGGAAGCCTTCTATGAAGAGCAAGGGATCCCACACCAGGCCCTCAGACCAAGGTTCCAGAGCTGGGAAGAGAAGTTCCTGTAACTTCAGGCTGTAAAAACCAGTGGGGAATGTGGCTGAGTGACACGGAGGCTGCTGGAGACCCAGGCAGTTCCTCTTAAAAGGCTGATGCACAAACTTACTCAGACTCACTCCCTCTGAGATCCAGTGCTGAGGCAGTAGCATGGGGGAGGGGGGTCCAGGGATATACAGGGAGGAACTGGATTGTCTGGCATTGGAGAAAGAACTTGGATGTAGCTTTCTCCCCCCAGACAGGGATGCTAGCAGGGATCATTGTTACTGTGCTGGGACCTCCCCTGTGGC